>NC_141682.1:20003389-20748389 GCF_028749965.1 Puma concolor | reverse complement strand
GAAAGTGATAGAAAAACACAGCACAGAACAGAGTCGGGGGCACGTATTTGCGGGAGGTGGGGAATCGGACGTTAGTTTTGGACACGAGGTGAGTTTGAGATCTTTATTAGATATCTAAGACTCTGCCTGACACGTTAAGGCCTTTATCCGGCGAGCGTGTGCAAACGTATCCGCTGTGGAGGCTGGTGCTGGGCATCAGAGTGAGAAGGCACCTGCCTGTCTGTTGTCGGGCTCTCGAACGATTTGGCAAACCCAGTACGCGCCCTGCCGGGTTCACACCCCAGCTCTGCCACTGGCCAGTGGGAAGAAATACCCCAGCCTTTCATGCTGCCCTTGACATTGGCTGAACCCAACCGACAGCCAGAGGACAGGGGCACTGAGTGCCAAGACCATGGCGGTCAGCCGCCTGAGCCAGAGAGGGGTGCAAAACGGATGGGGTCCGGGAGCGGGCAAATGGACGGCAGCCCTTCTCCTGCTCACACGGCTCTGGAGCAGACGCCCGTGGTGATGGAAAAGACTAGAAATTCCGTAGATTAGAAACGTCCTTTAATCTGGCCAAGGGCAAGCAGTGGAGGTGCCATGAGGCAAGGTAGGCCTGCCGCGGGGGGCATTCTTCGACATCGGGAATCGCCCCCATGCCAGCCGGGATGCCGCAGAGCCCCATCCTGCCCCCAGCTCCCCGGACGCTGGCCCACAACCGTGCCTGGGACTGTGGTTCCCTTGCGTGGCGTTGGCCCCTCGGTCCCGCTTGTCCCGCTTTCCTGCTTGTCCCGCTGCTGCACGTGCCCCTTGCTGTCTGGCTCCGGCCGCACACCACGCTCCTGTGTCTCCCCAGGGAGCGTCAGGGTCCTGCGTGCGCCCACCTGCTTCTCTGACTACTTCAGCACCTCCGTCTGCCAGTGGAACATGGATGCGCCCACGAACTGCAGCGCTGAGCTCCGCCTGTCCTACCAGCTGAACTTCATGGGGTCCGAGTAAGCCACGAGTGGAGCTGGGATCTGGGGGAGGCTGCGCCCAGAGCGTTCACCCCAGGAGTTCATTTGGTCCCGGTGGTGCCCTGGAGCGCAGGGTGCTGAATGGGGTTCCCCGCAGCTGACTGAGCGTGGTGTTCGAAGTGAGGCACCCCTGGGGTGCCTGGGTGGCTCGGTCGGTCAGCTCAGGTCATGATCTCGCGGTGCGTGGGTTCGAGCCCCGCGTCGGGCTCTGTGCTCACGGCTCAGAGCCTGGAGCCCGTTTCGGATTCTGCGTCTCCCTCTCTCTCTCTACATCTCCCTCTCTCGCGCTCTGTCTCTCTGTCTCTCTCTCTCAAACATGGATAAACGTTATAAAAAAAAAAAAAAAAAGGGAGGAGCCCTGGGGCTCAGTGGGCATGTCACGGTGCTCTAAGTGCACTGTCACTGAGGCGCGTGGCATGTGGGTGTGGTGGAATGTTGGACTAGACTTTGGAGTCCCGGGGTTTGTTCGTCTGCTTCAAAGTTAGACCAAAGCTTTTGTCTCAGTGGCTCATAATATTGCTATTTACCCTGTTAGTAATTAAAACAGAGATACTAGGTCACAACAGCACGCGGGTCCACATTAGCTAAGCCATTGGAGCAATGATCGCGCGCTTTGTAGCGTCTGGAAGATTCCACCTTACGCTTGTAAGAAACAGTGGAGAATGGCACACAGCCTCTTGGTATTATGAAAAGAGTTTGACCTCGTGACCCCCCCCTGGACCCCGCTTTGAGAACCGCTGGCTAGACCGCTTGTTTGGGCACGTTAGCGGTGGAGTCCACGGTGTTCTTTGGGGGACCGTGGAGCCTGGGGTATGTTGTTCCGGGTGGGTCACCGGGACAGCCGTGGCACATGGGGTGCTCTTCCAGGTGGCGCTGAGGGTGCGGCTGGGGACACGAGGCACGCAGTCACGGGGGCATTTTGGGGTGTGCTCACCCCAGAGTGCAGGGTACGTTGCCAGAGGCCTTCCCCTACCTACCGAGGCAGACGGGCTCTGCTTCTAAATGTGGTACGCTGGCCTAGACCAGGGCTCTGCAGACTACGGCCCGAGGTCCGCATGTGGCCCACCAGCTGCTTTTGTAAGTAAAGTTTTATCGGCACACAGCCACGCCCGTTCGCTCCTGCATTCCCCGTGGCTGCTTTTGTGCTAGGAGAGCAGACTTGAATGGCTGAGACACACACAGCGTGGCCCTCCAAGCGCGTGTTCCTTGAGGCACGTTCCAGGGATGCCCGTGGGTCACAGCCAGCCTGAACGCGACACCCGTGTCTGCAGAAACCGCACGTGTGTCCCTGAGAACGGAGAAGGCGCGGCGTGTGCGTGCAGCATGCTGATGGACGACTTGGTCGACGCGGACGTGTATCAGCTGCATCTGTGGGCGGGGACGCAGTTGCTGTGGAGCGACTCCTTCAAGCCCAGCAGTCACGGTGAGGGGCGCAGGGTGGGCTTCCCGGACCCCCAACCCCGGCTGGGCTCTGGGGCGGTGGGGGGGCGGCAGGCTCCACGCGGGGGAGGGAGGCGCAAGCAGTCTTCTGCGCGTCCCCAGACGTGACGGGATTTTTGCCCCTTTCTGGGCTCCGGCTTCCCGTCTTTGAAATGGGGCTTGGCTGCCTAGGACGTCAGGTCCCCTTCAGTCTACGCGTCTCGGCCGCCTGAATGTAAGTGCCCAGCCTGGGGTGCTGAGATGAGGCGTGCTTAATAGAAGGCATCGCTGTAGACCACAGACTGAGCTGGGAACCTTCCTTCCCCGCTGTGTGGACTGGTGAGCTGCTGCTTCTTCGGACAGTCTGACCTCAGAAGTCTGAGTTCATCCTGGTAGCCAGAGTCCCCGCAGCAATTCACCACGATTCTGCCGCGGTACACTGACGGGAGGTTCGGACATCATTTGTTGCTGTGTGACCTTGGGCAAGTCACATCACCTCTCTGGGCCTCCTTTTCCAAAAGAGAGCTATCCCCGTTTTACGATGGGGTATAATACGGAGGAGGCGCGTAACCTGCCCCGGGTCACACGGCCGCAAAGCTGCAGAGGAATGTTCTTGCAAGAGTATCGCCGAGCTTACAGCTCAGCAGTTACCGCCCACGGTTGGGGGGGGGGGGTTGTTGAGATAGACCCAAGAACTAACCCATGAGTTAAAATCGTTTCTGCACGGGTGGGCCGACTTTATATACCTGTAATCTCCTGGATAGGATTGCTTAAAAGGAGACTGAGTTTTAAAACACGCGGGTCAAGATCAACAAAAACTCTGAGTCATAACACAGCGCATAGATGTGGCCCCAAGTGTGAAGGAACCGAAGTGAAAAAGCCACGTTTTGGGTTCCTTTGCCCTATGCTTCCTGCACTCACTGTAGAAAGTCGCTTAGACCCCACTCGTGTGAAGCGGAGTTTTAGCGACATTGTAGTCAGTATGATGACGGTCATTCTCCGCTGAGACGATATCCACATGCTATTCCATAAATGTGCTACGGAGGTGTGCTCGACCGAGAGCATCTAAATGACCCGTGCCCTGTGGACCCTTCTCTTCCCCGCACCTGGACAAGCACCTCACCAGCCACTGCTTCTCCACAGTGAAACCCAGGGCTCCCGGAAACCTCACGGTTCACCCCAACGTCTCCCACACGTGGCTGCTGAGGTGGAGCAACCCTTACCCCCCTGAGAACCACCTGCACGCCGAGCTCACCTACATGGTCAACATCTCGAGTGAAGACGACCCCACGGATGTGAGTGTGTGCGCCTCGGGGTTTCTCTGCCACCTCTTGGGACTCAGGCGGGTGGAGACCGGGGCCCCTGGGGCCCGACTTCCACCCTGGCTCCGTGCACCCCGCCCCCGCCGTGTGCCTGGTTCCCAGTGTGCCGTCATCTCATGCTGTCGCTGGGTCCTCATAGCACTTACTTCCAGAGGCGGCCGATGGAGGCTGACACCTGGTTTGCGATCACAGCACTGATTGTGAGTTTCCTTCTTAAATGACGCGTTGACGGTTTTGAAAAGGGAGAGCTGATTGGCAGCAAACCATCGGGTCAATACTGGCAGGGGCCTGCCCACGGGCTGGCTTGGCCTCCGAGTTTAGTTTCAGGCGGGGCTGGGGATCATTTCCTGCCACCCATGTCTTCCCCTCAGGCTTCCCCACGGGAGGCACATCTGAGCACCCTGCGCCCCGGCCTCCCACAGAGCGGGTCCCCGATACCTGTTTCCGCCGCCCGGCTGCGGGGCCCTAGTCCTGTCGCTTAACCTCCTGGGGCCCCGGTTTCCCCCTCTGTGACATGGGGAGGATAAGCGTCCCCGCTCCATCAGCTCTTGAGGGCGCCAAGCGTGTGACACAGGCTCCCCCGGCCTGGCTCTAAATGTGTCGTAAGTTCTGTTCTCCTTTTCGCCGGGGCGCCGCAGGCCTTGGAAAGCCCCGGCGGCCTTGGCCTCCCACACCTTGCTCTAGAACTCGCTACGTCAGCATCGCCGAGGGCCTCTTCGGAGCCACGCCCCGTGTCCTGTGTCCTGGGACCCAGGCTGGCCTGGCTTCCGCTGCCAGGGAGCAGGCCCCACTCGTCTCGCGCTCTCACATCAGCTTCTGCTCTGCTTCCTGTCCTTCCCACCTAAGCCAGGGAGGGGGCGGGTATTGGCTTACATCTCTCGGTTTCTCAGCTGTGGTTTCTCCCTTGGCACCGGGCCACGGCGCAGGTGGGAGCAGGGATGGAGGGGCCGGGGTGTGACAGCGGAGGCTCAGAACGCACTGGCAAGGCTGCTCTGATGCCGCAAGAGATAGGCGGATCCCGTTTCGTAGCTGAATCCCCTCCCCGCGTGCTGAGCCTGTGCAGGGCTTCAGAGGGGTGAAGTCCGGAGGGGAGAGAAGTGTTCTTCATTTGCTTATCGTGGCCGCATCCAGGTTCCCGAATCTGTCCCTCCCTCGGCCCGGCTTTATCCTGGGTTAGGTTCATTTTTAGGTGGTGGCCAGCATGCCCCCCCCCCCCCAGCGCCTCCGGGGCTCCGTGCCAACGCCACAGTGGGAGAGTCCCACTTTTAATTAGTCCCGGTAGAAGTTCTGGGGCCGACGCTCGGTTGCCTGGCTCGGATCACTTGCACATCTCTGACCCCGGCCCAGGCTGTGGGCAGGAAGGAGGGTGCTCGTACTGTGTTCTGATGGGCCAGAGGTGAGTCACACGCCCACCTCTGGAGCGCAGGTATGGTCAGTTCCACCCAAGCCACGAGGGCTGGGAAGGAGGGAGGGGTGGCTCCCCGGAGCAAACTCCAGGGAAGGGGAAACGGGGACAGGGCTGGCTGTAACAGCCAGCCTTGGGACCTGGCCCTGGACTCCCAACCAGCAGGTAGAATCAATCAGTGTACCCGAGCTGTGGCTCAGTTGTCATGGGCGTGCTGGGCGCTGCCCGGAGCCTCAGAATTCCTGGCTCAGCTTCCCTTGTCGGTGGGGCAGACGCCACGGGGACACCCCTCGCCCATCTCTCCCTTTCCCAGGGCTGGACCCAGCCTGTAGAAGTCCCCTCACTCCTCATTGGCCGGAGTTGATCTCTAACCAATCACAGGCCAGAGAACGGGGTGGGCACAACTGGTCCTGGCCAATGAGGATGAACCCTGGAGCTGGAGTCAGAGGCTTACCTGCCCTGAGCTTTGAGGACGTGTCTCCAACGGCAAAGATGGGCGTCCGGCCCTGTTTGCTACCATATTGCAGACGCCAGCTATAGCTCAGATTGGGTGGGACCGACTTTTTTTTTTTTTTTTTCAACGTTTTTTATTTATTTTTGGGACAGAGAGAGACAGAGCATGAACGGGGGAGGGGCAGAGAGAGAGGGAGACACAGAATCGGAAACAGGCTCCAGGCTCCGAGCCATCAGCCCAGAGCCCGACGCGGGGCTCGAACTCACGGACCGCGAGATCGTGACCTGGCTAAAGTCGGACGCTTAACCGACTGCGCCACCCAGGCGCCCCAAGGGACCGATTTTTTTGTTTTCCTGTTTTTCGAGGTATAATTGACATACGATATTGTATTAGTTTCAGGTGCACCCCAGCGTAGTGATTTGACATTTTGTACACATTGCAAAATGATCACCCACAGTTAAGTCTGGTTACCATCTGTCACCAAACAGAGTGAAAAGAATATGAGCAACTGTGTTCCCCATGGATGACATAGATGGGATCAGTTCTAGAAGACACCTTAGAAGTGGAATTTGGGGAGTGGAGCTACTTATTGTCCTGGATGATCTCTGGACAGGGGTCCATAATGGAGGTGGAGTTTTGGCCCGGGCATTGGAGGACGTAGAAGCGTTTTCTAGATGGGGAAGGAAGGGAAGAGGAGGAGGCCAGGCAGAGGGAACCACGTGAACAAAGGCTTGGGGGATATGAAGATTCATGGCGTGTCTGGGGATCACGGAGATGTGGCAGTGAGTGCAGTGAATCAGCAGAAAAGGAGGCCACCGGTCCGTTCAGGATCGTGAACGGTTACCGTTGCTTGTGTGCCTGAAATGTGCTAGGCACAACACAGCCCTGCACGTGGGAGGGTGTTGGTCTCTCCATTTTAGTGATGGGGAAACTGAGGCCTGAGAGATGGAATGGCTTGCCCAGGGCCCCCCGGCTGGAAAAGGCAGAGCCGGGCTAGGAAGCCAGGATTTGAACTCCAGAGCCAGTGCTGTTTCCTCTCCCTTGGATCCTTCTCTCAGGGGTGGCCTCCCAAACACTTGGCCCTTTTTGCCCAAACAACAACAACAACAACAACAACAAGCCACAAGTGTTTCCTGGGAATCCCCAATTTCTGTTCTGTTTCTTGGTAAAACCTTTCCCACCCCCACCCCCCACTCCTTCCCGGGGTATACGATTCCTTTGGCAACCTAGGTCCAGCTGTTGCTTCCTGCTTACTCATATTTAGAGCGAAAATAGGGCTGTGAGTGAGCGTCCTTGTCTTCTGCCCTCGTTTCCTCCCATAACTCTCTCCTTGACCTCTGCTCCAACCCGTGAGTGGAAGCAGGGCTGCAAAGGGACAGACCTGGCAGGGAGAGGAGCCGCGGGCAGAGGATTCAGGCTGCTCCCCTGTCGTCAGATCGATCCTGAGCACAGATTTCATTTCGCGTCTTAAAGGTTTTTAAACACAAGTAATATTTACGTGTAGTAAGAAAGCCAGATGCCTTGAAAGCACTTAGAATGGTAATATGTTTCTCGTGTGAGCCCAACCCCCAGAGACTGACTGCTCCCGTCTCCTGCCAGGAGGGGAAAGAAGGCCAGGTTAGAGCCAGGAGAGGTCGTGAAGGCTGTTGTGTCCTTCCAGAGAGTGTGTACCTGTACAAGCAAGCGTGAAACATGTGTGTTCATGCACCGCCGTGTCAGTTTTCTCTTGCTATGTAATAACATCACCACCAATGTAGCTGCTTTATTTTTTTTAATGTTATTATTTCTTTTTGAGAGAGACAGAGACAGAGCATGAGCAGGGGAGGGGCAGACAGAGAGAGAGAGAGAGGGAGACACAGAATTCGAAGCAGGCTCCAGGCTCCAAGCTGGAGGCACAGAGCCCGGTGCGGGGTTTGAACTCACGAACCAAGAGATCGTGAGCTGAGCCAAAGTCAGGCACTTAACCAGCTGAGGCATCCAGGTGCCCCAGTGTGGCGACTTTAAACAGCACACATTTTATTGACCCACATTTCTGGGGGCCAGGAGTCTGGTGGTGGCTTACAGCTCCAGCTCTCCCCAGGGCACAGTCAAGGACTCAGCTGGGGCTGCGGTCTCATCTGAGGCTTGACTGGGGAAGATCACTCCCCAGCTGCTATGTTGTTGGCAGCATTGTTTCTTACGGGCTGCTGGACTGAGGGCCTCAGGTTCTCGCTGGCCCTTCGTGGGAGGCTGCCCTCAGTTCCTTCCCTGTTGTCTTCTCAAAGCCAGCAAAGGAAAGAGTCTCCTAGCAAGTTGGAATTATATAGCCTTACAGAATATAATCCCATTGTGGGTCGCAAGCCCTGGCCACACTCAAGAAGAGGGGATTACACAGGGGCGTGATACAGGGTGGGGGATCGCAGGGCCATCCCAGAGTCTGTCTTTTTTTTTTTTTTTTAAAGTTTATTTACTTATTTATTTTGAGAGAGTGCACAGAGAGAGGGAGAGAGAGAAAATCCCAATCTCCACACCCTCAGCGCAGAGCCCCTTGTGGGGCTCAAACTCATGAACCGTGAGAGCATGACCAGAGCAAAAATCAAAAGTTGGATGCTTAACCGACTGAGCCACCCAGGCGCCCCCCCCCCTTTTTTTTAAACATAAAAAGCAGTAGTCAACACATACTACTTTTCATTTACCTTTTCCACTTGATAACAGGTCTTAGAAGTCCCTTCCCAGCAGTGGGAGCAGGGCTGAGATTCTAGGCCAGAGTTTGGGCTTGACTATGAAGGCTCCAGAGAGCCCACAAAGGAGAGAGAAAGAGAGAGAGAGAGAGACACTGGGGACCTTATCTGTGCTGTAGAAAGGTCACTCTCATGCTTCCTGCGTGCCAGGAATAAATAAATCATAATAAAATAAATAAATCATTGTTAATAACGATCATTAATAAAAGATAAATCGTTATTTATTATTTATTACCATTTTGCGGAAGAAGGATGTCAAGGTCCAGAGAGGTTATGCGACTCACCTAGGGTCACACAGCTAAAAAGTGGCAGTAGGGACTCCTACCCTCGTTTTACAGAGGAGGAAATTACAACTCAAAGCTTAATCGGCTGGCCCCAGTCATGCTGTATGGCGGATCGTCAGGGCGCCGGGGCCGGGGGCGGGGGGAGGGCATTCCCTGACCCCTCCCGCCTGACTCTGCTCACGGTTGTGGAGGTGGCAGCCACAGGCCTGAATTGGAGGAGCAACCAAACACCGAGGCTGGTGGCCCTTCGACACTGCGGGGGGGTCAGCCGAGGACAGCAGCCAGGGTGGGAGCCGGTACCGCCTTTGCCCCGAGCTGGCGCGTTAACGTGTCCCTTTCCTCCACCAGTCCAGAATCTATAATGTGACCTACATGGGGCCCACCCTCCGCGTGGCAGCCAGCACCCTGAAGTCTGGGGCTTCCTACAGCGCACGCGTGAGGGCCTGGGCTCAGAGCTACAACAGCACCTGGAGCGAGTGGAGCCCCAGCACCAAGTGGCTTAACCGTGAGTATCTCCTGGGAACCGTGGGCAGTTAGAGCCAGGGCCACTCCCATTTTCCTATTGGCCAGACCCCCCCCACCCCCGCCGCCCGCCCACCCTATGGGTCCCTTGGAGTCCCTCTAACCGCAGGTAACAGAATTCCCGACCGACCGACCTGGTGTACTGCTCAGGGTGGCCAGGGCGAGGCTGCGGTCACAGATAAGCCCACGAGGCGTGCGGCTCAACACCGCCGAAACGTATGACTCGCTCACGCAACGGTCCGGCGTGAACATCGCTGGTTTGTGGATGGTTCTCTTCCTGTGGTTTCCATCATTCTCTAGGACGAAGATTCTTTTTTTTTTTTTTGAACAAGTGAATTTATTTTTTGTTCTTTTCAAATTTTTATTTAAATTCTAGTTGGTTAACATATAGCGCGGTATCGGTCGGAGGAGTAGAATTCAGGGACTCATCACTTACGTACAACACCCAGTGCTCATCCCAACGGTTGCCCTCCTTGATACCCATCCCTCATCTAGCCCATCCCCCCCCACCTCCGTCAACCCTCAGTTTGTTCTCTGTCATTAAGAGTCTCGTATGGTGTGTGTCCCTCTTTTTTTTCTCCCTTGCCCTGTGTTCATCTGTTTCGCTTCTTAAGTTCCACATATGAGTGAAATCGCACGGTATCTGCCTTTCTCTGACTTATTTCACTAGCATAATATATTCTAGCTCCATCCACATTATTGTAAATGGCAAGATTTCATTCTTTTTGATGGCTGAGTAATATTCCTCTGTGTGTGTGTGTGTGTGTGTGTGTGTGTGTGTGTGTGTGCGCGCGCACGCGCGCGCACTGCCTCTTTATCCATTCATCCATCAGTGGACATTTGAGCTCTCTCTGTGCTTTGGCTATTGTTGATAATGCTGCTATAAACGTTGGGGTGCATTTACCCTTTCAAATCTATAATTTTGTCTCCTTCCGGTAAATACTTAGCAGTGCAATTGCTGGGTCTTACGGCAGTTCTCTTTTTAACTTTTTGAGGAATCTCCACACTGTGTTCCAGAGCGGCCGCACCCGCTTGCATTGCCACCAACAGTGCAAAAGAGATCCTCTTTCTCCGCATCCTCGCCAACATCTACCGTTTCTTGAGTCGTTAATGTGAGCCATTCTGACAGGTGTGAGGTGGTATCTCATTATGGTTTTGATTTGTGTTTCCCCGATGATGAGTGATGCTGAGCAGCTTTTCATGTGTCTGTCGGCCATCTGGATGTCTTCTTTGGAGAAACGCCTATTCATGTCTTCTCATTTCTTCGCTGGATTGTTTGGTTTCGGGATGTTGAATTTGATAAGTTCTTTATAGATTTTGGAGGAGAACCCTTTATCAGATATGTCGTGAGCAAATATCTTCTCCCATTCCGTAGACTGCCTTTTAGTGTTGTTGATTGTTTCCTTCACTGTGCAGAAGCTCTTTATCTGGATGAGGTCCCAGTAGCTGATTTTTGTTTTTGTTTCCCTGGCCTCTGTCAACAAGTCTAGTAAGTTGCCACGGCCGAGGTCAAAGAGGTTGCTGCCTGTGTTATGATTTCCTGTCTCAATTGAGGTCTCACATTTAGGTCATCCATTTTGAATTTATTTTTGTTTATGGCGTAAGAAAGCGCTTCTTAAAAACCTGAGCCCAGAAGTGACACACACACACACCACTTCCTCTCCAGTTTTATTGGTGGAACTAGTCACATGGCCACTCAGAGCTGCAAGGGATTCTGGGAGATGTAGTCCCTCATACAGTAGCTGCATTACCCCCACCGGCCCCCACAAGCGGTCTTTGCAACACTGTTACTCATGGCTTTTTGCAATGGAAACATTGATTTATCTCACATAAAATGAAGTCTGACAAGTGGACCTTCCCTGGTTTATACCTCAGCTCAGTGATGTGGCCCCAGAGGCTTGTTTTCTTTCCCTCAGCCCTCCTTAGCATGGTAGCGTTTTATCCTTAGACTTGTTACCCCGTGCCCCAAGCTGGCTGCTGCACACGCCCTCATGCCCCAAAGCCTAAAAGAAATGAAAGGCTGCCACAAACAAGTGCTCCTCGGACATCTCTTTCGTCAGGAAGCAAAAATCTTTCCAGAAGCTTCCCTAGCGGACTTCCCTTGCATCTCATTGGCCAGGACTGTCGCGGGGCCTCTCCCAGCTGCAAGAGAGGCTGGGAACTCATGCCTGGAAAGGAGAATGAGATAATTACGATTGACCCAAACCTCAGGGTGGGCACACTGATCCCTGGCAAGGAGGAGGGGCGCTAGCTGTTGGGTAAAGGGGCCGCCTCAGGCACCGGTCTGTACCATGGAGAAGGAGCAGGGCTGTTGTGGACACCCAGTGGGAGAAGGGTCTTCAAAGTGCCGGGCAAAGTGGCCGCGGGTGGGTACCCCACCCGCCCCGCCCCGCCCCGCCCCCGCCCCTGACCCCAGCCCTCTTGTGTTGTTCGTCTTGCCCTGCAGACGTCTCCTGACCCATCTGCCTTCCACTCCATAGGTAGGATCTTCTCCCGCTGAGTGTCCCACGTGGCATAGTGCTGGGCAAAGTTTCGTCCCGTTCACTCGATTGCACCACTGCCCTGGGGAAGGGAAGGAAAGGGGAGAGAAATGGCTTGTATGGAGCATGTACGATGGGCTGGACACTCATTTGTTATTTCCACAAATATGTATTGAGCCCATACGGCACGCCTGGCCCTGTGTTAGACTCTGGGGCATCAGCCATGAACGAAACAGACAAAAATCCCTGATCTTGTGGGACGGACCTTCTGGAGGCGAGACAGAGAACAAACAAGTAAACAGGAAAATAAGTCAGATAGCCCTTGACCCATATGACATTAAGTCCGGGGAGAAAATCAGGGTGCAGGCACGGAGAGACGGGAGGGGCAGCAGGGGAGAGGGCGTGCGGGAACTTTTTGGAGCAGGTGACGGTGAAGTGAATGAGAAGGGGCCAGCTGTGCACAGACAACGACGGCAAAGGCTTATGGGACATGCGGGCGCTGCTCTGACCGTGTCGTGTGATCCCCACAACTGCCCTGCGACCTCAGTGCCGTGTTAACCCCAGTGTACAGATGAGGAAGCCGAGGCACACAGAGAGGCTGAGGGCCTTGTCCTGGGTCACCAGCAAGGATATGACAGAGTCGGGCTTTGTGCCACGGAGCTTGGGAGGAGCAGGGGAGAGTGAGGAGGCCGTGTGGCCAGGGCTCAGTAGCAGTGGGTGAGGCGGGAGCGCTGGGTGGAGGCCGGCCCACGCAGGGTCTGAGCGGACCCTTTCCCGAGGCCTCGGTGGCCTGGGAACCAGCGGGCGGCACCCAGCACGGCGCAGGCTCACGGCTTCCCTCCCACTTGCAGACTACGAGCCCTGGGAGCAGCACCTCCCACTTGGCGTCAGCATCTCCTGCCTTGTCATCCTGGCCGTCTGCCTGTCCTGCTACCTCAGCGTCATCAAGTGAGTCTGGGGCTTCGCCACGGGATGGCCCGCGAGCCAGCCCCGCTGGGGTGTGCGGAGGGTGGGAACCCCCCTCGGGTCCGTCTGCTCTCACGATACGTATTTATTGAGCAGCTACTATGCGCGAGGCCCAGGGGCAACAGCTGAGAGCAGGGCCGACGACGACCCTGTCTGTGCTCTTTGTGGGGAGACCGAAGCCATCGGTCAACCAATAACCACAGCTGGTTTCCGTAGTGATCCGTGCGCTGAAGGGAATTTGCCAGGGCGGAGGGAAGAAATTTGCGGGCTGCTGGGTCGGGAGGCCAGGCGGGCCCCTCTGAGGAGGCGATATTCGAGCTGAGGGATATTCTGGAGGGAGAATGAGCTGGGGAGGGACTTTCCTCCAGCAGAAGGAAGATGGGTCACCCTGGATCCCCAGGGTGAGGTCCAGACACTCAGAGCACGTGGCAGGAGACAGAGGAATTCTAGACAGTTGTCCCGGAGACCTGCGTTTGGATCCTGGCCTTGGAGCTCGGGAGCTTTGTGGCCAATAAGAGGCCGAACCTCTCAGCCTTGGGTCTCTGTTGCAGGTGGAAGGAGCTTATTTCATGAGTGCTGAGAGTCCTGAGAGAGTCCCGGGCCACAGTAGGCGGGGGGGGGGGGGGGGGGGGGGGGGATAGAAGGAGCCTTGTTTCCGGTGAGCTCAGGCACTTGGGTTCGTGGTGTCTCACAGCGGCCATCTTCCCATCTCTGAAATGGGACCAGCGAGCCTTGGCTCACCGCGTGAGGCTTAGCGACGACTGGGCGCTGAGCGAGCAGGGTCCTGCATTTTGCCGGCCACACAGTAGGTGTGCAGCAAATACAGGTTCCCTTCGTGTCTTATTCCGGATGGCTCTGCGTGACCCTGGGCTGGTCTTTTCCCCTTCTGTGAGCCTCAGTTTCCCTATCGGCGGTCCCTCCCTGCCAGGGAGGCCCTTTCCCCGGGTGTCACCGTGGCTCCTGCCCCCCCCCTCCGTGGCCACTCAGAAGTCCCCTCCTCCAAGAGGCCTTCCGCGAGCACACCCTCCATTCCTCTCTGTTCCCTTTCTTCTGTGTTTTTATTCATGACACTGAAGTTGCCATGGCTGAGGTCGCTCTCTTCTAGAAGGTCAGTTCCGCCAGGGCGGAGATTTTTGTCTGTCTTGTTGTTCACTGTTGCGTTCCCGACGCCTGGACCAGTGAACGGTGCATAGCAAATGCTCAATAAATATGTGTTGCCAGACTGAGTGAAGCGGGAAGAAGCCAGCCAGAGGTGATGTGAGAACCTTCCCTCCCAGTACTGACGCTGTGTGGCTCTGGACAGACCAGGCGGAGAGAAGGACTCCGTTTCTCTCTGGGTTCCCTCAACTGCTCTGGCCATTCCAGGCCTCACCCCAGCATCTTGGTCTCGGCTGCCCCGGGGAGGGCAGAATTGCTGATGGGGAAACCCAGAATTCTCTCTCCGCTGCCTGGGTGTCTCCTAACTCCTTGGGGCTTATTCCCACGGAGGGCAGAGGTGGCCACATCAGGAGCTCCATCCTGGCTAACAGAACCTGGCCGTTCTGCCCACAGTCCAGCTGTCACTTCACTTCTGGGCCTTGGTGTCTTCATCTATAGAATGAGGTTAGGGCAAGGCATCCACGAACCCTCTCAACGTGGTCCCTGACCCCTTCACGGAAAGAACATCAACCTGTTCATGCACCCAATGACTCTTTTTTTTTAATGCTTATTTTTTTTTCATTTTGAGAGAGCACAAACGGGAGAGGCGGAGAGAGAGAGAGAGGGAGACGGAGAATCCCAAGCAGGCTCTGGGCTGTCAGCTCAGAGTCTGACGCAGGCTCGAACCCACAAACTGTGAGATCGTGACCTGGGCCGACATCAAGATTCGGCCGCTTAACCGACTGAGCCACGCAGGCGCCCCTCAATAACTCTCCCTTTTCTTTTTCAGGATTAAGAAAGAATGGTGGGACCAGATTCCCAACCCCGCCCACAGCCACCTAGTGGCGATAGTCATCCAGGACCCACAGGTAGGAGAGTGGGTCGGTTAGCGCTTTGTAGGCCGCACGCATCAGGAAGCAGGATTCAAAATGCCTGGGAGGCTGTTGCCTTTTGGAACTGCACATGACAAGCCAGGAAGGTTTCTGGATTTCAGCAGCTTCGTGTGGTCACTAGGAGCCCAGAGGCCTTTGCTCCCTGCCCCCTAGCTTCCACGGCTATTCTTTCCGACGGGCCAGGTTCCTCTGGGTTGGTTGCTTGGCGTCTTATCTCCCCCGGGAGGAGGTGACCCTTGAGGTCACCTCCGGGTCATCTCCTGGAAAGGTCTCTGTACCAGGGCAAGAAGCCAAAAGGTGAGGGGGCTGGGGACAGGCTTCCTGTGTCTTCCTCTTACGAGCAGAAAACTGCCCCCAAAGCACGAGCAAATCTCTCCTCGATTCTCATCGGTCTGAATTGTACCACACGCCCTTTCCTAAAGCATTCACCAGTAAGGGAGTGGGGATGCTCTGAGACCAGCCAGATGGATACCCCTGAACTAAGGGTGGATGAGCTTCTCCAATGCCATGGCCACGTGGGGTTTCTTGGGTGATCTCAGGGCTCTGTAGGAGGGAGGGAAGGGAGGACACAAGCCCTGTCTAGAACAGAACATCCAAGTGTCCTCCGTTCTCCAGGGACCCGCCGGCAGGCTCTGGAGTCCGGTGGTCTGGCTTGGAACCCTGGCTTCGCCATTTACCTGCGGTGTGGACTCGGGCATGTTGCTTAACCTCTCTGAGCCAGTTTCTTCACGTGGGTTATTGTAGTGCTTACCTGATACTGGAATTCATGGAGGCGACACGTATAAAGTGTATATTTTATACGCAGGGTCCTGCACGTAATAAGTGCTGTTCATGTATCAGTGAGCTTTGCTGTGTAACAAATCAGCCCCAAATTTAGAGAGCTGAAACACTCTAAATTAGCACTTGCTTCTGCAGGTGGGCAGTTTGGGCTCCATGCAGTGGTGGGGGTGGAAGGCTCTGGGATGGGCCCCTTCCCGGTGGCCTCAGTCACAGGTCTGGAAGTTGGCTGACTGTCCGCTGGAGCAGTGGCGACGTCCTCGAGCTGGCCGGCCCGATGTCACTCCGCGGCATCCTGTTGGTCAAAGCGAGTCACACGCCCAGGCCAGATTCAGAGGGTGGGAGGAGCTTCAGAGCAGCGTGGCCATTTTTACCATCCGCCCCGGCGACTTGATATCTGGGCAGTCTCGTCGATCCCACGGGATGCTGAGGCTCAGAGAGCTGAAGTGACCTCGATTGGATCCCCGGCCTATGTGATGTCACGTCGAACACTCCTTTTGCAGCAAACACTCCCTGAGCTGTGCCGTATGCCAGGCTGGGCCGCAAGGCCTCTCCACTCCATTTCATTGGCTGTCTCTGTATTTTAGGTGTCGCTGTGGGGGAAGCGGTCCCGAGGCCAGGAACCAGCCAAGTGCCCGTATGTATATGAACTCAGGTCACAGCCTGTGTGGATTTGGAGGATGTTGGAAGTGGGGCGGTAGGACCACACCCCCACCCCCGCACACACCTGTTTTTCCTCCTGAGCATTCAGGACTTGCCCTGGGACACTGGGCTTGGAGGGTGGCAGGGGGAGAGGAGGTCTGGGTAGGTGGGCATGTTGGCTAAGCCCCCTGAATTTCCCCAGGGGTCAGGCCCAGGCCGAACCCCCTCGGAAGTGCGCAGTCTGGCCTGAGCCAGGCTGGTAGAGGTTACGAGCCGGACGGCTGTGCCACAGCATCGCGTGCTGGTTGGCGAATTGCCAACTCTGGAACCCCTGAGTGACCATCGCCCCTGCCTCCCCTAGCTCGTCCCTGGATGACCCACAGTCTAGTAACTAAAGAGTTGGTACCTGGCACAGCACGGGGGTCCCAGGACACTGCCCCAGCCTAGGACCCCACAGCCCCGGTCATTACTTGTGCTGTGGTATTGATAAATATTTTAAATTGATCAGTATTTTTTTCAGTTTATTTTATTTTTGTTTTTAGTTTTGAGAGAGAGAGAGAGCGCGTGCGCACACACGAGTGGGGGAGGGGCAGAGAGAGAATCCCACGCAGGCTTCATGCCTACGTGGGGCTCGATGTGGGGCTCGAATGCACAAACCGTGAGATCGTGACCCAAGCTGATATCAAGAGTCGGACGCTTAACCGACTGAGCCACCCAGGTGCCCCTGATAAGTATTTTTTTTTCAATGTATGAAGTTTATTGTCAACCTGATAAGTATTTTTAAATGTCATCGTCCCTGACGGAGACTTTTCCTTATTCCGTAGACTGAGTTTGTGTCGGGTGCCAGGTTGTGTGTGTGTGTGGCCTCCAGAAATCTCAAAGTGAGACACGGGCCCTGCCTTCAAGGAGTTCCTGGGCTAGTAGGGAAGTCAGACTGACAGATTATTGACTATAAAGTCAGGAGGCCAGGGGCGCCTGGGTGGCTCAGTCGGTTAAGCGTCCGACTTCGGCTCGGGTCACGATCTCACGGTCCGTGAGTTCGAGCCCTGTGACGGGCCCTGTGCTGACGGCTCAGAGCCTGGAGCCTGCTTCTGATTCTGTGTCTCCCTCTCTCTCTGACCCTCCCCTGTTCATGCTCTGTCTCTCTCTGTCTCAGAAATAAATAAATGTTAAAAAAAAAAAAAAAAAGTCAGGAGGCCTGTCTGCATTAGATAGACGTCAGTCCAGGCTGATTTTAAGCTGGGCTTTGAAGGACGAATAGGAGTTTTTCCAGCAGAGAAAGCGAATCCCAACCAAACTTTTCTTTGCTGTCGCAGACACTGGAAGACTTGTCTTAGGAAGCTCCTGCCCTGTTTACTGGAACACGGCATGGAAAGGAAAGAGGATCCCTCCAAGATTGCCAGAAATGGGCCTTCGCAGGGTTCTGGAAAATCAGCATGGTGCCCCGTGGAGGTCAGCAAGACGATCCTCTGGCCCGAGAGCATCAGCGTGGTGCGATGTGTGGAGCTCCTGGAGGCCCCAGTGGAGAGCGAGGAGGAGGAGGAGGAGGAGGAAAGGAGCTTCTGCCCATCGCCTGTGAACCGCGAGGACAGCTTCCAGGAGGGCAGGGAGGGCATCGCGGCCCGGCTGACAGAAAGCCTCTTCCTGGACCTTCTCGGGGTTGAGAAAGGGGGCTTTGGCCCACAGGGCTCGCTGGAACCGTGGTTTCCTCCTCCTTCGGGAAGTGCAGGTGCTCAGATGCCCCGGGCTGAGTTTCCGGGTCCGGGGCCCCAGGAGGCATCGCCCCAGGGCAAGGAGCAGCCTTTCGACCCCCGGTCCGATCCTCTGGCCACTCTGCCCCAGAGCCCAGCCAGCCCGACTTTCCCAGAGACGCCCCCGGTCGTCACAGACAACCCCGCCTACCGCAGCTTCGGGACCTCCCAGGGCCAGTCCTCAGGTCCCGGCGAGTGTGACTCGGGCCCCGAGCTGGCGGGACGCCTGGGGGAGGCGGACCCCGGCCTCCCCGCCGCCCCCCAGCCTTCGGAGCCGCCTTCCGCGCTCCAGTCCGAGCCAGAGACCTGGGAGCAGATTCTGCGTCAGCGAGTCCTGCAGCACAGGGGGGCCCCGGCCCCGGCCCCCGGCAGCGGCTACCGAGAGTTTGTGTGTGCCGTGAGGCAGGGCAGCACCCAGGACAGCGGGGTGGGGGGCTTCGGCCCTTCGGAGGAGGCCGGGTACAAGGCCTTCTCGAGTCTGCTCACTAGCAGTGCCGTCTGCCCAGAGACGTCCGGGGGTGAGGCCGGCAGTGGGGACGGGGGTTACAAGCCCTTCCAGAGCCTCACTCCTGGCTGCCCTGGGGCCCCAGTCCCCGTCCCCCTGTTCACCTTCGGACTGGACTCGGAGCCACCTCATTGCCCGCAGGACTCCCCCCTCCCGGGCAGCTCCCCAGAGCCAGCAGGGAAGGCGCAGGACAGCCACAAGACCCCGCCGGCCCCGGAGCAGGCCGCAGACCCCCTCCGGGACGACCTGGCCAGCGGCATTGTCTACTCAGCCCTCACCTGCCACCTGTGTGGCCACCTGAAGCAGTGTCACGGCCAGGAGGAGGGTGGTGAGGCCCACCCCGTGGCCAGCCCCTGCTGCGGCTGCTGCTGTGGAGACAGGTCCTCGCCGCTGGTGAGCCCTCTGAGGGCCCCGGACCCCCTGCCAGGTGGGGTGCCCCTGGAGGCCAGCCTCTCTCCAGCCTCCCCGGCACCCTTGGCTGTCTCAGAGGAGGGCCCGTCCTCCCTGTGCTTCCAGCCTGCCCTGAGCCATGCTCACAGCTCAAGCCAGACCCCCAAAAAGGTGGCCATGCTCTCCCCAGAGCCCACGTGCACGATGGCTTCCTAGGCGCGTGCCCGCTTGTCACTGCCGTCTTCGAGTGACGGCTGGGCCTTAGCCTGGCCTGGGAAGTGCCTCCTGGAAGGCGGCTAGGCTGGCGGATTTGCCAAAGACTTGGAGAACCCTGCTATGAAGCTGGGAGGTGGTCTGACCTGGGGGTACAGAGACTGGACTCCACCCCGCCCCTCCCCCAGCTCCCAGCCCTGGCCTGGGCTCGCCACAACCCAAGGGAGTGGAGGGCACGGGGGAGAGGCCCCCGCGGGGATCGGGAGCTCCTTGGGTGCCTCGGCTTATGCACGAGCCACTGGCCACTTCATGGGTCCACGCGCCCTCCCTGCCGCGCTCACCCTGGGTGCGCTTTGTCCGCTCGTCACTCTGTTACTCATGTCTTGCCGGGTTCTGGGATCGGCTGCCGCTGTCTCACCGGATTGGAGGCCGAGCCCACCGGGGAATGACTTGGGAGACCTTGGGAAATGGATGGGACGTCGTGGTCCTGGAAGGGTGGTCGTTTCCCCGGAGGTGCCCATTCATTCAACAGACCCTCCTTAGGTCAACCCTGGGGGCGGGACCTGGGCCGTGGCGGGGCGCGAAGTCAAGTGCGGTAACAGACACAAAAGGACCCGAAAGACTGGGATCACCAAGCCACGACTGGCTGCTGTCTGGTTCCCACACAACCGCTGAGACCGGGGGCTCCTGTTAAGCACAGGAGCCCCAGAATGAACACAGCCAGCTACCTCGGGGCCAGTCTGTGCCCCCGCGGGCACTTTGCTGGCAGCCGCAGCAGCCGGAGGGAGGGAGGGAGGGAGGGATTGGCCGAGCTAGGCTCTCCGCCGGCCCACACCACACCCTCAGCCGGCACGGCGACCTGCCCCTCTGGTTGTGTAATGCTTGTTTGCATCCCGAAGATTATTTTATCGCCTGGTATTTGTCTTCGCTGAGAAGCGTGGAATCGGAGGGCAGGGCGTGGTGTTTTGTGTAAATAAAGCCTCTTTATCTCCGTTCCCTGCCCCCTCCGTGTATTAAACAAACATCCGGGCCGAGGTGGTGGTGAGCTCTTTATCTCTGTTAACTCATTGGATCTTTCCATCCAGTGGAAATGAGGTCCAAGAGGTTAACTTTCTGTCTCTGTTTGTTTGGGTTCCCCCCGAGCCAAGGACTCAAGTGCAGTTAGCTGCTGTAGGTGGTGATTCCAGGAAACCTTGCTCGGGAGTGGGGACGTGAGGCGGGGAAGGTCAGGAGGCAGTAAACGGTGTGTTATCCAACGGGCCAGCCCGGGCAACTGACCTTCCACCCGCTGGGAGCCTCGGGTAACCGTGCACAGCGCCTGTCCAAAGCTATCCCTGCAGGGGTGAGGGAGCCCGGTGTTGGGCCACCAGCTTCCGTCTGGTCAAGGGCATTAGTTCTCCAGCACGTCCAGCTGCTCCAGGAAGCAAGCCCCCAGACGGAGAGGTACGAAGGATTACTGGAAGCTGCTGCACTTTGCCAAGGTGGCCCGGCTAGTCAGTGGCAGGCCCGTAGCTGAACCCGGGCAGGTGGCATGAAGACGCAGGCCGGGGACTTAAGCTCTGTGTCTGTGATCAGTCTGCTCCCTGAGTAGCTACCCGGACGGCCACCCTTGCAAAAGAAGCGGCTTGGCCGCATGAGGTTCCCTTCTGTTCTGGCATTCTGTACCATGCGCTAGGAGTGATGGGGAGCTCACTACCTCACATGCAGCCTGATGTTTGTTAGAAATCCTTCCTCTGTGCTGAGCCCAAATCTACCCCTTTAGAGGCCTAAGTCATCCCCCCCCCACCACCACCCCATGATTTACAGATAGGGGAACTTTGTGCTAGAGAGGAAAAGGGACTTGCCCAAGGTCACACAGTGAATGACGGAGCCTGAACTAGCCGTCTGGACTGTTTGCCTTCAAGAGCTCTTTATAAAAATTATATATATAATTTTTAATAAAAATCTCTCTTTAAGGCCAAGCAATGTGCTGAGTGCTCTACGTCCACTACATCACGTCTCTCGCGGGCAGGTTCAGTTATTACCCCCATTTTATAGATGAGGAAGCAGGCCCAGAGAGGCTGAGGTTTCGCTTAGGACCACACAGCGAGGACATCCCGGAGCAGGACTTGAACCCAGGTCAGGCTGCAGAGCTCCCAGCCGCCATGGTATGCCAGCCACTCAAATACCAGCTCCAGTCCGTTTTGCCTGAGCGTCGTCTCAGAAAACCAACTGTTAAAAGCAAGCAGCAAACAGAAAAGATGTGCGAGTGGTGGAGGGGTGGTCGGGATGGAAGTCTGACACAGACCTGACGCTGGTCTCTTCGTTGCCCCGCCAGGATCTTAAGAGAAAAGGGACCCAGGTGGTCAGCTGAGGCTCCGCTCGTAACAGAGTCGTCTGGGCTTTGGGAAGCGGGAGTAGAGAATCAGACACCTCGCATTTCGTATGTGGATTTAAACCCACCCTCCTTGGTTAAGGGAAGCTGGGACAAGGCCACTGTTCTTGCTTCCCCAACCTTCTTCTCCAGCTTAACACCAGGAAGGAGGAAGCAGAGGGCAGGGAAGCTGCACTCCCCACCGATATTTACTGAGCATGTATCAAGCAAGACCGTAGAGCAAGTGCAAAGGCCCTGCGGCATAATGAACTCGACCTGTTCATAGTTCAGAAAAGATCAGCTAGAGCGCAGTGAGCCAGGGACAGTGGTGGGAGATAAGATGGGGCAGGATGGGGGCTGGAGTGAGGAATTTTTATCTTGGCTCGACTGCACATTAGCCCATGCACTGAGATACATGGTCCGAAAGAAACCAGCCAGTCCCCAAACTAAGCTACCCATAAGCAGGGGACTACAGCCAAGGGGAGTTGGTGGGGTGGGGGGGGGGCGGCTTAAAAATCCTCATTGCTGATATTCTCACTCAGGACTGAAGTGACTTCCCCCAGGGAATGGCTGGCTGCCAGGGCCTTTCTGGACATTTCTTCAACAAAGGACTTTTAAAAATCCCCTTAAAATCTGGTTCTTGGCCTCCCAGTTCTCCACATTCGGCAAGAAACCCCAAGGGTATTCGGGGCAGGGAGCCCCAGCCCGCTTCTTCACTGGCCAGGAGTCCCCCACCTGGCAGAACACTCCCTCACTCAAATGTTTAGTAACTACTCCCTGGGAGTCAGTTGTTAAAGGAAACACAAACATTCAAATTACGAGCATGGACCAAAGTTTCAGGTGAGATCTGCAGGAAGGAAATCAGAAGCAAAGAGAAAGAGAAAAGGTCGGCTCAAAAAAGGTAATTGTAGAAAGGGATTTTGTGGCAAGGCAAATGAATGGACCCTGCTGTTTTAGACATCCATTGCCCTGGTGTGGAGGGGGGAGGCAACGATCCGGAAAGATGAGGGGAGGAACAGGGATTGGCTGCACCAAATGTTTGCCCCAAGAGCCGCAGAGGGGTGAGGGTCTGGCAGATCCGGGGACCCCAGAACTAGAAGCCGGCGGCAAGGGTGTGGGCGGAGCGAGATGCTGAAGGCTGGAGTTTCCCAGCGCCCCCCCGCGGGACAGGACTAGAGGTGCAGAGAGTGAAGGGGCTGGGCTTGCCGATGCATTGATCCCAGGGTTCCCCCCCTCACACTCCGGCCCTGCACATCCCCAGCCTCGATTTTACCAAGATTTCCCCCCCGGCGGCGGGGGGGGGGGGTGCCTATGCTTTATCTTATTTTATTTTAAAATTATTTTGTTTTGTTTTACTTTATTTTTATTTTTATTCTTTTTTTTTTTTACACAAAAACCCTGCTTATTTGTTTGTTTCTGATTACTAAATTGGCACATGCCAGGATTCTCTGATTCAGAGAAAACATAAAGGTATAAAGAGGAAAGTGAAAACCACCGGAAATCCCATCCCCCGCCCCTGCTCCTGGAACCATGTGGGAGGTCACAAAAATGAATGTTTGTTTTTGAAGGTGTATCTCCGTGCATATCCTGTTGAATAACCTTTCTGACATTATTTTCCCACGAAAGTTACTAATCAGAAAAAGAAAAAAACAGCAAGAAGTTTTTGAGCCCCCACTGCAAGAGAGAGGCATGATCTCAGCGGATCCCCACAGCTAGGATCCCCAGGCTATGACGTGGGCAGGACTTGCCCGTGAGGAGCCCTGATTCCTGGTCGCTCGTGGCCACCATTCGTCCGTCCTCGCATATCCCTTTTCCAGGGGAGAACACGGGCTCGGGGAAACAAGGGCTCTGCACTCATCTTGCCTCGTTTAAACCTGCCGTTGCCAATTTGGGGCTGTGTGACTGCGGGCAAAGTACTTGACCACTCTGGGCCTCGATTTCCACCCCGTCAGAGACGGAAGGAAGTAGCCTACAGCCCACGGCCCACAGTGTCAGGGGGAGCAGCAGAGGTGGTGATGGATGCCCAGCTGCCCTTGTGATGCATTTGCCTAAGTTACCTGGTGGCCGCTGGACAGCGCCAGCTCTTCCTTAGAATCCCACCCGTTCCCACGTGTCTTTTGACAAGCCCAGTGGGGGGAACAGGCAGCATCAGATGGGCTGCAGGCTCGCTCCTTGGTCCCTGCTGCCCCCTAGTGACCGGCTCTGGCCCCAGCGCCTGCCTCTGCCTCGGCGGCTCCCAGGCGACGCCACGCCCAGAAAAGTAGGCGTGGGCGATCTCCGCGCACCTGCCTTTGTCCCCTGTCCCCTTCTGCACCCGGCAAAAGGGCCTGACACACATTAGGACCTCAGAGTGCTCCAAGGACCGGTTGTGTGGCTCGGGGCCAGTCATATAACTTCTCTGTGTTTGCTTCCTCATCTGTAAAATGGGAACGATAATATCACCGCCCTCATGGGCCAGTTGTTAAAAATTAACCCGATATTGGCGTGTATGTCGATAGGTGGAAGGCTCAGAATGGCGCCTGCACACGGGCAACGCTGTCCACGGGCTTGCTAGCACTCTTCTTGTCAGACCGAACAAGGGTCTTGTGGGTATTGTGGAAATGAAGGCACGAAACATGATTCAAAGAAACAACGGCATTCTAAATTTAATGCCAATTTATTGCCAAAAGGTCAGACTAGAACACCAGAAGGACAGAAATGGTCCCAATGGCATCACCTCACCAATTCGTGTTTGTAGCTGTCCGCACATCACTTCTGGATGCTGTTCATATGCGGGATGGGTAGGTCTTTGTTTGGCTCACGTATCTCTCCCCATCTATCCATACACATTGTATGTATTTTCTCCATCGATGTTTTACTGCAGTCTTTTCCTCCTCCATACCCCCCCCCCCACGCCTGTCTTTAAGGGTCTTGCCCAGACTCTGCTTCTCTCTTCCCCACAGACCCAAGTCACCAAGCCTTCAGCAGATCTCATCAGAGAAGGAGAAGGAGACGAGAGAGGCTGGGAAGATGGCAGAGTAGGGCCCTAAGCTCACCTCGTCTCCTGGATCCGACTAAATACACTCACATCAGTGTAAATAATCCAGAGAATGAGACGGGAGAGATGCAGGGAGAGAGAGCGCAATGCTAAACCAAACTTCTCTCTTTTTTTTTTTTTAAGTTTATTTACTTATTTTTGAGAGAGAGAACAAGAGAAAGCGCGAGCACACAAGCAGGGGAGGGGCAGAGAGAGGGGGAGACACAGGATCGGAAGCAGGCTCCAGGCTCCGAGCTGTCAGCACAGAGCCCGACGCGGGGCTCGAACCCACAGACCGTGAGTCGGACGCCCAACCGAATGAGCCGCCCAGGCGCACCCCCAAACTTCTGATCCTAGCTCCAGTTTGAAACCTGACTCCAACCACAGAATGACCTCTGACTCAAGGCATAGAATGATTCCTGACCCACGCTGTGGACCTATTCATCATGATCCTGGTTGCACACTGACCCCAGCCACATGCTGACCCCTTTCCCTGGCCACAAACTAATGTTTGACCCCAGCTGTAGACTGTGATTCTGGCCATCTGGACTCCTCACTCCTATACACTGACACCCCACCCCAACCAGGAACTGGCATTTCCTGATTTCCAGCTGGTAAATTCAGCTCGAGTTGGTCAACATATCTGGTCCTTCCTTTTTGCCATGGAACCGCAGGGCAAGCTGGCAGTTCTCCTTTTTTAACCAAAGAGAGTGGCAGTAAGAGAAGGTCCCTTTGCCATCATCCATGCTGCTTTGGATGTGATGTCTGGTGGTTTGGCAACCATCTCGTGATCATGAGGGAACAAGACCGAAATGAAAGCTAGTGTCTTGAATATGGCCACGTGGGAGAAGAAAAGACCATGAGTCCTTGATTACATCATCAAGTGATCAAATCAACCTCTGGATTCTTTTTTTTTTAAACTTTTTTTTTTTAATGTTTATTTATTTTTGAGACAGAGAGAGACAGAGCATGAACAGGGGAGGGGCAGAGAGAGAGGGAGACACAGAATCGGAAACAGGCTCCAGGCTCTGAGCAGTCAGCACAGAGCCCGACGCGGGGCTCTAACTCACAGACCGCGAGATCGTGACCTGAGCCAAAGTCGGAGGCTCAACCGACTGAGCCACCCAACCTCTGGATTCTTAAATAAACCATAAACCTGCTTTTAAGTCACTGTGGAGTTTCTTTTGCAGCCATAAAGCAGCCTTAAAGATTGTAGCAGGTAGAATAATGAACCTCCAAAGATATTGACATCCTAGTCCCTGGAAACCGTGAATCTGTTATGTTGCAGCGCAAGGCGGGGTCAAGGTTGAAAGTGGAATCCGGTCAGCAGATCAACTGACTTTGCAATGGAAAGATTATCCTAGATTATCTGGAGGGGCCCAAGGCTCTTAGAATCACAAGGGTCCCTATAATCGTGAAAAGGGGATGTAGGAGAGTTAGTGTCCCAGAGAAAGGTGAAGATTCCATGCAGCCGGCGTCCGTGAGCCAGGAATGCAGGTGACCGCTAAAAGCTGGAAGAGACAAGGACAGATTCTTCCCTAGATTTCTCCAGCAGGAATGCAGGACGGCTGACGTCTTGATTTTCAGCTCAGCGAGACCGATCTTGGTCTCCTGACCTCCAGGACTTGTAAGATAATGCATGTTCGTTTCAAGCCACTAGATGTGCAGCAACTTGTTACAGCAACAATAGGGAACGAATACACGGATATTTCCCGGCCTTTTCCTCAAGCCCTATCCCCACATCCCCATTCTCTCTCTCATGATCGGCACCCAGTTTGCACATCCAGTGGATTCTGTCAACTCAGCCAAGCCAAGAAGTCAAGCCTCTTCTCCACTACCCATCTGGGTACCAAGAGTCACTATTTTGAATTCTTAGTACTTTTTGAAGAAGAAGACCTTCACTTGCATTTTGCCCTGAGCCCCTCGAGTTACGTAAACGTTCCTGAAATAGGGTCAGCCCTTGGCTCCAAGGTGGAGCGCACCACTCTCTCTGGACCCCGGACACCACCGTCCCGTGTTCTCAGCTCCTTCCCTCTGCCACCTTCTGCCCATCCCTGCGGGGCTCTGGTCAAGTCCCCTCATTCTGCAAGCCGTCAAAGTTTCCCTCCACCCCTCCTACTTCTCCTTCTTTCTCTCTGTCTCCTTCCCCCCCCAGCCACGTTCTTGAAAGCTGTCTCTCTCTGTTTCCACTTCCTCCCTGCACACCCACTCCCCAGCCCTCTCTGTGCAGAAGCTGCAAAACTGCCTTCACAGAGACCAGCCACCAAGTTCAGGTCTGCTTCAGTCCATACCTTTCTGCCCTTGTTGGTTCTTCTGCTAACGGCCGCTTGCTCCTGCTCAGGCTCCTTTCCTTGGGTCTTCCCTTCTGCCCCATCTTAAACATTGGGGGTCCCCAGCACCCCCCACCACACCCACCTACCCACACGCTCCATGGGCAATCTCCTCTGTTTCCACTGTTGAAGAGGAAAACTTTTCTTGTCCCCTTCAAGGGTTCTTCGGGCTGGTCTAAGAATTAAATTGATATGAGACAGACTAATGGCAGAAAAAAAAAAAAAAAAACCCAAGTGTAATGAGGTGCACAGGGAGATCCAATGATAAAACTGAGACCCAAGAAACGACGAAAAAGCATGCAGCTTTGATATGCTGTAGACAGACGCAAATCCGTGAGGAACGGACAGGACAAAGGACAATTATGCTTGGGAGCTTCAACTAGTAAGGAGTTGTAAGCAAAATTTGGGTTGAGGCGATGAAGTAGGAAAAGTAACAAGGTTTGTTTCTATAGCCTTTTTGGCCCTGACCGTCCCCTCTCTGGTGAGAAGGGCATCTCTTTACCACCTGGTACACAGAGGGGACCTTTCCCCCAGGAGATTTATTCCCTGCTTTCAGGGGGACAGAGGAGGGTCCCAGTGTCCTTTTTGCACACGCTGTCTTAAGTAACTTTAATTCAAAATAATCAATATTTTGATTATTTGGGGCATTTGGGGGCGACCTCCCCTGCACCCCATCACCATCGAGTTAACTATAACTGGACTAGAGTTTCGAAGGCTGTGTGTACCAGCACAGTGGCTGATACATAGATTGCGCTCCACAAACATTTGTTGAATGAATGAATGAATGAATGATGTCTTCTAAATAGGTCTCCCCAGCCCAGGTCTCTTGCCTGAACTCCAGACCCACACATACATCAATTCTCACCTCTCCCACCCAGACACACGTGTTTTACCCAGTACGCATCACTATCTAATGTGACGTATATTATGACATATTTAAAAACAATTTTTTAAGTTTATTTATTTTGAGAGAGAGAGAGAGAGAGAACAAGCTGCAGAGGGGCAGAGAGAAGGGAAGACAGAATCCCAAGCAGGCTCCGCACCATCAGCACAGAGCCCGATGTGGGGCTCGAACTCACAAACCGTGAGATCATGGCCTGAGCCAAAATCAAGAGTCAGACGCTCAACGGACTGAGCCACCCAGGTGCCCCTATTATGAGGTATTATTAACTCCCTTATTTCTTATCAGGGCTCCCACATCTCCCCCACAAGAACGTAGACCCCACGGGGACAGAGATTTTTGTTTGGTTGGTTCACTGCTTTATCCCCAGGGCCTTAGAACACAGTAGGTGCTCAGTAAATACTTTCCGAACAAAGGAATGGATCCCCACATGGACGTCCCCACATGTCAGAATCAGCACACCCCACGTGGGCTCTCCATCACCCTCCCCAAACCTCCTCCTTCTGGGTCCCAGTTGCTAAGGCCAGAGCAGGCTTTGCCCCAGGCGGCCCATTTACTCCCTCTTCCCCAAGACTCGGGCTAGTCACCTCCCTTCCCTGCTCCCAGTAGGGCAGGAGTATGGGTCACTCACCCCAGGGTAACCCAGGTGGGGGACACAAAGCCGAGATGCTTTTAGGTGGCACATGGGTGTGGCGTAAAAGGGCTGTGAGCCGAGGAAACGAATCCTTTTTCAATTCTGTCCTCATCTGACTAGCCTTCCACGGTCGCAGTGTGTCGCTAGAATTTAATAACTCAGTTTTGGTTTCACTGTTTTTGTTTTTACAGTTCCCTTCTATTTGTGATACGGGATTCTTGTTTTCCATGTGTGAGAAGGACGTTTCTTTTTAAAATAAAATGACTTAAAGAAAACAAGCAAGGCCCTATGAGAGCAAGTTTAAGGACACAATGGTGGAGGAGAAAAGGGAAGCATGGAAAAAATGGCCTGTGGCGGTGTTCATGTAGACACTGGTCTACAGCTCAGAGTCCAAACCCCTTTGCCACCTGGGTCGTGGCTCGTTCTCTTCTTGTCCCTTCAGCCTACTTTACACCCTAGACATCGTGACCTGTCGCCCCGAAGTAGCATGACCTGTTGGCCCTGGGTACACTGTGACCTGTCACCCCTGGACGACATGACCTGGTCACCCCGAGACACCTTGACCTATCGCCTCGAGACATGACCTGGGAACCCTAGAATCTGCAAGCTGGTGTGATATTGTGATTTAGGTAAGAAATGTATCTTTGGTTTTGTCCCCTTTCTGGCTCAGAGCTCCTAAAACCCTTGGAATTTCCTAAGTGATTAGAGCAATAATGTGTCTTTTGTTATGTTAATGAGGTGACCTTTGGGAAGTCCCTAGGCCACCTTAGGATGGGGCTGGTTGCCAGGGGAACCAACTGTGTCCTTCGGTTGAAAGCGTTGGTCCTACCTCCTTGACCTCTGGGGAAGGGAGGGGGGCTGCAGATCGAGTTCAGTCACCAATGGCCAATCACGACTAGGTAACGAAGCCTCCACAAAACCCAAAAAGGATTAAGTTCAGGGGGTCGGACGTCTGGGTTGGTGAACACGGAGGGGCTGGGAGAATGGCGAGCTCCAGCGAAGCCTGGAAGTTCTGGGCTCTCCCCGTATCTTGCCCGAGAACCCTAAATCTGGCTGTTCCTGAGTTCTATCCCTTCGTAATAGACCGGAATCCTAGTAAGTGACATTGAGCGGCTCTAGCAAATGAGAGGAGCCCGGGGAGCAGAAGTGGAACCTCTGATCGGTTG
The DNA here is from genome assembly GCF_028749965.1 of Puma concolor. Lineage (NCBI taxonomy): Eukaryota > Metazoa > Chordata > Mammalia > Carnivora > Felidae > Puma > Puma concolor. Next base: position 20,719,114 of record NC_141682.1, on the reverse strand, counting down.
CTGGTCTGCCAGAAGCGCCGGTGACAGCCGGACTTGACGTGGGTGTCTGAAGCGTGGGGGGCAGGGCCGTCCGGTAGGACTGAGCCCTCAACCTGTGGGATCTGGTGCATCTCCAGGCAGGTAGTGTTAGAATGGAGTTAACGGCTTGGTGGTGTAGAGACCCACACACGTGGAAATTAGTGTCGAAATCATACCCGGGGCCCCCTAGACACTGGGATCTGGGCACCACTACTCAATGTGACCCGGCCACCCACAAACACCATGGCCTGGGCACCCCTAGGCCCATGACCTGTCACTCCCAGACCGATGATCTGTCACCCGTAGATACCATGACCTGTCACCCCTACACCCATGACCTGGCCATCCCTAGATACCGTGACTCAGCCAGCCACAGACACCATGGCCTGGGCACCCCTAGACCCATGACCTGTCACCCCTAGACCCCACGACCTGGCCATCCCTAGATACCGTGACTCAGCCAGCCACAGACACCATGGCCCGGGCACCCCTAGGCCCATGACCTGTCACCGCTAGACCCCGCGACCTGGCCATTCCTAGATATCATCACTCCCAACTTGCCCCCCCACCCCCAACCACCCAGTAATTGATGAAATATCACCTTCTAGTGCCCTGTTTCAGTGGACATTTCCCTCTGAGCCCGTTCCTGAACACAGGGCAGAATTGATCTCTCTTCAGCACATACCCCTTTACAATCACTTATTGTAACTGTCAATTTTATTTTCTGTATTTGATGACGGAATATTTCAAACATACAGGAAGTCACTGCTGGGGCGTCTCTCCTACCAGACACGTGGAGAACAGGGACTAGAATCTATTTCCTCTTGTGACTCCCAGCCCCCAGCCCCGGGCCCGGCCCAGACAAAACGCTCAGTGGAAAAACAAGACAAGACTGAGAGTGAACAAGGAAGGGCTCACTCTAAACGTCTCGGCCCCAGGCCAGCCGATGCTGACCAGCGTGTGCTGACTGGCTGACTGACGTCTCCGGGAAACACTTCAACCGTGGACCGCACTCTTGCCTTGTTTGTGTGTAAAGGGGGGCGAGGACTACGCTTGAGCTGAACAGATCACTTCCCACACGCTGACATTTAATTAAACCCAAAACTGAACTTACAGGTGGTTGCCGTGTCTGGGTACCCCCGAAAATTTCCCCAAGCTGCACCCACTTCAGATGCTCAGAGGAGGTGTGTGCAGAGGCAGAGGGAACCAGTGATCGCGGATCTGTTGGCTCACCTCCTCTTGGTCTCCGTTGTCCCATAGGTACAAGGGGGTTAAAAATAGTAAGTACCTCGCAGGGTCATCTGAGGACATGAGCGAGGACCCGTATGGCACTTATGCTGGCTCATTTAAGAAGTCTGTTCAACAGGATGCTTTGGCTGGGTTACCCAAGAAGTGCGTGACATCACTAAAGCCCTCATTCAGGCTATTTCCTCTGCTCAGAAAGAGCCCTTTCTTACCCCTCGCTCACGATCTCACTGCGTTATGTTTCAGCTTAGATGCTGCCTCCTCCGAGAAGTCTTCCGGGCTCCTCAGCACCTGTGCTTCCCCATCAGCACAGGTAGGATGGGCTGAGGCAACCCCGGGGGGTGGGGGGCCGGCATCCAGCGCAGGGTGGGTGCCGAGTTAATGAAAGGGCAAACCAGGACATGCACTGAGGAACGAGCAGTGGTTTTGTTTCCGACCTTGGCCTTTGTAACCGGGACTTCTGGCTCCGACCTCCACCTGTCGCTGGAAAGAGAAGGCCGTGGATCCGCGGGGTGCCGAGGCCGGCTCGCACCGAGCACCGACCGGCTCCCTCCCGCGGGTCCGTTGTGCGCATCCCTGTCAACCCTGCGTTTGGCGGCTCGGGTTGAAACTGGCCGGGGCGGGGGTGTTGTTCACACCACAGACAGCAGCAAATGCCACATGTAAAGTTTTTGTTTTTTGTTTCTTGATGGTTGGCTTAGCGGTCCACTGCCAGCTGTGATTTGGGGGGGGGCCAAAGGAACACCTGTTTTGGTCTGCCCAGAACATGCTTCCCCTCCCTAAACCGCCCCCCCCATCCACCACCACGCGGCTTTATGCATGGAGCTCCCTCCCTTCTGGACCAACCACAGCTCCCGCGTGGTCCTTGACCTTTCGGTAGGACAAACCGTACTTACTCCTCTCCCTCTTTCCCCACGGCGCTGCACGCGGCCCAGGGTGCAAACGGCAGCTGTCAGTACATGCTTGCTGATCGACTGATGGACAGTTTTTTGGTAAACATTTTTGTGAGTTTGACCTTTCCTCCGTGTAAGTGCGGGGAAACCACAGCAGCCTGAACTTTCAGTAAAGAGGAGCCTCTTTGAGGAAGGGAGTCTTTGCAGAAACTCACCACAGCTGCCTGGAAGTGGAGTCATCGGTGCCCTTCTTCCCTGTGTGTGCAGCCTCTTGGAGGACCCAAGTGGCTCTGGGCTGTGGCTCCCTTAGGTGTAAGATGGAGCGGGGGGGGGGGGGGGGCGGTTGGGAACTTTGGGGAGGAGGCTCTTGATGGGGTGGGGGGCCCTGAGAGGGCTGGGGGGCTGGCACACACATGTGCCCATATACCAGCGTACGGGGGCGTGTGCCCGTGTCTGCAAATGCACATGGCATTTGTCACTCGGATCATGGTCTGGCTTCAGACGGGTTGAAGGAGGCTCCGGGACCCTCAGACCACAGAGGCTGCTGAAAGTAACACTGATTTCTGTTCCCTGCACCGCATTCGCCTCTTGCCAAGACCCAGGTTGTGCCCTGCGGCTCCTGCCAAAAAGGGGCTTGGACTCACGCGTGTGCACACGGGAGGACGGTGCTCCCGCGGCGTCCCAACGCTCAGCTCTGCATCTGACACGCGGTAAATACGTGAGAGCCAGGGTCGATCGACCGGCTGGGACCATCGCAGGCGCGGACCTACGCAGGCATGTGCCCCCGCTGACGGACGCGCCCTGGGAAGGCGGCCACTGTGTTCCTCACCGCCGTCTCCCCTGCACAGCGTCTGGCGCCTAGCAGGTGCTCCGCGAATACTTCTAAGCAAGTGCGCCCACGTGCACGTATATACGTCTGCGCCGACAGGACAACGAGCGTGTGCTTGCACACGTGTGCCCTTGGGGGGACGGCGGTGTTGCACGCTTTCTACGCAGGCGTGTGCGGCTGTGTTCAAAGAGCATGCGCGAGCGGCTGTGTTCAAAGAGCATGCACGAGCAAGCAGGGCGGGGCCTCCCAGGCCTGCGTGACCGCGCGCGGTGGACCTCTCGCGGGTGGGAACTTCCGCCTCTGAGCGTGAGCGGCACGTGAGTGCGCCAGCGAGGGTGTGGTTTCATGTGCACCTGTGCGTGTGTGAGCTGTGTTCCTACAGGGTCCCGCGCGGGCATTCGTGATCGGGATCGCGGGGCGGTGGGTGACAGCCCAGGCTCTGGTGCCACACTGCCCGGGGTTGGAATTCCGGTTTCATTCCTTCCTATCTGCACAGCCCTGGACGGGCAGCTTACGTTCTCCGTGCCTCCGTTTCTTTGTGCAGTGGCGGTAAGAACAGCACCTGCCTCCTAGAGCTGTTCTGGGGACTAAATCAGATACCAGCACCTGGCACACAGCAGCCTCCCAGCAGGCCACCTGCTGCTGTTTTTATTTCTGCGTTGCACACACCTGGATATGCACGTTTGTCACCCCCGACAAGCCCCCCGCCCCGGCCCTGGAGAAACGAGGACCCTGTCTCTGCTGGGCACCGAGATTCACATGTGGTTTACGGGGAACTGAGAGGCTCCTGCTCGAAGGTGATTGGAGCGGGAGTGGGCAGGGCATTGCTGTCCCTTCCCCTCAGCGGTCTCTCCCACCCATTCACCAGAGAACCTGGCCTCTCCTTGGTCACCTGACTCCACCCTCCCAGGCTGGATGGGCCAGTCTTTGCCTGCCCAGCTCGCAGGGGTCTGGGGAGGCAGAAATGAGATGATGGGTGACAGTCCTGTCACAGTGAGGACTCCCGTTTCTTCGAGAATGGCAGGGAGACTTTGGAGGTTTTGCTTTCAAATGATCACTGCAGGGGCCCCTGGGTGGCTCAGTCTGCTGAGCGTCCGACTTCCGCTCGGATCACGATCTCAGGGTTCGTGGGTTCAGGCCCCGCCTGGGGCTCTGCGCTGACAGCTCGGAGCCTGGAACCTGCTTTGGATTCTGTGTCTCCCTCTCTCTTTTCCCCTCCCCCACTTGCACGCTCTCAAAAATAAAATAAAACATTTGAAAAAAGCTTGAAAACCATCGCTGCAGTGAGGAGAACAGTGGCTTTTGGAGGCCCAGAAATGGAGGTGGGGAATTAGCGGCCTGCTGTCGCTGAGGGACGCCGGTGGCCGTCGCTGTGGATTCCGGGCATCTTTCAACTGGAGGCTTCCTGAGGCCGGGTGTAGGGTCCTGGGAGACAGCGGCAGGCACGGCTGAGCCAGCTCGGTGGCTGTGCTGGGGACACGGCCGCACTCGCGGTCCAGCCCCTCCGGCCCCACCGCAGAGGCAGGCGAAATAGTTATCACCCAGGCGCGTAATCGTGAGCCCTGCTGTGTGTTGAGCCCCTCCTCTGCCAGGCTCGGTGACCCCGCCGCATCCCCGTTATTATCTTGTGCGGCGGGTCTCCTCAGCCCCGTTCGGCAGGTGGGGGGGAAATGTCACTGGCAGGGGGTCTAGCCCGCCCCTCCAACGCAACAGCAAATCAGTGGCCCCTCCAGGGGATGCTTGGCAACGTCTGGAGACACCGTCGGCTGTCACAACTGGGAAGACGTGCTGTTGGCCCTCAGTGCCTAGGGCCCAGGATACACCATGCACAGGACCGCCCCCGACGCAAAGAATTGTCCAGCCCGGATGTCAGAGGTGCTGAGGTTGAAAAACCAGACTCTCCCTACCTTCCAGGGCCTTCTCAGAGACCACCCTCGGGGCTTGGCAGCCCCTGCCTGAAAGGGAAGTGAGCCCGTGCCACGTGCAAGGTGGCCGTGGGAGCAGACAGTGGTGGTGACAGTTCCCCGTGACGGAGGCTGGTTCCTGGAAACCTGAACATGGCATCCTTGTGGCTTTTCTTCTCCTTTTCAATCAGCCCCAGCATCTGAGCCACCACTCTCACCTGCAGAGGGTCCCCAAGGGCCAGATACGTCCCCAGCCCAGTAACCTGCTGAGAACCTTCCATGGCTTCCACGGCCCACGGGGCGGGGTCCTGGTCCTGCTCCTCTGGGCTCTGGGCACCACTGACCTCTCCAGTCTCCAGCCTCACCATTTCCCTCTTGCTGGCGGCCTCCTCTGCCCAGTCCGCCCATTCTGGCACGGGGGGGGGGCGGGTATTGTTCCCCAAATAGGCCATGCAGTCACGCCCCTGAGTCTCTGGCTCACCAGCGGCAGACTTGGGGCTTTGTTGATCCTCCCCAGGCTCTGCTTCCTTCCTCTTTCGGTCTGTTTTCTATCACGATGATTTCCCTTCTTTTACTTTCTTCTGTTTATCTTGCTGCTAACTTCTTGAGAGGGATGCTCAGAACATTCATTCTTAGTGTGTCTTCTTTTCTCATTTACAAATTCTAAGGCTACGAATTTCCCTCTAAGTATTACTTTAGCTGCACCCGTTAAGTTTTGATAGGCATTTTCTATGTCGTTCAGTTCAAAATGTTTTCTGACTTTCCCACTGTGGTTTTTCTCATTATCCCTTAGATTATTTATAAGTGTATTTCTTGGTCTCCCCGCCCATGTTTTTGAAACGGTCACTTCTGTCTTTCTGACAAGATGAACTGCTTGCTCTTCTTCCTCCCAAATCCAGTTTAAGTGACCCCTCCTCTGCAAAGCCTTCCCTGGACACTCCCTCCACACCACTCCAGGCATATAATTAGTTGCCTCCCCTCTTTTCCCGTGGCACTTTGTACAGATCATCGTGTAACACTGGTAGGCACACAGTGATATATCTGTCAAGAACTTTTCAGTTTCAAGTGAAAGAAAACTGACCCAAGCTGGCTGAAACCAAAAGGGAACTTACTGTCTCATTTCACTAAAAAGTCTGGCTTTCAGGCACAGCTGGATCAAGGGGTCCTAATGCCCGATGATTCAATTCCTGCCATGAGTCACTTCTTGTATGTTGACTCCATTCTATTCTGAGGCAAGTTCTCCCACTGTGGCCACAAGATATCTAAAGTCGCTTCAGATAGCACATCCTCTCTGCTCCGAGCCCAGTCTTTGCCCCAGTCATTCCAATCAAAAGTTTCTTGGGGTCTCATTGGTTCTGACTGGGTCACCTACCCTAATGGGGTCAATGAACATGGCCTGAAGAATAGAGTGAATCGACTTAGGACAGGGTCACGTGCCCTCCTGGGGAGAGAAACTAAGCAAGGAGGAGGGGTGGCATCTCAGAAAAAAAATCAGGATACAATTACCAGGATACAATGCTAGCATTTCCAATGCTGAAAAGCCAAAAACAAGGCAATGCTGCCCATTACTAACCACAACAACTCCTAAAGGGCCCGCTTACACTTGCCACATGCGATTATCCCAAGTGCCTTGTTTTCAGTCCTGTGTGTCCCTTCCCCACTGGACTTGAGACTCTCAACAGTAAAGAGAAGATCTGTTCTACCTACTGAAAAAAAATCAAACGTCAAGTTGGGTGTGGGGGGGGTGGGGGGCGGGGGGAAATGGGCAACTCCTCCTCTCCCTTGATCAGCCCACCCCCCCCCCCGGACCTTGGAGGCTGGCACCCTGAGGCTGGGGTTTCAGCCCCAGGATCCCCTGGGGGAGGCTAAGCAGAGGCATCTGATGTGTGCACCCACTGCGGTAACTCTCTGTCTTAGTCAGCTCGGGCTGCTGTAACAAAACACCACGGACAGGGTGGCTTTAACGACAGACACGTCTTTCTCGTGGTGCCGCAGGCAGGAAAGGCCAAGAGAGAGTGCTGGCTGATTCAATTCCTGGTGAGAACCCGCTCCCTCGTGTGCAGACAGCCACTTGCTTGCTGTGTCTTCGTGTGGTATTTCCTCCGTGCATGTGGAGAGAGGGCACAAGCTCACTGGTGGCTCTTCTGACGAGGACGCTAATCCGATTCTTCACGACTTCCTGGGTGGCCCCATCTCCAAAGACAGTGACAGCCAGGTTAGAGTTGCAACGCGGGAATTTTGCGGGGAGACACGAACACGATTTGGTGCATAGCACTTGTCTTCCAGGGTAAACCCTCCCACATCTTTCCAGAAATCAGAGTCATGTAGACACTCAACGTGAAAGGAGCCTTTATGGCCCTGTGGTCCAACCACACAATCAATCCAACCATATACCCACATCAACAGGTGGCCAAGCCTTGGTTTGCATACCACCAGAGACAGGAAGCTCACTGTCCCTCAGTGAGGCAACTCTGACTGCACTGGTCTGAGCCTGAAGGTCAGCTCTCATGTCTGCCACCCTGGATCGTCTCTTCTTCAAGCTCCATACCTCTGCTCGCTCATGGTTTTCAGACCCTCTCCACACCCCTTCCCCCACCCCCCACCCCCCACCCCCTGGCTTCTTGGTTCCTTCTCCTAAATATACTCCAATTTACCAATGTTCTTAAAATGAGGGCTCAGAACTGGACATAGGCTGCTGGTCTGGCCATTGTGGTGAGGATAACCTCCCTTACTCTGTGCTTCATACCTCTATTAATGCAATCCCAGGGGGCTTCAGGTTTCTCTGGGCCATGAGACACTCTTGAGTTGGGGAAAAGCCCCCAAGCACATGTTGCTTCAGTGATCCTAATCCTCATACCTGTGAAATTGACCGCTGGACCTAAAGTAAAGGGCATGGCACTCATCCTTGGTCAGTGGTTTTGGAAGGACCCCTGACTCACACCTCCATAGATTTTTTTTAATGCCTTCCCTTCTTGCTGTGCCCTTTCCCCAGCATGCAGGTACACTGTGACCTTCCTTCCTTGAATTTCCAAAATTGAATAGCTTTATTATTGTTCTAGAAGTAATACATCATTTAAAAAAATCAATACAGGGGCGCCTGGGTGGCGCAGTCGGTTAAGCGTCCGACTTCAGCCAGGTCACGATCTCGCGGTCCGTGAGTTCGAGCCCCGCGTCGGGCTCTGGGCTGATGGCTCAGAGCCTGGAGCCTGTTTCCGACTCTGTGTCTCCCTCTCTCTCTGCCCCTCCCCCGTTCATGCTCTGTCTCTCTCTCTCTCCCAAAAATAAATAAAAATGTTGAAAAAAAATTAAAAAAAAAAATCAATACAGAAAAGTACAAGAAAATTAGCCATAAAAACTGCCATGACCTACAAATAGCCTTGTTACCACTTGGAGATAGACTGTCCACGTTCCAATCCTGACTCCACTCCCTATGATCTGTGGTCACGGGCAAGTTGCTCAATCTCTGGTACCTCTGTTTCCCCCTGTCTAAAATGTGACTATTAATACGTGGTTAGGATAGCTTTACGCAGGGCCTGCTCCACGGTAAGCCCCTTAAAACTGTAAACAAGTTTGTTAGCTATGTTACTAATAATTGTAGAAACCAGGGCTGGCTCTGTCTCCCTGGAGAGCCCTGACTAATACAGATTAAGTCTGTCTCAGTCGGCTCAGGCTGCTAGAACAAAGCACGAAACGACAGAAACTGATGTCCTCCCGGTTCTGGAGGCTGGAAGTCTAAGATCACAGTGTCACCGTGGTCGTTTTCTGGGGAGGGCCCTCTTCCTTCCTGGTGCGTCCTCACACGGTGGAGAGAGGGAACCCTGGTGTCTCTTCTCGTTCTTCAAAGACCGCAGGCCTGTTGGCTCGGAGCTCTACGTTTACGATCTTCTCTGACTCTGACCTCCGGAAGGCCCTGTGTCCAGAGAGCATCACAGTGGGAGTTAGGACTTCAACATATGCGTTTGGGGGTGGGGTGGGGGGGAGGGAGACACGGTTCTGTCCGTCACGACAATATCAGTATATGTAGTGGCTATTGTCTTTGCACAGAATGTTGCACAGAATGACCCCGCACTGCCTCACCGCCTTCTTTTTGTGACAGCCGCAGAGATGGGCTGGCATTTACCCAGAGTCCCCCTCCCTCTGGCCACGGGCCCTGGTCCAGGGATTACCAGGTTACTCACGCTGAGCCACCATTGACCCCAGACTGGTGCGCAGATTGGCTTGTGAGGCAATCCAAGCCAATCAAAGAATTCCCTGGGACTTTTCTGGCAGGAGGCCATGGGAGCCATTGTTCCCCCCCGCTCTGACTGCCGGTGAGTTGGCAGTTCTGTTGAGCCCCGGCGGTATCCTGGGGCACCTCCTCCTTCTCTGCAGCACAGTCCCATTTTCGCTAAGCGTACTCGCTTTGGTTTTCTAGGACTGCCGCTGAAATAATTGTTGTCACTCACGGGCACTGAGGGATCGCATGTGATTTACTTTATTTTCCGGGATGTGACAGCGATTTTTAGTTGCCTACCCAGCATCAGCCTTGTCCTTCTTCTTCTTCAGTCTGTACAGACCCCGACAGCCGTCTAGCCATCAGTCTATGGCTCCACCCACCTCTGTGCCCACATCCACGTGCGTGTCTAAAATCTGTATCTGTGAGCACGAGCTCAAAGGTAGGCTCAGTTGCATATACAGAGCCCCAAACTGACAGTGGCCCAAGTAAGAGAGGTTCCTCCCCCTTGTCACAGTGTGGAGGTAGGCGTCCAAGGCTGAGTGGTGCTCCACAAGGTCACCCAGGGACCCATGCCGGCTGCTCTGCCCTCCCTAGGATTTTTGCCTTCATCTACATTGTCCAAGATGCCCACCACCACACCCACGCTCCAGGTAGCAAGAAAATGTGCTTTACTTATTTAATTTAATTTAATTTAATTTTATTTTATTCTTTTAAAAAAATTTTTCTTTGATGTGGTTATTTATTTTTGAGGCAGAGAGAAAGCACGAGCTGGGGAGGGGCAGAGAGCGAGGGAGATAGGAACCAAAGCCAGCTCCGCACTGACAGCACAGAGCCCGATGCGGGGCTCGGACTCACAAGCGATGAGATCATGACCTGAGCTGAAGTCAGACGCTTAGCTGGCTGAACCACCCAGGCACCCCTATTCTATTCTATTCTATTCTATTCTATTCTATTCTTTTCTTTTCTTTAAAAAAACTTTTTTTTTTTTTAAATTTTTTATCATTTATTTATTTTTGAGAAAGAGAGAGACAGAGCATGAACAGGAGAGGGTCAGAGAGACAGGGAGACACAGAATCTGAAACAGGCTCCAGGCTCTGAGCTGTCAGCACAGAGCCCGATGCGGGGCTCGAACTCACGGACCGCGAGATCATGACCTGAGCCGAAGTCGGCCGCTTAACCGACTGAGCCACCCAGGCGCCCCAAAAAAACTTTTTTTTAATGTTTATTTATTTTTGACAGAGACAGAAACAGAGTGTGAGTGGGGAGGGGCAGAGAGAGAGGGAGACCCAGAATCCAAAGCAGGCTCCAGCCTCTGAGCTGTCAGCACAGAGCCCAATGCAGGGCTCGAACTCATAAGCCGTGAGATCATGACCTGAGCTAAAGTCAGACGCTTAACCGACTGCGCCATCCAGGTGCCCCTGGGATATCCATTTCTATTATCATCAATGTTTATAGACAAATCATCCATTTTTAATATCTGCAGAGTATTCCGTTTTGTAGATGCTTTATAAATTATGAATTCAACCCTCTTTTCCTGGTTCATTTAGACTTTGTCGGTAGTTTTAATCGTACCTGGAATAACTTGCTTCACCAGTTTGGGCATACAAATAAGCTCCTTTGTCTTTTTGAGAGTCATTCAAGCTCCTCGTGTGGTTGGAAGTTGCCTTCAGAGGCTGTCATAAGGCCAACTCTGGTGGCTGAAACCCTTAAGGGTTTATTCTCCTGTGGAATGTGAAGCCTGGAGGCAAGTAGCTACTGACATTGGTGCACGGCCCGTGATATTAGGGCCAAGTTCTCTGTGATTCTCTTGGTCTTTTCCTTTGGTTCCAAAATGGCTGCTTGAGCACCAGCCATCACATCTACCCTTTAAGCAGGAGAAAGGAGGAAGGGAAAGAGAGAAGGGGTCAAGGGTGCTCTCAGAAGCTCCATCTGAACACTCTCATCGCTAGCTGCAACAGAGACTGGGGGGTAGTCTGTTAGCTGGGCACGTCGCTGTCCAGAATTACACCTTGGTTCTCATAGGAGAAAGAAGGGCATCGTGGGAGACTGGAGCCAACTGGTTGCTGCCATTTGCATCGTAGTAGGTGTCGGAGCCTCACCCTTACCCTCTCAGCTCTACACACTGAGGCATTCTTACTGCAAAAACCATCAACTCTCTGCCTCAGGGTTTATTTTTGGCTGCAGGTACACATGGTTAGCCATCTGGAAGTGCCAGAACTCTGCCTCAGGGAGCAACCCTGTACTCCTGGCAGACGGGGTCTTGGGTCTTCGTGAAGAAATAACCCGGCTTCCTTGTTCCACATCTGGGACACTTTGGAGGAACATTCTATTTGTCCTTCTTCCCTGCCCTGCCTCACTTCCCGACTCCCCTACAAGCGGTTCCTGGGACCGCCTCCCAAATCCACTACCTGCACCGAAAGCCTTAATTAGAAACTGTTTCTGGGGAACCCGACCAACACAGCCCTCATCCTCAAATAGCAGTCAATGTCATCAATGGCTGGGGGGGTCTGATCAGCCCACCAGAGAGCTTAATTTGAGGCATGGATTTACAAAATCCGAAAAGATTCTTATCATCTTCTTGAATGACACAGCTATGGGTCCAGAGCCTGATATAAACAAGGTGAGTCTCTGAAGGAGGATAATCCTATCCCTTCTGCATCGCTGATAACTGAGGGTACTATGTATTCATTTTGCCTTCATATTCAGCCACTGCTCTTGCAATGAACCCACTGTGTCAAGATAACTGGGTGAAAAGGGGGTTTCCAATCTCAGCCACATGTGTGTACAGCCCAGCCCTCCTGTAATGACCCTCTTGGATGTTGCCTTCTTGTGAGCTGAGCTCCCAGTGAAACGCCTCCTGCCCTTCGTTGGGTCTACTGTGACCCTCAGTAGACCATTTGAACCATCAGAGGAGCCCCACAATGCTGGGCCACAAAAGGGAATGGATGAGGAAGGAGGGATCTGAGAGAAAAAAATTTTTTTTTAATTTTTTTAACGTTTATTTATTTTGAGACAGAGAGAGACAGAGCATGAACGGAGGAGGGGCAGAGAGAGAGGGAGACACAGAACCGGAAGCAGGCTCCAGGCTCCGAGCCATCAGCCCAGAGCCCGACGCGGGGCTCGAACTCACGGACCGCGAGATTGTGACCTGAGCTGAAGTCGGACGCTTAACCGACTGAGCCACCCAGGTGCCCCTGAGAGAAAAATTTTAAAGACCTAAATAAATGGAGAGCTAGTCCACCTGCCTGAACTGGAAGACACAATATCTCCCCAAGTTGACCTACCGTCATCACGTTCCTTGTCAAATTCTCAGCAGGGAATTTTGCAGGAATTAACAAGCTGATCCTAATAACTTTTATGGAAATGCAAAGGACCTAGAGTAGCCGAAGCCATTCTGGAAAAGCAGGACAACGATGGACGATTTTCACTTCCCAATTCCCAAACTTAACTACGAGGCTCTCATCAAGACAATGCGGTAGTGGCATATGGATAGGCATAAAGAAATGAGACAGAGCAGAGAGTCCAGAAATAAACCCATACATGTAAGAGTGAATTAATTTTCAAAATAGGCACCAAGGTAATTCAGTGGGGAGAGGATAATCTTTTCAACATATCGTGCCGGGACTCTTGGGTAGCCACAGGCAAAAAAGACACATTTAGATCATTATCTCACACCACACACAAAAAGTAACTCAAAATGAATCATGGTTCTGAACATGAAAACTTAAACAGTAAAACTTATAGAAGACAACATGAAGGAGGTCTTTGTTGGGGGGTCTGGCTGGCTCAGCTGGTGGGGCACACCACTCTTGATCTCAGGGTTGTGAGTTCAAGCCTCATGTCGGGTAGGGGTCCTACTTAAAATAAAAAAAAAAGAATAATAATTTTAAAAAAGAAGATATCTGTTACCTCTCAGTCAAGTGTCCGACTTTGTTTTTTTTTTTTTAATTTTTTTTTTCAACATTTATTTATTTTTGGGACAGAGAGAGACAGAGCATGAACGGGGGAGGGGCAGAGAGAGAGGGAGACACAGAATCGGAAACAGGCTCCAGGCTCTGAGCCATCAGCCCAGAGCCCGACGCGGGGCTTGAACTCACGGACCGCGAGATCGTGACCTGGCTGAAGTCGGACGCTTAACCGACTGCGCCACCCAGGCGCCCCAGGTGTCCGACTTTAGCTCATGGCATGATCTCACGGCTGGTTCGTGACTTCGTGCCCCACATCCAGCTCTCTGCTGTCAGGGCAGAACCTGCTTTGGATCCTCTGCCCCCCCCTCTCTGCCCCTCCCCTGCTTGCACTCTCTCAAAAATAAATAAACATTTAAAAAAAAAAAAGAAAAGAAAAGACATGCAGAACCTCACCACAACCCCCGCCCACGAACACACACACAGAATCTGCATTAAAAAAAAAAAAAAAATCCAAGATAAGCAAGAGTTGAGGGAGTTTATCACCAGGAGATCTGCCCTATGAGAAATGCTCAAGGGAGTATTTCAGGCTGAAATAAAAGGATGCTAGCTAGAAAGTAACTCGAAGCCATATGAATGAGTAAAGAATACCAGTAAAGGTAAATACACAGGTAATGTAAAAGCCAGTATTACTATATTTTTGGTTTGTAACTCCTCTTTTTGTCTCTGAGAGAACAGAGAACACACTGAGACAACAGATAGAAACCACGGTCCAGCTTTATGTTGTCTACAGGAGACTCACTTCATATCCAAAGACACAAAGAGGACGAATGCGGAAGGATAGAAGAGTATATTCCGTGCAAATGGTAACCAGAAGAGAGCCGGAGAGGCTCTAATAATATCAGTAAAATGAGCTGTAAGTCAAATTTTTACAGGAGACCCAGAAGGACATTATACGTTGCTAAAAGTGTCGATGTATCAAAAAGGTATAACAACTGCGAGTAGGTATGCACCAACTAACAGGGTCCCAAAATAATAAAGCAAATGCTCACAGAACCGAAGAAGAAAATAGCCAGTTTAGAGTAATAGCTGAAGACCTCAGGGCCCACTTTTTTTTTTTAATATATTTTTTTTAAGGTTTATTTTTGAGACAGAGAGAGACAGAGCATGAACAGGGGAGGGTCAGAGAGAGAGAGAGAGAGAGAGAGAGAGAGAGAGGAAGACACAGAATCCGAAACAGGCTCCAGGCTCCGAGCTGTCAGCACAGAGCCCGACGCAGGGCTCGAACTCACGAACCGCGAGATCATGACCTGAGCCGAAGTCGGAGGTTTAACCGACGGAGCCACCCAGGCGCCCCCTTAGGGCCCACTTTCAATACTAGATAGAACACGTAGACAGAAGGCTCCTAAGGAAATAGAGGGTTAGAACAATACTATAAACCAAAGAGACCAAACAGACACGTGTAGAACACAGCATCCAAGCCCAGCAGTGATCTCCAAGTGCACACGAAACATTCTCTATACAGATTATACGTTAGGCCACAAAACAAATCTCAATACATTTTAAAAGATTACAATCACACAAATATCTTCTCTGACCACAGTGGAATGGAGCTTGATATCAGTAACAGAAGGAAAACCGGTGAACTCACAAATAAGTGGAAATTAAACAACACGCTCTTAAACAACTAAGGAACACAATAAGAAGTAACAAGAGAAATTAGGAAATGCTTAAGGATGAGTGAAAATGAAAACGCAACATACCAAAATGTATGGGATGCAGTGAAAACAGAGCTAAGAGGGAAATTTGGAGCTACAAATGCCTCCATTAAAAAATAAGAAAGATTCCAAATTAGTAACGTTAACTGTGCACCTTAAGGAACTAGAAAAAGGAGAGCAAATTAAACCCAGTGCTAGCAGAAGGAAGGAGATAATAAAGATGAGACAAACGGAATAAAAAATAGAAAAACAATAGAGAGGACCAACACAACTAAGAATTATTTATTGAAAAAAAAAGTTGGCACTCCTTTAACTGAATTAAGCAAAACCAAAAGAGAGAGAGCAAGGGTGAGAGCAACAGAGAGAGAGAAGAAGAAGAAATGAAAAATGCAACTAAAATTGGAAATGGAAATAATGGGGACATTACTAACCAAACTTACAGAAAAAAAAAGGGGGGGGTTATAAGAGAATACTATGAACAATTGTAGGCAGCAAATTAGATAACCTAGATGAAATGGACAAATACCTAGAAAGACACGAATTACCAAAAATGACTCACGAAGAAATAGAAAATCTAAACAGGCATATAAGAAGTAGAGAATTGAATCAGTAATCAAAAACCTCCTAAGAACAATAAAATTCTAGAGTTGCATGCCTTCACTGGTAAGTTCTCCCCAACATTTACAGAGGAATAGGGGCACCTGGGTGGCTCGTCGGTGAAGCTTCTGATTTTGGCTTGGGTCGTGATCTCACGGTCTGTGGGCTTGAGCCCCGCATCAGGCTCTCTGCTGTCAGCAAGGAGCCAGCTTTGGATCCTCTGTCCCCCTCTTTCTCTGCCCCTCTCCCACTCGTGTGCTCTGTCTGTGTCTCTCAAAATAGATAGATAAACTTAAAAAAAATTAAAAAAAAATAAAGAAGAATGAACTCCGATCCTTCTCAAACTCTTCCCCAAAATAGAAGAGGAAGGAACATTTCCTCAGTCATCCTGTAATACCAGAGCCAGACATCAGAAGAAAAGAACACTATGGACCATACCCAAAAGTGAAATAAATAGAATTAATTTAAATAGGAAAGGAAGGAAGAGAGGGAGGGAGGGAGGGAGGGAGGGAGGAAGGAAGGACGCTATGGACAAATATCTTTTATGAATAACGGTGCAAAATTCTCAACAAGACATTAGCAAACCGAATCCTAGCGCGTGTTAAAAGGATTATATACCGTGACCAAACAGGAGTTATCCCAGGTGTGCAAGTGAGATTCAACACGAGAAAATGAATCAATGTAGCACACCACACTCATAAAATTAAGGGGGGAGAAAAGAAAGCCGCGTGATCATCTCAATGGGTGCAGAAAAAGCATTTGGCAAAATCGAACATTTTGTTTTGTGCTAAAAATGCTCCGCCAACTAGGAACAGAAGAGACATCCCTCAACATGATCGTGGTGATATTGTTATATATATAAAAAAACCCCACAGCTAGCATCACACTCGATGGATGTGAAGCTGAAGGCTTTCCTTCCAACACGAGGAGCAAGGATGCCCGCTTGTACCAACGCTGTTCAACATCGTACTGAAAGTTTTAGAGCAAGTCAGCAAGAAAAGGAAATTGGAAAGGAAGAGGTAAAACTACCTCTATTTACGGATGACATAATACCATATCTAGAAAATACTTAAGGGGGTGCCTGGGTGAAGCAGTCGGTTAAGCGTCCAACTCTTGATCTCAGCTCGGGTCATGATCTCACGGTTTGTGAGTTTGAGCCTTACATTAGGCTCTGCGCTGACAGTGCGGATCCTGCTTGGAATTCTCCCTCCCTCTCTCTCTCTCTCTCTGCCACTCCCCCGCTTGTGTGCTCTCTCTCTCAAAATAAATAATAAAAGTAAACTTAAAATAGAAAATACTGAAGAATTCACAAAGAAATTATCAAGGCTAATAAACTCAGCAAAAGGGCAGGGTGTGAGATCCACATACAAAAATTAGCTTCTCTACACTAGAACTAACGAGATGAAAAGGAAATTAAGAAAATAATTCCAGATGCAATAACGTTAAAAAGAATAGGCTCCTTGGGAATAGATTTAACCAAGGAGGTAAAAGATGTGCATGGTGGAAACTACGAAGCATTACTAAAAGAGATTAAAGATCTAAATAAATGAAAGAATATCTTGTGTTCAGGTAACGGAGGAATTAGTATTGTTAAGGTGGCAGGTATTCCTCAAAGCGACCTATGGATTCAACGCGACCCCTATCAAAATCCCAATAGCCTTTTGTTTGCTCAGAAATGGAAAAGTTGATCCTAAAATTCATGTGGAATTGCGAGGGGCCCAGAACACCCAAAACAGTCTTTAAAAAGAACAAGAAAGTTGGAGGATTCGAACTCCCAATTTCAAAACTTACTACAAATCTACAGTAATCAAGGCAGAGCGATACTGGCTCAGGGTAGAAATAGAGACCAATGGAATTGACTTGAGAGTCCAGAAATAAATCTATGCATCGATGGCCAATGATTTTCGGCAAAGATGCCAAGAGGACTCAGTGGGAAGGAACAGTGTCTTCAGCAAATGACCCTGGGACAGCAGGATATCTACGCACAAAATAATTAAGTTGGACCCTTATCACACATCATATACAAAAATTAATATAAAATGGATCAGAGACCTAAATATAAGAACTATCACAATAGAACTCTTAGAGGAAGACATAGGGGTAAATCTTCATGATCTTAGATTTGGTGATGGATCCCTAGACAATGACAGCAAAGCAGGAGCAGCAAAGGAAAAAAGAGAAAAATTGTACTTCATAAAAATTAAAAACCTTTGTGCATCAAAGGACATTATCAAGAAAGTGAAAAGGGGAACTACAGAATGAGAGAAAATATTTGCAAATTATATATCTGATAGTATCTACAATATATAAAGAGCTCTTACAACTCAACAACAAAATGACAACCTGTCTTGGTCCATTCAGAGTGCTACGACAAAATATAGTTGACTAAGTGGCTTATAAACAACAAAAATTTATTTCACCCAGTTCTGGAGACTGGGAAGTCCAAGATCAAGTTTCCAGCAGACTCGATGTCCAGTGAGACCGGCTTCCTGGGTCAGAGACCACTGTGTTCTCGCATGATAGGAAAGGTGAGTTATCTCTCTGGGGTCTCTTTTATAAGGATACTCATAAAGGCACCATTTATGAGGGCTCTGGTCTAATGACCAGACCTCATCTCTCAGAGGCCCCATGTCCTGTTACCATCACACTGGGGGTTAGAATTTCAACATATGATTGGAGGGCCGGTTATGTGACACAGCGTTCTGTCCATAGCACAACCCAATGTAAAAAAAAAAATGGGCAAAGGACTTGAATAGACATTTCTCTAAAGGAGATAAACAAATGAGTACCCAGCCCATATAAAGATGTTCACCATCATTAGCTGTTAAGGAAATGCAAAGCAAAACCACAGTGAGATACTACCTCATACCCACTCGGATGTCCACAGTAAAAAAAAAAAAAAAAAAAGGAAAATAAGAGTGTCGCCAAGCATGTGGACAAACTGAAATTCTCGTACATTGCTGGTGACAATATAAAATGGTGCAGCTGCTTTGGAAAACAGACCGTTAGCTCTTCAGGGAATGACACATAGAATGACCCTAAGACCCAGCAATCCAGTCCTGGTAGTCGTGCACCCAAAAGGTTTGAAAATGCATGTCTGTGCCAAGATTTGCATGGAGATGTTCACAGCAGTATTATTTAGGATAAAGACAAAGTGAACATATTCCAAATGCCCACCAGCTGATGAATGGATGTGCCAAAGGGGGCAGATCCATTGGGTACATCATTGCATTATTATTACATTATATTACGTTACAATAATATCATTGCAATGGAATATTACTCAGCAACACAAATGAATGAACACACACGCGATTCAGTTTATATATGAAACACCCAGCAAGGGAAAAGGGACTCAGCAAAAAGAGAAAGGAGATGGGTTGGGCCGGGAGGGCGAATGGAATTGCTTGCCAGCGGGTACAAGGGATCTTTTTCGGGAACGTTCTAAACTTGGGTCGTGGGGATGGTTGCACCACTTACCTAAAAATCACTGAATGATGCACGTTCCATGGCTGGAATTGATGCTAGGTAAGTTGTATCTTAATAAAGCTGTTGAAATAAAAATAAAAAAGGGGAAATGAGTTGAAGGGGGTTGTCTCAATTATTTTTCCCCAGTAGGCCTCTGGCTGAAATGTAAATTTAACCACTTCCTCTCCATTGACCAGCTCTGAATACTAGGGTTGGGGGGGGCGGGGGGTGGGTTGGGTGATGTTGAGACATCCGATTACACTCTCCTTCCGGACCTTGGGGGCCACGCTTGTGAGACAGGCCCTAAGCCCTCCCTCCGCCCAGGGAACCTTCCTTCAACACACATCTGTTTCTGAGGGGACTCATGGTCACCCCAGTGGATGTGGTAGCTGTTCAATTTCCACCTCCAAAAAAAAGTATCTGCTTTTTAAACATGAGGGGTTAAATGGCCCCTGCTGCACCCCACCCCCTCCCTAAGTCATGGCCAGAGCAATCTTTTGAAAAGGTTCATCGAATGAAGCCACTCCTCTGATGAAAATCTCGGATGTCTTCCAGTTTCCCCTGGAACCCAATCTACCTTCCTTGCTGTCCTGCACGGTCCTAGGCGGCATGCAGGGTGTGTGACTTCTGTGGCCCGCCTCCTTGTATGCCTTTGCTTCCTTGCTCTGTTCCACCCCACTGACCTCAGTGTTCCTGGAGCAGGCCACATTCCTTCCTGTCTCAGGGCCTTTGCACGTCCAGTGTCTTCTGCCTAAAATATTTCCCCTACGGCTGAGTTGATGCCTTGACCTCTCATCAGTTTTCTGTGACGCTTAGTACAGTTTGCATTTCATTTGCCCATCACTTCGTTTTGTCTGTCTCTCCCCGTTAGAATACAGGCCACATGAGGATTGTTGCTTGTGAATATTTCTGCAGGGCACCCCCAGTTCAAAGCCAAGGGCTTGCTCAGTATTGGTGGCCAGAAGGCAGGGATGGGAGAATGGATGGCTGGGTGGGCAGGTGGATAGAAGGATGGATGAGTAGGTAGGTGGGTGAATGGGTGGGTGGAGAGAAGGTTAGGGAGGCAGACAGGCAGGCAGGTAGAAGGGAGGCAGGCCGGAGAGATCAAATATCATTAGGTTAACGTACGTTCAAGAACAGTGCTGTGAATGATCTAGAACATAGGAGCCTGAAGTCTGCCACTCACTCATCCCAACTCTGCCACTCGCCAGCTATGTGACCTTGGACAAGTCATTTACCCTCTCCGAGTCTCATTTACCTTCCCTGTAAAATAGGGACAATGACGATAAGTTTTAAGTGAGATGATACATCTTTAAAGTCCTTAAAAACCCAGGCACAGGGGTGCCCGCCTGGCTCAGTCAGTGGAACGTGTGGCTCTTGATCTTGGGGTTGAGGGTTCAAGTCCCACGCTAGGTGTAGAGATTACTTAAAAAAAAAAAACAAAAAAAAAAACCAACCTTATTTTTAAAAAAAACCCAAAACAACCTGGCACAGAGTCAACTCTCAGCAAATATTAGGTCCAGTGCACTATTCCTTTTCTTGATCTTTCAACCACTCAGATTACTGATGCATGGGATCGTAAAACTCACCCTGAAGATCAAGAGAGAGAAAAAGAAAATCTGGCTTCCTCCTAACGTGGGTTCTCCAGAGAACACAAGATATTTCAGCAGTGAGGAAGAGAATTTCTATAGGGCAAACATCCTTCAGATCAACCACAGGGGAATTTGTACCAAGTTCCTCAAAAACAGCTAGAAAAAGAAAAAAAAAAAATAGAAGAAATAAATAGTAAGATGCTTTCTCTTTTCCTTTGGAGCGGTCATGTGGGTTAGCTGCAAATCGTTTCCCAAAAATGAGTCAGCTGGGGGGGCAGATGGCATGTGTTTCCAAGCCAACCTGTGTCATCAACACAGCACAAAGGAGCCCCCATCCACCCTGATAGCATCTGGTGCCGGTTCAGGCTCGCCGTCACCGCCTGGTGCGGGCTTAGGCATCAGATACCCCCCAGGTCCAAACGCCAGCTATGACACTTCGTAGCTTGTGTGACATTTCACTTCTCCGAGCCTTGTTTGCTCCATCTCTAAAAGGGAAGCAATCTGCTTTGCCTGGCAGGGTCTGGGGCATAAAACGAGATCGCGTAGGGGCCTAAAAAATGCAAGAGAGTAATGGTAGGGGTTGTGGTAAGTTCTCTGGCTCTCCCTGTGAGGCTGCTGGGCAGGAGCCTGCTGGATTTTGTCTCTGATTTCTTAAACTTCTGCCAGAGAGAGACGTCTGACCCTTTCATGGGCCCCCGGCTCATCCGCAAGATGAAAGAAAACTCTCTTGAGAATTGCTTTTCTCTATTTTTTGCCTGAGTTCTCATGTGTTCCTCATGGCTGCCGTCTCCCCTCGGCTAGGCATCCCCGCTTGACACTCCGAGGCATTCAGAGAGGTGATGTGACATGCCCGAGGGACTGTCTTCTGAAGGGCTTGGGGACAGGGTCCTGCTCCCTGCAACCCTGCAGTGGAAAGCTGGGTTCAAAGGAAGGGAAGTCAGAGGGGTCTGCCTGGGGTGGGGGTGGGGGGTCCAAACGCAGCCCCCTCCTGGGCCAGGCAGGTGGTGTGCGTGAGTGAAGCATGGGACCTCCGGGGGGAGGGGGTCTCTGGCCCTGGGCCCTCAACTTTCTCTCTGAACTCAGAGTTGGGCTCTCAGGACCACCGGGGCCCCCTGGGTCCACTAACCTACCTCCACACCCCTCTGAGCCTCGGTCGCCACATCTGTGAGAAGCAGTGGCTCACGGGCCCTGCCTGCCTCATAGGTCATGACCGTGAGACCTGGGGGGGGCGGGTAACACCATCCATCCGCAAGAGGCACCATCACCCTGGTGGCCCCAAATGTCTTCCTAGCAGGTGACCTTTGGTGAGCGAGGGCTCTGCCAGGGGCCCGGCCCCCTCCCACCTCTTTCTCACTCCCTCAGGGAGGGGCCAGCTGCTCTGTGGGCAGGGCCTGCGGGGAGAGCTGCTGCTCGCCACATCCTCCCCTGCCTCCCCACCCTGTGCACGCGGCAGGGCAGCAGCCGCGCTCTGACAGACCCATGGGGCTCTGCCGAGTGACCCATGGGCTCCGGGGCCGACTGTTTGCTCCTCCCTGAGTGTGACTGACAGCCACACGGCTGCCTGCCTGCCTGCCTGCCTGTCTCTCTTTGCGTCTGCCCCGCTGGCCACCTGCCTGTCTGCTCAACTTCCCTTCCCCTGTCTGTTCCTCTGCCTGTCTGACCAGCCCTGGTCTGCTGTGGGTCTCTCCCTGGTGCAGTCGATCTCTGTCCTCTGTGTGTGACCTCCCTGGGATGTGACTGACCACTGCTTGTGACCCCGGCTGGCTCTCTCTGTGTGGCTGCCTGCCTAGGGCCCGGGGCCATCCGTCCCGGTGACAGGTCGTAGGCTTGTCTGGCTGGTGACTCAGGACAGGCTGTGGATCCCCACCCCCTACACCTGCCTGCTCCCTCTGACTCCTGTCCCGCGCCCCCACCCCTGGAAGGCCACTGGATTCCCCCCCGAGCACACAGAATGGATTCCTGAGGGAGAAGCTGGGACAGCAGGTAACTCAGCTCCAGCCACTGTTCTCTGCGGGGGGTCTGGCGCCTTCTCTGCCCGAGGTGGGAGGACACAGAGGGGTTTTGCACCCTCCTCACAGCTGGGGACAGTGAGGCCGGCCGAGCTGGGGCTGGAGTCTCCTGTTCAGCCCAGCCCAGGACGCCCAAAGTGCCTTTTTGTGCGTCTGCAGGAGGCCTGGAGGTCTGGAGGCTGGGACACGGCTGAGATGACCCCATGAGCTGTCTGTGGAAACCAGCTCCAAAAGGCCGGGGCTGCGGGAGGAAAGCCGGTCCCAGACCAAACGGGATGCCACAGTCACCGCGGTTCCCGGCAGCCAAGGAGGGCAGGGGTGGGCACGGGGGTGACGGCGTGATGGTGTGGCATTTCTACGGGGCCCACTCTGGGGAGGGGCATCGATTTTGGGGGCAGATTCTGGGTTTTAGCGTCTTTGTGTCCTGTAACCCCTCCACACGGATTTCTGTGCCCATTTCACAGACAGAGAACAGGGGCTCCAGGGGTAGAGCGATTTTCCCAAGGAGACTCAACAGCGCGGAGCAGGGCGGGCAGGTGACTCGGAGGCTGGCCCTGTCCTCCACGCTGTCTCCTTCTCACCAAAGCACAGGGGATGGGCGGATGGTGAAAAGCCAAGGGCCCTGCGTGCGTGGAAGAGAGGGAAGCCGGGAGGCGCGGGGAGGCTGGGTCTGGAGGCATGGGTTGAAGTTTGACATGTGGACAGGAGAGGAAAGGAGGAGGAGGCGGACACCTTCCCGGCAGAGCAGCTGGGTGGGGAGAGGCCTCTGGTGGGAACCCTGGACTTCGAGAAGGAACGGCCAGCCTGCGCAGTGGGAGCAGCGGCCCCGGGGCCAGGGGCATTCAAAAGTCACAGGCTGCGCCCCTGAGGACATTTGTATTCCCCCGGGGGGGGGGGGAAAGCATGGGTTTAGAAGCACATGGCCGAATGGGGAAAACCTGGCGGGTTCAAAAGCCGGCCATGCGACTCCCTAGCTGGGTGAACTTGAGCAAGTCTCTGTGCTTCTTCCAACCTCATGGAGCCTCAGTTTTCTCATCTCTAAAATGGGGATGAAGGCAGCTCCATCCCCGTGGGGCTAGTTGTGAAGATTGGGGGGCATAAAAATATGAAAGTTGCCGGTTCGAGATCCGCCTGGAAGGGGGGCCAGTGGCAGAGGGGGGCCAGGGTCCAAGAGCGGTGGAAGGTGCGGGGGGCACATTCGAGAACCCGCGATCGGCTTGCCTCAGCCCCCGCGGTTCTGGTCCTCTGAGCGCCGGGGCTCAGCCCGCCGCTGGCACTTGAGGGGCTCCCGTTATCCTTACAACATCAGGTGAGGCCGGGAGCCCATTCAGCCCATTTCACAGATGAGGAGATCGAGGACCCCAGGACCACGTGGCCGTGAGACGCAGAGCTGGGTTTGGGCCGCCGGTCCGCTTGGCCGCAGGGCCACACCTGCCAGACAGGATGGCATAAAAACAAGACTCATAGTCTCGAGAACCCTTCTGAGAAGGGGAGGGGCAGGCCTGACGACCTGCTCCCCATGGTGGACTCGAGGGAGCCCTGGTCCTGCCCACCTCACACCTGGGAGGGTGTCTGGATCCTTACCACCCCGCAGTGGAGGAAACCAAGCGCCCGAGTGTTAGGAGAAGAACAAAATCGAGGGCCCGGAGGCGTGGGGTGAACAAGACAAAGCCTGAGCCCTAGGCTCCCACCTGTCCAGTGAAGGGTGGGGGTGGGGGCTGGGGACCGCAAGAGGCTTGAGGGCAGTGGGGGCGGGCAGGTGGAGGAGGCCCGTTCAAGAGGAGATGGAAAGAGGGAAGGCACCAGAAGCTTGGGGAGGCACCATTTCCCTCCCTGGTGCCTGATAAATAAATGAATGAAGGGAAGAAGGCATCCTCCACGCAGGGAGGAGAGCCAGTGCCTTCAGAATCCCTGCAGGCAGGAGTGATGGCTGGGAGGTCCCCCCTGTGGTCAGGTGGGGGGCTGTGGGACCCATGACCCTCGTGCCAACACACCTCCACGGGCGATCCGGGGCCTCGGAGGCGGCCAAGACTGGGTGGAGACCCAGCTCCGCCCCCTAGTTCTGGGGTGACCTTGAGTAAACCACTTCACCTCCCTTGAACCTCCGTTTCCCCGTCTCTAACATCCATTTCCGGTTTGTCGTGAGGTTTTATTCTATGTGTAGTTTTTGAGCACCCACTGGGGCATCAGGCACTGTCCTAGGTCCTGGGGATTCAGTGGCGGAGACAGGGCCAGCGCCCTGAGCAGTGGTTCACAAGAAATAGTAGTAATTACGCTTTACCTTAGGGATGGCTGGTAATAATTGCCTTGTTATTCGCTAGACCGCACGGCGTCCCTTCCGGCATACACTAAGCCCTCAATAAACGATAGCTCGCATGGTGATTTTACGCTGCCTTGCACAGCTGGGGAAACTGAGGCTCAGAGAGCGGTAGGGTTTTCAGGGTCACCCAGGGAGTCATTCGCAAGCAGAGGGAAGGAAACTGGGGAGAGAGGGGGGAACAGACACTTCGAGGAGAGGCCCCTTCCTCGCCCCCTTCTCCCTTGCTCTCTAGGGCACCCCGAAATGCGGAGGCGGGGCTGGGGGGGGGAGCAGAGAGGAGCCCCACCCCCACCCCTGGCTCACAGGTGCCACCGCCCCCACTCCTTGCCTGGGCGCCTGGCCAAAGGGACTTTTGATGACAGCTCATATGCAGGATCTGAGTAAACTTGGAACTTCTGAAACAACCTGAGAATATTCCCCAGGGTGCAGGCAGGGGCCCTGCTGATGCCCCCCGATGGCCAGGACGCCTGCAGCAAGGGGCCTCGCCTGCTGGTCCCCACAGCCCCCAGGAAGGGTCCGGCCACCCGAAGTGTCTCCAGAGAGGTGGGGCAAATACCCCAACCTGGCTCCCTGCTCAGGCCCCAGTCCTTCCTCGCTGTGTGACCATAGGCAAGGCACTGGGCCTCTCTGGGCCTCTATTTCCTCATCTGCAAGGGGGCTTGATGGTGTACGTTGGGACTAGGGCCTGCCAAACTTCTCCTGTACGAATCCGTGACACTCGGCCTACTTTGGCCAGGGCAGCCTGGTGGGGAGGTGGGGGGGGCCGGACAGAAGGCAGGCTGCCAGCCCTGCCCCCACCCCTCACCCCGCAGCTGCAAACCTCTCTTCTTTCTCCTGGTCTGGCGGGAAGGCGGCTGGAGTGAACGGTTGCCCAGGCTGTGCAGTAGGCACAGCTCGTTCAGGCTAAGAGAGGCTTCGTGGACCGGGATCCCGGCCCGGCTGGGAGACAGAGGAAGACTGACAGGTTGGGATGGGACCTTCCCCTCCTGTTCGGCTCCTACTGCCTAAGCTACGACCCCAGGGTCTTGGGACATCTGTCCTCAGACACCCACAACCCACCCCTTGCCACTGGCACACACACAAAAAAAAAATTGTGAAAAAACAACTGACGTTACCCACTCGCCTACAGTGTGCCTGCCCCACACCACCTCGGCCAGGCCAGGGCGCTGCCCCATTCTATGGATGAGGAAAACTGAGTCCCAGAGAAAGGAATGGATATGCCTCAGGGTGCCCCAGGGCCACCAGGCTGCTTCTCCCCCAGCCTGAGCGCTCTGCTTGGCTAAGAACTTTCTGTATGACCCTGGGTGTCCCGCCATCCCTCTCTGAAGGTTCCTTGTTACTAATCCGATGACAGCAGTCGTGACTGCTCAGACCCCGGGAGCTGAGGGTGTTGCTCAGGGTGGAGGGAAGTTCCTGGGGACCGTGATGAAGCTGATGGGGAAACAGATGTCTCAGGGGCTGCCTGCGGCCCCACTCCTCGCTCCTCGTGTAACTGGACACGGCAACTCGTACCCTCTTTCGTTCGTTGGCCAACTCCTCAGCTACTCCTCGAGCACCCACTGAGTTCCCGGCCCCGTTCTGCGCACTAAGGATACTTTCTTTGGTGAACAAAACAGATGATTTCCCAGCCTCCGGCGGTGGGGGTGGGGGTGGGGTGGGGGCGGGGCTTATGCTCCGGGACAGAGACAGGTCAGAAACACAAAAACAGAAGCGTTTACTGACCTGACCCTAATATTACAACCGTGGAGAAGGAAACAGAAGGATGTGGGGCCCAGAGCACTGCAGGGGAGACCCAGACCAGCCAGCGGCGATCGCCTCCTGGAGGAGGCGACACTGAAGTTGAAACCGGAGGATGAGGAAGCAGAGAAGCGCGAGGAAAAGTGTTCTGGACAGAGGCATGTGCCAAGGCCCTGGGGTGGAGGAGGAGAGTGGGGGCACTGGAGATTTTACCCTTATCGACTACGTAAAGATGTTCCGGGCACCACATTTAAGAGAGTGGAGTCTGAAAGAACAGCAATTCATTTCGGAGTGCACGGTCTATGTAGGTTTTAGCTCTGAGGGTGGGCCTCCAAACCCATTACCGTTTCACGTGGCCGCCCGTGTCACAAGTGTTTTGAGCCTCCACTGCGTGTCGGGCACCGGTTCACCCCTGGCGTGGTTCAGCGGTAGCCAAGAGGGACACGGTCCTTGCCTGCCCGTTGCTGCGAACGTCCGTGAAAGCACCCCGAGCAGGGTGCCCTGGTGGAGGGACCCCAGAGGAAGGAGTGACTCCTACTCTTTGGAGGGGTGGGAGACTGCCAGAGGAGGTGACAAGTGAACTGGATTTTGAAGACTGAGTAGGAGGCTGTCAGTCCGCCCCGGAGGGTAGAACGTTCCGGTGGCTGAAAGAACTCGTGCAGAGGTGTGGAAGCCAGATGCATGGGGACTGTTGGTGAAGCTGTCGGGAGCCTGGGGTACCTGGAGCTCAGGATGGGTGCGGGGGGCCAGAGGGAACGAATGTTGGGGGGGCAGATCCCGAAATGTGTTGAATGCTGCGCTAAGAAATTTGGGGTCTTCCCTGAAGGGCAATGGGGAGCCACCGAATGATCCAGTTGCAACGGGGACGTGGTTGGGAGGGCCACAGCTGGGTGCTGGAGAGATCAGGGAGGAGGCCGGCCGGAGGGCAGGTGGGCAGAAGTCCTTGAAGACCAGGGGTAAGCTGGGAGCCCTTTCGCCTATGTTCCCTTTCGGGAAGTCCCTCAGTCTCGACACTTCCCCGTCTGGCTACCCGTTGGCTCTTGTTTCTGGCATGGCTGGGGAGTCCCTTTTCACCCACCTCGTTTCTCCTCGGTCCCTCTGGGAAACGGGCCACTTTGCTTTTACCACACTCCTCACCTACCTTTCACTTTCCAGCCCCAATCCCCGCCCGAGCCCTGCTGGAGATGACGGCTGACCTGTGACCCTCCACTATCCCATTCCTGAAGCGTCAGTGAGGGAAAGACACGGGGTAACCAAAGCTTGGGTTCTTTCCAGTTTGGGGAGGCTGTGAATGCCGCTGCGGGGACCCTCCGGCCCACGTCTGCGCGTGTACACGTTTCTCTTCGATGCCCGGTCTAGAAGTGGGGTTCTGTTCAGCAGAAGCGTCCCAGGGTGGCCGTGCCGAATGGCATGCACCCCGGAAGACTGAGGGGAGGTTGAGAAGTTTGGGTTACCCTGCGTCCTTCGTAGACGCGGCCTGGTGTCTGCCTTTCTCATTTTAGCCTTTCCGGGTTGACGTGTAGTGGTGTCATACAGAGATGTAAATTTGCATGATGAGTCATGATTTCAAGCAACTTTTACTATGCTTCTTGGCTATTTGGAAGGTCTTCTTTGGTGAAGTGTCTCTTTAAGCTCTTTTCCTTTCTTGCCAAACGGAGTTTTGTGCTGTTTATCGTTGTGTTTAAATAAATTTTTTTTTTCAACGTTTATTTATTTTTGGGACAGAGAGAGACAGAGCATGAATGGGGGAGGGGCAGAGACAGAGGGAGACACAGAATCGGAAACAGGCTCCAGGCTCCGAGCCATCAGCCCAGAGCCCGACGCGGGGCTCGAAGTCACGGACCGCGAGATCGTGACCCGGCTGAAGTCGGACGCTTAACCGACTGCGCCACCCAGGCGCCCCAAAAATTCTTAATTTTAATGCGGTTCAATTTATCAGTCTTTTTCTTTATGGCTCGAGCTTTCTATGTGCTGTTTAGGAAGTGTCATCGACCCTAAGGTCATGAAAATATTATCCTCTGTCTCCTTGTGGAAGTTTTATTGTTTCACCTCTGACAGTAGGTCTACAAAATATCTAGATTTGTTTTTGTGTATGATATAAAGTGGAAGGTCAAGGTTCATTTTCCCTCATGTGAATACCCAATTGATCCAGCATCTTTTTTGTTTGTTTGTTTTAATCATGCTTTCGCCGTGACTTTTTGGTAGTGCCTTTCTTGAAAACCAAATGACTATAAACACCAGTCTATTTCTGGACTCTATTCCTTTTCCATTGGCAAGGGTTTTTTTCCTTTGCAACAATACCACGTTATTTTTGATTCTCTAAACTCTTCTCAGGTCTTTGCATTTCTGTATAAATTTGAGCACTGGCTTGTCAATTTCCACCAAAGGAAATCTTGCTGGGGATTTTCTTGAAACTTGAGATTTCACTTGAAACTTTAGTCCAACGAGGGGAGAATGGACATCTTGAAACTGCTTAATTTTCTAATTCGTGACCATGTATCTCCCTCCATTTACTGATATCTTTAAAAATGTATGTAACTAATATCTTGTAGGTGTCTGTGTAGAGGTCCTGTACGTCGTTCAATGGGGCTCATTAGAGTATTTGATTTCTTATGCTGATGCAAATGGTATCATTTTAATCATGCTTGCTCTTGGTATATAGAAATACACCAGATCTTCTTCACACTTTCTTAACTTTGTTAACACGCTTTTTCAAACTGGAGCTTCAGATATAGAAAGAAATAGCTACCAAACCCAGTCCCCAGCTGGGGACTTCTTACCTTTGTTCTGTAGCTTTGTTTTGTTTCTTACCTTGTAAGGTTTGCAGGGGGGTTTGCAGACACCCCCCCCATCTGCTGAGATCATAAGTGCAAGACAGAGCATCCCCAGCTGTGGACTTCATAAACTAGTAACATGTTTTGTATCCTCTTAACAAGTTTTGCAGGGACCATACAGAACAGGACAGTATTGTTAAGCGTATGTGTGTTGCTGTATGACCGATCTCTGAAACTTTTTCACCTTGTACAACTGAAACTTCATACCCATTGAACCATTCCCCATTACCCACCACCACCCCCCCATTCCCCTGAAAAACCACCATTCTGCTTTCTGTTTCTACAAGTCTGATGACTTCAGATCTGTCATATAAGTGGAATCATGCAGTGTTCGTCTTTTAGTGGTTGGCTTATTTCTTTTAGCGTAATGTCCTCAACATTCGTCCACGTTGCAGCCTTCTTTCTTTTTTAAGGCTAAATGATATTCCATCGTATGTGTGTAGCACATTTTCTTTATTCATTCATCAGTTGGTAAACTTAGGTGCCTTTCAGGTCCTGACTGTTGTGACTAATGCTGCAGTGAACATTGGTGTGCAAGTACCTTTGAGACTCTGTTTTCAATTCTTTCGGATACCTACCCAGAAGTGGGGTGCTAGATTGATCACATGGGAGTTCTCTGTTCGATTTTTTGAGGAGCTTCCACACTGTCTTCGGTCATGCCCTTACCTTTTACTAATCCCACAAAGAGGGCATAAGGGTTATGGTTTTTCCACATCCTCACCAACATTGTATCCAACTTAATAGGCGTGCAGTAATAACTCATTGTGGTTTTGATTTGCATTTCCCTGATGATGAATGATATTGATCATCTTTTCATACACCTTCTGGCCATGTTTTTCAATCTTCTTTGGAGAAATATCTATGCAAGACCTTTAGTCATTTTTCAGTCAGGCCATTTGTTCTGTTTTGTTTTGTTTTGCTACTGAATGGTAGGAGTTCATAATTCTGAATGTATTCAGTATATGGTTTGCAAAATATTTGGTATCATTCTCTAGGCTGTCCTTTCACCTTATTGATTATTTCCTGTGCTTCGCAGAGGCTTTTAACGTGGTCCTGTTTGCCTACGTTTGCTTTGCTGTCTGCGTCTTTCTCGTCAGTGTCATAGCCAAGAAATCATTGCCAAGCCCAATGTTCTGAAGTTTTCCCTTATGTTTTCTTCTAGAAGTTTTATAGTTTCAAGGCTTACCTATAGGTCTTTAATCCATTTTAAATTAATTTCTGTGTATGAGGGAAGAGTCCATGCTTCATATTCAGGTTTCCCAGCACCATTTGTTGAAGAGTCCTTCTTCACCGAAGGAGTTCTTCAAAGAAAGAGTCCTTTCTTCATTGGCCGTGTATGCAAAGGTCTATTTCCGGGTTCTCTATTTTGCTTCTTTGATCTGTATGCCTGCTTTTATGCCAATACCTACTTTGTCTGTCTATACAGCAGTATGTGCCTGTCTGCCTTTATGTCTATACCTACAGTGATTACCGTAGCTTGGTAATACGTTTTGAAATCAGGAAGTGTGAGGTCTGTAGCTTTGTTCTTCATTGTCAAAGATTGCTTTGATTATTTAGAGTCCTTCGAGATTCCATGTGAATTTTAGGATGGTTTTTTTACCTATTTCTGCAAAACATGCCATTGGGATCTTGACAGAAACTGCCTTGAATCTGTAGATTGCTGTGGGCATTTTTAGTATTAAGTCTTCCAATCCATGAACATGGGATGTCTTTCCATTTATTTGTGCTTTCTTTTCATTTCTTTTAGCAATGTTTTGTGGTTTTTGGAGTACAAGTCTTTCACCTCCTTGGTTAAATTTCTTCCCAAATATTTGATTGTTTTTGATGCTATTATTAATGATATTATTTTAATTTCCTTTTGAATTGTTCATTGTTAACCTATAGAAATGCAACTGATTTTTGAGTGTTGATTTTATATCATTTGTTCATTAATTTGTGAATT
This sequence comes from Puma concolor, assembly GCF_028749965.1. NCBI lineage: Eukaryota > Metazoa > Chordata > Mammalia > Carnivora > Felidae > Puma > Puma concolor. Next base: position 20,687,887 of record NC_141682.1, on the reverse strand, counting down.
AATGAATTTGTTAATGTATTTGTTAATTAATGTGTGTGTGTGTGTGTGTGTGTGTAATCTTTAGAGTTTTCTCTATATAAGGTCATGTCAGCTATGAACAGAGATCATTTTACTTCTTCCTTTCCAATTTGACTGCCTTTTTTTTTTTTCCTAATTGCTTTGACTAGGACTTATACTTCTACATTAAATAGAAGTGGTGAGAGTGGGCATTCTTGCTTTGTTCTGACCTTAGAGGAAAATCCATCAGTTTTCTACCACTGAGTAAGAGGTTAGCTGTGGCCTTTCATATATGACCTTTCTGGGTTGAGATAATTTCCTTCTGTTTCTGGCTTGTTAAATGTCTCTATCATGAAAAGATGTTGAATTTTGTCAAATGCCTTTTCTGCATCAGTTGAAATGATCATGTGATTTGTCTTTTGCTCTATTAATGTGGTGTATTTTCGTATACTGAATCATCTTTGCACCCCAGGGACAAATTCCACTTGATTGTGGCATATAGTCATTTTAATATGTTGTTGGATTCCATTTATTAGTATGTTATCAAGGGGTTTTGCATCAGTATTCATCAGGGATATTGGTTTGGAGTTTTCTTTGTCTGGCTTTGATATCGGTATAATGCTGCCCTCATGAAATGAGTTTGGAATTGTTCTCTTAGCTTCGATTTTTCAAAAGAGTTTGAGAAGGAGTGACATTAATTCTTCTTAAAATGTTTGCTAGAATTTACCAGTGAAGTCATCTGGTCCTGGGCTTTTCTTTGCTGTGACAGTTTTGGTCACTGAATCAACCTCCTCACTATTTATAGGTCTGTTCAGATTTTCTATTTGTTCATAATTCAGTGTTGGTGGGTTGTATGTTTCTAAGAATTTATCCACTTCTACATTATTGAGTTTGTTGGTGTATAATTATTTGTGGTATTCTCTTACAATCCTTTTTATTTCTGTGGCATCAGTCGTAAAGTCTTCTGTTTCTTTTCTGATTTTAGTTACTTGAGTCTTCTCTTACTTTTGTTAGTCTAGCTAAAAGTTTGTCAATTTTGTTGATCTTTAGAAATACAGTAGATTTTTTTTTTATATCGTTCTCATATCCAGTATCCTTGTTCAATGATTATTATTCTAATAGTTTGTTAAGTATCTGGACTTTTCTAGGTGCTCAGTCCTTATATCATTTTATTCTTTATAGTTTTCTGATCTTTACACATTTATTTATTTTTCTTGCCTTACTGCATTGACTGGGGCCTCCAGGATAAGACACTTGTCTTTTTCCTGCCCTCAAGTATATCATGTTCAGTATTTGACCATTACACATGATGTTGGTTGTGTATATTATGCACACATGCATGTCTGTGCGCTCCTTATCAGATCAAAGAAGATTCCTTCTATTCCTGGTTTTTTGAGAGTGTTTTAAAAAATCACGAATGGGTGTTACAATTTTTTAAATGTGTTTTCTGGACCTATTAAATTATGATACACATTTTCTTCTTTATTTTCCTAATGTGATGACATAGATTACTGACTTTCAAATGTCAACCTAACCTTGTATTCCTGAAATAAACCTCACATGATAATGATGTGTATCACATATACACATATACACATTTTGTGTATATCGTTACCTTTGATCTGTTAATATTTTGTCTGTATATTTATGAGAACGATTGACCTATAATTTTGCTTTCTTTCTTTTTATTAAAAAAATTTTTTTAACATTTATTTATTTATTATTATTATTTTTTAACGTTTATTTATTTTTTGAGACAGAGAGAGACAAAGCATGAACGGGGGAGGGTCAGAGAGAGGGAGACACAGAATCTGAAACAGCCTCCAGGCTCTGAGCTGTCAGCACAGAGCCCGACGCGGGGCTCGAACCCACGGACCGCGAGATCATGACCTGAGCTGAAGTCGGCCGCTTAACCGACTGAGCCACCCAGGCGCCCCAACATTTATTTATTTTTGAGAGACAGAGAGAGACAGCATGAGCAGGGGAGGGGCAGAGAGAGAGAGAGGGAGACACAGAATCCAACGCAGGCTCCGGGCTCCGAGCTGTCAGCACAGAGTCCGACGCGGGGCTCGAACTCACAAACTGCGAGATCATGACCTGAGCCGAAGTCGGTCACCTAACTGGCTGAGCCACCCAGGCGCCCCTAACTTTACTTTCTTTTAATGTCAAGGTGTTAAATTTTATTTTTATTATTTATTTTTTATTTTAGAGAGAGAGAGCGAGAAGGAGCACAAGCAGGGGAGAGGGGCAGAAGGAGAGAGAGGGAATCTTAAGCAGGCTCCAAGCTCACTGGGGAGCCCAACATGGGACTCAATCCCATGACCCTGGGATCATGACCTGAGCTAAAATCAAGAGTCAGATGCTCAAACTGACTGAGCCACCAAGGTGCCCCTTAATGTCAAGTTTGGATACAAAGTTATGTCTTTCATTCTAGGGTTAGTTCACTTACATTTGATGAAAGTACTGACGTGTTTGGGATTAAATCTATTCGTTTTCCTTTTGTCTATCTATTCTTTATTCCTTTTTTCTTCTTTGTTTCCTTTTTTGGAAGAATAAAATTTAAAACATTAGTATTATATGTTTCTTTTCTATTTTCTTTCATAAATTTTTAGGGCTTATCTTAGAGATTACAATATGCATATTTGATTTTTTTTTTTTTTTTGAGTCCACTTTGTGTTGGTCCTTTTATCATTTCCCAGACAATACAGTAACCTTTAACTTTATTCACTCCTCACCTTTGGGGCATCATGGTAATGTGTTTTAATTCTGCATAAGTTTAACCTTCCTAAGACCTTATCAGCCTATCAGTGACAAGTTAGGGTCTATTAGTGACAAATTCTCTCAGGTGTTTTGCTTTGGTTTGCTTTGAAAAATATCTTTATTTTTAAAGATTCACATTTTTAAAAAATTGCAATTAAGATCTAATTCACGGATTTATTTATTCACTTTTTAACAGTGTACGATTAAGCGGCTGTTAGTACATTCACAAAGTTGTACGACCATCAGCCCTGCTAACTGCACAATATTTTCATCACCCAAAGAAAAAAAAAAAGCCATACCCATTAGCCATCATCCGCCATTCCCTCTCCTTCCAAAGCTCCAGCCCCTGGCAACCACTAATCTCTTTCCTGGCTCTATGAATCTGCCTGTTCTAGAAATGTCATGTAAATGGAGTCATACAATATGTGGCTTTTTGTGCCCGGTTTCTTTACCTCGGTATAAATTTTCAAGATGCATCTGTGTTGAGGCATGTATTAGTACTTTATTCATCTTTACGGCTGAATAATATTCTGTTCTATGGATATTCTATGCTTTGTCCATTCAACTGATAGACATTGGGGCTGCTTCAAGTTTGGGACTGTTATGAATAATGCTGCTGTGAATATTCAGGTACAGAGGTTTTTTTTTAATGGGCGTATGTTTTCAATTCTTTTTACTCTGTACCTAGAAGTCAGTTTGCTTTGCCATGTGGTAACCCCATATTAACTTTTTGAGAAACTTTTAAACTGCTTTCTATGGCAAATGTACCATTTTTAAAAAATCTTTTTAACGTTTATTTATTTTTTGAGAGAGAGAGAGAGAGAGACAGAGACAGAGAGCAAGCAGGGGAGGGGCAGAGGGAGAGGGAGACACAGAATCGGAAGCAGGCTCTGGGCTCTGAGCTGTCAGCACAGAGCCCGACGCGGGGCTCGAACTCACGAACTGTGAGATCAGGACCTGAACTGAAGTCGGACACCCAGCTGACTGAGCTACCTAGGCGTCCCAGCAAATGTATCATTTTACAATCCCAGGAGCAATGTATAAGGATTCCAAAACGCTACATCTTTTTCCCCCCACTTTTAATTTTTCTGTTTTTAAAATCGCCATCTAGTGGGTGTTATTTGAGTTTCCCTAACGACTAATGATGATGAGCATCTCCTCATATGTTCATTGCTCATGAGTATAACTTCTTTAGAGAAATGTCCGTTCAAATATTTTGTACAATTTAAAATTGCGTTATCTTTTAGATCTTGAGTTGTAAGAACCCTTTAAATATCCTGATACTAGAGCCCTAACAAATATATAATTTAAAAATATTTTTTCTCAGGGGCGCCTGGGTGGCTCAGTCAGTTAAACGTCCAACCCTCGGTTTTGGCTCAGGTCGTGATCTCGTGGTTTGTGAGTTCAAGCCCCACGTCGGGCTCTTTGCTGAAAGTGGGGAGCCTGCCTGGGATTCTTGCTGTCCCCGCTCTCTCTGCCCCTCCCCCACTCCCTCTCTCTGTGTCTCTCTCTCTCAAAAATAAAGAAACTGTAAAAAAAATAAATAAACATAAACAAAATCCAATTTTTTTTCTCATTTTGTATTTTGCCTTTTCACTTTCTTGCTAGTGTCTTTTTTTTTTTTTTTTAATGTTTATTTATTTTTGAGACAGAGAGAGACAGAGCATGAACAGGGGAGGGTCAGAGAGAGAGGGAGACACAGAATCCGAAGCAGGCTCCAGGCTCTGAGCTGTCAGCACAGAGCCCGGCGCGGGGCTCGAACTCATGGACCGTGAGATCACGACCTGAGCCGAAGTCAGACGCCTAACCGACTGGGCCACCCAGGCGCCCCATTGCTAGTGTCTTTTGATGCATAAAAGTTTTAACTTTTGAAGTAGTCCAATGTATCTATTTTTTCTTTGATGCTTGTGCTTTCGGGGTCATAGCTAAGAAACTACTATGTGATCAAGGTCACCAAGAGTTCCGCCTGTGTTCTATTTTTAAAGTTTAATAGTTCTCCCTCTTACAGCGCGGTCTTCAATCCATTTTGAGTTAGCTTTCGTATCTGGTATGAGATGGGAGTCCAATTTCACGCTATTGCACGTGGATGTCCCATTGTCCCAGCACTGTTGGTTTCAAAGGCTATTTCCCCCCCAGCAAATTGTCTTGGTACCCTTGTCAAATATCACTTGAACACAAATGTGTAAGTTTCTCCCTGGACTTTGAATTCGATTCCATTGATCTATATACAGGTTAATATCATACTCTGTTGATTGGTGTAGTCTTGTAGTAGGCTTTGAAATAGAGAAGTCTGAGTCCCTCAATTTTGTTCTTCTGTTTCAAGATTATTGTGTCTATGCTAGCCCTCCGTGTCTCCATATGAATTTTAAGATCAGCTTTTTAACTTCTGCAAAAGAACCAGCTGGGCTTTTTATAGGGATAACTTTGAATCCGTTGGTCGTTTGGAGAAGTCATCTTAACAATACTGAGTCTTCCAATGCATGAACGTGGGATAGCCTTCCATTTATTTGGGTCTTCTATCATTCTTTCAACAATGTTTAGTAGTTTTCCGTGTGCAAGTCTTCCACTTTTGTTAAATTTCTATTTCATTCTTTTTGATATTATTGTAAGTGAAATAAATTACTTTCTTTTTTTTTTAAATGCATATTTAGTGTTGAAAGAGAGAGAGACAGAACAGGGGAAGGGCAGAGAGAGAGGGAGACACAGAATCCAAAGCAGGCTCCAGGCTCCGACGTGTCAGTACTGAGCCTGACCCAGGGCTCGAACTCACGAACCACGAGATCGTGACCTGAGCCAAAGTCCAGCGCTTAACCAACTGAGCCACCCAGGAGCCCTGAAATTACTTTCTTCATCACACATTCAGATTGTTCATTCCTGTTGTACAAAGATACAATTGGTTTTTCATGTTGTATCCTGTTTTTCATCTTGTATCCTGCAACCCTGCTAAACTTATTAGCCCTAATAGTTTTTGTTTGTTTGTTTTGTTTCACTTTGGCTTTTTGGTGTGGATTCTTCAGAATGTATATACAAGATCATGTCATCTGCAAACAGAAATGCTTTACTTCTTCTTTTCCAATCAGGATGACTTTTATTTCTTTCTCTTGACTGGTTGTCTTGGCTAGAACTTCCCATACAATGTTTAATAGAAATCATGAGAGTGGACATCTTGGTCTCGTTTATGATCTTACAGGAAAAGCTTTCAGTTTTTCGCCATTAATTATAATGTTAACTGTGGGATTTTAGATCTTTTTTTTTTTTTTCATATTGAGCTTGCCTTATTTTTGCGAAGGATTTTCTTTTATATAAAATTCTAAGTTGGCTTTTAGTATGTATTTTTCTTTAAAATTTTAAATAGTTTTCCTATAATGTGTGTAGAGTGTGGGTTTTGTTTGTTTGTTTGTTTGATCGTTTTTGTATTTGTCCTTCTTGAGGTTTGTAAGACTTTTCAAATCTTGGATTAATGTCTTTTTCTACTTTTGAAAAATTCTTAACCAATGTCTCTATTATTGCTTCCGACTTGTTCTGTCTCCTCTATGTTCTACATCCATGTACATGGGACCTTTTCGCAATGGATATGTCTCTTTTGCTCTTTCCTGTATTCTTAAACATTCTTTTTCTTTGCATGCTTCCATCTGAGTACTTTCCATTCCAGCTCACCAATCCTCTCTTCTAATGTTACTAATCTGTTGCTAAATTCATTCAATTCTTATAAATTGCGATTAATTGAATTTTCTTAGTGCTGGGGCTTCTACTTTTAAATAGGTTCTAGATTTCTGGTGGAATTCCTGAACATCCTCATCCGGGTTCTTTTAAATCGTGTTAGATAATGCCACTTTCTGAATCGCCCATGTGTCCGTTTCTACTTTCCTGTTGGTTTTTGGTCATTTGGTACTGTTTCCTGGTCTGCCTTGTCAATTTAATTGAATGCTGGACATTGTGCATGAAAAATATAGAGGCTTTGAGTGAAGCTAACTTTTTCCACATAGGTCCTAACTTTCTCCTAGCAGACAGGCAGGTCATTTGGATGCAGTCACAGCTCAACGGGTCCTGACTTTTCCTTATTCCCAACGGGTCCTGACTTTTCCTTATTCCCCTTTATACCCTTTCCCGAATAACTGGGTATTTACCAGGTCCCATCTTCCTTGTCAGGCCCTGAACTCCAAGACTTCCCTCAGCCTTGTGAAATTGTCAAAATCTCTTCTTCGGTTTTCGGCCTCTTGCCAGATTCTCTCTGCTGCTGGGTCATTTGCAATGACTTGGCAAATGATTTGAGGGGAAATTGCGTGCAGGATTCCAATGCATTTTTTTTTGCTCTCTCTCTGGAACCCCGGCCTCTCAACTACTCTCTAACTTGGTCGCTCTCTCTCGTGTCTTCTCACGTTTTTTTCTTGCTTAGTAGCTGTTCTCGACTGTAAGGCTTCCATCTGATAACAGCTACTCCACCGTAGCCAGAAATGGAAGTCCCCCTTCACGTTTTATTTTTGCAAATACGACATTAACTGACATGTGACCTTTTATGAAACAGTTCGGTCGTACAAAAAGGTGTATCAGATAATAGAGTCAACACCCATGGGAGCTTTGCTCGGTTTCACCAAACTGTTGACACATTTGGATACCACCGCCCCCCCCATCCCATCCCCTCCTTTTCTACACTATTCAGAGTTTGATGTTTTTTTTTATCGTCCCCTTGAATTTCCTTATACGGCCAGGACACAGGTATGTTCACCTAAACGATGGAGAGAGCGCTGTTTTACACAGTGTTTTTGTGACAGAGATGGTCTTACATGAATTTCTGCTTATTTTATTTTATCTTCATCATGCATTTTGCTTGTGGGGGTCACTCGCTTTGTTGGTGCGGAGCTACGATTCATTTTCACACGGAGCGATCACACCGCAACTCATCTTTCCATTCTCTCGCGGAAGGGTATCCACATTATTTCCCAGACGCGAATGGCCGTCGATAGGTGTTTCCATGACACCGTGTCCTCAGCGCCACGCGATGTTGTCAGACTTTGAATTGTCACCAACCTAGTAAAATTAAACGGCACGTCATTGTGGTTTTCATTTGCATGTCTTTCTTGACTGTGAGGTTAAGCACTTTCTGATCCCATGGCCCCTCCTTCTCCTGCTTCTGATTTCCGACCTCCAAGCTTCTCTACTTCCCTAGAATCTCCTGGAATTCGGCTTTTAGTCTGAACTACTACAACCCCTGAACTCCGAGCCTGGTGGATAAACACCCCTCCAGGGCTCCGGTCCATCCCCATTTGACAGATGAGAACACAGAGAATCAGAGGGGCCAGGAACTTGCCCAAGGACGCACAGCTGGGATCCGGGCGCCCTTCACTCCTCTGTAGGAGACCCCAGCGGTAGGCCCTTCCACAGGGGGTCCCACCGCAGGAAGGCACCTAGGGGACCCTCTGCCCTTCGCTCAGAAAGCACACGGGGGGAGGTTTGGTGTGCACCTGGGGAGAAAGTGCTGTTGTCCCTACGACTCAGCCTGAGCATGAAGACCCACCGAGGGGCAGATTCTGGCGCAGGGAGAGCGCGATGGGACCGGGGAGGAGGCCTTTACCATTCTGGGCTGTTGTTTCCCAAAGGGAGGGGCTTACTTTAGGTGTGAAATATCCCTGCACCCCCGAATGAAAGAGTTAGGCCTTTTTCAGTCTTCTTTTGGTCCTCTGATCCGGGAAGTGGCGAGAATCTCAGTTTGGCGCTATGTGGCCCTCGACACCCCTCTGATGCTCTTGAATCCTCCTTTTTGATGGACGCGGGCGGGATTGCCCCACTTGCACGTGTCAGGCGGGAGATGGCATCTCACTCAAATTCAGTTGCTCTCTTTTGTTTCCCTTGCGTTTAGTTGTACAGCCGAGCAACCATTTTGTTTCAGAAACACCAACAGAACATCTACAAATATGTTGGGCACTGTTCCCGAGGCTTTACAAACACTGAGTAACGTACTTCTCCCAGGGCCCCTCCGAGGCGGGTACGGTTAGGATTGTCTCCATTTCACTGATGAGGACTCTGAGGCCCGGGAAGTTTCCCTGAGGTCACACCGCCTATAAACGGCAGTGCTGGGGTCTGAGCTGAGGCAGGCTGGCCCTGAGCCTGTGTTTTAACCACCGCGGTGACACGGTCTCTCCATTTCATACGAGTTACCTGTTGATTGCAGGGATTCATTTCCTTTCGGGACGTGTTTGTTGGAGCCAGAAATGGAAGGCAAGGTAAAGATCATTAGCAAGTAGATAATAGCGCCCGTGAAAACCTTGAAGGCAGTTAAGTGGCAGGCGTTCTGGAACATTCCAAGGAGGCTTCACGGATACAAAGGTAGAGGAAGGGGGCCACGAAGACTGAGTTTGGAGGGTCGGGAGGGGGAAAGGTGTTCGAGGAGAAGACTCAGCACACGAATTCGCCTCATGCAAAGGCAGAGAGGCATGATGGGGCCTCAGGGCTAAGGGGGTGCTGAGTAATTCACAGAAGCTGGCCAGTAATTGCAAGAACCCAACACCTTTGTATAGCATTTTACACTTCACGGAGCACTGTCACATCTGTTTTCCACTGACCCGAACTGCCAGGTGCAGTGGGCATGATTGTCCCCCTTTTAGAGATGATAACCGAGGTCAGAGAGAAGAAACACCAGAGATAAGCTGTTATTTGCTCCGAGATACGCTGGCTTCAGATTCTGGGCCCCTTGCTCTATTCCACTGTATCCAGATATCTTTAGGGGCAAGCAAGAGAAATATAATTCAACGTGGTTGAGCCAAATAGGGTGTGTTTTTTCTCCAGCTTGTATAAATGAAAAGGCCAGAGGTGGACATCAGATACGGCTGGATCCAGGTCCTCAAATAATGCCATGGGGACTCTGGATTTGTATTTCTCAGGTTTTGAGAAAGTTTCAGGCAGGCTGTCCTTAAGAGGTGATAAAGATTACCAGCTTCCAGGGGCCCCCCCGGGTGGCTCAGTCGGTTGAGCGTCCGGCTTCGGCTCGGGTCATGATCTCGCGGTCCGTGGGTTCGAGCCCCGCGTCAGGCTCTGTGCTGACAGCCTGGAGCCTGGAGTCTGCTTCATGTTATGCGTCCCCCGCTCTCTCTGCCCCACCCCTGCTTGTGCTCTGTCTCTCTCTGTCTTTCAAAAAAAAAAAAAAATTAAAAAAAAAAAAAGATTACCAGCTTCCAGCAGGCTGGTAAAAACTGAAAAGTTTTTGTGTTCAACACTATTTTATCCGGTTCTATCTTCACGTACGTACAACAGCCAGCGCTCAGCAGCCAACATTATTTTATTTTCATAGCTATGCTATTTATTTTAAGGTGTGTGAGGAAAAAACCCAAGAGCTCTGGATATTATTGCTTAGGATGAGTCTGGAGTTAGATTTTTTTAAACATTTTTATGTATTATTTAGTTTCAAGAGACAAAGAGAGCAGGAGAAGGGCAGAGCGAGAGAGGGAGAGAATCCCAAGCTGGCCCTGTGCTGCCAGGGCAGAGCCCGATGCGGGGCTCAAACCCACGAACCGTGAGATCACCACCTGAGCTGAAACCAAGAGTCAGATGCTTAACCAACTGAGCCACCCAGCCGCCCCGCTGGAGTTAGATTTTTTTAAGGGAGCTCATTTATAGAAAACATTAAATAAATGACAGTACACACAACCTACAAATATGGCCCACATTTTGAAAGTGAGAAATTTAGGGACCTCTTGGCTAGAGCATTCCGGGGTCCCTCTACTTCGAATGCTCTAAGGTCTGTATGAGTCACAGCTGTGTGTTGAGTGTTTATGTGTCAGGGGCCACGTCCAGGGCTGTCTGCAAAATGCTGTTTTGAACTCTCACAAGAATCTGGGAAGCAGGCTTTACCGTCTCTCTAGGGCCCAGAGAGGGGAAGTGAGCAGCCCAGAGCAACGCAGCTGGTGATCCCAACCTCTCAGTGCGCTTAGCCACTGCCTGCTTGGTGACTCGTTAGGGAGCTCAGAGGGAGCTCTTAGTGGGGCCAGAGTAGGGTGGGGGGAAACCCAGGATGGCGGGGCGGGGGGGGGGTGTCTTCCCATTGTGGGCTCAGGGATCGTGTCTGGAAGAAGCCGCGTGTATAGCTCAGCCCCTGCATGGGTCATCCCTCTAGGCTCATTCCAGCTACAGTCCTGACCCCAGGGGCCAGTGTGGATGGGGCTCCCGGGCCTGGGCAGGTGAACCCCGGGGCCTCTGGCTGGCACCTGCTTAAGCAGACACAGAGCTGGGATGCAGCAGGCAAAGTGCCCACAAGAGGCCTGCAGTGCCAGCCTGGTGGGTCGCTCCTCCCGGGCAGGTCCGTGCAGTTCTCCAAAGAGGCCTCTCCTCCGTCTCGTCCGGGTCCCGGAGTCAGGGTGTGGGTCCTCCGGGGGGGGTCCGGCCTGGGTTCCCCGCAAGCTTCCTAGCGTACTCACTAACCTGGGCTCTGTGACCGACGTGGAAGTCTCGTTCCGGGCTCACCTTATCTTTGGAATCCAGGAGGGCTCTCCTTCGTGGGCTAACCCTTGGATCTGCTATTCAGTGGGGAGCCCGTCTGTCCGGCCAACTAGCATCCACACGGGTGCTTCGTGGAGAACAGGACTCAAGATCTCTGCTTGTCAAATACCAGTGTCCCCTCCCCTGGGAGCGTCCACGGGCTCCTCAAACTCTGGCTTCTCCAAGAATCCGAGGCAAGGCTTCCAAGGGAGGGAAAGGACCAGAGACAGGGAGGCTGTTCGGGGTCCCTGGGTCCCCAGGCCTGGGCCCGCTCTCTCACTGTGCGTCTCTTCCAGGATCCCGAGAGCCAGCATGCTGTGTGGCTGGGCGGCCCCTCTGTTCCTGCTGATGCTCCAGGGTGGTGAGTAGGGGCCCCCCCCCCCAGGTCTGTGGGTGGGGAGGACCGGGCTGGCCTGTGGGATCCGGGGAATGGCTGGAAGCTCCGGGACAGGGGCTGTGGTGTCTGCCCGCTTGGGCTGGACCAGCCCGCTCTGTCAAGCTGAACCCGTGCAACCGCAGGGCTCCGTTAGCCGGGAGGGGGTGGTGTTGAGTCCCGCGGGCGGCCCAGCTTCTGCAGCAAACAGCTGGGGTCTTCGGGTCCCCCTGAGGGGGTAAGAGACTCCTTGGTCTCTGCAGCTGCCACTCCTCGGAGTGAGGAAGTCCTGCCTTTGGGCTAACCTCCTTTTGTCTTGATGGTCTGGCTCTCCTGAGAGATGTTTTTCAACAACCACAGGATCCTCAGCAGACACGGATGGTCCCCAGTTGGGGGGGAGGAGGGGAGGTGGAGACCAAAGTAGCCAAACCCTGGAAGGCGCCCCAGGGGACTAGAGGACGCTGCAGTTCGGAGGGAGAGAAGTCAGAGACCTGCGCTGGGAAAGGCCAGAGGTTAGACTTGGAGGCACAGCCGGGGCTGAGAGATCCAGGAAGCCTTCCCGGAGGAGGCGGGACGCGGCATCCAGGCTCAACAGTGGGGCTGGACTGGAAGCAGGGTCCCTCGGCCGCTGCTCTGCTGACTCTGAATTTCTCTCTGGTTTTTACCGAAAGACCCAGAGCTTCAAATAGTTTCTTCAGGAAACAGATGTCTGCCTCTTTTATTTTCCTCTTCTGAGTGACCAGCACCCGTGCTAGGTCACCCGCCAGGGGGCCACGCCCCGTGGGTGCAAATCATAATCCCTCCCTGCGTACTGGGTGCCGGGAATCACCTCACCGCCCCGTGCAGTCCGTGCTGCCCGGACATCCGGTTCTCACTTGAGGACACCAAGGCTCAGAGAGGTTGAGGGATAGGCCCAGAGCCACACAGCCAGGCTGCTGGAACCCTAAGTCTGTCTCATCCCCGTGGGCTTAGCCTCTTCGCTCTGCTGCTTTAACTGAGTGCCCCGGACAGGCAGCGTGGTCTGTGCTGGTGTGATGCCACCCGCATACTCCCACACCCTCCACGGGGGCCAGTGTCCCCAGCTTACAATCAGGGACTCGGAGCAGTCATGAGTCACACGTCCACTTTTCCGGCCTCTCGCAGCCTCCTGCACGCTTTGCTGACCCAGGGCAGGGGGTGGCCCGGGGGTTGGGCTACCGACCAGGCGACTAGGCCCCTGAAAGCACATCCATGCTGGCTTCGTGGCTGCTGTCCCCTCCCCAGTGTCTCATGTTAAGTTTGGGACAAACTTTGTCCCTTGGTGACCTCGAGCCTGGCTGGGAATGGCAGCTTCTCTCCAAGTTCTGGAACCCTGAGGGAGAATAACCAGAGCATAAACAAGGAGTATATGAACGTGGCCAGCACGGTGGCTTCTGCGGCCCCGGGGTCTAGGCCCTGCCAAGATCAAGACAAAAGAGGTTTTCACCACCAAGTGTCGGCGCGGGGCCCCTGGGTTCCTCCCCGGGGGTGGGGGGATGCCTCCTCCTAGAGCTGGACTCCCCGCCACAACTCAGCGCCCTTGGTGATGGCCACACGGAGAATTGTGTTGAGGAGGATTCTGAGGGTCGCCCAGGGGAGAGAGTGCCGTGATCGATTAGTAATGTCTGCTGCGCCTGCGGATGTCAGTCGGTAGCTCAGATGAGATTTTCCTTTCTTGGGTGAGCGTCCCCGCGACCCAGACCCAGACCCGGACCCGGACCCAGAGTGGCTGGAGGTGTGGTCCAGTCTCAGAGCCTCCAGGTCTTCATCTATAAGATGGCAGGGGCAGCCGAAGAAGGGTTTTCTGGCAACAGCCTCCTTGCCTGCAGATCTGGCTTCTGGCCTGAAGTGAGGCCCAGGAAGGGAATGTACCCACCACCCCCTTGGGCCTTCATTAGTGAAGGACACATAGGAAAATAGCCACTAAGAATGAATCTGCTTAAAAAGGGGAACAAATTTCTGGTAAATAGCTGGGGGGTTGGGGGCGGGGGAAACAGGACTCTTGGCCCTTGATCTTACGAAACAAAACGAAGCTGAAGGTTATTAGCTGTGTTGTCAAACATGTAGGTGCATTTAGGCTACGATTGCACCTACGCCTTTAGAATAAAGGGGAGCGATTCATGTCGGGGGTGGGAGAGCATGAAATCTCCCAACAAAACGGCCCACGTCACTCGGCGGAGGCAGCGGTGTGGCCAGAAGGATAATACGTTTTGGCCAAAGTTTTTGAAGGCTTCTTGGTTTGGGCGGATGTTTTCTGACTCCTTCGATGCCCTTCCGGCCCCACGGAGGTCCGCGGCCTGTCCCGCACTAGCTGCTGTGAAACAGAGGGCTCCTCCTTGTTGGGGGCTTGGGGGCATTTTCCAGCTGTGTTCCCGGTGACCTCACAAATCCCTCTCGCAGGACCTGCAGATTCACCCCTGCGTCTGGGGAGTTCAGGATTTGCCACCGAGAAGGGGACTGGCCAGGAGGGACACAGAGCTGGTGGCTGGACACGGGGCTCAGGGGAGAGAGGGCTGAGGGGGGTGGGGGCCGCTTCGTTTGTTACGTTTCACATTCAGAGTGTCCTGTCTCCATAGCTAGCCTTGAAACTCGGGGGTCACACAAGGGACTCCTAGGTGGCAGGGACCCCCTTCCCCAAGCCCGCATCTCAGTGGCTCCTGGGTTGCCATATTCGTCCTGACCCCGGGATCCCCGCCTCCACTCGCCCTCCAGCCCTCGAGGGGGTGAAGGAGTGAGGCTCCACTCGACCTCCGGCCCGCCCCCCACCGCGGCCTCTTTCTTCCTAACCTTCCAGCCTGGGGTTGCCTAGACCTCGTCTGCTACACCGATTACTTCAAGACAGTCACCTGCACCCTGGAGACATGGACCCTCCACCCCGGCACGCTCACCCTTACTTGGTAAGTGGCCAGGCCTCGCTGGGCCTCACCGGCCCTGGGACTGCCTGGGTGGAGCGGGACCGCGGGAGACCACAGGCCGAGCTGGACCCACTGTGTGCCGGGCACGTGGCTTAGCAATTAAAATAACAGCCGCCACTTCCGGACGGTCCTGTCAGCAATGTCACCAGCAGCATATGGTTTAGCCCCAAGAAAGACTGTGAGCCTGGAATCACCGTGCCGGTCTTAGGGACGGCCACATGCCCACTGACGTGTCCGGAGCATGCCCTTGAGAGATGAACGGGGCAGTTCGGTCCAGCTCCAAAGGCTGTACTCTCTCGCCCACGGATGCCCAATTGTAATTTTGAGACCCGCGGATGACCAGACTCCCACGTGATTTTTTTTTTTTTTTTTTGAGCCCTCCGTGCCTCCCTGCTCCGTGCTTCCTGTGAATGATCCCTTCCAGTCCTCACGATTATTGCACCCGTTTTACAAACGAGGACTCCGGGGTTCAGAGAGGTTATGCAACTTGCCCAAGGTCACACAGCTGGTGACTGGTGGAGCTGGGGTTGAAACACAGGCCGCTTGATTCCAAAATCCGCGGGGCCCCCATCCGTCCGTATGGTGAAAAAAAAGCTCACTGACGACACTCGTTTAAGAATGGTGGGACAGGAAAAGCAGGGATTTAGAGCCAAGGAGCAGGGGTGGGGTCAGTGGATAGAAAATTACCAATAGGACGAGGCCAGGGTAAGGGGGTTTCTGGCTAAATGACCTAATAGGGTTCTTGCTGACGGCAGCTCGGGCTGGTCAGGTGTCGCCCAGGGGGATGGTGGGAAGTGAGGAACCTCGTCAGACATCCAGGGCCGGGGGATTCTGGCTCACCTGACTTAGCAGGAGTCTTGCCATAATTAATGCTACACCCCTGCAGGCCCTGGGGGCTCAGCAGAGCACAAGACCAATGGGGTCCCAGAAGCTCTGCAGTGTGGGAAGTATCTGGGGAGACAGACAATAATCACACACACAACTGTCAGGCTGCTTTCTGATAACAATGAAAGGGAACAGGAACCTGGGCCACGGGGGTACAGAGCAAGTGACATGGGGGCAGGTGGTCAGGACAGGTCGCTCTGGATGAGGAAGCAGCCGGAGAGCTGGCGAAAGAGCATTCCAGGCAGAGGGCACTGCCCGTGCAAAGGCCCAGAGGGAGGGAGAGCGGCCGAGTTTGAGGAATAGTGAGGAAGTCAGTGTGGCCCGAGTAGAGTGAGTCAGTGTGAGCGAGAATAATAAGCAAAGAAGGTAAGAGGTGGGCAGAGGCCAGAGAGGACGTTTCTATTCTAAGAAATATTTAGCAAAGAACAGAGTCCACACGTCCCTATTGGCCCTGAAGGGTGGTCATGTTCAGAGCCTGAAGGTGTAGGCAGGGAAACAAGTATCTGCCGAACTCCTATGCACACTTCAAGACCCATTGTTTATTGCCCAGTGGGAGTTAAAAAACCAGAGCATCCCACCCCCCCAGCCCCATTCTCCACAGCCTCCCTGGAAATTCACCCAGAGCAGGGGGTGAGGTTCATTTGGCCCTTAGCCTCCTTCCCGTAGGACAGTGATCCAGTTGATGGAATCGACAGGGACAGATTTAGGCTCAGTCTAGGCAAGCTGAGAGTTGCTGCCCTATGTGAGATGGTGAGTTCCCGGTTCCTTGGAGGCATGCAAGCCAAGCCTGGAGACAGCCCATCGGGGATGCTGCAGGGGAAGGAATACCTTCCCTGGGAAAGTGCTGGTAGACCAGGTGACCCCCAGCCTCGCCTCAAATCCCGCCCAGCCCCAAGATTCGGGGCCTCCGCCCTGGCCCTGTGCACTGAGCCCCGCTGGCTTCCAGCCATGATCGGCTGCTCTGTCCTTGAAGGCAAGACCTATACGGAGAACTAGTGGACGAGGTCACCTCCTGCAGCCTCCGACGGTCCACCCACAATGCCACACACACAGAGTACACGTGCCACATGGATGTGTTCCACTTCATGGCCGACGACATTTTCAGTGTCAACATGACAGATCAGTCTGGCAATCGCTCCCAGGAGTGTGGCAGCTTTGTCCTGGCTAAGAGCAGTGAGTATCCCTCGGGACCCGGAGCACAGGTCCCCCTGCCCCCCGGGCCGGCCCTCCCCCATCATCGAAACCAACCTGTCCTGTGTCCTTATTGCCCTTAGAGTTTGTTCTGCAGCTGTGAAGTCGTGTTGGGTTGATAACTAGGCTTGGGCCTTAACCAAAGAGAGGAAGCAGAGGCACGAAATGGGCCTGGCCCGGGGCCCAGGACCTGCCTGTAGGTGACCTTGGACTTGTTCACTCTTTGTAGAATGAGGGCCCTTTAAATCCCAACTCTCTGGGATTCTGCCCCCATCATGAGGCGAGCGGGGGAGACTGTCACAAGGGAAAAACTTCCCTGAGATTTCTCCCATTTATGGGGCCCAGAATTTCCCTCCACCCTGGAGGAAGGGAGGGACCCTGGTGGAAACCGTTGTTTCTATGGGTCCAGAACCAGGGTGGGGCGGGGAAGGGCATAGGAAGCAGCTGTGTGCGTGTGCTTGTGTGTGTGCGTGCGCGTGTACCCAAAGTGGAGGGTCCAGGGAGCGAGTGAGAGCCCCGTGCCCAGAGGCGTGCAGACAGACCGCCAAGAGGGACCTGCCCTTGGGAAGGCTCAGCCCCTGAGGTCTGGGAGTTACTGTCCCCAGATTCCCGGCGGTGGGACAAGAAGATAAGAGGCCATCGTCATTCACACTCTGGGGGTCCATGTTTGCACCACTTGGCACACAGCGGGTGAGCAAAGCTTCACATGTATCCAGACGCACCCACACTTGTACATGTGCACACACACACAGTCATAAGTACACCCTCAAATGCACAGATGTCCCCCCAACCCTGGCCTGGACAGCATGGACAGAGACACTGTCTCAGACACGTGCACATGCATGCATACGGGCACGCACATGCTCATTGGGCCCTCTGGATCTCAGCGTGGCAAGCTCACAGAGCAGGGCCACCCTCCGGTCTCTGAGCGAGAGGCAGCAACCCACCTTTCCAGTTCCTTCCTGCGGCCCCTGCAAGTTTCATTTGTTGATCTACAAATATTTCTCCTGCTCCTGCCCTGTCCTGGGAGCCGTGGGCGCGACACTGACCCCGGAGAGGACAACCTCTGCCCGACGCAGCTAAGATCCCGGAGAAGGGGCGGGTGGTGCCTCTGCTCCTGTATGGAAGTGATCGCTTTTGTCATTAGCATTAATTAATATTAACGATCGCACGTTAGCATCAATTAATATTAACAATGGCTCATTAGCATCGATGCTAATGGAGAATCTTTGGGCTTCTCAGGGAAGCTGGAGCTAAGAGCAAATGATGTCATCGTTTAGAATGGAAATGATGTCATCGTCTAGGCACGGGTGCCTCTGGCTCACATGTTGCTTGGCAAGGTTTTGGATTATTGGCTCCTTCTGGGCTTGAGAGAGCTTCTCCCCGTCTGGGATTCCAGGTTGTCCTTCTCTGGCCACCCTGGTCTGCAGTCCTGCCCAGCCTGAGTGATGGCATCTCCCTTTACACTGGGAGGGCCCTTTACATGGCCTCAGTCCCCAGACAGGCTTTGCCCACTCCTGTCACCCTCCTGCCCCTGCGGCTGCAGCCCCCGGCTAGTCTAAACCTTCCATTTCCCAGAGGAACAAATTGAGGCCCAGAGACAGGGGCTGTTTCCCCCAGAGTCACTTGGGGTGTGGGGGACACGGATCCCGACCTCACCATCGCCCAGCCAGGGTCGGGGAACTTCTTCCCGCCACCACACTCTCCTCGGCTGCTGCCCAGTCTCACCCCTTCTTATCTTTCTGGCTTTTTCCTTTAAGTCAAGCCGTCCCCCCCTTTCAATGTGACCGTGACCTTCTCGGAACATTATAACGTCTCCTGGGACTCCAATCACGATTCCTATCCGCTGAAGGGCAAGCTACAACATGAGCTGCGGTACAGGAGGCAGGGAGACCCCTGGGCACTGGTGAGGCTCTCGGGGGACAGAGGGGAGGGGAGGCACAGGGCTGAGCAGCCTGGGTGCTGGCGGTGGGGAGGGGGCTCCTAGAGACAGCGTGCCAGAGAGGAAGGGGTTGGCATTTCCCCGGGCTCCACCTTGAGCCCGGTCACAGTAGAGGAAGTTTCAGAGATGGGCGCCATCCGGAACCTTCCCACTGGGCTTAGAACGGCCACAATTGAAGAACGCTGGAAGTTTCAATAACCGAGAATGTCCAGTGTTAGAGGGACCATTGTTTCCCAGCTGAAGGCTTCTGGAGGTGTCCTTGTTTAGAGTGTTGGAGAGATCCCAAATGGCCCTCTCTTCAGAACCATGGCGGCCAAAGACCTCTAGAATCATCCACCCTTCAGAGGGGTCCCAGTTGAAGAATTCCATATGTGCGGTAGTTTGGACGGTCCCCAGGGGAAGACGTCCAGAGGCATCCGTTCCTGGGATGCCTGTGGTTGAAGGCTTCCAGAAATGCCTGCTATTGAGAAGGCCCTCTGTGGGAGAATCCCAAAAGTGCCCACTGGGTAAAAATTCCCAGGAGGGGGCCATCCCTGCTCCTGGGGCGTCCCCAGCCCCTGCGGCGAGGGTCCCCTGCCAGGACAGCTGGGGTCACAGGGAAACAGAACAAGGCGTTGTATGACATGCAAGGTTTAGGCAGTGCCCGTGGCTCCGTGTTGCCCCCACCCTTCAGTGGCCGGGACTCAGGCTGAGCCTGGTCCTTGTAGGGGGGCAGGGACTCTGCATGAGAGACGTGGACCCTCTCGTGGTGCTTCTGCTGCCGGTGGGGGCTGGCCTGGGCCGACCCGGTGCATCCTGTCTCTGTGCCGGCAGAGTCCGGGGAGAAAGCTGGTCTCCGTGGACGCGAGGAGCGTCTCTCTCCTTCCCTTGGAGTTCCGCTTTGACTCGGACTACGAGGTCCAGGTGCGCTCGGGGCCGCAGCCCGGCTCTTCCTTCCAGGGGACGTGGAGCGAGTGGAGTGACCCAGTCACCTTTCACACCCTGCCGGAAGGTGGGTAGGACTCCTGTGAGGCATCCGGTTGCTCCTAGTCCCTCCATGCTAGGGGCATCTGCCCATTTTGCAGCTGAGAACACGGAGGCTCAGAGAGATGAAGTCGCTTGTGTGGGGCGGGGGTGGGAGCAGGCCGCCAGCCCGTCTCACTTCGAGGCACCGGCAGCCTCCAATGCCCCGCCACACCAGCCCCGACCCGTCGACCACCACCCCCCTCCCCCGCCCCCTGTGGCCTCCGCTGCAGGTTGGTTCCATTTTACCCAGGGTCTGCTTCCTTCCTAGAGCTAAAGGGAGACGGCCACATCTACCTGCTGTATATCTTCCTGGTCATTGTAGTCATAGTCTTCTTGGGCCTGAAGATCGACCTGCCTTGGAGGTGAGGCCAGGGATTCGGGGAGGCAGGAAGGGGTTCGGCCTCTCTGTGCCCACCCACGGTTGGGGGACACAACCTGTCATCGCGACAGTGATAATGACAGTGACGGAGATAGGAAACGGCTCCTGTTGACTGGGCACGGTGCAGCTGGGGTGCCCACTCACCCCTTCACAGCAGCCCTATGAGCTGGATATTCGGTGACAACCTTCACTGCGCAAATGGGGAAACCGAGGACGCGCAGAGCTGTCAAAGAACTTGCCCAAAGCCGCACAGCTCTGAAGTAGAGGGGCTGAGCCTGTGCTCCTGACGGTGACGTAGGCTATGATCTCGTCTGGTGAAGTTTAAGTTTTGAGTCCGGGGTTTGGGGGCGGGGGGTCACGTGGGGGCCGCCAGGTGGGGGTGAAAGGTTTCTGCTGAAGGTCGCCACCGATTAACGTTAAAACCTAAACGCCCTTGGCCTTCATGAGTGCTGCTGGCAGAGGCAGGAAATGCAGGTGTCGCGTGCCGAGCCCTGGGCAGGGGATCCGCGCCCCCACAGCCCCCAACCCGCCCCGGGCGCAGTTCAATTCTTCGTCTTCATCCAGAGGCAGGGAAGCTGGAGGGGGAGAGAGAGTGACACGAGTAACAGCGGAGAGCACGGAGCACTGTCTGGCTGCCGGGGAGCCGGGGCGCCGTGCGGACACCCACCGACTGCTCCTCACTCCCCTATGGCGTCCCTGGTGGCAGAGGAGGGAGTCGAGGCTCAGAAGGGGCAGCACCAGCCCTGCAGAGAATAAGCAGTCAGGCACTTAAACCCTGGGCACTTTCACGAGACTCCCTGCCCCCATTTTACAGATGTGGCAACTGAGGCCCAGGAGTAGAGGACTGGAAGGGAGGTGCCGGGGTGTGTTTTGGGAGGGGCTGAGTCTCCTGCGGGACAAAGTGGGGGGGGGGCACCTGAGTGGGAGGCCGGGCTGCCTTCTGGGGGGCTGGGGAGCTGGGCTCTCACCTTGTCTCTGCCCTCCCAGGCTGTGTAAAGAGTGGGTACAGGTGCCCAGCCCAGAGCAGTTCTTCCAGCCCCTCTACGTGAGCCACAGCGGAGACTTCAGGGTGAGTGCCCTGCCCCCGGGGACAGGCCCCTCGAAACCTCTCGTCCCCTGGGGGCGTACGTGCACCAGGTGTGGGCCCAGAGCCCCCGGGCCCCAGCCAGGCCTCGGTCGCCGCACCTGCAAAGTGCAGGAAATCATTCTGGTGGGGCAGACCTGTTGTAAGAATGACAGGACACCGGGCGGCATTTCCCGACGGGGAGCCCAGCTGGGCCACAAGCTGGCCTCCTGGGTCTTTTGTCGGGAGCCCTTGACAGGGAGGTAGACGGGGAGCGGGTTCTGGGGAGCCTCTGGCCCTACCTGCAAAACACGCGGATCTCCCGCTGAGCCCCACCCACCCGGCACCCGCTGGCGCCCACGGGGCTCTGTGCCCATTTACCGCTCGACACCCACCCAGCGTGGGAGGGCCCGCCGCAGAGAGGATGTGGTGACTGGCGGGGAGGGGGGGTGGGGGGGGCGGGGAGGGGAGCAGCCCGCCTCCTCCGTCTGAACCTGGATGTCAGGAAACGCGGACCAGAGCAGTAGCTGAGCCCCTGCTGGCTGGCTGGCACCGCACTGAGCACTCTCTGCTCCCTGCCCCTTCCGTCTGAGGCTCGGGGTGGGGAAACGGCCTTAGGGAGGCAGGGGAGCGGCCCAGGCTCCCCGCCCCCCCCGACCCCACAGGAGAGAGACTTTTGTCTCCCCTCTGCACCTGCCCTGAAGCTCGAGCACCTGTTTGGTGCTCCCTCGACCAACCCTCAGGAGCTTCAGAGATAGGAACCCGTTCACTCTTTGCAACAACCCCGTGGGGTCGGTGCCACTGGTAGGTCCGTTTTGCAGAGGAGAAAACTGAGGCACAGAAAGGCCAAAGTAATTTCAAATCAGTCACGGGGGCCTCAGCCGGGTCCTGAGATGGGTTTTCTGAGGCAGAAGGTGCCCGAACTGGGAGCCCCGGGTCCTCAGGGATTTTCACTCCCCATTGGGTGGGGGCCCTGTGTCATGAGTGGGACCCCCGGCCAGCGAGGGCAGGGGGATTCTCAAAGCTTGGGGGCTGCCGCCTCGGTTTATCATCGCCCCACATCCTTCACCCATTAAGCGCACAGAGGCCTTTCCAAGCGGCTTGTCGCTGATTCACTCTGTGCGTTCGTTTAGTTAATAAGCATTTATTAGGCACCTACTTTGTGTGAGGCGCTGTGTGAGCCTCTAGGGACGTAGCTGCGACCGGAAGAATGGAGGCTGGTGCCCGAAGCGTCCACACTA
This sequence comes from Puma concolor, assembly GCF_028749965.1. NCBI lineage: Eukaryota > Metazoa > Chordata > Mammalia > Carnivora > Felidae > Puma > Puma concolor. Next base: position 20,665,649 of record NC_141682.1, on the reverse strand, counting down.
GTGGGGACACCAACAGGAAAATGGTCATTATCGAGAAGCGTCCCGGAGGAAGTGAACCGGGGGACGAGGCCACGGCTCTGTCACCCTGGACTCAGGCCCTCCAGCCCCCATGTCCCCGCCACTCAGGAATCTTGGCCCCTACTACCCAGGCCCTACGCAGGCCCCGGGCCTCTGAACACCAGTGGTCTGGCAGGCCACTGCAGGTGGGGAGACCGAGGCCCGCGGAGGAGGGGACGGTGGTGAGGAGCGTGTCTGGACGGGGCACACCAGGGTTCTGGCCGCCATCACTCTCTTTATCTACTGGTGTCCCCGTCACTTGCTGTCTCTGTCTGGTCTCTGTGTCTGTTCACACTGTCCTCGCCCGTGTCCCATCATGACCAGCCCCTTTTCTCTTGTACAGAAATGGGTGGGCACGCCCTTCACTGCCTCCAGCTTGGAGCTGGTGCCCTGGAGCCCAGAGGCGCTTTCGTCCCTGGAGATGCACACCGGCTGCCCGCCGCAGGGTGCTAGCAAGGGGCCGGAGCCCACGGAGCTGCCGGAGCCCGCAGACCTGGTGGAGGCGGACGGGCTGCCCGAGCTGGGCTTCTGGGGCCCAGCCCACTCCGTCGTCAGCAGCCTCGGTGGCTCAGCTTACAGCCAGGAGAGGGACCGGCCATATGGCCTCGTGTCCATTGACACGGTGACCGTGGCGGGCACCGAGGGGCCCTGTGCCTGGTCCTGCACCTGCGGAGATGATGGCTACCCAGCCTTGAACTTGGACGCCAGTCTGGAGCCTGGCTCGAGCACTGGGGACCCGCTCTTGGACACAGAGACCACAGTCCTGTCCTGTGGCTGCGTCTCGACTGGTGGCCTTGGCGGGCCGGACAGCCCTCTGGGCAGCCTCCTCGACAGGCTGAAGCTGCCCCTCAAAGATGAGGCGGGTTGGACCCCGGGGCCGCCTTGGAGCGGCGGGCCACCCCGAGGGGTGCCTGGAAGCGAGGCAGGCTCGCCCCCGGCCGGCCTAGACATGGACACTTTTGACAGCGGCTTCGCGGGCTCTGACTGCGGGAGCCCTGTGGAGTGTGACTTCGCCAGCCCCGGGGATGCAGGGCCCCCCAGGAGCTACCTCCGCCAGTGGGTGGTCATGACCCCTCCACCTGAGGGATCTGGGCCACAGGCCAGCTAGCGAGGCCGACTGGCCGTCCGGAGCCGGCCGAGCCACTCGGCCCTGAGCCAGAGCTGGGGACCCCTGGGCCGGAGGGTGAAGCGGCCTGCAACCTCCCGTCCCCCCGACGGGGCCCCCGGGCCCGGTGTTTACGGCGACCCAGGTGCACATTGCTGTGTCCGTGTGTGACCAGCACAGCTGCCAGAGGGCACGGAGCGTGCCGCGGTGAAGCCACGTGCCCGAGGCCACACACGTCTGTGCCCACACGAGGTCGCCGTGTGTACGGATGTGAGAAGCACATGTGTCCGTGACTGTGTGCACGGGATGCCAGCCTCGCTCCTCGCCAGACACGTGGGGTGGCCCCAGGTCGTGTGCCGAGGGGCTGGTCCAGGGTTACTCACGGCCCTGCCAGGACCAGGCCACTGCCTGCGGCGTCCGAATTCCAGCCCTCCGGATCCGGCCTCCAGGAGCCGCAGGACGTCCATACTGTTCCTCTTCACTTCTCGGGGCGGGGAAGGTTTGGGGGGTTTGGGGGGAGCCTGGTGGGTCTAGATCTGCTTCCTAACTGTGATGCCTCTGGGCTGTGCCGCCTTGGGCCAGCCGCTTCCCCTCTCTGGGCTGGAGTTTCCCGTTTGGACTAGGGTGTGGGGGTGCGTGACCCATCTTGGGGAGAAATGGGTGAGGTCACCCAGGGTACAGGGTGCGACAGAGCAGACCCTCAATAAACTCAGTTTCCTTCCTTCTGCTGCCCAGACCAAGCCTGGTGCTGGAGGTGGGCGGGGTTGAGAAATCAGCCACAGCCCGGGCGCCTGTGGGCTGTCCCACCAGGCTGAGGGGCACACGGGGGGTTTCCAGGCTTAACATCAGCCTGTCTCTTAGAAACAGCCCCCACCAACCAAGATTTCTGTTTCTGGTTCCTGCTGCCCACTTAGTTATTCCTTTAACGCACCCAAGAAATATTCATGGGGCACAAGTACGTGCCGGGTTCTGGGGTACCCGGGGGCGGCGGGGCGGGGGGAGCGCTGGGGGTGGAAACCTCCCTTGGGGGAGGGGCGGGCAGGAATCGGCAGTGATGGTGTAGCCCTCCGTTCCCCTCCGGGGACTCAGGGGGAAGTCAAGTTCTTGTTGATGATTTATCAGAGAGCCTGTTCAAATGTGAATTAAGAAGCTAAGAAAACACTTCTTAGCCACGTTTGAAGGCACCTTCCTGAACATGAGCTTTGCACGGGAGCTGGGTGGGTATCAGTCAACTCCTACTTTTACATCAACAACAAAAAACCCCACAAGAACATAGATCGTTTTTCCAATAAGGGTGCTCACCTTTAGAGATGGCTTTTTCCTTTAAAAATTTTTTTTTAAATGTTTATTTATATTTGAGAGAGAGAGAGAGAGACTGAACAGGGGAGGGGCAGAGGGAGACACAGAACTCGAAGTGGGTTCCAGGCTCCGAGCTGTCGGCACAGAGCCTGATGCGGGGCTTGAACCCACAGACCGAGATCATGACCTGAGCCAAAGTCGGGTGCTTAACAGACGTAGCCCCTTAGGTGCCCCTAGAGACGGTTTTTTCAAGACCACCAAGCAGGGTTAAGGAGGCAGAGAGTGGGGTTCAGCTGGCCTGCTCTCAGAGCCCTGGGGGCATCCCCACTCTTGCCTGGAACTGTCTGAGCCTGTCCTCCTGCCATTGTCCCCAGAGGCCAGGCCGCAGGGTGACATTTTCTAAAGGAGAAAGCTCTGGTTTGTCTCTCCTCTTGGATGAATCTGACCTACAAGTTGGTAGATGTCAGTCGGTCCTGCTGAAAGCCTCCCTGTGACTCATCTGTAAGATGGGGTGACTGGGGAAGTCCCCGAGAGAGTCACACATGAGACTCCTTGGTGCTGAAAGTTCTAGAACATTGATGGCTTCAACCGTGGGGCTGCGGACCCGGGATCAAAGTGAGCGAGGCTCACACAGGAGCTGGAGTCTGAAACCGGAGGCCCTGCTCGTGCGAGCAGCCCTCCCCATCCCCCACCACCCCCCACCATCCCCCACCATCCCCCCGGGGACACTTGGGCCAAGTTGTGCTGTGGTTTTCACATCCTCTCGGGGGCAATGGGGTCCAGGGGCCACCTGAGCCACCAGCTCCCTGGGGAGGCAACCCAGCTCTCCAGGCGACAGAGCTCTGGGCTGGGGTGCAGGGGAGGGGCACCAGGGTCATGGAGGCCAGGCCTGGGGTTTGGTGGGGGGCTCGGGCCTGGCCCTGCCACGGCTCCTCACTGCCTCTGTGTCTGAAGGGGACTCCGCTCCTAAACTCGGGTGCAAAACAGAGGAAGAGCTGGCCCTCCTGGGAGGACAGATGAGCAGAGGTGGGTGGATGGACAACAGAGGGGCCGGTGGGTGCACGGATGGGTGGAGACAGGGACAGCGAAAGCCTCGAAGGAAGAACTCTGGAAACAGGCGCTGGAGACAAAGACGCCAAGTCGACTCTAAGCTCCACGAGGGCGACTTGCTCGATTTTGTTCACTGCTCCATCTGCAGCCCGGCACATCCGAGCCCCTCAAAACAGCCCGATTTGTATAGTGTGTGGCATGTGCTAATTTCCATGGTGTAGACGGCTGATTCCCAGCTACTCACCCGGCAACTCTAAACGGGATCGGGAAAAGGGGGCGTGCCATCGACTCTCCCGGCTGGGCCGGGCCAGCCCCGGCAGCACGCCCCACTGATGGGAGCCCAGAGGGGCATCAGGAGGGGCTGGGGGGCTTCAGGGAGGAGGTGGTGTTTGTTGCACTCTGAAACACGAATAGGAGCTGTTCGGTTCACCAGCCCTTCAGGCAAAAGGAAGAGGTTGAGGAAGGACCTGGAGGTATGTTGGAGCACTGAGCATCTGCAGGTGGGGAAGGTGAGGCCAGAATTGCCAATGAGTCTCTCTCTCTCTCTCTTTTAAGTTTATTTATTTATTTTGAGAGAGAGCACGAACAAGCGAGGGGCAGAGAGGAGGAGAGACAGAATGTGAAGCAGGCTCCTTCCCGTTAGCACGGAGCCCGACACTGGGCTCGAACCCACAAACCACGAGATCATGACCCAAGCTGAGATCGAGAGTCAGACACTCAACCCCGCTAAGACTCTTTTAAGAGTCAGGAGGATCGGGGCGCCTGGGTGGCTCAGTGGGTTAAGCATCCGACTTCGGCTCAGGTCACGGTCTCAGGGTTCTTGTGTTCGAGCCCCACTTTGGGCTCTAGTCTCCTGGTCCCAAGCACAGCTCTGCTCTGCTGGAAGGGACCGAGGTCAAGAGGTAACAAACTCTCAGCAAACACCCGAGGCTGCCTGTTGTTCCTGCCTGTGCGGCGTCCGTGTGGGGCTGCTGACCCCAGCTCTGGGAGTGGCCACTGCATGACCCGGGCCTGGCTGACAGAGCATTCTGTGCCCCTCCCAGCCACGCTGCTGGTTCAGGGACATGCACATGACCCGAGCAGCTCAGTGTGTTCTTTCTGCTGGAACCGCTGAACGATAGGACGGACTAAACAAAGCCTGGGGCCGCGGGGCAGGGTGGGGGGCACCAGGAAGGAACAGTTCACCTGGGATGAGGCCAACCCCCAAGAAAGCAGAGCCGGGAGTGGAGAGAGATTCCTGGTAATACCTCTTGAGCTCCTGGATCCAGCCATGCCTGAAACCACGGGTGCGGAAGTCATTATGCTGTTGACCAAGTATTTCCAGCTCTTCCCTCTCTGGTTCCTCTTGTGTGGTACCACGTGACCGGGACTGGCCAGTGAGTCGTAAGGAGAAGTGGTGACGTCTCACTTCTGGACCAGAGCGTTTCCCTGACCATCGTGATGTCCTCCAGAGCGCTGTTCCTCTCTGCCACCGTGACGGGTGAGCTGGTGGCTGCTCCATCAGGAGACACGGAGAGCGGAGTCTCCAGGTCCCCCGAGAGGGACACGAGTCATGAGTGAGAAATAAATCCCTGTTGTAACCTACCAAGATTGGGGGGCTGCTTGTTAGCTCAGCACAACCCAGCCTGGCCCGACTGGGCTGAGGGGCCGTGAGTTTCCCTTTTTGGCCTCCGTGGGTTTGAGATGGTTTTGTGTCACTTGCAGTGGGGAGTGTCCTAGCCTCGCGAGGACTCCCCTCCCATCCTGAGACCAGAGGACCAGGTTCCGTCCCTTCTCACGAACAGCCTTGGGCTGTCGCTCTCTGTCTCTGAGCCTCAATTTCCCCGTCGTCGTTGGGCAGGGGGTGGGGGACAGCCATCAGTCCCTCAGCTTGCTGGGAGGGACCGCTCACCTGGGATGAGGCCAACACACAAGAAAGCAGAGCAGGGGCAGAGCCTCTTCCTGGAGGCTCCGTGTTGCAGGGGAAGCCTCTGCCCCCTTCCCACCTGGGACTGGCCACCGGAACCGTGTAGGGCACATCCAACCGCGGCTGCTCCAGACGTTTCTCGGAAAACCGGGGACAGGAAAGATGGGAGAGTCAGCACATGCATTTCCCGTCCCGGGAGCCCATCACACCCAGAAGGCAGGAGGAAGCAAGCTGCGTTCTCAGCGGGAAGGAAACGGGAGAGGGATCTTCGGCAGTCAAGAAACATCAACCCTGGAATGGGAAACAAGAGGAACCACGTCTCCGCTCAGATGTCACCTTCTCAGCAGGACCTGCCCAGGGCCCCTCACTCAAAGCCAGAGCACCCCCCGCTGACGTAGTTTTCTTTCTTTCCATAACCTTTTATTAAGCTCTAAACTATATCTTTGATTTATTTTCTTTACTGTCTATCCCACTAGCACAGGGGTTTTGTCTTTTTTGTTTGTTTGTTTTTGGGGATTTTTGTTGTTGTTGTTAAAGATAACTTTGCTCTTCGCTTTCTTTTACAAGTTTTTAAAAATATTTATTTATTTTCAGAGGATGGGGGAGGAGCAGAGAGAGAGAGGGAGAGAGAGAATCCCAAGCAGGCTCCATGCTCAGCAGGGAGCCCGACGCAGGACTCGATCCCATGACCCTGGGATCACGACCTGAGCCAAAATGAAGAGTCAGATGCTTAACCGACTGAGCCACCCGGGCGCCCTGGGTCTTGTCTGTTTCATTCACTTCTATGTCTCAGAGTCTAGAATAGCACCTGGCATAGAGCAGGTGCTCAGCAAATACTGAGTAAATGAATGAATGAGTGAGTGAGTGAATCAATCAAAGGCAGAATATCCGCTGACAAGGCAGTGGGCAGAGAGGAAGGAGGGGACCGAGACCAGGAGAGGGCCACCTGGCCCCGACCCTGGAAGTGCCACAGAATGGGATACAGAGATGAAGACAGGGGCCTGCTTGGAAGTCTGTAAATGGAGCAGGAGACCCTCCCCTGTTGCTCACACCATGGGGTCTTTCCCCCATCTTTAGTGGCAAGAGATTTGAGGCTGAGATTTGATCTCAACCGCAGCCCAGGCTGGACAGACCTCTGGAGAGCCCGCTGAACGAGCAGCGAACAGTGCTGCCACCTGCTGGTGACCACTGGAACTAGGCTGACGTGTCCCTGGAGGGCAGCGGCCTCAGGCTGGGGTCAGGTGGCTTATATGGCCCTGTACGATGGTCACAGCAACCCTCCGCAGTGGGAATATGGTGGTGAGGACACAAAGTGAGCTGATGGGGTTCTTTCGTTAATTCAATACGGGCTGACTGCTACGCGTTGGGCGGCTGGACACGCACAGGGCCCTGGAGGGTGGGGGTGGTGAAATCTCACCAAGCAGGGAGATCGCACGTGTGCACGCACACCCACGCACATGCACGTCCACACACCTACACGTCTGCACACAGATCCACGCATACAAGCACAACTGGAAAATCTCTGGCAGAAGTGGGTGAAGGGTCAGAAGGCAGAGATCACTCTCAGCCCAGGTGAGAAACGAGGCAGGAAGGGGAGGAAGAAGGACTCAGGTGGAGGCACCCAGGAGGGCTGGACAAGAAGGGAGGCGGAGTCCGGGGAGGCAGCTGCCAGGGTGCTCGGTGGGGGAAACCAGGAACGACGGTGCTCACCCCCAGGGAAAGGAGGGGGGACATTCAGGACATGGGGGCCCGTGCCGAGGACTCCTGCCGGTTAGTGGGAGATGTGATGATGTGGGTGTGCCAGGGACCCCACCGGGGGAGCAAAGTGAGCTTTATCCCTGGGACATTTTATGTAAAAATGGCATCACAGGCCTGTTTTCCAGGGGCGCATAAAAGGGAAGCACAAAGAAAAAGGTCTTCAGGGGAAAGGAACTCGGAGGCTTAAGTCTTACTGTACTGTTTGAAGTGTTTTAAAGAGACTGGATTACCATGTTGCAGGTTGGGGACACCAAGGAGACAGAGGCACGGGTGTCCGGGCCCTGTGGTGCCAGCCTCCAGTGAGGGGCAAGCCAGGGTGAACAGGATGTCTGCCCTCTGGGCTCAGCGTCCCTCCTCACCCCCCGCCTTTGCTGCTCAGTCCAAACGTGAACTCTTCCCACCCTTCACACACACACTTTAGTCTTCCACAGCCTCTACCACTCCCTAGCGCTCATATTTAACACAGGGCTCCTCTTCCTGTCATTTATGTTACCTGCTTGACCCCTGAAGGCATCTGTGCTCAGACCTTCTGGTCTCTGCTGTGGTTCCTAGAACACTTTGTAGAACTTGGAAGGATGGATGGATGAACTTGAGTGGATGGATGGATGTGGCTGGATGACTGGGTGGGTGAGTGGATGGATGGATGGATGGATGGATGGATGAATGGATGGGTGGATGGGTGGGTGGGTAGATGGGTGGATGGATGGATGGATGGGAGGATGGGCAAGTGGATGGGTGGATGGGTGGATGGGTGGATGGGTAGATGGGTGGATGGGTAGGTGGATGGATGGATGGATGGGAGGATGGGCAAGTGGATGGGTGGATGGATGGATGGGTGGACGGGTGGACAGATGGACGGATGGGCAAGTGGATGGGTGGGTGGATGGGTGGATGGATGGATGGGTAGGTGGGTGGATGGGTGGATGGATGGGTGGGTGGGCAAGTGGATGGATGGGTGGATGGACAGATGGATGGATGGGTGGATGGACAGATGGACAGATGCACAGGTAGGTAGTGGGAGGAACAGATCATCCTTGCACAGAATGGCTGGCTGTGGAATGTGGAATAGTGGTCACAGAAGCCCATCTCTCCACCAGAGGGCTGCACCCCTCATCCCTATGTGCTAACCCCCAAACACAGGCCCAAACCATCATTCATCTGGGCAGGGGGCAGGAGAGAAAGAAAACAGAAGATAAACTTTGCTGAACCCTACCATGTGCTCACAGTTGGGAGTTCTTCAGTGTATCTGGTCCTCCCATGAGAGAGGTAGTCTACCCCATTTTTCAAGTGAGAAAACTAAGGCTCTGAGATGTGAATGTCAACACTGGGTTCCCATGACCCCACCTTCCTTCTACCACATGATGTGTTCCCAAAGGAAGCACCTGGCATTTGTAAAGTATTTTCTGTTTGTAGAGCAGATAACACTTCTTATTCTATTTGATCTCAAAAAATCCCCCTAAATGCTATTTTTTACATTTGAGTAAAAATGAGAAAAGAAAAAAAAATGATGGTAAGACGTGGCCCGCTCTTGGCTGTGCTGGGGTTCACCCTGACTCCCCACCCTGTGCCCCATCCTGCCCTTTGTCACCCTGGAGTCTGGCCCGGAGTGACCAGGGTCCAGGGTCCAGGTCCCAGGATAGAGACACTGGGCCATGAGCTGGGCCAGGTCAGGTGCTGCAGGTCAGACATGGCCCAGATGGGCTGCTTTTTAAGTTGGAGAAGCTGCTGGGCATGTGGGCGGGCCCGGGCCAGGACCCTGGGGACCAGGGGGGCACGTGCCACACTTCTGGCTGTGGATAAAGTTGTTGCTGGATCTCTCCATTTTTTTTAAGAAAGTAAAACTCTGGATTTTTAAAAAATGTGAAATGCCCAATTTTTTAAAAATGTTGGCAATTAACACATGCACACACACACACGGAAGGAAGAAGGGGAGTGGAGGGAAGAGAGCGAAAGAGAACTTCATTCCCTAAACCCACACTACAGGCCTGTGACCTCTGCGGCCTGCTGGCCTGGCACACCTCCAGTCACTTCTGTCAAGGACAGGACCGGGCCCAGCTGAGGAGGAGGAAGGCTCTCAGGGCAGAGGCAGGCGGGCGAGGCGGTGCCCAGGGCTGGCCACCCCCTCTTGCTCTGGTTCTACTGGGAACATTTATTCCTGGCTGTTCTGCGAGTGGAAGCAGGGGATCCCCCAGGGGATCAGAGAGTCTCTAGGAAACACATCAAACTAAATGCATTTGACTTCACTTTAATTAAAAAAAAAAAACACCAAAATAAATACATGCCAAGAGATTTTTTTTTTTTTTTTTTTAAGAGAAAAGAGGTGAAAAGAACAAACAAATCCAAGGCCTCCATCCCCGCTGCAGGCTTGCCGGGCGGCTCGCCAGGCTAATAGAAAGGGAAGCGCAGGGTCCTCTCTGGGTGGCTGGGTCAGATGTCCTGCCCGGAGCGGAGGAAGTCCCCGCTGGGGCCCTGCCACTCAGGGGCTCTCGGGCCTTCTGCCACGGTGGCTGTAATCTGCATCGGAGGCATGAGCGGCGTGGGCTCCCGATCTCTCACTGGCCAAAGGACAAGGAGGCCGAGGTCCACACCGAAGATCCAGGGGCCCGGGCAGGCGGCTCTGTTCCCCAACGGCGGCCACAACTCGGAAGCCCTCGGAGTCCAGGCCCACGAGGGCCGCTCAAACTCGCCACAACCCGGCCTCCCCAGAGGAGGCAGGCTGCAGCGTCGCGGGCAGTGTCTGTGCGGGCAGCAAGGGCCGAGATGCCCTGGGAACAAGAGGGGGAGGGTGGGGGCCGGAGTCTCCTGGCAGTTGCTCCCCGACAGCTCCTGCTGGGACCTAGCGGGGTGTCAGGCCAGCCGGAGGGAGCCCCGGAGTGGGCAGGCGAGTGGCCCTCTTCTGAGTTTCGGGTCAGAGGGGAGGCTTGGCGCCGACCTGCCCCTGTGCGCTGGACGGGGTGGGGTGCGCGCGGGGGCGAAGTGGAGCCCTCCCCCACACCGGTCACCCCCTCCTCAGGAGCCAGTGGTGAGAAGGGGGGGTCGTGGTGACCACACGCGCCTCATAAGTGGATCCACTTGTTCCAGTTGACCTCGTGGGGGAACACGCGGCCCAGTCGCAGGGTGCAGTCCAGCGTGGGTTCGTAGAACACCGTGGGGCTGTCGCTCAGGCTGGAGGGCGCCTGGGCCTCCTGGACCCGGGGCTTGGAGAAGAGAGAGACGGCCGCGGGCTTTCTCAGCAAGCACTTCTTAATGCAGCCGAGCGACTCCAGGCCCTGGAGACAGCGGGACACCCAGGTTGGCGGGCTTACCTGTGGATCGCATCCTGTGCCCCATCCTGGGAGCTGCAGGACCCCAGGGCCGGGGCAGGACACAGGGCCCCAGGGCCGGGACAGGACACAGGGCCCCAGGGCTGGGACAGGACACAGGCGTAGGGCTCATGGGAAGGTGGGGAGTACATGTCTCTCGGCAGGGCTGGGGGGTAGGACTCCCCGGGGGGGGGGGGGGGGGAGTCTCGGCACCCTCAGGCCCATCCTAGAAACCCCCCCGACGGCCCGGCCGCACCTGCAGCAGCTCGAGCACGGCGACGGGCTGCAGGACGCCCTGGTAGTGCTGCAGCAGGCAGGTCTCGGGAATGCCGGGCCTGGTCATGATGTGGTAGAGGACGGCCTCCATCATGCCCTTGCACACCGGCACGTTCAGGTGGCCGTCCACGATGCGCCACGGGCGGGCGACGAACGAGATGCCCTCGCAGTCCCTGCGGGGACGGCAGTCTGCTGTCGGGCTTGGCGGGCGAGGGGACAGGCTCGCTGACGCACGGACCCCCCGCTCCACAGATGGGACGCCGAGGCCCTTCCCACCTGGACGGAGGAGTCCCGGCCCCGGGGCCCAGGATCACCGGCTGAGGGGACCCGTTCCCCCTCAGCCTCAACCGAGGCCTCGATGAGCCCCCCGCCGGACCCCCACTGGCTGGGGACGGAAAAGAGCTTCGATTTCTGGATTCACCAGCTCCATCCCGGACCCTGAGGCAATGGCTGCCTGCACACTGGGCCAAGCTGGGGTCCTTATGCGGAAGCTCTACTTCCGTGTCATATCTGGCAGCCCCCCCCCCGCCCCCTATCCCCAGGACCGGTCTGCCGCGCGGGGTCCGGGCACAGGACAGGCCCGGCATCGGCTGGACACTTGGCTCTGCCCGCCCTGCCTGGGCCCTGGAAGGGCTGCATCTGAGCCGGGGGCGCTCGGCCCCGCCAAGCTGAGGGCCACGTACGCACTTGTGGGGGTGCCCCCCCACCAGAAAGGCCACGGTTCCAGATGGACCCACACTGCAGAAGCCCACACCTCGGGCCCTCGCCCACCGCACGCGACAAGCTCCTGCCTTGTGCCCCCAGCAAGCGGGACAACGTGCCATGAGTCTGCAGGTCCCCCCGCCGAGAACCACTGTGCCCGACCGTGAACCACCTCCACGTGATGATCGCTACGGGGACCCTGGGGCATACTCCCCACCGTCGCACCCACGCCCCGCCCAGGCCCCCCGAATCTGGGCACACACTCACTTTTCCCATGCTGCCTGGGACAGGCTGCCGGCCACAGAACTCTCTGCCGAACCTGACAGGAGAGGGAAAGGACAAGGGAGACTAAGGGGCGGAGTCCGCCTCTTCCTCCTCCCTCCGTGCGACACGCACCTGCGGGCTCCGGGGCTGAGGGAACAAAGCCGGCACACCCAGAACGAAGCCGGGTTGGGCCACGGCGTGCGAGTGTGAGGGGTGTTCCCAGGGCCCCGAGGAGCCCCCACAAGGGGAGCCAAGCGAGCCCCTCCCGCCCAGAAGCCCTGACCGCAGAGCTCTGTGCATAAACCCCAGGCAAAGACCTTCTGAAGCCCCGTGAAGAGGCCCGCGTTGAGCCCAGACAGGAGCGCTTTCGCCACGGGGGAGGTTTCAGTCCCCGTGCGTCAGCCGGTCCCGACGGAAAGCGAGACGCCTCCTATTTCAGGCACCGCTCCCTCGCACGGGACACCTTGGCACACACAGCCCTCCAGAAGCACCCCGGTGACCACGCTTAGGACCCCCACCCCCACTCAGGAGTCTGAAGCCCTCTAGTGGAAGCAGTAAGCGGACGCAGGCGAGACCTTTCTACGTGGAGACAGGAAAGGCTGGAGGCAACGGCCTTCTGTGGCCGGGGGCAGGTTCCCAGCGGCATGTGGGGACTGCTTGGACCCGAGGGCAGAGCATGGGCAGGTGGGGGAGGGTGGGCCGGCGACAAGGCTCGGTACCTCTGGGGTCTTCAGATCCCTCTGGAAGCTGGGCCTGACAGCTCAGCGGCTCCTGGCCTAGAGGGCTGGCTGCCCTCAGATTCTCTTGGAACTCTCGCCCGGCCTCCAGCGCCCCCGGGGGAGGCTCCTTCACGCCTGCGTCTCCGGGAGCTGCTGGCGGAGCAGGGGCCGGGGCTTCCGGCTCCTCTTCTGCTCTGGGCCTGGGGCTCAGGGCCAAGCGCACATCCTGGAGTGCGGGCCTCTTAGCGGGGGGCTTCTGGGGACTCTCCAGGTCGGTTTCCCCACCCTGATGGGCCACATCGCTGCTCGTCCAGCTGGCACGCCTCTTGGTGCTCCGGGGGCTCCGGGGGTCTTCTCTTTGAGCGTCCACATCCTCCTTTTTGCCTTTTAGCCGCACCGAGTGCAGGAGCCAGGGCTGGGCAGAGGCCATGGCCACCAGGCGAACAGTGTTGCCGCCGACCTCCACCACCTGGTGGTACTCCAAGAGGTCCTAGGAGAAGAGGGGGACACACTGGGTCTGTGGGGGACCCCACGATCCTCACGCCCGCTTCCCTTGCCCGATGTGTCTGAATGCCCTGAACAAACGGCAAGCCCAGTCCCTCCAGGACGGACAACTCGGGGCCCAGGTCTGCCTTCCGGCCCCAGGTGGGTGCCAGCTGGCCGTGTGGCCCTCTCTAGGCTTGGTGTGAACTTCGGGGAACCGAAGCTGTGCCCTTGATGCGGCCATCAAAGTGTCCTCCCAGGGGACTCAACACCCCGAGCTCTGTAAAGGCCATGACCGTTCCCACATGAATGACGGGAACGCCTCTCGTACTTATGCCAAGCCCTGCTTCCGAGGTCCTTGTTCTGATCTAGGCGCTGCACCAACGCTGGGTGGTCCTTCTTTTCATTTCCAGATTCGAAAACCCATAGGTCAGGGTTCAAGAAACTTGCCCCAGTTCACGTCCCGAAACCAGGTCAGGCAGGACTGGTGGGGAGGGTCATGCGGGCACTCGCCACCTGGGGCCCGGGGCTGGGCAGCAGGGAACACAGGGAGCCGCCTGACCCGTGTCGGTTTACCTCCTAGAGCTCCAGAGGCAGGAGTTATGTGAACAGTGAAACACCACGTGAATGGTTGTCACAACCCCTCTCTCCTGTCCTGTGCTCCTAAAAACTGGTTTGATAACCAGGAACACTGGTCTCTACTCTCCTGCCCCACCATGAACGCTGCAAGGCAGCCATCTCTGTGACATCACCAATAGCTGACGTGCATCCCACTGCTTCCAACTACGGACGACACACAGGAGGGCGAGCCAGGCCCCACGGCACTTGATTTAAGAGGTCCATCTGTTTTGACATTCTCTGGGTTCAAGGGTGCCTGATGAAACTGGGCCCAGGCAGGTAGAGGGGTGAGTACGCGGGGCCAGGGGCAGGAGCCCCAGGAGTCACGGCCGCGGACATGGCCCTACTTGGCTCTGTCCAACTGTGCTGTGTGGCTGAAGCAACGGGGCCCAGGCTGCCAGACCTTCTAACATCCCAAAGCTGGGTTTTAGGCAAAATCTCCTATTTTTAATCTTGGCAAGTAATTCCACCACGCATCCCAAGCCACGCCCACCCACTGTGTGCATCCGGCCCCCGAGCTGCAGCTGCCCCAGGTGACCCGAAAGCACGGCTCACCTGGACGTAGTCTGCGAAGGTCCTGGTGCGCTCGCCATCTGTCCCCTCGAAGGCGGAGAACCACCTGCTCAGCTCCACTCGGTCTACCCCGAAGCACCCCGTGGCTGCAATGGCCCCCTGGACCTCCAGGGCCGCGCACACGTCTCCAGGTTCATACCCGGACAGCTCCACCTGGTGGACAAACTCATCCAAGCTGCAGGGGCCCTCCTGGCTGTTGATCAGCCTGGTGAACGTGTCGGGGAGGCAGGATATTCCCACGGGGAGCTCTTCCAGAGATGTGACTGTGAAGACAGGGAGACCCGAATCAGCCCACACCGGAGCACGGGCTCCAACGCCAGCTCACTGCCCCCCGGACAGCAAGGGGTCACCCTCTGGCTGCACAGGGCACGGCCCCTGGCAGTCGGGCTCCCGACACGTGTCCCTTGATGTCCCTTGGGGCCAGGGTGTGAGAAATGCAGCCTCGGAGCCCCGGAGGGGGCCCTGCCTTGTCGGTGCTCCCATGTTCCCTGCTCCTCAGACCCCGGGAGACATCGCGGGCCCCCGCCCCCAACTCCCACGTGTGCTCTCGCAAGCGGGGCCGGTGTGCGTTCTTCCCGTAAAAGCTGTCTCTGCCACGACCACGGTCACACGGACCACGTTTTCGCCCAAGCCAAACTCCAGACAGAGCACAGAACACTAACTGGGGTTCTGACACTGAAAGTAAACACCGTGCAGCCCGACGGGGGAAGGCGAAGGAAAGGCGGAGGCAGGAAAGGGGTGGGAAGGGGCCCAAATGTGTTCACTTTCTGTGGGGGGAGAGGAAGAGACTGCCTCACGTTCAGGGTATGTGGGAACGGAAGGTTTAAGCAGGCTACTTAGAGCTTCAAATGTAATTAACAGAAGAGACAGAAAGAGTATAAAAAGTGTAAATGAGGGAGGTAACAGACAATGAATATCAGCCGAACACCCGACTGTCCTAGCAAGAGGTCAGAAGTGACACGTAAGCAGTTTGTGAAAGTATGTGATTTCAAGCGATGGAGGGAACCGGCAGTATGACAAGGCTGCGTGGCGAGTGGGCCAGGACACGGGGCCCAGGGGGCCACCTGAGGGTGTAGGCCTGCACGTGGGACTGAGGGAAAGGAACAGAAGACGGGGTCCGCTCTAACGCGGCCCCTGGCCCCTGGGGGGGTGGCCCAGGAGGGGAAGGGCTGGCCAGTGGAGGCTCCCCCGCGAGGCCTGGGGGTGGGCGAGGGGGTCGGAGCGTGGGGTGGCCAGCGCCACTCACCGATGGGCCAGAGCCGGGTGGGCGCCGGGGTGCGGCGGAGCCGGAACTTCACCAGACAGGAGTTCACCACGATGCTGTCGTTGGGGTTCAGGTTGCGGGTGCTGACGATGCCGGGCGCGCAGTAGCCCCGCATCAGCAGGTAGTTGGTGTGGGAGGCCTGGCGGGCTTTCACCTCGATGGCCCGGTGCTTGCCCCCAGAGCCCTCGTCCAGGTCTTCCTCTTCGTCGTCATCCTCGTCCAAGCCCCCGTCCTTCCCCAGGCTGGGAGAGGAAAACGGACCTAGGGGACCGCGCACGAGCCGGGGCGTGGCCACTCCCCCAGGCCGTGAGAGGAAGCCCCCGGTGCCGGAGCCCCGGCTGTGCTCAGAGCAGCGTGTGTGCCCCACCTGTTTACACGCCAGCCCTTACCTCTTAATGACCTCGTTCTCCACCATGGAGCTGTCCACCACCACGATCTGCTCCGGGATCCGGACGTCCACGGAAATGAGGCCCAGAGAGAAGAGGGTCAGGGCGGCCACACAGTGTCCTCCGGGGCCGTCCAGAGAAAATGCCACCATGTCGGGTGCAGGCTCATTATTATCCTGGTCTTTGAAGGAAAAATTATCAGGCTGGTCCAACTTGCCGGCGGCCAGGATTTTCTTGAAAAACTGGAACGATTCTGTGCAGACGGTGCTTGGAAATCGCCAAGTAAAAATCCTGTGCGGACGAAACGGAGGTAAGGTCCAAACTGAGGACGGGATGTTGGAGGGCTTCGTGTGGATGCGCTATGGGCGCTTCAGACCCTCGCCAAAACTGGCCACGCCAGCCCCCCGCAAAGCCCTCTTTTCCGCCTCTGTGAGGGCGCCGCGTTCCAATCCCCTCTGCATGTGCCTTCCCTGCTCACCGGACACCCGCACGGAGGGGCCGTGGCCTTTCATCTAACCCGCGACTCCACGCCTCGCGGCCTTTCGCTATGAACAGGCGCCGAATTGGGGAAGGTGGATGCACGTTTTGTTAACGGTAACCTTTACGCGAGGCAAGCCCTGAACCACGGGGAGGTGAGAGGACACGAGTGTGTCCGTCTCGCTGTCTCCATGAGGCGGCTGCACAGTCAAGGCCTGGTCTCTGTCCACAAGTGTGCCTTCCCATATCGCTGTAATGCGGGCCCAGGTCCCAGGGAGGAACCCAGAGGTCTTCCTGATGTGAACACCACCCCTTGGCTCACAGACTAGAATGCTGCAGGGGAAAAACGGTCGAGAAGTGGCCTTGCTGGACCTGGACCCATGTCTCTTGCCTCTGAAGCCACGGCTCTTTTTACTGCAGCAGGCAGCATCCCAGGAAGGCAAAGGACGCAGAAGGTCACTCGGGAGGGGCCTTCAAGAAAGGCGTGAGCGTCTGGAGTTACGGGCAAAGGGATGCCTAAGAAAACCCAACCCCCCCCATTTTGCTGCTCTTCTGTTTCTGATGACCTCAGTGCAGATCTGAGGACGGACAAGGAGAACAGCCTGCAGAAGAGGAGGGCTGCCAAGGAGAGGAGACCCCTGGGACTATTCCACAGATTTCCTCTCCATGTGTGTGGTTAAGGAGGCCAGTGGCACAAAATGCGGAGCGGGTGACCAAGACCAGCCACACCGGCCGCGGACCACGCTGTGAGGAGTGCTCCTGTCAGGAGGCGCTCCGGAAGGTGACTCACAGCATCCCAAACCACCACTCAGGTGGCTGGTGTGCTGCAAACGGAGTCTGGAAAATATGGGATGGCTTCAAGATGAAGCCCGGAGCAGCTGTGAGCTGTGAGAATGACCGATTAGGCCCGACCACGAGGCTGTGCCGTGAGTCGAATTGTTACGTTAGAAACTCATTTTGGTAAATGTCCCAGAACAAACCATTGCGAGCACTGCCCTTATCCCCACAGCAGGTGGCACAGGCGCAGAGAAGGAAACTCGTTCCAGAAGCTGCACCCTGCACTTGCGGCCACGGGAGGGCCCCATGCCCCCTGGAGGTGACGCGCACCCCCCCCCCCCCGGAGGTGGCGCCCTCTGGAGGTAACGCCCTGCGCCTTCCCCAGCCCCCCCCCCCCCCCCCCCCCCGGGGCTCACCTGTAGTAGGTCTGGGACAGCTGGTAGGACATGGGCACGAAGGGCAGAGCCCGGTTTTTCTTCGGGCCGAGCATGTGGTTGACACGGCGCCGGTTGACCAAGCTCCTTTTCTGGCACTCCATGAAGGCCTTCACCAGAATATGGTCCTTGTATTCCCGGTACAGGCGGAAAGTCTGCGACACAGCAAGGCAGCGGGTGAGCAAGGTGGTCCCGCAGCTGGGGGGTGGGGGGAGCAGACGCTACAGCTGGTCTGTAGAGGAGGGGCCCACAGGGGGACAAGGACACCTGGGGGTGTGGTGCGAGAGTGCCCAGAGGAAGCCAGCGGTTCCGACCCTCAAACTTCTCCCTCCCATCACGTCTCACCCCAGAGACTACAGAGAGGGACGGGCAGCTAGGAGAAAGGACTTCTCTGCACCCCACAGCTAAGTCTTGGATAAAAAGACAGTGGGAGTTGGGGCGCCTGGGTGGCTCGGTCGGTTAAGCGGCCGACTTCGGCTCAGGTCATGATCTCACGGTCCGTGAATTCGAGCCCCGCGTCGGGCTCTGTGCTGACAGCTCGGAGCCTGGAGCCTGTTTCAGATTCTGTGTCTCCCTCTCTCTGACCCTCCCCCATTCATGCTTTGTCTCTTTCTGTCTCAAAAATAAGTAAACGTTAAAAAAAATTTTTTTAAATTAAAAAAAAAGACAGTGGGAGTCAACGCAGAATCACAGTCTCTGATATCACTCTTTTCCCTACTCCTCACTCAGCCCATTAGTACGTCTGGTTGGCTCCGCCCACACAGTATGTTCCCAAACACGTCCGCTTTACTCCGTCCACACCATCTGGCCAACTGGCCCAACAGCAAATGTCCAGCATCCACTAGACCCCAGGACAGTTCCTGCTAGGCCTGTCTCCTCAAAAGTGCTGGCCAGGAAAAAGTATGGTCACAGTCTGAGCATTTTAGGCTCAGAAGGTTCTCTGCCGCATTGCCCCCAGAACCACGAGTGCCAGAGAAGACAGAGGCTCATGGACTTCAAGGGAGCTTCCGAGGCCACATTGCTGGGCAGGGGTGGGACCAAGAAGAGGCGAGAACGAGGACTCGCCCTCAAGTCCAGTGACCTCACCACTGTGCCATGGCAGAGGGACTTAGGAGATCAGCAGAGCCAAGGCAGGAGTCAGTCGGGGTGCTGGCCGGAGGGGGATCTGGGCACACACTGGGTCTTGTCAGTCTGAGGCCCACAGACCACCCTCGATGTCTCTAGACAGAGCTTCGACGTCAGGCATGGTGCACAGACCATCAATTCTGAAGGGAAAGCACTGCATGGGGCAGAGGGAAAGAGGCGGGGGAGGGGCCAATTTGCCATCATTCCTCTCCTCTGGGGAGGGAGGAGCTGGCCTCCACTTCCTGTGAAAAGCCCTGTAACCTACCCCCAAAACCACACTGTACACACTGTATGTTAGTCAACTTGACGATAATTGTATTTAAAAAAAAGAAAGGAAAAAAAGAAAAGCCTTGTGTGATGGGCACGCTCCCCAGATGACTGCTGGTGCAGGAGCACTCACACCAAGCCTGGGGAGTGAGCGGGTGTGGCCCAGCCTGCCAGATATGCGAGAGGCAGACAGTCGACCACGGGCCCCCCCGGGAGTGGCTGCTTCCCTGCAGAGCACCTCCGGAAGTTTGGGGCTGCAGGGAGCCTTGTGGGATCCCATATAAGGCCTCTGACCTCATCCCCGATGGCCCTCCAGCGTTCAGTGCCAGCGGGGCAGTCACGGACGAAGCACCCGCCTCTTGCTGTGGCCCAGGCACTGCCTCACGCAACTTCCCACGCCCCTGGGGGGCAAGGAGAGTGATGAGGCCTTCGGCACCACCCACCAGAACCCAGACGCCGCCTGCCAACGTAACCGGAGGAGGGACAGCAGCAGGATGACGCGGGGGACGAGGCCCTGGCTGGGACGCGGGGACCTGGCTTTGGCCATTAACTTTGGGGCCGGGCTTGCTTGTGTGATGAGCGGTTGGACTGACCCCCGAGGTCCCGTCCAGCTCGAATCCCTGCTGGGCAGAAGAGCCAAAAGGTCCCTCCATGGCCACAGGTATAAAGTCGGAAATTGGGATCTTTATGGGCAATGCTGGCAGTAAATTAAAAACATTTTTTTTTTCTTTTTAAACAAGCTTGGGTCTGACAAGACAGAGCCAGGGCCAGACTGGGGGCCGTCTGCTTGGGACTTTTGCCCCCCCCCCCGCCTCATTCCATTCTTGTTCTGTGTGTTGAGGCTCCCACAAGGCTTTGCCCTCTTTATCTGTAAAGTGCTGGGATGCACAAGGGGCGAGGCACCACCACCAGCCTCCAAGACGTACACACGTCGCATGAATAAACGTGGCTCAAGTGCTGCGTGGCACCGAGGGGGGCAAGAACAGGATGACTGGGGACCCCTCCACCACAGCTGCATCTCACGGTGACGAATTAAGAGAGGCATGGAAAGAGCGTTCAGTCTTGAGTCTGCAGAGGCCTGGCCGTTGCTGTAAAAGGACTCGGGCCGGGGTGGTGCTCTGAAGCACCACCAGCTCACACGGGGTCACGAATTTTCCCTAAATCGCTCCGTTTCCCCCAGTGCTCCTCATCTCCTCTCTGGCCAAAGTAACAAGCACCATCTGGAAGATACGTGCAGTGTCCAAGCTGGGTCTACACCGTGTCTGCCCCCAGGGTGCTCCGAGGACCCTGGTCAGAATCCTGGGGCCGGCAGCATGCTTGTGAGGATCCCACCCCCTCTGCGGTCTCTGGGCGCGGGGCCTGGGGGCCACATGCTGCAAGGGCTCCCTGGTGGATGAGGAGGTACCCAAAGTTTGGACACTACCTGTCTGAACTCATCAGTGGGATTAGAAACAGGGGCGCCTGGGTGGTTCAGGTCATTATCTTGTGGTCTGTGGGTTCGAGTCCCGCTTTAGGCTCTGTGCTGACAGCTCGGAGCCTGGAGCCTGCTTCAGATTCTGTGTCTCCCTCTCTCTCTCTGCCCCTCCCCTGCTTGTGCTCTGTCTCTCTCTCTCTCAAAAATGAAGAAACATTAAAATAAAATAGGGGCGTGTGGGTGGCTCAGTCGGTTAAGCGGCCGACTTTGGCTCAGGTCACGATCTCGCGGTCCGTGAGTTCGAGCCCCGCATCGGACTCTGTGCTGACAGCTCAGAGCCTGGAGCCTGTTTCAGATTCTGTGTCTCCCTGTCTCTCTGACCCTCCCCCGTTCATGCTCAGTCTCTCTCTGTCTCAAAAATAAACGTTAAAAAAAAATTAAAAAAAAAAAAAATAGAAGAAAATTAAAAAAAAGAAAGAAATAATACCATCCCCTTTTTTTATATTTGTCCCTCTCGTGTTCCAAACTGGGCTGATTTGGTAACGTAAACCAGCGCTGAGTTTCAGATTTGGAGGTTAAATACAAAAGTGAATAGGTTCCACTTGGAATACACCTGTGTGACCATCAAAAACAAGGGAGGCACTGGCTTGGGGCGGGGGGCAGGTCCTTCTGAGCACCTCTCCGCTGGGGCCCTGGAGCCACATGGACTCTGGGTCGACGGAGAGTCGTGTGATCGTGGGCATTTGCTTTTTCGCGCCCTGGGAAACACAAGTTTCCTGTTTGTAGCGAGTGCTAATTAATACCAGCACCTCCCCAGGCTCGGGATGGGGTTCAAGGAGAAGCGCCTGCCTGCCCTCCACCCTCACTCAGCCAAGATAAAGCAGCATTACGTTCTAAGACGTTCTCAGGAGAGATCTAAGCTCGTGGCCCAGAGAAAGGCAGGCTTCCCGCACGGTGATCTCCAGGGATCAAAGTATCTCGACATTTAGAAGTTCTAATTTGAGAAGATAAGCTGTACAGCTCAATTGCTGCCTCAGTCCTTTGTCATGGCTCACCTCCTCTTCTGCCTAAGTTTCTGCCTTAAACATCAGACCGAAAACCTCAGCACAGGAAGGATTTGGGGGGACGGTCACTGGATCCTGCCGCCACACTTCCAAGATCAAAGAAGTGAGGTCGCGAGTCTCAGGGGAAATCGGACCCCCCTAGACCGCACAGCTGAGAAGAGAATGAGCGAGGAGGGCCTCCCTCGGCTCCCGCCTCTGACAGGGCGAGCCCCACAGCGCTCCCACAAAGCTGCCGCCAGGTGCCCACTACCCACCTGAAACGACCGGCAGGACTCCATCTGGCTGTCTGAGAGGGCCAGCGTGCTCTGGACCAGGTTCTGGAGCACCAGGAAGTGGATGTCATCCACGCTGAAAGACAGTGGGGTGGGCGGCAGAGCACGTGAGGCCGCGGGCCACGGGCACTGCTCACTTTGGGTGGTTCAGTTCTTGTTTTCAAAAAGTGCTGCCTCCCATGAAAGTGCTATGAATGCCTAGACTATTCATAAACCAAAACAAAACACATGGTGGTTTTTAAGCCTTACTAACTGCTCCATGTTTGCAGGAAAAAAACGTTTGAGTCTAGTGGGTAAGTGGTGCCGTACCCTGGAAACATTGACAACTGACAAATGTAGTTAGGGCTGAGATTTTTTTCAGTGCACCTACCTACCTACCTACCTACCTATGAGATCAAGAGTAGCACGCTCCACTGACTGGCCCAGCCACGTGCCCCATTTTCACCCAACCTCCAACAAGTTTTTCTCCAAAAAGGAGAGGCTTCTCATTGAAATGTAGAGCTAAAATCAAACTGAATCTTGGTTATCCAACATGAGAAAAACCAGCTGAGCTTTCTAACCAGAGCTTTGCGTGGAAAGCTCATGGGCTGAGAATTGTAACTGTCTCCTCAACTCACTTTAAGGCTGAGCCACTGCTATGTGAGGCTCGGGTGGACAAGCTTTTCCCGGAAAGGGCCAGATAATAAATATTTCGGTCTTCGAGGGCTGTGTGGTCTCTGCCACCCATAGCCACTTGACCTGATGTTGCAGGATGAAACTAGCACAGACGACCCACAGAACAGGCCGCGTTCGCACACAACTTCACCTTCAAAGACGGCTGGCAGGCTAGGTCGGGCCCAGGGTGTCTCCTGTGCTAGGCCGCAGGCAGCCGGGATCATGGGCTGAGGGAAAGGCACTCAGTAAATCAGTACCTACCTATTAAGTTCATCCTCTTTCCTGGTCAGATCCTTTTCGTCTCCAATTGCCAAAACTCGGTATCTGCATAAGGGACGAAAGGAGAGCATGTCAGTGGAACACAGGAGACCTTCGCTGCGCGGATGCTTGCTCAACGTGGCCATTTGCTGGCGACCGTGCTGGAGAAAATGTGAAACTCGTTAACATTCAAACACATACGTGTCAATTACAATGAGAAAATACCATACTCCGCTCATCAAACGAGCGCGCTGGTAAAAAGAGGGTTGAGAAAATGAGGAGTGTTCATTTATGGACAATTATGAAACAACACGGAAAAGTGCCTATTGGCAGAGAGCCACCGCTAATTGTCAAGGGAAGGGGATCTAAAATCGTGGGCCCATCAGGATTAAAAACAAGCATGAGAAAGATGTCTGGAAGAAAATATCTCAAAGGAGGGAGTAGCTGCATTAGATAGCAGGCTATGTCCCCATCTGTGTTTCTGAGCTTCAAGTCATGTTGTTTGTGCTCCTACCAAGCAAACAAATACAAGAAGAGAAGCCCAATGTGCCAGCCGTTGCATTACAGAGCCAGGCAATTCAATGTAAGACAAAATCGCAGAACTCACTTGAAAAAAATAATGGCTGTTCATTCGCAAGACATTTCTTTGGCTTCTATAATTCTAAAGTCAAAATTTGTCTTGGCAACAGTAAATTCTTCCTAACTAAAATTTAGTTAACAGGAAATGTGAACTGGTTTCAGTCAAAGTATTTGGATCCATTTTCTTTTTTGCCTGTCCTGCCAGAATGCTCCAGATCAAATTTAGTGTTAAACTGTTACAACTGGGAGGGACTTCTTCCTTCCTCCAGATGGTTCATGAACTCTCCTTTAAAAAGTAAAAAGGCTTTATTTTAACCGTATTTTTTTTATAACTAAAAGTTGCCTCGTAAATTTACTGAAAATATGCGGGCTATTTGAAACACCTTTAACACTGAACATAAACCATGCCCTTTGAGAGTTCTGGGGAACTCTGCAAAAACGAGCCCCAAACACAAAAGAAGGCACTGATGTGAACTCTGAAAACAACTACAAATCGCTCGCTGGTATACGCGGGCACCACGTAAATTGTCTGTTGGACGAATGGAAGATCGAGATCTCCCGATGAAGCTGTTGGGGCTAAATGCAACCATGTCCTAGGGTTCCCAAACAGGAACCAACAGATGAACGTCCTCTCTACTGGAAGAAATTCAGACATCTAGTGGCCAGAGGGACCGCCCGATGGGGCTGGTAAGAAGGGATTCACAGGTGAATTAGGCAGTGGCAACAGGCCTGGATCACAGAACTCAAGACTTAAAACATTTCACAGGTTCTGTGCTTGGACCCAAGTATGTTCTCCAGGCGCCCAGCGGCCGAACGGGAAAGAGCTGGGGCTCTGGAATCAGGCCCACCGTGGAAGTTCAAACCCTGGCCCTGTGGGTCACAAGCGCTGCCGCCTCGGGAGGGCTACTTCTATCCTGGAGTGTCCTCCTAGGTCAAGTGAGCAATCTTAGTAAAAGCACACCCGGTGCGCGGGGAAGCCTGGATTAAGTCAGTAGCAGGGCCTCTGTGGGAGAAGGAATGGGGGCGCCCGGTGGGGTGCTGGGGATGGCACTGGCCTCTCCTTTTTCAAGCTGCCCACGAGAGGAGGCGAGCTGGTTCGGATTCCGGGGACACAGCCAGGTCAGCCGCAAGGCCGTGGAACTGTTGACCAGGGGAGATGTCCGTGGCCGGTGACTCTTCCTCTTGCCCCATGAGTCACACAGAAACTTCCCAGAAGAACCTTACCTGGCAAACAGCTCCTGGAGTGTGTCTGGGGTTTCAAGATTAGGATTCTTCAGGGCTGAACTGAACTTCTCCTTGAGCTTCTCCACAAATTCTTTGTACTCATTGGCACAAACCTTTCAAGATGAGAGAATGAGATTAAGCCGTTTCTCTCCCTGAAGGGAGGTTTTGCTGATACGTCAAGGGAAATCTTGTCACAAATTCCCAGCAGCGACCCCCCGGAAACGTGGACTGAGAACCGTAACCTCCTCTGCCTTCCTGCCTCCTGAGCCTGCTGAATCCACCTGGGAAGGTGACAGACCCCACTGGGCCCAGGGATTTCGGGCAAGGAACACGCTGCCAGCCCTCACTCCTGCACTGCCAGCTCTGCCCCAGGCCCCAGGAAGGCCCAAGTGTGTCCCACGCTATCCCTGCAGCCTCCCATGGCTGCGCGCCACCTATCAGCTGGCCCGGCCCGCGCTCCCCTGCCGCCTCGCCCTTCTCAGCTCTGTTCCTCTCTGGCTCACCCTGAGCACAGAGGCCTCGGCCTCCTCCTCCTCCCGTCCCGCCCTCAACCGTGGACCCCAAATGGCTCCCTCCCTCTCTGTGCTGCACCCAGCCCAGTCCAGACTAGGGCACAGATCACTCTCCCCGCTGCCTCACCTCTAATCCGTCCCCCAGGGGGCAAGCTGTCCCATGCTGCAGGAGGAGGGCATGCTCCTGCCCAACTGTGGCCCCCTCCCCAGCGCCCTGTTCCCCCTTCCTTTGCTGCCTCTGTCTCAGTGGGTCCCTCATCTTTGGAGTCTAAGCAAAGTGCTAACACCTTCGGAAGCCCTCTGCAGTTGACGCTGCTGGCAGCCCATTTCCGGGGCCCCATTCATTCTCAGCCTGGAGCCAGCCCCGATCTGATTGGCCCAGCCTCCCAGGAGGAGTCAAGATGAATCTAAACCAACGACAGCAACCTCAGGGGCCTCTGGGCAAGGCTGGCCCCTCCCTGATCCCAGGGTCCAATGCCACCCTCTCCCCATCCTTCCTGCCCTGGGATTCTGGGGTGAGGACGGAGCTCCACCTGTCAGGGGGCAACCACGAGGTGGCCAGTATGAGGATGAACACTGACCATCAGGGACCAGGAGCGAGTGACAGACTGAACGTGGGGCCTTGATCACATCTCTGCTTTGCTGTGCCCGCACAGGGCTGCCCTCTTCTGAGGTGCTGGGCACGTGGGAGAAACAGCTGGAAGCCCCGTGGGGTGATTGTATTTCGTCATCTGCACCAAAAGCACTCAGTACTCCCTGTGCGACCTCAGCTGGCCTGGGCTTTCCCCTCGGGTGACTGCACTGCTCTGAAGAGTCACTTCTCTGCCTGTCCACTGCCCCGGGCTCCCTGAGAAGGGCTGGGTCTCTGCTGTGACCGGCCTCGCCCGGCGCCAGGCCTGACACACGTGCACAGAGCCCGGGGCTGGCTCGGCGAGCGGGGGATGAGGAGACTCTGAGCCACAGGGCAGGGAATCTGGGTCTGGAAAGATGGCTTCACTCCTGTCAGCCACCGGCCCAGCCCGCCCACAAAGTATCCAGAAAACTCAGGCCCCGTCCTGTCTGCTAACTTTCCAGGGAGTCCAGCGGTTTGGACTTTCCGAAGAGCAGCCCTGTTTTCTTAACGAAACAGGCCCAACTGCAAAGTGGCGTGTCAGATTCTAACCACTTTTGAGAACTGGTGCTAGAGCCACATCAAACGGGGGCCAAAGCCACAGAACTAAGGAGCCGATCTTTGTATGTATGTAAGCTGGCCACGTTGTAAGGCCAGCGGAGGCGCTGCGGGACCCACAGGATGAGACGGGAACCCAGAGACCCCTGCCCTCAGGGCAGGCTGAGCCTGATGACCCAGGGGGGCCTACCTTTGGGTCTTCGTAGTCGCCCTTTCGATTCATGAAGTCCCCGACAAGTGCTTTATCCTGGTACACCTCGGCCAGGCAAACCCTGCAGGGAGGGAGGACGGCCGTGAGGTCTGGCTTGTAACGAGGTCGAGGTCTGTGTTCAGAGTCGCCGGAAGGCTCCTGTTCTAACACATCTGGCCTTGGCTAAACAGAGTACGATTTCCTTATACCTGCTGGGTGATGACGGCTCTTAACAGTGCAGGATTTGGGGTCAGCCAACCCCGAGTCAAGTCAGGTCTGTGGCCGCCCACACATCACACGCTCGGCCTCTCCGAGCTTCCGTCCTCCACTTACAAACTGAGAACAGAGACTCCCGCCTGCCTGCCCTCACAGGCATCTGGCCAGGACCAAATGAGATGTCCTATATGAAGATGTGCTCTAAATGTTAAACTATCACACAGGCCCTGGTGTCACTAAGGAAAAGAGCTCTCATCTCCAAAAGCGTTCTCTGTCTGCTACACATCTTTGTCTCTCCGCGACGTAAGGAGAGTCTGACCTGCCCACTAAGAAGCGCGGGCAAAGGCAACCCGTGTTTGCAGGGCTGCTATGAGCCGGGCACTTGCACCTCCA
Organism: Puma concolor; assembly: GCF_028749965.1. Classification (NCBI taxonomy): domain Eukaryota; kingdom Metazoa; phylum Chordata; class Mammalia; order Carnivora; family Felidae; genus Puma; species Puma concolor. Next base: position 20,638,863 of record NC_141682.1, on the reverse strand, counting down.
CAAAGAGCTTGCAAGGTGGAGGCTGTCATTCCATCCTAGAGCTCGGTGAGGTGTCGGGGCCCCATGGTCACCTGCCTGCCAAGGGCCGGGGCGGGTGGGCCAGGGGTGGCTAACATTGGCTGTATCGTTCTGTTCGCAGGTGAGGGCACAGCCCCCAAGTGGATACACGTCTCGTGCCGGGTCCTGCGGCTCTGGGCCGCAGCCCTTCGTGCCCCCCTCGCCCAGCAGCCGCTGCGGGACAAGCGGAGGAGCGTCAGGCAGGGGCCAGGAAGCCCAAGTTCCAGAACTCACTCCACTGCCAACGCACTATCACCCTGGCCGACTTGCATCCTCTCTCTGGGCCTGTTCCCATTCTGAAAAAAGAGGGGTTTGGAGCAGGTGACCACAGCCCTTCTAGAAAAGTCTAAGATTCTCCACATAGGGCCAAGTGGCTCCCCACAGGAAGGGCCCTCGTGCGCTGGCCCCTGCAGACATCTGGAGACGTGTGTGGTTGTCACGGCCGGGGGTGGGGCGCCGCTGGCATCTAGTGGGTGGAGGCGGGGCTTCTACTGAACATGCATCAGTGCACAGGACGGCCCCACAACAAACAATGACCTGGCCCCAAATGTCAGCTGTGCTGAGGGGGAGAAACTGGTCGCAGTGGTTTACTCCACAATCCACGGCTGGGCTGTCTCCCTCTACAACCCAGCAGACGGCAGGCAGCCCACGGCTCAGAGTCAACCCGAGCCACGCTCTCCTGCCGACCCAGGGCACGAACAACCAGTCGGTAGGAGCAGTCCTTCCCAACCCCGCCACGTGCCCCCTCCTGGCCCTGCTCTCGTGCTGGCGGCAACACTCGGGCCCCCCCCCCCCCCCCCCCCCCCCCCGCGCACGGCCCGGACGCCTGCTGGTCCTCCCCACTCGAGCCCACGCCTGTGGCGGGGGCTGACAGGGCGGGCGACAGCGCCGTGCCCTGGCCGTAGGAGGAAGGCCTGGGTGGGCAGCCTCACTGGCAACCGACAAGCCACAACGAGGATGCTTTGCGGCCCCCGGCCAGCCGCCACCACCACGCGGACCCGGCCCTCCAGGGGAACGCCGAAGACGTGCTGAGGACATAATGGGGACAGTGCTCTTGGGTCCGATGACTCCGGTCCTGCCCCGCTTCTTCCTGGAGGGAGCTATGTGATGGGTCCTGACATCTAGAACCGCCCTGAGCGCTGAAGACAGTGGTGAAACTCAGCAGACGCCTCTGCCTGACCACACGCCGCTGGCGGGATGCATTCAGTAAGGCGCCCAGCCTGACTGGCCTCCGCGTCCTCACAGGTAGTGAAGAACAGCACGTACGTCACAAGGCTGTCCTGAAGCGTGTAAGACACCGGATACGGAAAACGGCCCAGAGGCAGGCCGAGCCCTTGAAAACTCACAAGCGGTTTCACCCACAGGCCCCAACACTCGGGCAGGCTACAGGCGAGCTATTGCACACTCACCACTCTCTCTGGATTTTAGAGCGGACTCTTGGACAAACGAGATGCAAGGAGAGTAAAGAACGAACTAGAAGCACGGGAGTAACTGTGGCCCCAACTTATGAAAGTTCAAACACGGCTTACTTATAGTTCAGATAGGCTTGGGGGTTTCGGACTATGTAGCGAGCTCTTCGTCCGACCGAATGGGAGGTTTTATCCAGAGACTCTTCAAAGGTGGAGTGCAAAATGTCCCGCACAACTTGCCAGGGGACAAATGGGCCCTTCACCTGGAACACACACAAGCCAAGAAGGAAAATCAGTATCCCCAGAGCCTGCGTTATGGGTCACGATCGTAAAGGACGGGGGAAGGCATGTTCTGTGGCGCCTCCTTCCTCAGCAGACACTCAAAGCCGGCCCCTCCTGGGTTTACTTGGATCACGTTTACGGAGCACTGACGGTGCGCCTGGCATGAGTGAGGTGCTGGGCAGAGAAGAATAAGCCAAATCCTCAACAACCGGTGGGGAAGAGTGTTCCAGCAAGTAACAGGTACTCGGAGGGCACAGGGTAATGCTGTCTCGAAGGGCAGCATGTTAGGGAAGGTTATGACAAACATGTGTCAGCTGGGCGGTTCTCGAGGTTTAGGAGCACATTGCGTATTCTCAGAAACATTCTGTGCATTAGTAGAAACAGAAGCACTGAATTAGCTTCACCATCAGAGACTCAAGAGAACATCTCCGCCAAAAACACGCAGGAAAGGAGCACCAAGACAGGGAAGGGGCTTGATCACGAGGTTATTCTCCGAAAGCCCCCAGAATGAGGTGGCCCAAGAATGTGGTGTGTATCTGAGCAGATGAGGGGAGGGTCTGCTGCCCCAGAACCAAGCAGGGCTCTCCTGGTCCCACCGGCTGCAAGGAGGGTGGGTGGAGGCAGGCACATCTCTCCGCTATCACAGAGGCAAGGAACAGAGATCAGGGATGGCAGCCTGTCACCTCCAGGTTGTTCCCTGGAGGAAGAACTGGGCTGGAATTTAGGAGGGAATGGGGGGTGAGAGCATCCGGAGAAGTGGTCAAGAAGAGGGATCCAGCAGGCCTGATGCAGAGGGCATTCTGGGCACGGGACCTCCGCTGGGGCTTCTCTTGGCTGATGCGCCCGAGGACAGGGCACGCGACCCGGGCACCAGGGAGGCCGGTGGTGTTACTACCTGGAGGGGGCCCTGGACTACACGGTGGCAGTCCATCCTCTGGCGGCTTCTGTGAACCAGCCTGCCTGGACGTTCGCCTACCTGGATGGCTCTCCCCACGCCCTGCTGCAAACTCAGAAGATCAGAGCAGGGCAAAGAGGCAGGAATAGTCAGACTAGGAGTCGGTGAGGCTACTCTGGGGAACATGGTGAGAAGGGGAGCTCTGGCTCGGGCTGGGGAACCTTCTTGGAGGCAGTGACATCAGAGGAAAGGGGAAGAATTTGCTCGATGGGAAGCCCCTCCCCAGCTGCCGGGGTTCAAGGACACAGACCGGGAAGAAGACGTGAGTGTGGGGGACTGTGGCACGGAAGGCGGGGACTGAGCTGTGACGAGGCCGGAGGGCCAGGCTGAGGCCACCATCACCATCCCACACGGATTCGGGGAACAACGACCCAGTGGTTGCCGTGTGGTGAGCACCGTGCTAGGGGCTGTGGCTACGAAACAAACGGGCGGTCTCCCTGCCTTGAGCGGCAGCCACTCCCACAAGCCAAGAGGGGCCAGAAGCAACAGAAGCAGCGTGAAAAGTCCACGTGCGAAGGACACGGTAAGAACGTGGTAATTACTTCCAATTGGCAGGATCGATGAAGCCTCTCCAGAGATGATAAGCAGTTTTGAAAGAAAAACAGGAGTTTTCCAGGCAGGTGAGGGCGGGAGCAGGGGAGCAGAAAGCGTTAGGTTCCCGGTGAAGAGAGTAAGAACAGCGCCGAGCTGTTTAGCCTGCAGGCAGGCAAAGATCTATGTGTGTTAGCCGAAGGCTGGAAAGAAATGAGCAAGGCCGGGAATATTCATCTGTGGGATTCTGGGAAACGCGTTTCCTGGTGGCCAAGCAAAGCGGTTGAGCGTCCCAGGGGCCTTGAGTGTCTGTGTGCGGCCACATAGGGAACAGAGCTCCCCACGAGAGGGAAAGCGAGGCGGCAGGCCGGGGAGGGGCAGGGGCCTGGGGGCCCGGGGGGGGGCCGAGTACCTTGGCATTGAGGACGTTGCTGGCGATCCGGCAGAGCATGAGCAGCCCGTCCTCCTGCATGGACCACGTGACGCGCAGCCGGGTCATCCTCTGCAGCGCGCTCTGGTCGGCCTCATCGTGGTAACGCAGCCTCCTGTTTTTCTCTTTGGGGGACTCTTCTAAGAATATCAGGGGGAGAAGAGAGGGAGCTTCTAACAGCCGGACTGGAGCTGGCACTCTGGAGGGGAAGGGTCCCTACTCGGCTAGTGAGATCTGACCAAGGCTATCAGCTACCAGAATCCCGTTGTGTCAGAAACCATAGAAACTAACCGCAAAAGACTCGGGCCTTGACAGATACTTTAACCGCTCCTATCACTTTCTCTCTGGTCAAATTTCATTGTGACAAGCTGGGCAGCCTGAACGCAGCCCATGTCCCATCCCTCCCACCGCGGTGGTAGGCACTCTGAGGGCTGGAGCATGTGCAGGGCCCCCACCGTTCTCCTGCTTGGCGACCTCTGAGATGCTGGGCACACTCCGGGGCACCATGGGGACAACAAGGTGCAGCCTTCAGGGCTGCCGTGAGGACTGAACCAGACTGGGTATAAAATACCCCGTGCGGTGCCAGTCACCAACATTATGGAGTATTCACTGTATGCCAAACACTGGTTTAAGCTGTTTACATATTAACAACCCATAATCAAAATGCTACTTTGCATCAACTCTATAAGGAGGCAGTTATAATCCCCATTTTGTAGCTGAGGACTCTGAAACACGGTGAGACACGGCAATTTGCCCAAAGTCGCACAGCCCAGTCAGTAGCAGACAGAGGGTCTGAACCATGAGCTCTTACCCACCAGGTTCTCTCAACATCTCCTCCCCTCGGGATAGACTCATGGCAGTTTGACAAGGTAAACACCATATGCTACTGCTAATTCCAAGAGACTGTTTGTTTAGGACGTTTCTTCCAAATTAAGGCAGAAGAAAAGTAGGGTGAGAACATTTGGGATTCCACGGGACACCACCACCGGATTTTGCCTTGTGATGAATTCAGGTCTTTGTGAGCCAACCTGACCCCATGCCTATCTGGATAGGCTGAGCTGAAGTTGGGGGGGGGGGGCTTTCCAATGGACACAAGCCTATTTGTTATAAACAGCAGCCAAGTAAACCACTGAAAACAGGTTCCCATTTAAACATTCTGTTCTCATCGGAAAACGGTATAGCTATCAGATCGTTGTTACGACACACAGACCACTTAGATGATGTAAAAATGAACGAAAACACAGGCGCCCGTCTCTTCACTGTCCTCCTGCTGTCCTTCGCTAGAATACTTGCCCAGGGGAAGGATCCAAAACAGCAGTCTAAGACACACCCAGGGGGCTCACGAGACTGGAAGAGATCCTGCAGGCCTGGCCTGACCGACTCCCACCTTTCCTCTGAGTTAAAGACACAACGTGACTTTTTAACTTTGCCCCGATTGATATAATGCAAGTATCAAAAGCCAAACCAAAAGAATAATAGGATTTTGGCTGGTTGAGATGAGGATTTCTGCTAATGATTTTTGCTAAGGTTTTTTCAGTTGAGATGAAGTTAGAAAATTGAACTGAGGGGCGTCACAAAGCTGAAAGACCCTATAAGACACAAAGACAGAGGAAGCATGTAAGAAGCTTGAGGATCTCTCAGTCTGCCAGCTCGATGCGGAGGACGAGACGGCGACCGTGCACAGTCAGCCCTACAAACAGAGGGAGAAGAGAAGCCCGGGTCTGGGGGCAGAGCTCAGCCCCGGCCGCAGTGAGACTGCAGTCCGTCTCTGAGCCGGAATGTACAAAGACAAGGCCTAGCCGACGCGAGCGACCATCACGGGACCTTTTTTCTTTTTCTTGATCTTCTTTCCGGGGTCTTTCTTCAGCCGTTTCCGCTTCTGGCTTTTCCCACCCCTCACTCTCCAGTTCCGGTCCAGTGTGGGCTCTCGGTCCATCTCGAACTGCTCTTCCCTGTCAGTGCAGAGCTCAGACCCTGCTCTGGCTTCCCCCCAGATATTCAACCTGCCACTGCCTGGAAATAAGCACAGGAGGTGAGCATTTCAGGATGAGCCCCGCGAAGGCCAGAAGCCGAATGGAACGTGTGGTAGGTAGTCACGTGGCCTGGGCCGGTCCCGTGCCTGTTTCCAAGGTGAACCCCCAGCTCACGTACCTCCAGCACTGAGTGGCAACGGGCGCCTGGACAGAAACGTCTGGAGTCTCACCATGAGCCCATTTTCAGATGCAGTGTTCTCCTAAAAGACAAGCGCATCACTGGAAAGAAGCAGGGGCTTCCCTGAATCCCCAGGGACCCAGAGCGTCAAATGCACTGAGGTGTACTGGTCTCTGCCAGTGAGGGGAGGGCGGCTGTGCAGCTGCGTTCCAGAAGCCGTCGGGCTGCCCTTGGGGCTGGGCTTCCCCTGGCCAGCCACTTGCTTCTTGCACACGTGCTCCCTCATGTATGACCTGTGTCTCATGGACTTTCTGTTCCTTCTTTAAAAAGGAATACCTGTCCGTGTGACACAATCAGTTAGAATCCATTGAAAAAAACAAAAAACAAAACAAACAACAACACTGGCCAGGCAGGTATTTAAAGGGCCTGATGTGCCTTCAATACATACGGATGTAAGTACTTGTGCCTCTGGTCAACTTTGGTTTTACCAAATCAGAAACAGCGAGCCGGGAAAGGGCAGGCGGGGTGGGCAGCTGCGGCAGCGGCTGGGGAGTGGCCCGGGGACGCGTGTTCCCCGTACCCCCCGAAGCCCACCTTCTTGGCCTTGTTGATGATGTAGCTGGTCCAGATCCAGTTACGCTTTAGGTGCCCGTAGAAACTAGAATCGAGCCCGGCGGCTCCCAGCCCGTCCCCGGGGATCGAGCCTTCGTCCACGACCTCACGGCTCCCCCTGAGAGGTGGGAAGTAAACGGAAAGAGAGACCTTCTTGGGAACTGAAAAGAGAGCCTGCGACATGGTGGAGGTATTTTTCCTAACTACCTTTTACCTTCTTGGTAACACGTGACAGAAGGGAAACGCTTGTCCGACCCCAGAATTTTATGTAAATTTCCCAACTTCTGAATTGTGGCAACCAAGTTTGTTCTGTTTTAACAGTATGTGGGCCAAGGGCTGGCCGGGGCCAGAGGGGCCCGTGGCCGCCAATTTGCGGCCTCTGCACCAGAGACGTGGGCGCTCCCGGCCTGACCTGTGTGGCCGGACACCCAGGAGCTGGAGCCTGTGGGACTGCACTTGGGGGCGGGGTGGGGGGGGGGTGGGGACGCACGTGGTGTACTCCATCAGGGCACACTTGCGCTCCAGATTGTGTTTGTCGATGGCGCTCTCCTGCTCCTTCTGCAGACTGCCCTCCTCATCAGTGCCCTCATCCTGGGTGCCGTTCTTCCTGATGCGCGGGTAGCGCACCACACCTGAGAGAGCAAATGCAAGCTTCCCTGGTGACCGTGTCCTGCTGTGGCTCCGGCAGGCCGCCTCGCAGCCGCGGGCAAGAGAAAGATTCCCTTCCAGTGACTCCGCTCACCACCGCGGGACAGGCTCTGAAACTGGTAGACCCTCTTCGTACAAATGCGTTATCATAGATGTCAGGGAGTCAAACACTGGGGTGTGAACCCGAGTAAAGGATTTGTACTCTGGCTGAACTCCACGAGGGAGGGAAGGCAAGCTGGCAACAGGAGAGGCCAACGGCCGTGGGGGGATCGCGAGCAGAGGAGCCCTGGGGCCTCCTTCCTCAGGGAAAGCCTACGGAGCTCCTGTGTGCCAGCCAGGAGGAGGCGGTAAGCAAAAATGATGCACTTGGCAGGGGCCGTGGAGTCAGGGTCAGCAGGGATCTGGGCAGATAGCTCAGTGCAGTGTCCCTGGGCCAGGTGGGGTCTGGAGGACAGCCAGATGTTCTCTGAGTGTCCAAGAGCTGCATTAACACAGTTGAGCAATAGCGTTCTATAAAGGCACAATAAAGAAAACTGTGTTTCTTGCAAGAAAACATAAACCGCTATGAACTGTTGCTTGAGTAAGGCAAAGGAAGATTCTGGTGATTTGCACACTACCAAAGACGGTCTTCTAACATGCTTGACTGGAGACATTAGTCTGGGTGGGGGCGGGGGATTGCGGGGGAGCCCATGCCCCACACTGCTCACTGGTGTTTACATAAGACACGGGGTTCAAGCTCTGCTTCAGCCCATAATTTGGTGGTGGTGGTGTTCCTGGCTTAGAAATGAAGAGGTCAGGAGCGCCTGGGTGGCGCAGTCGGTGGGGCGTCCGACTTCAGCCAGGTCACGATCTCGCGGTCCGTGAGTTCGAGCCCCGTGTCAGGCTCTGGGCTGATGGCTCGGAGCCTGGAGCCTGTTTCCAATTCTGTGTCTCCCTCTCTCTCTGCCCCTCCCCCGTTCATGCTCTGTCTCTCTCTGTCCCAAAAAAAAAAAAAAAAAAAAAAAAAAAACGTTGAAAAAAAAATTAAAAAAAAAAAAAAGAAAGAAAAAAAAAGAAATGAAGAGGTCAACCTCAGAGAGGTCTTCAAGGGAGCTCAAGGTCACACATGTGAATGGCTGGTTAAGCCTAGGAGGACTTAAGGCAATGCTTCTCCTGTGCGCCACCTCACTGTGAGTTCGAAATGCAGATTTAGGCCATCCCCACACCTGCTGAATCCAAAGCTCTGGACAGGGCCCGGTAATCTTCATTTTAACAGTCTCTCCCAGTGAATCTGCTTGGTGATACCCACACCCATGCTTGGTGAGCCCTTGCTCTGAAGGATGCTCATGTCTTATTATATGGTACTTTCCCCTTAGTCCTTGGGGCAGAACCTCCTTGAGTGGTTTTTTTTTTTTAATTTTTTTTTTTAAACATTTATTTCTTTTTCAGACAGAGACAGAGCGTGAAGGAGAGGAGGGGCAGAGAGAACGGGAGACACAGAATCCGAAGCAGGCTCCAGGCTCCGAGCTGTCAGAGCAGAGCCCGACGCGGGGCTTGAACTCACCGGCCGCGAGATCATGACCTGAGCCGAAGTCGGACCCTTAACCGACTGAGCCACCCAGGCGCCCCTCCTCGAGTGTTTGTTAAATGAAGGGACAATCGGTGCCTGCTTAATGGACTCTAAGCCTCCCCTATTCCTGCTCATGAACACTAAAAGGGATGGAAATTCACCAGTTGTCAAGCCTCAACAACTCTGGTGCAAATAACATACCGGTTCACAAATTTTTATCTGGGTATAAAATGCAGAGGAATTAGGGCACTCTAAAAATCCGAAATGGTAAAAGCCTAGCTTACTGAATGCCAGAGGATTCTATGAAACACACGAGTTCTAAAACCTGTCTGGACCCATTACATTAAAGGTTCTCACTGCAAGGGTTCATCACCCCACCGACAGTAAACAAATCTACCAAACGCAAGCGAGCAGTGTGGGTCATGGGCTCCCCCGCAGCCCCTCGCCCCCATCCAGACCTGGGCCTCCGGCTTTCCAAGAAATGAGGTGCAATGGTGACCTTTCGGCTCCGTGACAGGAGCAAGGGAAGAGGGCTCCCCTCCCAGGTTCAGACCGGACATGGCAGCCCTTCCTCCTAGTAGAAGTGGCACGAAGAGACCAGGTGGAAACTGGCTTGGAGGAAAGAGCACTGGTCTATGGCCTTGCACAAAGCCTCCATCTAGTCAACCAACATTCACGGGACGTCGACCGTGCACCAGGCACTTTGAGACACCGTGGGGACGGAAGCCCAATCTCCTGTGCGCAAGGAATCCTCAGAAAGAGCAGCTGACAGCATAAAGGTGCTGAAAAGGCTTCCTCAAAGAGACGATGCTTGATGCACGAGTGGTCACTGCCAGGTGAACACAGGTCAAGGGACATGGCAGGGATAGAAAGAAGACACAAGCAAAGGCCTGACCCCCAAACCCGACTCATCTGACCTGCTGGCCAAATCTGTTCAATTCTTCCTCCAAAACACCTGCCAAGCCGCCCCCCTCCTTCACTGTCACCATTGGACATCTCCCTGGGACAGGAGTCACAACCCTGTTTCTACTCTTGGGGTCCTCCGTTCATTCCCCACCCAGCAGCCAGGGTGAGCTTTGAAAAATGGAAGGGGTGCCTGGGTGGCTCAGTTGGTAAAGCGTCCGACTTCAGCTCAGGTCACGATCTCACGGTCCGTGAGTTCGAGCCCCTTGTCGGGCTCTGTGCTGACAGCTCAGAGCCTGGAGCCTGTTTCGGATTCTGTGTCTCTCTCTCTCTCTCTCTCTCTCTGCCCCTCCCCCGTTCATGCTCTGTCTCTCTCTCTGTCTCAAAAATAAATAAACGTTAAAAAAAAAATTAAAAAAAAAAAAAAAAAAGAAAAGAAAAATGGCAGAGATCTTGTCACTTCTTGCCTACAACTATCCAGCGGCTTCTTCCTGCTCTTAGAATAAACCCGAACCCCGTACCAAGTCCTACAGGGCCCCCAGAGTCCTGACTCCTCCCTGCTTCTCCAATGGCAGCTGCCACTCTCCTCCCCGCCCTCACCAGCCTCTTGCTTCTCCCAATGATGCACGCGACGTTCCCACGCCTGTACTGCTCTTCCCCGGCTCCGGGCTCCGCCTCAGCCTTCAGAGCTCGGCTCAAATGCCACCCCATTAAAACAGCCTCCACTCACGCCCCTGTATACTTCCTCCGCAGCATCTGTCTCAGCAAGGGACGTGGATCTGTGTGTCTTCTCTAATGAGAACTAAGACTCAGGAAGGCAGGGGTGCGTGTGTCCGGGTCAGGCCCAGGAATGACAGACACCAGGTGTGCAACAAACACCTACTGAATGCACGAGTGAATGAAGACAAAGCAGAGTGGCCTGGGGGCCCCCCTACTCGAAGCCCATCGCCCTCCTTCCTCAGGGAGCCCCAAGGACACTCTAGGTCTCTGGAGAACAGTTTGAAAACTGGCGGCGACTTCTAGTTTCTTCTTGCTCTAAACCCCACTGATGGCACAGAGAGCGGGGAGAACAGGGAGCCCCGCAACGACAGACGGTACCTAGAGGGGTGTTGAGGCAGACGCACTGCAGGTCAAACCAGTAGTTCTCCACATCCTGCATGGACTTCAGGACATAAAGACGCCTCTCGAAGGGCCGGCTGCTGCGGGCCAGGTTGTAATGTGGGTCACAGATGGTGGTGTCAACGATGACCGCGTTCTTCTTCAAGAAAATGAATACCTAGGGAGACGCAGACGGGGCGCGGGGGGAAGCTCAGAACCACGACCGGCCAGCTGTCTGGAAACTGCTTGGCCATCAGGACCCCCTTCGTTTGGGCACGGGACACGTTACCTGATCCTTGTCCTGAAACTTTTCTGTGGGGCCGAACTGCAGCAGCCCCATGTGGCACAGCCTCTGAAGGTTCTCCACCACAGAGAAAATGTAGCGTCTGGAAAACAGAGGGGAGCGGCGGGTTCCGGTGCCAGTGCACTCGGCCGTGGCCAGGGGGTCCGCGTCGGGCGAAGGCGTGGGACTCGCTCGTGGCGCCCTCTTCTACCTCATGGGGCCTGACCTGTGCAGAGACCCGGAAGCCCCTTCCCGGCACCCGACCAGGGCAACAGAGCGTGGATCCGACATGGGGTTTTGATTGAGAAAGAAAAATTAGCCAAAGGAAAAAAAAAAAAAAAAAAACGACTCCGAACCTCGCAGTCTTTATTGACAGATTTTACTTGAACCTTGAAATTAAGTGACAAAATTCTCCAGCCCCCACTTCGTCTGCCTCTGGGCTTTACCCAGAAGGCTCACAGGGTCACTGAATGAATGAAAACCCCGAGTTTTCTGAAAACCCCCAGAACCTTTTTCTGTTCCTGGTGAACAATTATTCAGAACCCTAACTTCAAGGGGCCCACTGGGACTGTCACCCAGCCTGCATCGTTTTCAGGGACCTTACCTCTTGTACAGAAGCTGCTGTCGGATGGGCCTGGGGAGAAAGCGGATCAGCGTGTGCTTCTTCAGAGGGTCGTTCAGAAACTCCTCAAGGTTGTCTACCTAAGAGGTCATTTTCAAGATCAGCTTACCCTCAAGGCCAGGGTCAATTGCAAGAACCGTGAAAAAACACACACCACTCCTTTCCGGGCAGCAGTCTCTCTGAACCTATTGTCTCCTTTTTTGGTATTTACCAAATTTCTAGAAGCATATTGCTACAACATAATTATTTGTCTCTTTCGATATATCTAATTGATCTAACTTTAAGTCTTTCAAGTATTTCCTTTGACACACCAAGCAACCATCCATCTATCCAGCCAATAATTTATCTATGTGTATCCAGCCACCGTGTTTATCCTATCTATCTGTCTATCTACCCACCCACCCATCCATCCATCCAATCATTCTCCATCACCTACCTATCTACCTGTCTGCCTATCTACCCACCCATTCATCTAATCTATCCATCCATCCATCCCATCTCTCCATCCATCCATCTCATCTCCATCTATCCCTCTTCCCTCCATGCCTCCCTCCCTTTCTACCTTCCTTCCACCCGCTCATCCATCCACCCAACCATCCACCCATCCAATCCATCCATCCAATCCATCCATCCATCCATCCATCCATCCATCCATCCATCCATCCAGACAACCACAAGTCTGGAAGTACTTTTTCCCTTGACCAGGTGAGTGTAGGTCCTCTGGTCTAGGCTGAGGGACCAGCCCCCACAATAGCCCTGGGAGTCATCAGTACCTTATAACTGACTTGCACAATCTGAATGAAGATGGAAAGGGGCAGGCAGAGGAGAATGTCACTGACGAGAGCCCAGCCGAAGCCAAAGTCCTTATGGACAGGGATGGGAGGGACATAGCGCATCCATGAGGCTTCATCCACATACACTAGGAGAGAATCAGAGTCAGTGCTGCAGGCAGGGTGCCAGACATGATGGTGACATCATGCCGGTAGGTCCGGATTCCCTCTCACCACAAACTCGGGCAAAACCCTACTTGTCAGGCAGGAGGCCCATGGGTTCACAGAGTCTAGATTATGACTCTACTTTGATGGGGCGCTGTGGGGATTCAGCCAGTTCAGATGAGAAGGATGAGGAACCATTAGGACCCCCCTCCAGAGGGCAACAGCTCACCTTTCTCCGTGGGGGGCTCCACTTCAGTCTCCAGGAAGGTTCCCCCTAGGCTGTCCTTGGGCAGGGCATCAGAGGAGGTCTCCATGTAATTTCTGGAGAAGGGCCGGACTCCCATCCTGCCTGACTCCTGCTTTCCCATTCTTCTTTCACTGCCAAGGCCCAGCTTTGTCCGCACATGGCTGGCAGGGTGCCCATAGATTAGGTACCACAGAAACATGTGTACCACCCGCAGGCGAGGCATTTTGGGCAGAAATCCTAGAGAACGGCCAAGTCCTGGAACTGAGGCAAGAGGGGGTGGGGGGAGGGAATGCTTGAAAACTCCCAGATTCACTTCAGTTCAGTCCACTCAAACTCACGGTGAGCGCTGTTCAGACTCTCACAGAACTTACTTTCTAATACTTTTTAGGTATTAACAAGATACCTAAAGTCACACGACAGATGGAAACGGCCGGTGCAGAGAACCAGTGGGGACGTGGGGGGAGGGCTAGAATTCCACCTAGAGGGCAAATAAGGTGGTGGTGGTGGGGACACGCAGGGACTTGGGGATGTGCACCCTGGGACAAACACAAGGTGCCGGAGGTAAGCGTGTGCCCGGCACATACCGTGGAGGGCCAGAGGCCGGGGGGATGGGGGGGGGAGCAAGGAAGGAGGAGAGTGCAGTGAGCGAGCCAGAGTGTGACAGAGGAGGATACCGCCACACAGAGCCTGACAGGCCTCCGCACGGGGACCTGGGCTTGACAGGGCTGTGCAAAACACCCCCACATCGGGGTTCTTTGAAAGCATCCTGTTTCTTTGTTGACACAAATAAAGTACTCCTTGGCTTTTCCCAAGGAGAGAGGACAGGAGAGAAAGTAAGGAGCCACAGGATCAGGGAGCGAAGGCGAGCGGGCAGAGGCCCTCCTCCACTGCCGTGCCCACTCAAGCAGCATGCTCACTGCCTTCTGTGTGGCCAGCGCGTGGGCCGATCTGCTGCCCCGGCACTGGCCCCGGCCCTGGGCTCCCACGGACTGCGGTTGCTAACCACGGAACACCCCGGGACCCGCAGAGCAAGGGCAGGCCTCCTGCGGTGATGTGGCTCACCGAGGGAGGTCACACACACACACGCTGTCCTCTGCCCCGGGATCTCAGGTCTGCTGCGCTGCGCCCACACCGGGCCACGGCCCGTGCCCCATGAGCCGGGAGAAGAGTGACGCGTACCTGGCCGCCTGCCCTGGGCCCGCACCCTTTCACACTAGGGCGGCTCGATGGGGGCCGAGGGAGGAGGCAACCCTGTCGGAGAACGGACTCTGGGAAAATGACACGGTGTTCAAACTCATCAGTGACTAGATCTACCAGAAGGTCTATGGGGTCGGGAGGGACGGAGGTTTTCTGTGGTTTATGTGGTTCGTATCCCAGCCCAAGGATGCGGAGCAGAATGAATCTTTGTGCCCAACTCCTCTCGCTAGGATCTAGCACAGTTTCATCTGAGTCTCATGCTCAGACGTGAGGCCCACTGGGCAGAGACCATGCCCATTTTGCAGATGGGGGTATTGACGGCAGCAGAAGTCACGTGGCCAGCCCTACATGACCCAGTTAGCCACGCAAACCTGATTCCTCGGACTCTAGCCGAGTGCTAGACTGCAGAACACCAAGTGACTCAAACGCCATCATGCAGCCAGCCACCAACCACCGACACACCATCAGACGTCGACGAGAAGCTGCTTTTTACCTACAACGGGGTGATAATTTTTCAGCTGGGTGATGCCCATTTTCTCATCCGTTTTTTTCACCCGAGCAGTTTCTGATTTGGAGGAAGTATTCAGTTGAGAGTCTCCTGATCCGCTCGGACCCTCTTTTTCTGGACTTTCTTCTTCAGCTTCTGCTTGCGGCGCTGGGGGCTGGACCACTTTAACCCTGCAGTTCAAATAGAAGATCAATACCCTGCTGGGAGGACCAAGAGCTGGGAGAAAGGACAGGGTCTGCCCTGGCAGATCAGATGAAGCCACTTGGCCCTGGAGTTTCAACCTTGGCTGCCCGCAGGAGCCAAGCAGATGCTGTGCATGAATAAAATGTGTCAGGTCACGAGATGTTTGGGGACAACAAGGGCTGTGGAGACCTGCAGAGTGTGCCCTCACCTCCAGGACAGCCTTCTGAGGAAGGCGGCCCAACGTGCGGGTCCTCTGACGCTTTCAGAAATGCCAGAGGTAACGGATTTGATGGGAAATCAATCAGCAGCCAGTTCAAAGTACGTGAGCCAAGGTCCGCAATCCACGTGGAGCCCTCTGCCTGCCCATCGGCCATCTCCAGGTTAAAGCCGGCTAAGAATTTTCTCCCATCCCCGAGTTTTCTCAGTCCGCGAGACACTTCACAAGATTAGAGAAGGCCTCAGAGAGGCCACTGGACTCATTTGGAGCCATTAGGGGACTGAGCAAGCCTCGCACACACAGGGCCTATGGTTCGGAGTGCTCTGTCGATGCCGCGAGGCAGAGTCGAACAAACGAAATGAGGACTTTGTTTTTTCTGAAAACTCAAGAAATTGCTCCTAAGCCCGTGAGTGTGTTGATCTCACATGAGTGCGAATAAAGGGTACTCGTGAAAGCTGCTCCAGGAAGGCCACAGAGACCCAGGCGGCTTCCCTGTGAATTCCCGCGGGGCGCTGCGACTTGCCTGTTTGCCATGCTGGAGTTGGAGATCCGGAAGCGCACCTGCTCGATGGCACTCCTCACGAGCGGGTCATTCTGGTCCATGGATGGGTGCACGACCAGGTCCACCTGCAGAGAGGGCGGAGCAGCGTCCCACAGGGCAGGGGGGGAGCCGGGGGACACGGAGCTCTACGGCTCGGTTCCTTGCCGGAACACTGGCTGTGCCTGCTTTCACTAACACTTCCAAGAGACACGTGTAAGCCCGGAGCAAAAGGTGTTGCTGAACGGTCTGCCATGACAATTTCTGGCATCAAAATCCCTCCTCCAGCGACCGAGCGAGAGAGCTCTGTCATCGGTGACGTGCCGCTCTGCTCAGGTGAGGACTTTCTGGCCTGGAGCCGGAGCGACCCGCCCTGCAGTCCCCTGGTGGGGCTGTCCCGGCCCGGGGGGCCTCCGCAGCTACCTGGTGGCCCGCTCCTGACGCCC
This sequence comes from Puma concolor, assembly GCF_028749965.1. Lineage (NCBI taxonomy): Eukaryota > Metazoa > Chordata > Mammalia > Carnivora > Felidae > Puma > Puma concolor. The sequence continues at coordinate 20,623,062 of NC_141682.1, read as the reverse complement.
CCCTCCAGCTATCTGAGAATTTCCCACAGTTGTTCGTGAATCCTGAGGCCTCCCATCTGGAAAAGGTAAGCAGCTTTCATTAATCTCCCCTCGCCGAGAGTGCCACCGTGGGACTCCTGCCAGGCGCACTTGGAAACCGACTGGCAGAGGGTTTACAGCTGCTTTCGCTATTTTACCTCTGCCAAGGTACTGGAGCTGAACGGCTAGGGCAGTTACCATTTCGTGAGTGCTGTCTAGGAGGGCAGATGGGAACGGCCTGGGGGAGCAGAGGGGTGCGAGTGCGTTGGCCGGGCAGGATGGCAGGCCCTAGGGCCAGGGGCCCCGGAGAGCCAGGCTTCTCCTCCGTCTCTGCCACTGGCAGGAGAGAGCAAGGTAAGGTCTTCTAAACGTGGGACCCTGGCCATCAGGCTTCACGCCAAGAAGGCCAAGAATGCCCCGAGAGAGGCTGATCACAGGGACTGGGCGGCTCGTTTGTGAAATGGGGGCCCCTCCCCACGCCCTGCCAACTTTTCTGGGATTTTGTGGGGCGCAAAAGGGGTGGTTAGGTAACACCTCGGTGTCCTTAAAAGCCTGGTGCAAATACAAGGCATTTCTGTCTCCCCACTGTCCACAGCCGGATGGCTCGGCCACCTCCCCGAAGGCCCAGCGGGCAGTACAGGACGCAGGAGCAAAGGCCGAAGCGGACGCTGCCACACGGGGCAGAGGGGTGTGAGTGCGTTGGGGGATCAACGTGCTTTCGGGGGATCGGAAGGCAGCCTGCCGCTGGCGTGCGCTCGGTGAACCAGAGAAGGAGCTGCTGAGCTACTTAAGCTTATTCTGGAGGCAGCTCGTCCCAGTGGGAAACGGCCACCAGCACGGTAGCACCGGCAGTGCCCTGCGGCAGAGGCCCCCATGCCGGCGCCTTCGCTTTTGAGGTGATGCTTCCCCGCCCTCGCCCCTCACCCCTGCCTCCACACAGCCTGGTGGATGCCACACTAGGCCGAACGGGAGCCGGAGACACAGTGGGCACCTGTGGGAGCCGCCCCTCTCCACTCTCAGACTGGGGGTGGGGGGGTGGGGGGTGTTCTTGTCCTCGATCACTGTCCCAAGCAGGACGCCCGCATCTGAAGCAACTGCTCTGTGACGATGCACAGAAATCGCAGGTGCTGCTGCTGAGGGGTGGGGGCTTTTGTGCTCCGATGACAGAGATCAGCACACGGACCTCCTGCCTGCTCCAGGAAAGGAGTGGCAGGCCGGCGGGGGGCAGGAGGAGGCAAGGCCAAGGGGCCCCGATGGCAGGTATAAAAACTGATGAAAGCTGCCACCCTGGAACGGCAGAAACGCTTTAAGTCACTTTGTATATCGCTCTGTGTTTTTCAAACCTCGAACGTCTCAAAAAAGTAAGATAAAGTAAAAAAAGCCAGAAATGACCTTGCCAGCTTATTAAGGAAACAAAACATTAAGGCACAGCTTTCTTAAGGCAGAGGTTTAAAACGTAGCCAGAACACAAGGTCAGGCAAGTGCAAGTGACTGTCCCCGCAGCAGCTTTCCTATGGTCCCGTGCCCAGCAGGGCGATCTCAAATTACTCTGCCCCTGAAAAATGGAGGCCTTGGAGTATGAGCAGGGCTGCTGAGCTATGGTTGCTATGGGAATGGCCCCAAACTTTAAATCTTACAGAAACAGATAAACTGAGACAGAAGATCTATGGCTCCCCTGCCAAACCGCCCCGGCACTCGCTTCCTCGGGGACGTCTCCTCGGATCTCGGTGGAAACTGTTCTTGCTGCCTCGTCTAAACCTTCCACCTGCTAAATGTCCACCTGCTAAATGTGGCTCGATGTCGGCCAGCACTGCCCTGCCGAGCTCCAGGGAGTCCTACTTGCCTTCCTGTCGTTCAAGGCTGGGCTGCGGGCCGGACACCTGCTCTAAGGCCTGAGTGTGCTGCTCTGAGATCCAAGCAAGTCATTCCCCTTTTCAGTGGCCAACCTCCACAGGAAATCGGCACGGCCCCCGTGACCCAGATGGGGAGGCACAGGGGGAAATTCTGAGTTAGTGGCAGCAAAGGAACAAGTGAAAGCTGACGGGCACAAGAGAAGCTGGTCAAGGAAACTTCCAACGGCACGGGGCTGGCATGGTGGGCGTCAGGAGAGCCACGCGTACCTTCTTCTTGATCCCATCCTGAATAACCGTAGTCCGGTACAGTCTCAAGAGACCTTCCTCGGACAGGTTTCGCACCAAGCGGACGATGGACTTCTTACAGCACTTGGTAGACACGCCTTCTTGCTTCTCCTGATCCATGATCATTTTCTGAATCCTGGGGTGTCACAAAATAAGAAGTTAATATTCCCAATCCCAGCAAGGAAGATCTGTTTCAACCCCCTTTCAACCCAGGCAGCTGAGAGCCTGCCTAGTGGTAACCAGCAGAAACTCGGGGAGAGTCAGAGGGGGGTTTCGCCATCAAAGGGCTGACTTCTGGACACGTTACAGTCAACGCTTTTAGCGATAAATGAGTTAGCTAAAGATGAGCCGCCAAGCACAGCAGCGTCACATTCTGAGCCTTTCACCAGAACCTGACGATGACGGCAGGGACACTAAGCGCCACGACAGAGATGTCTTCATCCGTCTTTGGGTTAATTTAAGGCCCGAAGGATTGTCTAATGTACTGTCGCCGACACTCTCAGGTCCGCAGCTCTTTCTGATTCCTCTCCTCAGACATCTTACTGAGTCACTACAGGGATGTTTCTAGCTCACCCACCGATCATCGAATGGCAGGGCCGGAAGGACATTCAGACGCCCAGCCAAACCCCTCACTGCACAGACGAGGCCACAGTGTCTGCACACGGTCTCCCCATTCCCTAGAGAACGAGTGGCTTTGACGCCGAGTGCCTCAGAAGCCTGAAGATGCCGCCCAGGAGGCAGCGGTGATGGTGGGTTAAAGGACCCCACCAGAGCGCAGAGCCTCTCCGTGAATAGAGCCACCGCAAACACACAGGTTCCACCCGCGTCTCTTTGTTTTTGCTTCCATGTAAGATTGCATTTGAACAAAAGGCCCCATGCTGACCTAAGAAAAGTTCGTAAGCTGATGCTGTTATCTCAGTCCCTCCTCCAAGGAGAGAGGAACTCTCCCCAACTTCCACTTCTAGCTCAGTCACTCTCTCCCCATCTAGCGTCTCGCTGTTCTGCAATGCCTACACTTTCCAAACCACTAGAACAGATGCTGAATCCTTTCTACCAGACAGGGATGCCACGAGAGTCTATAGAGCAGAAGACGCCAATGCCTCTCGGTCATTTCTGTGGCTTGTGACAACGAGCTGGCCTGAGATTTACTGTCAGTGCAAGACAGACAGACAGACAGACAGACAGACAGACAGCTCCTTACGTGAACAAGCTCTCAATTAAGCGTAGGTTGGTGACGGCTTCTATGATCAGGTTCCTGCGTTTGAGCAGCCGGTAGGTTTCGTGGGGTTTGTCTTGGCCCGGGCCGTGCTTCCCCGTCTTTTGGGAACTGCCACTCTCCTAGAGCGAGGACCGAGAGGACAAACATACAACAGGTTTGGCAAGGTTAGGGGGCCAGACGCCATTCCTGTGGGTGCGCTTTGCCTCACGAGGGAATTTCTATGCCCATGTTTCAAGAAGGAAAGTCAAGAGGGCTTGTTTCTCTGGGAATATGGGACGGAAGCAGAGGCAGGCTTCCAGGACCAGGCTGTCCCTAGGTAAGTCAGGATGTGTGCCCAACGACAGACGAAGGGAGAAGACAGATCCGTGTTCTGTCTCCCATTCCTGCCAAAGCTTCCATGAACTTGTGCCATCTGCCCTAGGATCAAATCTGTGAAGCCCCAGTGTCCCTGAAGGGAAAGGAAATCCTGACTCTAACATACTCCTTGCGGATCACTCAGCACAAACGAACCCCCGTGGCGGCCCGGGGCCTGTTTTGCCAGATGCGCTCCTCACTTGCAGAGACGCTTCAGGAGAACGAGAATGTCCCGCTGTCAGGACCACCGGCTCCAGATCACTTCCCAGCTGAGTGCCGGGGCTTCGGGAGAGGAACGGTTCTTTCCTGAAGGGGGACCGGCTCAAAAGGGCTCAAGATTCAAGAGGGGGCCCGGGAGAAAGACCTTTGTGCTCCCCTGCACTGCAGAGCAAACATTTTGGGGGTGGGGGGAGGGGACCTATGAGTAAACTGGCCACGTGCTGTGGGGCCGCTGGAGAGCATGGTGAAGAACACGCTTTGCCAATGGCCCTCCAGATACATCGCTCGTGCCCTCTTCTCAGCACGGATGTAGAAAGGACAGCATTCTGCCGTTACTCTGGGAACAGATTTCTGGGAGGAAGAGAAAGAGCTGAGCTGGGCAGCAAGCGAAGGAATTCTGGGACCCGGCAGGAGCACGCTACCGGAGACGTGAGCCGGATCAGAAGGTGCAGCAGGGGCGAGGGTGTGAGCAATGCAGACAGACCCTCCAGAACCTGCTGGGATCCACCTGCTGGCAGGCCCAGCTTCTTCAGTTCGACACAGACCCAACCAGGACTTGAGAAGTTATGGCGCCCAGAGCCTCGGAAAGGGCTGAAAGGTTCTAGAACAACCCACGGAAAACATTCGCACCCTGCGCCCCATCGCTTCTGCCGCGGGGGTGGTACCAAAGCGCAGGTGTCCACACCAGGAAGGGAGCAGCACGGGGGGAGCCCCGCGCACATGGTTTCCAGTCCTCACTGTGTCATTCGCCGAGCAGGTGCAAGTCACTTGATCCCGGGGGGCCTGCACTGTCTCGTCCCAGCCCAGAGACAACGCTTCTCTCTCAGGGGTGTCCGGAGGCCTCAGAGAGAGCAGCAACAGCCCCTACGGCCGCCTGGTCACAGCTGTGCACTGTGCTGGGGGCCCCGTCCTCTGCCGGGGCGCTTCCGAAGCCCAGAGCCCAGGCGGTGCCGCTGGCAGCATCTGAGGCACGTTTGAGTGACAAAGGACGGCACAAGGTGCCCCGAATCGCATCATGAGAACGGCGGGCCCGTGTCAACTGCCTTTCTAATCCCTCTAATTACGCGAACGAAAAGCATTGGGTTCTATCGCATCTCTGACGCTGGCACACAACAGTGTTTGGCCAGCACGCGCTAAGCAGTTTTGGCTTTCTTTTTATCTATTTTAGAATTAGCTTCCTTTTATGGCAAAGGACGTTGGCCTTTCATGGAAGGCAGGGCTTCTCAACACTGGCACTGCTGACATTTGGGGCTGGACAATTCTCTCTCGTGGGCTCTCCTGCAGGTTCTAGGATACGTCTCCGCCAGCCACGGCCAGACGTCCCCCGGGGGCCCAAATCGCCGAGAGTGGGAACCACTAATCTAAACGAACGTTCCCTCCAAAATAAGTTTTACGTGAAGAAAGCAAGTCGTTGGAGATTAAAACACCGTGTCAACAGCGGTGCGGGTGCTTTCTGGTTGGGCAAAAAGGCGGTGTATAAACGAGCACCGTGTTACTTCCTGGGCAGGACTAGCCCACCGCCTGGCACAAAGCGAGCACTCAGCGTGCAGCGCTTTTCCTGTTACTGATTTTGTTGTTGCTGAGACTTTTTTTAATGTCTATTTATTTATTTTTGAGAGAGAAACAGAGAGAGAGCAAGCGAGAGAGCGTGAAGAAGGGGCAGAGAGAGACAGAGAGAGACGGAGAATCCCAAGCAGGCTCTGCACTGCCGGCACAGAGGCTGATGTGGGGCTCGATCCCATGAACCATGACATCATGACCTGAGCTGAAACCAAGAGCTGGATGCTTAATGGACTGAGTCACGCAGGTGTCCCTGCTGTGATTCTCAAACACGGGACCGAGAAGGCCAAGGTCCACCCGCCACAGGCCCCTGCTGGACAAAAGGCATCCCCACTGTGAGCCCTCACCTTCGGGTTTTCAAGCCTGACCTCTTCGATCACGGTCATGTCGCCACTGTTACTCTCCATGCAGTGGGAGCCAAAGGGCGCACCGGGGTACAAGGAGGCGCTGGTGTCCAGGAGGCTGTCCCCGCCCGCAGAGCTCTGGCAGGCCTTCTCCTCGGCCACCGCTAGGGAGGAGGGCAGCTGCTTCTTCAGTGGGTGGAGGTTTACCTTCCAGCCACCTGCAGTGGAGGGGGCGGGAGAGGCATGAATGAACGGTGGCCATACGGAGGGACGGAGAAAGGGGCACTTACGCTCGCCCAGACAAGGCCCACGCAGGCCGACGATTCCTTCTGGTTGGTTTGAGGATGGGGGGAGGACCCAGCGAGCAGCGGCGCCGCCCCTCCCCACCCCCCGCCACCACCCCGCGCTTAGCTGGATACCAGACTCGCAAGCTTGTCTTCGTCTCCACCCTCCGCATGTTTAAAAAAGTCTGTAACTAAACTAAAAACTCGAGGGCCCTCAGATCGCTGGAGAGAAGGGGACAGAGGAAGTTTACTGGATTCCATCCCTTGAATGGTAAAGACACCACAAGACAAACCGAGTATCTGCCAAGGGGAACTGCCTTGCCAGCAGCCAGGGGACAGACCACGTGACCATCTCCTCTAGACACAGGGTCATGTGACCGTGTCCCCAGTCAGGACAGCACCAAGGGCGCCCTCAGGTGCTAAGTGAACGGGCTGTTCTCTGAAGACCCCCGGAGCAAGGGAGGATTGGCAGCAGCTCAGACCGAGGCCCCTCCCCGCGGCCCGAGAGCACCCCGTACCCTTCGCTGGGGTGGAGTGATGAGGCTGGGTCCCGAGACCGGCGCCGAAGCAGGCTCTCCCGTCGCCCTGGGACACTCTGCCTTTCCTCTTGCTGCTGCTGCCGCGCTCCTCTTCGCTGTCTGAGTCGGAGAGGAAGCTGTCCTCCACCTCGGGCAGGAGGGACTCCTCCTGCACCGAGGCCAAGCTCACTGTGGTCAGCAGCTTGCTTCGGGCCTTCTCTCTCTTGTACTGCCGGCTGAGATCGCTCTCTTCTGCAAATACGCACGAGATGTACTTGGTGGTCCGCTGCCGGCCCTCGTCCTCCATGAAACCCTGGTGGGGAGGAGACGGGTTGAATCTCATCTGGGGGGCGCTGCCATACTCGGGCACACGGGAGAGCGGGGGGCTGCGGTATCTATCTCCTGATCCTTCCCGCACCTCCCCTGTCACCACCCAGGCCCCACGTCCGCCCAGCTGACGCTCCGTTGCCGTCTGCCTGTCTGGCCGTCCCTCAGGTGCCATTTCCACAGGCCTGTCGGAGACGGGTTTTCAAACCGCAGCCCTGAATGTGTGTCTGCTCTACGGGACCGTGAACTCCTTGAGGGCGGGGCCCTACCTTGGCCCTCCCCATCTCCCCGGTGCCTGGCACCAGACTGGGCCCACAGGAAATGGTTAGCGAGCAGTGAGCGTTGGCTACGCAGAATTTGAGGGCTCAGAACCGCTGTCACAGACTGGAGATTGCCAGCCCCATGCAGTCCCTGCCTCTGGGACGGAGGATGAGGTCATCACCAACCCACACTCACCCGTATCTTCAGGACGGGGGAAAGGGGCTCTCCTGGGCCCTTAACGGCCGGAAAAGCAACATCTTCTACATGCCAACCACATGCCAAGGGCCATACTAAATGCTCTGCAATCATGAGCTCGACTGCCTTCCAACAAAATGGTCACATTGTTGGCAAGAAGAGAGTGAAGGATAAGGCCTGGAGGGCAGGTGTGAATTCCAAAAGGGGACCAGCAGACACGTATGTCCCCAGGAGCCAGGAGAGTGACAAGAGAGAGGGAGGCCTGAGTGGGGGCTGGGGCCCCTGGACAGCACCCGCCCTGTCTGAAAGGGCAGTGGGGGGCTAGCCAGCTTCCTGGGAGTCCCTGCGCGGCTGTGCTCCCCACGGGGTCACCTCTTCTACTGACTTATCAGTGCTGAAGGTTCATCCGGTTTTTAACAAGTGAAAGCCAACAGAAACCAAGTCAGGGGGTTGGGAGACACGCCACGCCCCCGGGCAGCCCCTGGTGGCAGAGACGCAGGCGATGCGTCCTCGGCCCGGCTGAGTCGGCCCCTCACTGTCACACCGTGCGCACGCCCGAAGACAATGAAGTGTGCGGATGGCTCACGATGTTACCTTGACAACCTTAAATCTCTGAAGAAGACGACACAGCATTCTCGCCTCCAGCTTTCCCACGTTCATAGCCGCTCGGATTTCAGCTTGGGAAATTCCTTTCGTGCCTCTGCGCTCAACTGCAGGGAAGGACAGGACGTGTGAACCGCAGCCTCGTGCCCGAGGCCAGTCCGCTCCCACCACCCCAGTTCAGCACAGAGCGGTCAGCACAGCAGAGCCCACGGGCAGAATAAACCCTGTGTCTCCTCTCGACCTCGCCTCCCCGGCACCTCTGAGCGCCAGCCGCTTCCAACAGCTAACGTTTCAGTGCCACCGGGCTCCCCCGCGTTAGGATAGCACGTGGCCAGCGGCCCGCCGCTGATGTCCTCAGCTCCGGCAGTTCCTGCTTGTGCCCGGCAGCGGGGAGCTTTTCCAGACAAATGAAAAAGATCCTTTTTCAAAAAATGGTTTTGAATTAACAACTCGTTTCATCTCCCTGGCTCTGTCGGCAGACGCAGACTCCGACTCAGAGGCACGAGGAATACCGATTACTGTGCCGTCCGTGACAGCCGCCCGCCAGCCGGCCAGGGAGGGGGTGACGCTGTTGGGCCCTGCAGCACGCGACAGCAGACAACCGGGCTGCACTATCTGCCCCCTCTAGTTTGTCAGCTCCTGCCCTGCTACATGCTGTCACTGCTCGGTGCTGTGACCGTAGCTGCCTCTAAGAAGCCCTTTTAAGTGTACTCAGTGGGGGCGCCTGTGTGGCTCAGGCAGTTGAGAGTCTCACTTTTGCTTTTGGCTCTGGTCATGGGATTGAGCCCTGCATCGGGCTCTGGGCTGAGTGTGGAGCCTGCTTGGGTCCCTCTCTCTCCCTCTCTCTCTCTCTCTCCCTCTCTCTCTCTCTCTCCCTCTCTCTCTCTCTCTCCTTCCTCTGCCCCTCTCCCCTGCTCATGCTCTCATTCATACATACATACATACATAAGAAATACAAAAATAAAAAAAATAAATCTACTCAACGGCTCTGGACTGGGAATCCCAGGATGGAGCCTGGGAGGCGGGGGGGTAGGGGTGGCGGCAGGGAATCCCCCTCCCCCAGTGTAGTGCACAAACCACAGGGCAGGCTTTGTGGGAAAACTCTGTTCAGAAACAGCGCCCCTCTATCTCCTGCTGCATCGCATAGCTCACGCTGCCAGGTACAAGCCATCTGGATAACGGTGCTCTTGCTGTGTTGTGTGTGCATGGAAATAAACATCAGGAAAGAGGGGCTGAGATGCGTTCCCATGTTGAACTACTAACATGCTCAAAGGAGTCACAGAAGGGTTAAGGGCAGCTTTTCCCAAACCGTGTTCTGAGGAACCCATTTAGAGTGATATTAAGAGTTGATAAAAACGACCAAAAGGCCCCTCGAAAAGGCCGTGCCGATTCGCCAACGTGGCTTCGTATGAGCTGCTGGTCCCGTGGCCACCGCACCTTCTCCTCTGTCCTCCCCACGGGACGTGCAGCCACACCGTCTACGGCTCTGGGTTACCGCTGTCTTCCGTGGATTTTCGGGGGTCCGGAGAAAGGGTGAGGAGTTGGGGGGGTGCCACCAGACTGCAGCAACTCAGACCAACTTGAGAAGATGGCAGGTAGCCCTCAAATCTTTGCTCATTTCCTGAGCGCTTCCCACATAGCAGGCCCGACGCCGGCGTTTTAATTCTGCTCCTCGTTCACGTGCTAGGGTGACCGTCATCCCCATTTTACAGATGTGGGAACTGAGGCTCAGAGACCTTGCTGATGCTCTACACAGCAACGATTCACGCTCCAATCGGACCCGAAGCCTAACCCTTCAAGGGAACCCCGGGACTCCCTGCCGCTTCACACGCTCCACAGCACAGCCCGCTCTCAACACGTGGGCAACACACCCCTTGACTCCTGGGGTTCGAGCCGCACGCAAGCAGGCATGGGAACGGGACTTACTGAGTTCATAGGTCTGCGTGAGCATGTCCCGCTCGTACACGATGTCCACCGGGGGTACTCCCTTGGAGATGACCTCCTCGTCCTCATCGTCATCCTGGTCGTGGTCGTCCTCGACCTTCCGTTTAAATTCCTTCAGCAGCCTGAGGCAGCGCACCATGACGTCCGTCCCTGGGAACATAACGTGGCATGTTTCCCAGCAATGAGCACAACACTGCTGGGGACGGGGGTGGGGGTGGGGGGGCCCCCGCTGGGACAGAGACCCAAGAAAGGCTGTATGCAGCATCGAGTTGGGAACATTTAAAACTGCACATCCTGGGGCACGAGACCTGAAAGTTTCCTCCATAAAACCGCTTTCTGTTTTCAATATAATGAGGAAACAAAGACATGCAAATGAGGGGGATAATGAGGCACTGTGTCAGGCTGTTAAAGAAACAGGAGCAGCCCTCTCCTGGTCGCGTTTGCTCTGTGACAAGAGGAAGCGGGCCTGCCTGTCCAGCAACTGCACGGTGCCTGGCACACAAGCCGTGTTGCTTCAAGAATGAAAGCTGTTTTTTTTCCTTCTAAAGCGGACACCCACAGCCAGTAAGGTGTGGCAGCCACGTAAACGGGTCCTAGCAGCCTCTGAGAACGCTGCTCCAAGAGTGGGAATTTATTCCAAGAAAATAGAAAGAGGCGAGAGCTGCCGGGACAAAGAGGTCCACACAGCACTCGTTATGAGCTAGCTTTTCCGAGTGACAGAAACAGTGATGAGGGGCTAAGTGGCAGCACACGGACAAGTCACCACTCTGTGCGCTGGCGCCTGCCCTCACACCACCACAGTGCGCCTAGACGCCGCCCCCAGAAGCACGACGTAACAAGTGTTGCCTACGGCTGGACCGAGAGACAGGTACAGGGAAAAGCAAAAACATCGTAACACTTTGCTAGTGCAAACTCACTCATTCGATCCTGACAATCCTGGGAGGCATTTTACAGATGGAGAAACTGAGGTTCAGAGGATTACACGACTTGCCCAAGCTCCCCAGAGCTTGTAAACGACAGGTGCAAAGTTACTCAGGGGTCAGAGGCCTCCAAAGCAGAAGAAACGATCCAGCACTAAGACGTCCTGTGACACAGGAGTGTGGAGGCAGAATAAGGGCCCCTTGAGGATGTCCACGCCCTGACACCCGGAACCTGTGAATATGTTCCCTTCTGTGGCAAAAGGGACTTGCAGGTGTGACTGAGTTAAGGCTTTTTGCTGCAGGGGTCGCAGTTAGCTGCTTATACTGGAGAATCTGGGTGGGTCCCGTGTCACAGAGTCCTTAAAGAGAGAGGCAGAAGGATCAGAGTGAGAGACTGGGGGCTGCTAGGCTGCTGGCTTTGAAGACGGAGGAAGGGAGCGCAAGGCCAAGGAATGCACGGGGCCTCTAGAAATTGGAAATGGCCACGGGAAATGGATTCTAGCCTAGCGCCTCTGGAAGGAACAAAGCCCTGCCAACATCACAACTGTGGCCCAAGGACACCCATTTCAGACCTCCAGAATTATAAAATAATAATAATAATAATAATAATAAATAGAAGTAAAAACTAAAATAATAAAGAAAATGCTGTCTTCAGTCACCAAATCTGCAGTAATTATCACATCAGGGATACAGATGGTTTCTCCACTGGGCCACCGAGGAGCACAATCCTGGGTACTGGGGCAAGGAGGGGCGACAATAAAGCTGGCCTCTGCCACCCAGCGCCTCTTGTGCAGGAGCTGTGGCCCCTGAGGGCCTTCCTGCGGGGTGTGGCATGCCCACACCGGATACTGCAGACTGACCTCAGAGCAAGGTCAGGTACGACCACCCCAGCTGGGGCAGGGGATTATCATGGGGGGACACAGCACGTGGCCTACAGGTGTCATTCACAAACAGTAGTGCGTCTCAGGGCCTTGAACTCATCAGATTTACCCTCAGAGGAGGGTCTGGCCATGGCGGACCCACCAGATCCCTTCAGGGGGGTGGGCAGGCCTGGGGCAAATGGACACAGAAGTGAGGGCAGCCTGGTAAGTCCTCAGGCATTAGCCTCGTGCTAATTGGCCTGCACTCCTCACAGTGACAGAAAATCACCTGTTCATGACTTTTCAACAGAAGAAACATGACATCACAGCACTGGCTTCCTTAAGTCTTGGCTTCCTCCGCACCTGCCAGGCCCTCCGAGGTTCTCCTGTTGCCCACAGCTTTGCCCGTGGCTCGGGGTGCCTGCCCTGCCCTCCCCCTCCACTTCTCCCTCCCAGGACGGGAGCCTAAAACAACCAGGAGGGGAGCCATGGCGACGAGGGGTACCCTTGCGCCCATGTGCATGGCTGAAAATTATTTCAAGGCTCAGGTGACCAGAACTGGGTGCTCCGTGCGGGTTTCCTTCTTGCGGCCGCAGATGGAGGCACCTGTGGCCAGCCCACCAACCACGGAGTCACTCCCCACTGGGTCCTCCCCCCGACCTCTCCCCAGGCCCCCTCCCAACCCCCTCAACCCCCACCTCACCCCTCAGACGGTGCCCAGAGTGACCTACTGCTCCCGATAAAGCTGCTCCCGTTCCTCAGACGCCAACACAAGCTCTCCATGTGTCACACGAGCTGGCCCTCATCACGGCTGTGGGAGGTGGCTGCTACCATTCTGTTTCACACTTGAGAACAGCTGGAGCTAAGGCATTTGCCCAAACTCCCACCCCTTAGCAAGAGAGGAACCGGGATTTATCAGACAGTCTGCCTTCCGAGCCCGGGGCCCAAACCTTGGGCAACATACGGCCCCTAATTCAAAGACACCCACGTGACCAAGAACGGCGGGTGACCCGGAGCCAGGGACGTTGGGTTCTGCGGGAGTGACGGTACAATGCGGCACTCAGGCAGGCCAGCACGTCTCAGCAACAGCCTGGCGTTATTCCTTCCATCCGGTTCTAACTTCCTCATGAGGTTAATCGGCCAAGAAAAGACGCACAGAGCAGCGCTCGACATTGGCGCAAGTGGAGGAGGAGAAACACTACTACGCACTCGGGGAACCCAAAGGGTGAAGGAGGAGGGCGGCCGGGTGGCTCAGTCGCTGAAGCACCCGACTCCTTGATCTCAGCCCCGGTCTTGATCTCGGGGTGGTGAGTTCAAGCCCTGCATTGGGCTCCACGCTCAACATTTTTAAGGTTTTTTTTTTTTTTTTTAAAACAACAACACGAAGGACAGCTCTCCAAGGGTGAAGGGTGAAGAGGGAAAACCCCGCTCAGCCTTCCCAGCCTCTGCTCCTCACGGCATCAAGTCGCCACCTGTGCTCACCTCTGCTTCTACGCCACTCGATGTCTGTCCTGTCATGGCCTGGTCCAAATGGCCCCGCTGATGTCTCCGCTGCCAGCCAGGGCGGCCGGACCTTCAGAGGAGCCTCGGGGCGAACCTGGGCTCCTGGGTTGGGCAGCCGTGGGCCCGTCTCGGCCCTACAACCTCCTGTGTCTGGGACTCGGGAGGAAGGACTTAGTGTAGCTCTTCGTGTGAAGCTCAGCAAAATGAGAGGCTGGCGTTCTGTACGTCATGTGTTGGTGTAAGGAAGACTGGGGAGGACGTCTGTGCAGAGGCTGGAATACAGCAGTCAACCCTACGGCCAGCCAGCCTGTGCTGAGGGCCAGTCCTGTGTCACGGCTGTTACGAATTCACGACAAGCCGAGGCTGCCGGTCCCCGTGAGCCCCATGATACGGGGAGAGTCTCCGGCACACCCTGAGTGGTGGGGCGGCTCGGGCATCTCAGACGGGGCCCAGCATGCTTCTGGAAGGCCAGGAGTGACACGTGCATATGGCTGCCGGTGAGGTTTCGGGCCACGGGGTCTGCAGCTCTACCTAACCCACAAAGCACAGCTCATTTCTCTGCCATGAAGCCCAACTGCACTGACTTTCTTCTGGAGCCATCAGACAAGCAAACCCCAAGCTGTCTCTGGTCTTTCTCAAAACACTGATCGCAGAAACACGTCCATTTCCCCGTGCTGTGTCAAATGCACCCTTACTCTGGAAAATTTCGTGTTAGACAGGTAGCGTGCATGGTGGTTAAGGATCTGGACTCTTGGCGCGCCTGGGTGGCTCAGTTGTTTGAGCGTCCAACTTTGGCTCAGGGCCCGATCTTGCAGTTCACGAGTTCAAGCCCCGTGTCGGGCTCTGTGCCGACAGCTCAGAGCCTGGAGCCTGCTTCCGATTCCGTGTCTCCCTCTCTCCCTGCCCCTTCCCCACTTGCACTCTGTCTCTCTCTCAAAAATCAATAAACATTAAAAAGGAAAAAAAAGAAAAGAATGTGGACTCTTCTTCCAGAGCCGGTGTGCAAACCTGAGCAAACTGGGTGACTTCCCTCAGCTTCAACGGACTTGCCTGTAAACTAAGGCTAAGGAGAACGTCTAGCCTCAGGGGGCGGTGGGGAGAATTGCAAGAGATAAGGCAGGTGAAGGATGCCACACGGTGTGGTCTGTGGCTCGTGACTGCAGCAGCCTCATACGCCTTTCCCATAGCTCTGGAGTTTAAACAGCCTCAAAATGTCAGTTTTTAGTATTGAAGTCCCTTCAGCTCACATTTGCCTATTTTTAAGGCAAATTCTCAGGAGCCTGTTCCAGACCGTAAGTCAGCAGAAGCCACAGCAGAAGGGGCCAGAGTGAGACCCCGGTCAGCACACGCACACAGCGTGAGTAGCGCCCGTCACGCCATCTGAGCGGCCGCCTCAGTGACTAAACACTCTAGCGGAGAAGTCACGGGTCTGTTAATGGCAACCGCCGATCCCTGGGTGCGGGGCTTACTTCCCGGGAACGGAAGGCAGGAGAGAGAGAGAGAGCCAGCCAGATCACTGCACACGCAGTCAAGCATGAGGAGTTTCAGGCATCTTAAAGACACAGTGTGCACCAATGTCAGCAGTTCAACACAAACCAATCACACCGTTCTTTTGTGTCAAAGACCCAGATGGGCTTGCCTTGGCATGAAGAAAGAATGGCTTCACTTAGACATTCTGAAGACCCAGAAAAGAAGGCGGGAGGGAGGAATCCTTACTGAGCATCCGGGATGCACCAGGCACTGCGGGAGGTGGTTTCAGATGCTATCTGAATCGTCGTGTGGATTCTGCAAGTAACCACTACCATTCCATGAAAAAGGAAACTGAGGCTCAGGGGGTCAAGGGACCCAATTGGACGTCTTGGATCTAGAAAGTGGCCTTTTTTCCACACTAGGCAACCCGGCTGGGCTAGAACTTCCAATTTCTATCAGAAAACACCGCTCACTGTAAAGGAAAACCCCAAGCTGCTACGAAGTGGAACCAACAGCCTGTGTTTCTCACACCCCCAGGGAAGATCTCACCTGGCCACGGGGCAGAGCGCTGCTCCCCAAGTGGTTAACCCGGGAGAAAGCAAGAGCAAGATGGGAACGAACGAGCACCAGGACAGACGTGCTCTGGAAGAGTCACCAGTGAAGGGACAGTAAGCCAGGGGGAGGTATGCAAATTCAGTGCTTTGCTCCTGTCTCACCCCCCACGCACGCACGCACACGCACGCACCCCGGGACGGGCCTAGGCTGGTCAGTGCTCGGGAGTCATTCAGGTAGTCCAGACACTGAAATGAGAAGCACGCCCAGGGGACACAAGGAGTCCAGGACTGCACTCAGTGGCGGAGGGGGGTGCTGCTGCCCACACGCCAGGGTGATGGGATGGGTTAGAAACACGGGCTCTGCAGTCTCCCTCTGGTGAGAACCTGCCTCTGCCACTCACCAGCTGGATAAGCATGGTGAAGGGAGAAGACCAGTCTGTGCCTCGGGCCGTTCACTAGTAAATGGGGACAGGAACAGGATCTTCCTCCCCAGGACCGCGCCGGGCACACAAGTAGGCGGCACTTGCTCCCGCTTTTATTACTATTATCGCTACAGCAACCTTAGGAAAACACAGCTTCTGAGGACCAAGGGTCATAGCCCATCACCCGGGCCAAAAATACCAGGAGATTGCCTGGGGGCTCAAATTCAATTTCAGGCACCTGCTGTGCGTTGGGCCCAGAACACATGAGGACGAAGACGGCAGGGTTCCTGCCCTGCAGAGGGTGGCGTCTGAGACAGAGGCTGGAGAGCGCAGGTGGGCCGTCTGCTGAGGTTTCAACACAAGCCCGGATTTCAGTTCTTACTGATTCTCCCTGGGCAATCTGCTAACCTCTCTGAGCCTCCGGCTCCTCATCTATAAAATGGGCACACTTCTAACGGCATGTCTAGACTAACCTGCTGAGAAGGACTACAGGAGTAAATGCAGGTAAGGTGTTCAGCTTCACCCCTAAACACGCTAAGTGCTCAGTGACTACAGAGAAAGAAGCTATGAGGCAGGGCTCTACCACCCACATGCACAATGCGGGGGAGCGGGGAGGCATGTGGGGCCAGGCGGCGTGGGGGGAGGGGGTACCGAGGGTGGCCCCAAAGCGGGACGCTAGAGGATACGCAGTTGTCGAGGCGGGAGGAAGGCACGGGCAGAGGCACCGAGGCGGGCAGGGGTGGTGGGAGGGCGGGACTGAAGGGGAAGACCAACTGCCAAAGGCTTCCAGGCCAAGCGATGGATATTGTAGTTTTCACTTTCTATGCATATTTGCTTTTATTCCGTAGGCATGACTCGAAGTTATTTCCATGGTGGATGTGGAAGACGGACTGGAGAGAAGATGGTCCGCAGGGGTAGTCCACATCTCCCGACTCTCCTGCCCCTGGGACAGCTGTCCTCGGCTGGCCCCACCTTCAGCCCCGCCCCTGCCTGCCAGCTTCCACCGCCCATCCGGTCACCCCTGTCACCTGTCAGGGAGGCAGCAGAGGGCCGTGGTTACAGACTCGCACCTTCTGTGCTCAACCCCCCACAGAACCTAGCTCTAGGACCTGAGGCAAGGGATCTGCGCTCTGGTTTTCTGATCAGTGAAGGGAAGAAAAAGAAGAGGGCACCCGCACGATGGGGTGGCCAAAAGGATCAGAACACAGCACGAACACTTGGCATAGAGCCTGACATGTTATCTGGATGGCTTTCCCATCTCTCTCCTGGCTCCAAGACTAACAGGATGGGATTACAAAAACGGCAGAATCTCCCCTGGTACCTTCTTTTTCACGCCCTAAGATAAGCCCACAGGATCTAAGGTTTCCCTTGCTAACTGCACAAGGTAACAAGGGCACGGACAATCACATACATGCATACAGAGGGCTCACGAACTTCAGGACACTGTAGAAATGTCCTCGGTTGAGAGAGTTCCAGAGCCACCATTAAATACCCAGGGTAGGGACCACCTCCCAAGCCCTTGGGCTGAGTTAGTGATGGGCTCGGTTAGGCCCCCAAAGTTCTTACAGACCCACAGATGGAAAGGGCTGGGGTAAACCGTGCACTTTTCTTGAGGGCTCTGAGCCAGGTGCTCAGCAGATACATCTCAGTCACTTTACTGGCCCCTCGCCAACCAGTGGCCAGCTGGTCACCCGTGCGGCCAGTCACGAGCTCACAAGTCCTTGCACTGGCCTCTGGGCTCTTGCAAGCCCAAAGAACCTGGCCAGGCCCTCCCCACATCTCTGGCACATCGACTGCCATCTGCCCCAGTCCGATTCCCCAGAATTCTCCCCCTGCCCCACTCCCCTTCCACTTGCCACCAGCCTCCCCCTCCCCTAGCACAGCCTGGACAGGCACGTTTTGCTGCTCAGGGAGGTTGACGGAACATTCCCTCATGGTCAGCAGGCTTCAGTACAAGTTCCCTCCTGGACAGCGGGAACGCGGCCTGGAATTATGCCACTGGGGTGTTTTACTCCTACTCTTTGAGGTTCTTGCCTTTAATCGCTTTTGCCATAAAGTGTCTGTTTCTTTCATTTATCAGAAATATTACTGAGAGTAATTACCCTTCATTTTTTAGCTAGCATCCTTGGATCAACTTTGTCACTTTTAACTTAAAGAGACCTTGCTATTTTTAACCGATTTAACTGGTTTTCCCCCAGCACCACTAATTTGCTAGGCTTTAAACTCGGCCCTGACAACCTTCTTCTATTCTTTTCATGTTTATGCTCACCTTTTATCCTTTCTGTGTTTCTGATCTTCGTTCTTTTTAATTCTACTCTCCTGGTTCCAAAACTCTTTTAAACCTTTATTTTATTGTGTGTTAATCCTTCTTGATATGGCTCATTTCTCTTTTTTCTTAGCTCGTATACTTGAATCCTACTAGAACTTTTTAAATGTCACCTTGTGCCATTTGAATGATCTTAAGTTTGCTGTACCCTGTTACAAGTGTTTGCTGGTTTTACTTTAATTTTTAACAGCTTTATTGAGCTACAATTCCTATTCCACTCCATTCACCGTGCGAAGCGTACAAGTCGGTGGTGATGTAGTGTATTCCCAGGTACGTGCACCTGTCAACCTGTCACCAGGCCGTTTTAGAACGTCCTCACTGCCTCAAACCTTGTAGCCGCTGGCACCCCTGTGTGGCCACCCCGTAGCCCTAAGCACTTACTAATCTCCTTCCGGATTCCCTATCCTGAACTTTCATCAAAATGGAATCACGCTGTAATGGCCTCTTGTGAATGGCTTCTTTCTTCATCGAATGGTTTTGCAGCCCTTGTTGAACATCAGCCGACCATCGATGTGTAGGTGTACCTCCGGACTGTCGGCTCTACTCCGTGGTCTCTATCTTTGTGCCGGTACCGTGTTGGCTTGATTATTGCTGCTTTGTAGTGGTTTTGAAATTGGGAAGTGTGAGTCTTCCCACAGTGTTTGATTCTTGTTTCCCAGGATTAACTTTCCGGGCACCTTGCAATTCCAGATGAACTTTGGATTAGCTTGGCAATGTTTACACATAGGTCAGCTGGGGTTCTGCTAATTCGGGGAGTGCAGCCATCTGAACTAGGCTACCTCTCCAGATCCGTGAACAAGGGAAGTTTTCCCTCTTGCTTAGATCTGAAATTTCGGTCAACCATGTTTTGTCATTCTCAGAGTATATATTTTTACGCTTGTTTTGCTTGAATGTATTCCCAAGTATTTTATTCTTTTTGATGCTGATGGGAGAACTGTTTTCTTGATTTCATTTTTGGGTTGCCTGTTATCAATGAATGGAAATACAACTGATTTTTGTATATTGATCTCGTGTCCCGCTGTCTTGTTGAACTTGTTCCTTATTTTTTAAGGGCCCTGGGTTAATAGCTATGGGAAGAGGCTACATCACGAACAGGGTGATACAGATGCTAGGGCCCCTCCCCCATCCTCTTCAATGCTGGACCCGCCTCGTCACCCAACCTGGAAAACCCGCTGACTGACTGCCTCCATCATTAGCCGCGGGGGGGGGGGGGGGGGGGGGGGGCAGGGGCGGGGCACGACTTCTGTCAACTGCTTCTAGTTGCCATTATTTTATGAAGGATCACGCCATTAACTTCTCTTTCTCTTCCCTTTTGTTCTCAGCCCAACTGAATAAATACAGTCTGACTAGTCCACTCTTGAAGACTATAATCCAAATTTGCAAAACAGATCAGTTCAGGGTGACTGTTTTCATTACCCAGACTCCCCCCACCCCACCCCGCCTTTCTGCAAAGCAGATCACTGCAGCTTACTGTAATGTATTTGAAGTATGTGAAATCCAAACTATTTACAGCTTTTAGAAACAACTCGTATATATCCAAGCACACCTGTAAATTTACACAAAGTAATCCATCATCTTTACTTATTAAGTCTTGTCTGCTCCCTAGTGACTTAGAGGGAAGGTTTATATTAATTCTGCAAAGTGGGATGACGCACAAGGCAAAAAAGACTAAAACTGTGCCTTCATCCCTTGTCTCCTGCCCAAGGAAAGTAACTGAAGTGGTACCTAATTAAATTAAATTTGCTAAGCATCTGCTTAGCCCTACTCTGTTCCAAGCAGACCCTGCATGGGTCTCAAGGATAGAAGGGATGTGAGGAGTGTGGTGGCTGCTCTCAAGAAGCTACTTAGTTTGGAAAAAAGTCACACAAACAACCAAATCACAGTGTGACAGAGGAAGTCAGGGGAACCCAGTCGATAAGCCTGAGCAGCAGAAGGTGGGTGACAAGCCCACCGGGGAGAGATGAGCCCCCTGGACAGTCAGAATGGGCTCACCGTGCTTGTGGGTGACAATCTAAAATTTCCAATCGTCATTGTCTTAGGTGCCTGCCCACTTAACCCTGCAGAAGGAGCCAAAGCCATCATTACCATCAGTACCCAGTCTCGGAAGCTTCTAGTCCCAGCACCAGGCCTCAAGAAAACCCCGACCACAGACACACCATCCAGGGTCAGGTCGATGACATACCAGAGTGAAGCTGGCTATGGGCTACATAGCAGGAAGCGGGGTGTCCTTGGGGAATGGGGCCTGACCCTTTACTATTAAAGAAATGCAGTTTCACGTTGCCTAATTTCATTTTTGCAGGCAAGTTGAAAGGCTGACTTTTTAGGTGCAATTTCTGATTTTTAAAAGACCGGTAACCTACCCAATGAAAACACATGCCATGAGCCAAGCAAAATACATTGCTACATGTGGCCGTTACCATTCTGTGGCCCCCGCTGTGTGTGCACGGTTTTCTGGCAGCCCCATGACACTCTAGAAAGTTGTATTATTATCTCCAGAAAACCCTGCTGAGGAAACTGAGGTACAGAGAGGTCAAAATTTGCTGAGAGTCACCCCAACAGGAAGTGACAAAATGAGAATTCTGACCCAGGGCTGCCTTACATCAAAGTTCACTCAGGTGTCTCAGTTGCAAGCGGCTGGCTTGAATTTCCAGGGACCTCAAGCCTGGGAGAAGCTTTGCTCCGTGGCTGCCCGCCCAGCAAGAAAGGTTATTTAAGGGCATTTCCTTCTTAGTTTCTCTACTTTAAAAATATAATCAATCCAGTCTGTTTATTTTTAATGTCTTCTTTGCAAGAAATCAGGAAATAAAGATGATTAAGGGCGCTTAGATGGCTGAGTCATTGAGTGTCTGAGCCTTGATTTTGGCTCAGATCATAATCCCAGGGTCATGGGATTCGGCCCTGAGTTGGACTCCATGCTGAGTATGGAGCCTGCTCAAGATTCTCTTTCTCTCGGGGCGCCTAGGTGGCTCAGCTGGTTGAGCATCTGACTCTTGATTTCAGCTCAGGTCATGATCTCATGGTTTGTGAGTTCGAGCCCCACATCGGGCTCAGTGCTGACGGCAATGAGCCTGCTCCAGATTCTCTCTGTCTCTCTGCCCCTCCCCTATTCGTGTTCTCTCTTTCTCAAAATTAAAATAAATTAATTAAAAAAAAAAAAAAGATTCTCTCTCTCTTGGGGCACCTGGGTGGCTTAGTCAGTTGAGCATCTGACTCTTGATTTAGGCTCAGGTCATGATCCCAGAGTCATGGGATCGAGCCCTGAGTCAGGCTCCATGCTGAGCCTGGAGCCTGCTTAATAAGATCCTTTCTCCCTCTACTCCTTTCCCCCCCGACTCGCATGCAGTTTCTCTCTCAAATTAAAAAGAGGGGGTGCACCTGAGTGGCTTAGTCGGTTAAGCGTCAGGCTCTTGATTTTGGCTCAGGTCATGATCTTGTGGTTTGTGAGATCGAGCCCCATGTTGGGCTCTGTGCTGACAGCATGGAGCCTGCATGGGATTCTCTCTCTTCCTCTCTGCCCCTCCCCCACGTGTGTATATGTGTGTGTGCACGCTCCTTCTCTCAAAATAAATAAACATTAAAAAAAAAAGATTCTCTTCCTCTGCCCCCTCCCCTGCTTACACTCTAAAATTAAAAAAAAAAAAAAAAAAAAAAGATAAACAGACCCACAGGCAAGGACTATTTTAAGCATTCAGATAATCCCACTTTGAGTCAAATGCACTTAAGCCTGGGACTTTTGTCCCTGCCACAGGACCCAGCAGTACTTCCCGGTGTTCTTCCTCCTGAAAAGGCTGATGCCGCCCACCCGTTCCCGAGAAGAGGGATGCCAGGCATCCAACCAGTCACGTGTGCACTCGGCACTGAAAGGACTCAAAAGGGAGGTGCCCTCTAGGAGCTTCCCCTACGCCCCTGGGGGCTCCTTCCCTGGTTTATTCACCTGTTGGATGATAATATCGGTGTGTTCCCATCTCCTCTCCCCATCTGAGACTTTTCTCAGATACAGGGAGCCAGTTAGGGTGGGCAGTGACTGATAGGTTGCCCACAAAGTCAAGCTTACAGGCCCCAACCTTTTTTTCTCATACACCTTTTGGTTTTCCTGGAATTAATAACTTCATTTTTTCCCACTGGCTTGGTTTTCTGTGTACCTGTCACTAATTCACACGCAGACTCTGCCGACATACAACCTTCTCTAAACACATTCACACCCACTGGGCAACTGATCCTTTGCGTGGACTTCCATCCCTCCTGGAGCCCCCTTCTCCTGCTCCCCTGTGGACGGACTGCCCTCGTGCCGGTCATGGTGACTTCCCTTCACCACCTTCCCATGTTTCTCCTGGTCTCCTCACTCCCTGGACCCCATTTTCCCCGCCTCTTGTTTCAGTCTGCTGTTTGACGGTGGGCATCCTCCTGCAGCTTCCTGAAAGGGAACATGGGAGACGAGCGGTTTCAGATTCCTGATTTTCACAGCACATCGATGCAAAAGCTGAATAAAGGAACTCCAGACTGAAAGTCCATTCCCTTCAGAAGGAAAGCACTGCTCCAAGGCCGCCCAGCTTCGGTGACTCCTGGGAAGTCTGACGTCTCCTCTCTGGAGGCTCTTTGGCTCTGGGTTTCTCAAGTTCCGGGATGGTGGGTGTTGGTGTGGGTTTCTGTTATGTTCTTCATGCTAGGCACCTGATAGGTCTCTTGCTCTAGAACCTCCGTGCTGCAGATCTAGGAGAATCCCTTGTGTCATTTCTCATCACCTCCTCCCCTCTCCTCCCCTGCCCACATTCCGTCTCCCCCACTGTGAGCCCATCGTGTGGGCTGTCGGACCTTCGAGGCTTAGCATCTTGTTTTCAACTGAGCTCTACTTCCCGCCTCTTTTGAGTTTCTGAGATCCTTCTCAACTTTATCTTACCACCTTCCCTCCCGCTAACTCTTTCATTGCGATAAGCGGATTTCTTCTATTTCCAACAGCTCTTTTTTATCTTCCGTCCGTCCCCCCTTTACAGCTTCTCGCTGTGTTTTCACGGATGCGACGTCTCCTCTCTGCAAGTCCTTCCAGGCTTTCCTCTGCTCCTCACTTTGTTCCTAGTTCCCCCACTTGTCTCTCTTACATTCCTGTTAGAGTTCTCAGATGTTCAGGGAAGTATTCAGTTGCTGCCTGGAGCCTGTGTTCTGGATGTCGTGCAGGGTGAGGAGGAGCAGGGGAGAGGCTGTCATGGTGTGGGGTTCCAGGAACGGTGAGCGGGCAGGGGCCCGCTGTGTTGCTGGGATACCCCTAGATTTCAGCATCTGGAGGACGTTTCTCGGACAGGTTGGTCTCTGCAGGAAAGCAGCCTCCAGCCTCTGGCCTAGGGGACGGTAAGTCTGGCCGCCAATGTTCAGGAGCCACATGGGGGGACCGCAGTGAGGGGACCCTCACCTTTTTGTGTCCCATTGCCAGCATGGCACCCTGTCCCCGGCTGGGTCTGCGAGCCCAGAGATGCTCTCATGCATCTTATCCTGAGATAAGCCCAGACTTGTGTGGGAAAGGACTTCTACCCCGGCCATGCAAAGTAAGGGAGGGGACCTGGGGAAGCGGCGGCTTCTTGCACACGCTGCCAACCAACCCCCTCGTCTCTGGCACCATCCAAACTTGTGCTCAAGGGTACCTGGGATCGCCACATTTTTAGTTAATTTCGGGTGCGGAGGCATCAATCCTTGGCTCTTGCCATACACAGGCATTCAGGTTCCCCAGGCTGCTCAGTCTGTTACCACGTGTTCATCTGCCTCGAGCACCAGAATACTGTTGACTCTGTGCTGTCATTCCTGCCCTAGCCTCTTTGTACCTGCTGGTTTATTCCTTTTCTATCCCTTGTTGTCACTAGGGAGGAGTTTGGGGAGAGTGCAGATACATGCGTATACTCCATCTATCATCTTTCACTGAAAGCTCTGACCCTCGGCTCTTTAAATGACTTCGGTTGGTCAGGAACAGCATGGTGTAAAAATCAAGGATAGAGAAAAATAAAGCACTAAGGAAGGTTTTTAAAGTTTTATAGTCTCTTGTCCTTAGTTTAATTCTCTTGGAAGGCTCAAATCCCACATCTGTCACTTATGATTGCTCAACCTTTTGTAAGTTACTAGCACCTCTTAAGTTTTATTTTCTTACACCTAAAAGGTGACCCTACCACCTACCTCGCAAGGGCTACAGAATGAGATCATGCAACACAGCTGAGGGACTTCCAAATGCTGGAATGAACAGTGGCTTAGCGTAAGAAGGAAAACACGAATTTGTTTTTGGACGCCACAGAGCAGAGATGTTGGAGGGACACTGACACGGGGATGGGTGTGGGCCCTTAGGGTTGCTTTCATCCAGCAAACATTTCCTGAGCACTTTTGCTACACGAGATCCTAGGTCAGGCACTGAGGAATGAAGACTCGACCAAATACGTGAAGTCCTCCCACCGCAAGGCCAAACGTAGTGACACAGAAAGGCTGGAGCTTGGAGGGGAGAAGAGAAAGCCGTCTGCGCTGCCAAGGGAACAGAGGCGGAGACTCTTTACCTTTCTTTGTCTTACAAGGTCCACACTCAGGGTGAATCTCTTGTAAGGGGAGAGACACCACCTTCGCGAGGCCAGCATTCAGCATGTACTGGTACAGCCGCTTAAACGTCCTTTCGCACAGCCCCTGCCAACACACAATTTAAGAGCTGCCATCAGATACGAGCACGGCGTTTGCGACCACTAAAGTCCTGTGAACGAACACAGGCTCAGGACCTGAGTTAACCGATTATCTTGAGCGACGAAACACTGGAGGGGCTAATGAGGAAAGACTCCAAGCTATGCTGTCAAGGGAACAGAAGAAGGTGTAGATGATTCTATAAATGGATACATAGGGGTGGGAGTGAGGCAGATGGGAGCAGAGCCAGGAGGCTTTTCGCTGTATACTTTTTCAGTGGTTTGGTTTTCTAACCAAGGAAGTGTATCATTAACACACACACACACACACACACACACACACACACACACACACACACACACACACACACCTCTCACAGGCAATGGAACAAACAGAAAAAAAGATTCAGGAGAAAGAAAATTGTAGTCTATCAGTGAAGTTTCCACAACATGAGGATGATCACGTGCGCCCCACCGCTCACAGCTCTGCAAGGCAACGTGCCCATAATGACCCTACATGTCCCCATCTGCAGGGGTTACTGATGTGCAGCCTCCAGTGCAGGCCATGCTTTTCCATCTGCATGTTTTTGAAAATAACTGATTTACTTGCCAACATTGGAAAGTGAGAGATCTCATACATATGCAGGTTTGTGTGTATATATATCATATAAACATATATAAACATATATATGTGTGTGTGTGTGTGTATATATATATATATATGTATATATACGAAGCAGGTTCTAGCTTCTCCTAGAAAAAAAATCCAGCAACAAATCCTAGGACTGGGGTTCCTCAGAGCAGCAGTCAGAGGGAGCCACGACAGGCAGGCCCATGCACGGTGGCCCCATCAGCCTCTGGTACATTGGAGTTGAAGGTCACCAGTTATGTGCTGTCTTCTCCTACAGTAGTTACCAGGAGGGTTACATATTTCTTGAATCCATACCGAGAGCAAAAACATTTTTTACACTCGGCCTGTTTCATTTGTTCATAAATCCATCCTGGCTGCGACGAGCATTGACTTGGCCACCCCTGGAGTCATGAGGCCAGTTCCGGCTGCTGTAGGCTGTGGGCTGAATGACAGGAGGCACTTACCACTAAGAGCCTTTAGTGGAGTCTTACGGGTTTCCTCTTACTCTCTGGGGGAGAGAGAGGGAGCGAAATGTCTGCGGGCTGCCGCCACCACATATGTGATCAACTCTCAGAGCAGCCAGTGCCCCAGCCCTCGGGCAGGAGGACATACGGCTATCAAGGAATTACAGATGACTCACATATGGCTCATCCGAAGCCACCGGCTTGTAAATGGGATCTCTTGTTAATCTAGCTGCGCCCTCGGCATCATGGAAAGACCCTACGGAAGCTCATCCATCAAACCCCAGCCCCTAACATAGGGTCCTACGTCCTGGACGATCCCAAGCGCGGGAGAGGATGATGGAGTCCTGCCCTCCGGGGGGTCTGCCATCAGGGTCTCGCACAATCGGCCCAGCAACAAGGGAAAGAGGCAGTGTGAGCCTCCCCCACTCCCCCCAAAGGACAGCATGCCTATTCATGACATCAACCTCACGTGTTGGCTAATTATTCACCAAATCCTGCTCCGCTTCCTCTGACCCTGTTTCCGGCTGCCGATGAGACATCACTAAGTCAAAGTCCCAGAAGACCGTCACACTCGGTAAATCCTAACGTCGAATTTGTCATGCGCCTCGTCCTCGTGCAAACGTGCAAACGTGTTCCTCCTTCTGAACTCCCTACTTTATTCAGAGACTCATTCCACAAATACTTACTGAGCGCCTACCATGGGCCAGGCAGCGTCCGCCTGGTGGGGCTTCAGCAGTGAACAAACAGGCACGGTCGCTGGTCCCCGGTTCCTGCTCTCGGGAGCCTGCCCTCCAGCCCCATCGGCTTCAATGAGGAGCCATTACTCAAGCCGGACAGCAAGACTCCTTCCCTTTCACTCACCTCCATGTCCTGGCCTCAGGCGCTCACTCCGCCCTGCTAGCTCCTCTCCAAAACATCTCCCTTCTAGCGGTCATCACCCCCGGCCAGAGTCAACAGCATCCACCTTGCCACTCACACCTCCAATCTCTCTTCCTCCGCCAGGTTCATTTCCTATAAACACTCTTCCCTCCTCGTAATTTCTCCGTCTCTGAATTGCCACCGGCGGTTTACGAGGCTGAAGGCCACAAACCAGCCCCTCAGCCCGGTGCTCTAGACCTTTCTTAGCGCTCCAGCCACACTGTCGTTCCTCCTGCCTGAGCACACTGCCGCCTGGCAACGGCTTGGTTACTGCGCCTCTAACAACCTGCTGGAGCCACCCTCCCGTGCCCGAGTTGCCATTTCTTGTCTGTCTACTTTGGGAACACTTCTTCACAGCCCAGCTCAGCTGCAACTTGCTCTATAAAGCCTCTCCCAGCTCCCTGAAGCAAGCGCGTCCTTGCAAGGCACCTTCGAGCCTGAGCATGTGTTCGCACGTCTGCCTCTCCAGTGAGACTGCTCCACGACAGTGGGAGACCTGTCATCCTCACTAATTTTTGTCATCGAAGTACAGGACACAGTCCTGACTCAAAGCAGACATCCACTAAAGTATCTGCTGGAGGAATAAGAGAACAGCGCCCTGTGACAGTCCACTCGTATCACTTAGTCCGCAGTGCTGACCTGGGACCCGACCTGCCCGGTCTCCGCACGCCCGAGTGACCCAGTAGGGCGGAGGGTTTCAATCACCGATGTCTGCTGGACAAGAAATATGAGGAACAATGTGGGCAGAGATTTGTTTATTAAATAGGGATTTTCTTCATTTCTACTAGGCTCTCTCAAGAGAAAGACGTATTTTTCTTTCATTTTCCACTCTTCATGGAGACTCAGATACCGAAAAATATTTCTTACCACAAACAGCAGTGCACATGTAATGACAAATGACAAGGGCCTGGTGTCTGAGAGGTGGCAGGAAGGAAGGGGCTGGCAGGGGTGGGTGGAGGGGCGGCTGGCCAGCACACAGCTGGCTCTAGCTGACTGCCATCAGGAGAGACTGCAGGCCCAGGCTTGACGGAACCTCTGATATGTCAAAGGAAGCAGGGAACTTAGATTTGTCTGTGAAATCTCAGTTAAAAAAAAAAAAAATGCCAGGTCAAATGTACTTTTAACAACATATAGGCCAAATCTGACCCCCAGGCCTCAGTTCCTAAGCTCTGCCTCAAAGAGACTTGGGCATGGGGGCCTGTGTGGCTCAGTCAGTTAAGCATCTGACTCCTGATTTCTGCTCAGGTCATGATCTCAGTCGGGAGTAGGAGATCGAGCTCTGTGTCGGGCATGGAACCTGCTTAAGATTCTCTCTCCCTCTGCCCTTCCTTGCTCGTGTGCTCTCTCTAACTCTAAATAAATAAATGAACAAATGAGGGGCTCGGGCGTAGAGGAGATCTAACAAAGAGAAGAGGCCCATTTCCCTCTATGACGGAATCAGAGATGAGGGCTCCACTCACCAATGCAGGAGGTGAGGAGCAAGGATTATTGTTTTTTGTTTTTTTTAATGTTTATTTATTTTGAAGGACAGGGAGGGGCAGAGAGAGGGAGAGAGAATCCCAAGCAGGCTCCAAGCTCAGCATGAAGCCCAACACGGGGCTCGATCCCACGAACCACGAGATTATGACCCGAGCTGAAATCCACAGTTGGATGTTTAACCTACTGAGCCACCCAGGCGCCCCAACCCTGATATTGATGATCAGATTCCAAATCACGGTCCTTTGTGGGCTAATCACTATGACCCAAACAGGCTGACTTTAAACTTCAGGTTGTAAGTTCCGCTGTCTAACCGGCAGGGCAATTTGTTTCTCTCCCCCGTCTAATGCTGGCTCCGCCGAACACTGTTCGAATCAGCCTGGGGGGCCACATGCCCCCTCCGTGCTTTCCTCCTCCCCCCACCTCTACCGCGGGGCCCAGAGACTAGGCCGGTGGGTAAGCACTTCTCTCCCCATGCCGTCACACTATCATTTCAGTATTAAACCAGTGTGATGGAATTAGAAGTGTGCTCACAGAAGCACCCCTAAGTGCCCAGGTCCACCATTCCACACGAACTTATACCGCAGGGCCTCGAGCAAACCCTGGGGAAAATGGGGGCCAGCCTAGGGCAGGAAGGCCTTCGATGAAGGCCTGGGCACTTTTTCCTTCTGTGGAACAAAGGAAGATCCCACTCACTTCAAGGTTAAGGACGGTTAAGTCTGTGAACAGGGCTGATTACAAGCCACCATCAAGGTACACTAAACAAAGATGTCCAGGCTGTGGCACAGTTCAGTCCAGCCCAGAGCACAGGCGGCCCCGGGCACTTACCAGCTCTTCTCTCAGCCTGCCCAGGGTCTCCATCTGGTTACTCCGTGTGCTCAGCACACCCGAGAGCTTCTCCATGAGGATGTCATATTTGCTCCTCCTATGAGAAACACAAAACAGCTTGTCTGGTCAAACCTATTGCTAAAGAGTGCCTCGCAAGCCTTCAGTGACCACATCCCAAACTACAGAACCTTCATCTTCGGTCTCGGCCACCATCCAGCCCACAATGCGCACTTGGTAGGGCAGAGACCGGCTCTGAGTGGCTCGGTCACATGGCCAAGGGCACCTAGGTAGTGGCCGTGTATAAACTAGACCTTTGGGCTGCAGCCGTAAGGATTCTTCAAAATACCTTATGTTTTTATAATAGCATCAAGTTTAGGAAGGACCTTAGGTATTTCTATATAAATCGCTTGGTGAAGGAGGGGATTATTTCATAAAGAAGTGAAACAGGTTTTCTAAACTTCAGACTCAAGACACGAACGTAGGTCCTTGCCCACATCCAGCGCTCTGTTCGCTATATCATGATGCCTCTGATTCTGAAGGCTGGCCTCTACTCTGACTTCACTGGCCTGATCAAGCCCAACCCCCAACTCATTTTTATTGTGTAGAATCATAAATGACTGCCTCCAAGCTAATGGCCACCAAGGAAGCTATGAAAGAGAGTGGAGGGCTCCCAACCATGTGTGCCTGGGGAGGCTGGGGGCAGGGTGTAGCTGGGAAGGTGACCTTGACTTTAACTGGTCACAAGCTCAGGGTCACGGAGGGCTTATGTATGGGATACAGAGTCTGCACCCACTTCTCCACTTCGACTGCCTCTCAACACATGAAAGGATAAAGGAAGGCACAGATATTTACTGCATGTGAATTAATACCAAGCACTGAGTCATGGCCATTTTCTAGGAGAAGAAACCGTGGTTCAGAGAGGACAAGTGCCTTTGCCCAAGTAAGGGGCAAAGATTTAAATACAGATCTTGACTTAGTCCACTGTTAATCTCTTCCACCCACAGCTGCCGCCTACACCAGGTAGGAGTCTAGTGATACTGTATTTAACTAGTGGAAAGTAAGACTAAATAAATAAAATGCGAACTGTCGAAGCATGATTCTCTCTCCAGTAGGATTTCTAAAATACAGGTTTGACGACAAATTTGGAATTTTGACAGGAATACAGTGATGTCATTACTCCTGGAAATCCTTAGTCAACAGTCTGCCTACATGTATATCAAGCACTTTCTTTGGGCCCAGGCCTGTGCTAGGCAGTGGACACTGTCGACTTTAAAACTTATACTTAATCCTGAGTGTTCACTCACCTCCCACTTGGAGAGCATGCCTGGCCACTGGTAATGGGCAAGGTCTCTGTCATTCGGCTAGGGGTGAGTCAAAGTCATTCCCCGTGGTCCAGGGAAAGGAAGGGCCTGCCTACTGCCTCTCAAGGATTCCGTGACATTGCCCGACTCCACTGTGGAGCACTGGTGGCCAGGCGCTCGGGGGCTCCCGCTTACTCACCCGAGGGCCACCTTTTCCAAGGCCTACTCCAGCTCGATCCTTCCCTACCCTGGTCTCTGGATGTCTCACCAAGGAGGCCATGAGGTGCCGGACGGCAGGCTGAGGCCTGTCTCAAGCGTGGTGGAACACTGCTTTCCCCCATTCCTATGCCAGGCAGTCACCCCAACAGGGAGCAGGAAGGAGTCAGAGACTCACTCCCAGAAACCCTCATCCTCAGAAGGGAATGTACACATCTCACCACCTTGCTATACTGGCTGGACCAGGACCCGTGGCTAAATAGCAACGTCATGCACGGTGATCACTCAGCACAACCTCCACATCTCACCGTCTAGGCTGATTATGAGAGTTGCGTGTTGGAAAAACATGCCAATTTTAAATCGGATACAATTCAATCTCAATTCTGTCACCAAAACAAATCTGATTTGACTGATTTGTTTTTATTTTTATACTCCCCCCCCAAATTTCACCAAAATGTTAACAGTCCCTATTGCTGGGCAATGGGGTTACAGGAATTTTTTTTCCTTCTTTTCAGTATAATCTCCAAATTTTCTAAATCAGCATGACTTATTTTCACAATCAAACATGGATAGTAAATCTCTTTTAAAAAGCTATAGTCTAGGGCACCTGGGTAGCTCAGTCAGTTAAGCGTCTGGCTCTTGACTTTGGTTCAGGTCATGATCTGATGGTTCATGAGTTCAGGCCCCGCGTCGGGCTCCTCACTGAGTGTGGAGTCTAAGATTCTCTCTTTCTCTCTCTCTGCCCACCCCCCGTCCCTCTCTCCCATTTGTGCTCATGTTCTCTCTCTCAAAATAAATAAAGTTAAAAAAAAAGAAAAAAAACCTATAGTCACGGACACCTGGGTGGCTCAGTTGGTTGAGCATCCAACCCTTGATTTTGCCTCAGATCATGGTCCCAGGGTTGTGGGATCGAACCCTATATTGGGGTCCACGCTCAGCGTGGAGCTTGCTTAAGGCTCTCTCCCTTGGGGCACCTGGGTGGCTCAGTCGGTCAAGCGTCCCGACTTTGGTTCAGGTCATGATCTGATGGTTCATAGTTCAAGCCCTGCTTCGGGCTCTGTGCTGACAGCTCAGAACCTGGAACCCGCTTCAGATTCCGTGGCTCCCTCTCCCTCTGCCCCTCCCCCACTCGTGCTCTTTCTATGTCTCTCAAAAAAAAATAAATAAATGTTTAAAAAAAAACTTAAAAGATTCTCTCCCTCCCTCTGCCCCTCCCCTGCTTGCGCATGTACGTGTGTGCTCGTCCTGTCTAAAATAAAAGCAAAACATAAATCAATAAAAGTAAAAAGCTACGGTCGTGCTGTGATTTAGCCTCCATGGTTTGTAAAGGCCTAACGCGCAGGGCAGAACGGAGTGCTTTGGCGTGCACATGCTATACCTGTCCACGTGAAACCGATTCAGCAGGAGGAGGATCGAGTGCTGCTGGGCTCCGGTGGGTAATCGGATCACATGTGACTGCATCGTAATGAGCCCGTTTTTGTTCAGAATTTTCCGGTGATAGTGGAGCTTCCCGGCATCAACCCTGGAGGAGAGGAGGGGCGTGGCTCTGTCACTTTTGCTTTGCTGGCTGCTTTCCCCCAACAGCGTAGAGGGCCTCTCACCTGAACGTCAGTGCTAGACACACACTGTAGCACTGGCTAGTCCTACCCAGCCACTCTACGACGACAGTCACTGTGGGACAGCGGCCTTGAAAACAACAGCCATGCCTCAGCCTAAGAGCACAGCCGAGGTCCCTGGCAGAGGCGGACGGGGGATGGGGGTGGAGGCCCAGGGAAATGGGCACGGGACGGACGGTGGGGTGGGCGACGATGAGGGTTAGTGATGACACCATCAAATACAGGTGCCCAATCCTGTAGTGGCCAATAACTAGGGGGACTACACATCCTGATTTGCCTGGCGGTCCCAATTTATGCCCACTGCCTTGGCCTCGCCCTGGGGCCCCACTCTCCACTCTCAAAATGTCTGGTTTAGACACTAAATTATAGGGTCACTCCAGTGTCTCTTCATACACAAAGCCCTGCACTCCCAGTCAGCATAGGTTGCAGACTGCCCCAGTGGCAGGGCTGAGAGGAACGGGGAAGGAGGTAGGTCAACAGGCCCATGCTGGGGGGCAGGGCACAATCATCAGGGAGCCCTCTCAAGCGAATCATCCCCTCACTTGAAAGCAGTGCTGTGGAGGTCACGCTGGAGCTCGCCTTGCCACCGGGACCGGCCCAACCGCTCCAAAATGCAGTAGGAGAAGTCAGGGAGCTTCAGGTCGGGGTCACCCTCCAAGCCTATCAAGGCCCTGTACCGCATGTCCTGGGAGGCGACGATGATCAGTCTCTTTCCCCACCTGCGGATCAGAAACGACGACACAGAAGAAATAACTTTAAGTGATTTGAAGAAAATATGAAAAAACAGGGGGTGCCTGGGTGGCTCAGTCAGTTAAGCATCAGACTCTTGGTTTTGGCTCAGGCCATGATCTCGCGGTTCATGGAATCGAGCCCCACGTCAGGCTCAGTGCAGAGCATGAAGCCTGCTTGGGATTCTTGCTCACCCTGCCCCTCCCCTGCACACTTATTTATAAATAAACTTAAAAAAACAAACAAAACGCTGAACCTTAGAGAATCATCATTTCTTGTGCTGCTTCTTACAGCTTTACAATCCCCCCCATTAAGGCGGTTTCAGTGTCCAAACTGCAGCATTTGGGGTGAACAGCGCCAACCTTGTGTTCTCCTTATGTGGTGCCCTCCGAGGTCTCGTCAGGACACTCAGACCAAAGCCCAAACTCCCCAGCAGGGCCTGATACATCCGATGCACCCTCCATGGCCCTGATGGTCCTCAAATGAGCTGCTTCCTCTGCCCGGGCTCCTCCCCGAATCTGTAGGTGATGGATTCCTTCTGATCATTGGGGCTACTGCTTAGACATGACCTCCTCGGGCCTTCCTGAAAGTCTAGCCCCAGCTATCCCCTACCTGGCCATTGCCATATTCTTCACAGCACCCGGCACTCTTAAAAATGGTCATATTTTGGGGATGCCTCGGGGGGCTCAGTCAGTTGAGCGTCTGACTTTGGCTCAGGTCATGATCTCATGGTTGGTGAGTTCGAGTTCCGCATCAGGCTCTGTGCTGACAGCTTGGAGCCTGGATCCTGCTTCGGGTTCTGTGTCGCCCTCACTCTCTGCCCCTCCCCCAGTCGTGCTCTGTCTCTCTCTCTCTCAAAAGTAAATAAACATAAAAAAAAAATTTTTTTTAAGGTCATTTTTTTTTTTTTTTTTTGCAGACATTCTTGTCCATCTCCTCCCTTCAAATTTAAGTGTCATAAAGGTAGGCACATGGTACTGACTTGTTCACTAGGACACCTTCAGTGCCTAGTATGATTGTAGTGCATAGTAGGGGCTCTGTGAGTATTTGTTAAGTGAGCAAACTAGCCTACCGAACTGGACAGATAAGCTTCAGAGTCAAAAATACAGGCACGTCTCAGAGATGTTGTGGGTTCAACTCTAGACCATTGCAAGAAAGCAAATAGTGTGATAAAGCAAGTATCACAATAAAGCTAGTCAAATAAAGTTTCTGGTTTCCAGTGCATATAAAAGTATGTTTATACTATACTGTAGTGTAGTGTATTAAGTGTGCAATGACATTACGTCCAAAAAAACCAATGTGTGTACCTTAATTAAAAAATACTATTGCTAAGAAATGCTAACCATCATCTGAGCCTTCACCAAATTGTAATCACCGGTCCCAGATCACCGTAACAAATATAGTAACGAAAAAGTTCAAAATATTGAGAAAACTGGGGCGCCTGTGTGGCTCAGTTGGTTAAGCGTCCAACTCAGCTCAGGTCACGGTCTTTACAATTTGTGAGTTCGAGCCCTGCGCCGGGCTCTGTCCTGACAGCTCAGAGCTTGGAGCCTGTTTCAGATTCTGTGTCTCCCTCTCTCTCTGCCCCTCTCTCACTTGTATTCTGTCTCTCTTTCAAAGATAAACATTAAAAAAAAAATAAAGAAAAGAAAGAAAATATATTGAGAAAATGACCGAAATGTGATACAGAGACACGAAGCGAGCAAATGCTGTTGGGAAAAATGGTGCTTGATGCAAGGTTGCCACGAACCTTCAATTTCTAAAAAATGCAGTATCTGTGAAGCACAGGATGACAAGGTAAGTCTGTACCGAACTGGGTAATCAGCGGATTTATAGTCTGTTGAAGACCAGACCCTGGAAGAATCGTCAGCTCCTCCTAGTGACTTGAGGTGTGAAAATAATAAAGAGGCCAAGAACACGTCCTAGCAAGGCATTTCAGACTGAGTGACGTGATGGGAGACAGGCCTTGTGGTTAGATGTCTAAACAACAGAGCTAAGAAGAATTAGATGCTGGCCCAGATTTGAGGGGTTGGTAGACCATGAGTTCTTATACAGGGACCCTCAGTGATGCATTCATCTGGGAAAGGGAGCGCTTCCGAGCGGGGGTATCTTGGTGCCAAGAAGTGAGTGAGTGAGGGGTTCTCTGCCAGCACACCCTCGTGGGATCTCTGCTCCAAGGCTTGGACCCCAAGAGTATGTGAATGGAGTGGGCCAATCTGCCCAAGATGTCAGCTTAAATTAGCAGATGAGGCCTAGTGGGTGGAGTCTCAGACTTAAGTGATGGAGACTCGGCAGAGAAACAGATTTCTTCTATCACATCCCTCAGACTGATGGTTCTCCTTCCTCCTACCCCACACTGGCTGGTTTCACTTCTACCACCAACTGGGCCAAAGATGAAAGAAGAGGTTGTCTTCCTTTTAACCTTACACTGTGACCTAAAATAAGTCTTCTGTAGAGTCATGGAAGTCGGCAGAATCCATCCTCAGAGAGAATGGTTGCGAACACGCATGAAAGAGACAGTCCACTTCCTGTGTCTGCACATCACAGACTTAGGACCTTTGCTCTCTCGTCCAAAACAGGTTCATTAAGTTAAACTGGAAGAGGTCAGCTGGGAAAAGAAAGCTGGAAAACTGGGGAACAGGTTTGCTGCTTTTCACACAGGCTCAGATTTGTTTACTACGCTGTACTATCATAATCCCGACAGTTCCAATTAGCTGACTAAGGGACTCCTGCTAGGCTTAAAATGCTGAGTGTGGTCACCAGACAGGATGTCAAATACTGATTAAGCACAATGTAAAGTACCAGAGATGCCAAGATAGATAAAAGCGGTATCCACCTTCAAGGAGCTCACAGTCCACTGGAGGAGGAAGTCCAGAAAGTGAGCGATTATGCTATGATCCAACAGCTGTCAGAGAGCACCTAGGAAATGGCATACGTCCAGAGCCCAATTCCATCTAAGCTGTGCGTGTGAACGGAGCACAGTAACTAGGGAACGCTCTCACAGGAGGGGATGTTGAGTGAGCACTAAGCTTGGGGGCGGGGGGCGGGGCGGTGAAGGGCAAGGAAGCAGAACCTGCAAGTTTCTGGGGGCACGAAGCAGTGCGCCTGTCCTGGGGGCAAATGGCCCGGACAAGAAGCCTGGTGTGGGGTCGCAGGCTGGAAAGCAGAAGGAAGGAGAGCCCGAGAGGTCAGTGCGAGTCCACATCCCAAAAGGCCTGGCAGTGCCGTCCAGGGAGTTTGGATGCCATGACACAGGTCAGGGGTTAGAACTTCCAGATCAACAGGAGAGTCAATCAGTCAACATGCACTCTCAGGAGCCGATGTGGTGCCAGGCATACTCTAGATCCTAGAGATACAGCCATGAACAAACAAGAGTTTCTGCCCTCAAGGTTACAGTCTGGTATGGAAAGAGTGACGTAAATAAACACTGAAGACCATTTTTGGTACTGACGTGAGTAATACGATGATGTCTGGGCAACAGGGACATACTTTTTGAGGAACCAAGTCCAAGGCTGAATGAAGAGAAGGGGGTGGGAGATGTGAAGATCTGAAGCAGAATATTTTTAAGTTTATTTATTTGAGAGAGAGAGAGAGAGACAGAGAGAGGAGTGTGCGTGTGCATGAGTCAGGGAGCGGCAGAGAAAGAATCCCAAGCAGGCTCCGCGCTGTCAGCTCAGAGTCCGACGAATAGAGGCTCGATCTCACGAACCGTGAGATCATGACCTGAGCCGAAATCAAGAGTCAGACGTTTAACCAACCGAGCCCCCCAGGAGTCCTGAAGGCAGAAGACTCTAAGCAAAAGGAACAACATGTGTTGCAGCCCTGAGTAACAGATTAGCCCGGCGTGTTCGGGCCAAAGCACAGAGAGGGCTATGGGGGGAGAGCTGGGTGGGCAGAGGGTAGGCATATGGAGCCTGATGGGCCACTCAGCAGGGTGGGCAGCACTAGGTGGGACATGGCTCATGGTTCTGGCCTAAATACCAAGGGAAAATCACAGTCCCAGAGAGAGAGAGCACAAGTCAGGAGGGGCAGAGAGAGAGGGAGACAGAAGATCCAAAGCAGACTCTGCTGACAGCACAGAGCCCGAGGTGGGGCTTGAACTTACAAACCAGGAGATCATGACCTGAGTTGCCGTCAGAGGCTTGACCAACCAAGCCACCCAGGCGCCCCATGGATCCTGTAATTTTTTTAAGAGGAGGTAGAAATCCAGATTTTAAATATTAGCAATGAAATAAAATTGAAAACAAACAAACCACCATGCTGGCTAAACAAAGCATGTCTGTGGGGGACATGCGGCCAGTCTGAGCTATCTGTCCTGAGTGACCAAGGCACTTTCCACCACAAGTCCATCTTAGAGAAAAATGTTCCATGCAGTGTGGAAAGTTCTGAAGAGGAGAGACAGTACGAAGGGAGATAAGAGACTATTGTACTATTTTGAGCCCAAAGGGCGTTTGAGAAAACGTCAGAAGGTCAAGTCCACAGGACTCGGTGGCCAGCTGAACGTAGAAAGAGAGAAGGGGCCCAAGTTTGCATCTTATACGGCAGGCGCGTGGGAATCCTCTGGAGCAGAGGGAAGACACAAAAGGGGCAGGAAATGGAAGAGGAGGCAAGTTTGGGGTGAAGGAGAGTGATGCTCTGACTTCTGGGCGCACTGAGGAAGAGGTTACTGTAACTCCACACACGGCACTTGACAGACGCCTGGGGAGCACTCAGAGCCCTGGGGAGCAGCCCAACATTTAAGGGGTGGAAGGAAGTCAGGGAGTCCATGAGGGAGCTGGTAAGGATCGGCTAGAACAGGAAAATAAAGCAGGAAGCCATGGGACAAAAGCTTTACAAGTCCTTGATGGGGTGGAGGGGGCAAGGAGGTTACGGGCCCTACAGTGTCCACAGGCTCATTACTAGGAATCTTCGGGGATAAGATTTCGGTGAAGTAATGAAGTCAGACATCAGGACCGAGAGGGCAGAGGTGAAGGGGACAAAGAGTGAGAGTGGCTATTTCTTCTGGGAAGCTTGGTCCTACAAGCGGCAGAGAGAAAGAGAGATCTATGGTCACAGGGGGTCTGAGGTCAAGAGAAGGTCCTGTTGTAAGCTGTGTGAGTCACGTTAGGGCTGAGGAGACAGCACCAGCAGAAAGGCAAAAGTTGGAAATGACGGAGAAGGGGCACCTGGGTGGCTTAGTTGGTTAAGCATCCGACTTCAGCTCAAGTCATGACCTCGAGGTTTGTGACTTTGAGCTCCGCATCGGGCTTACTGCTGTCAGCAGTAAGATCCTGTCTCCCTCTCTCTCTGCCCCTCCCTCTCAAAAATAAATAAACATTAAAAAAAAAAAAAAAGAAAGAAAGAAAATGATGGAGAAAGATGAGCTTCCTGAGAGAGGCAGGGAAGAGCAGGAGGTACAGGGAGCTGGGCTGGGGGGCGGGAAGGGGGATGGGCAGAGGAGGAGGAAGAGAAGCAGGGCGAGGCCCTAGACAGGGCCATGGTTTCTGGTCACCTCTGAGCTGGGGGGTGGGGGTGGGGGCAGGAAGAGATGTGTAACAGCTGCAAGTTGAAGATGGAAGTCAGGAGAGTTCACACGGGCAGCTTCTCCCTGTTCTGTGAAGCGGGGAGGGAGGTGGGAGTGGGGCTAGGCTTAGAAGATGACAGGTGGAATGGACCACTCTGGGAAACCGGGGGTCCGGCCGGAGACTCAGGAAAGGACCGCTGGGCAGCAGGGGGCCCAGTCCCTACGAGAGTGATCCAGGGGACGTCTGGGTGGCTCAGGTGGTTAAGTGGCTGACTTCAGCTCAGGTCCCGATCTCATGGCTTGTGAGTTCGAGCCCCACTCTAAAGCGCAGAGCCCACTTTAGAGCCTCTGTTCCCCCCTCCCCTTTCCCTCCCCGACTGCCGCTTGTGCTCTCTCTCAAAAATAAATAACACATTAAAAAAAAAAAAGAGTGATCCAAATGATAGCCTCCTGCCCTGCCCAACCGTGCCAGGACTGTGGATACAAGGGAAAGAGAAAGGCAGGTCCCTGAGCAAAATGAGCCGAGTGAAGAAGGCAGAGGCTTCGTAAAGGGCTGGCGAGACTCAGCGCTCTGACTGTGCACCCGACTTCAAAGTAGGAGGATTCCCATGAGTTTCTGATGGTGCAAATCAGTTACCTGCCAAAGGCCTCCACCATCATACAGCGGGGCTGTAAAGACTTGGTCCTGATGTCATTGGTTATGTTTTTCCTCTCCTTAAAGTACCGGCAAGAGCCCTGGATGCCATCTTTATTCTCTAAAATCATATGAATGGGGTAGACGTCCTCCAAAGCGACTGGATCCCTCCGGGACTCCAAAATTCCGGTTTCCAAGTCAATCTCTTCGTATCTACAAGAGGGAAGGCACAAATACCAAACCACAAATCAGCTCCGGAAACAGTACATACTGGGCCACATTCTTCTGACAACCTCCTGCTGAGACCAGAGAGAGAGAGAGAGAGAGAATGTGCTCACTCAGTCTTCCCGCTTTGCAAATGCAGATTAGAGCAGCATTCCTGCCTTTTTAACGCAAAGAACACAGGCCTTCCCAGGGTCCCCCAAATCCACCCTAAGAAGCTGAATGCTGGAACCAGAACCGTCCTACTGGCCCAAGTCGTGGTCTTTTGGTTTCCCTTCAAATCTGGTGCCTGTACGTTAACAATTTTCACCTTGGGATCCTATGTCCTGCCTTTTCCCTCCAAACACTGACCCTGTATCTTCGCTTGTCTACCAAACACCTCAAATTCAAGGAGATCAAAGGCAAAGTTATAACTGCCTCTCCCCGCCCCCAATAAAGTCCCTCCTTTCCACTCTCTCCCAGTTGTGTCGTATCAATGTCATGGAGACATCTTTGACTTGGGTTTCTTCCTTTATCCAGTCAGCCAACTTTGTTAAGCTTTCCTTACAAACCTCGCTCACATCCTGCTCTAGTCCAGTTGAGGCTAAATCCCACTTCCGCTTATTGGCCCTTTCCTCCTTTGCCTTCTGTGTGATCTCTACACTGCGTAACCCTCCAACCCCCAATCACATCTGCCAGGACACCGCTCTGAACTGCTACCCTCCATTTCTCCAGCCGCACCTTCCCAGGCTTCTTGGAAGGTTCCTAGTCCTTCATCCAGCCCTTCCACGTAGGTGCACCTCAGGGCCATGTCTTAGGCCTCCAGGGAGAATCCTGGCCTACAACTTAAACATCCAACCATACGGGATGACTCCACATGTCCAGGTCCATCCCTCTCTCTGGCCTGCTCCCCCCTCCCCTGCCCCGCATGAAGCCACATGTTTACTAAACAGAATCTCCACTAGGGTGACCCAAAGGAACTTCAAACTCCATGTGTCTCAAAGTACGTTCAACATCTTCCCCACCTCCCCCAAGACTCAACCACTGTGCTGCCCTTCTGTGTTCCCTACCAACAGGGCAGGGCATCAGTATTCACTCAGGTACCCAAATATCAGGAACCAGAGGAATCATCCCTGATTCCCACCTCTCCTTATAACCCACATCCAGTCACCCAATCCTCTTTATTCTGGTTTCATAGGTTTTCATCCCACCTGCTTCTCTTATTTTCACCTGCACCCTGGTAAGCAAAACCATGATTGGTTGTTTGTGGCTGGATTACTAAAATCTCTCAACTTCACACTTTGCCCCTAGTCTGACTCGCCTTTCAGTGGCTTCTAACTACCCTTTCGATAAAGGATAAGCTATTTAAGTGGATTAAAAGACCACCCAATTCCCTCTCCAGTCCAACTGAGCGAAGGGCAGAGTGGGTTTTGTACCCCAGACTTTGTGGATTCAAATTGGGGGTTCTGGTCTTGCTAGCAGATGATCTTAAACAAGTCACTTAAACGCTCTGTGCCTCGATTTTCTCTTCTAAGGCTTTTGTAAAAATTAAATAACTCGCTCTATGTCAGGATCTTAGAACAGTCCCGGCTCACAACAAGCATACATGTAAGTGCCAAACATTATTCCTCATTCCCCACCTCCAATCCTACACTTCAACCAAACTTAACATATTTCTCCTCCTGCAGGCTTCACATTTGCTGTTTCCTGTCCAGAATACTCTGCCAAGTGCCCACCTAAATCCAATCTTTAAGTCCTGTTTTGGACAGTATTACCTCTGGGAACTTCTCACAATATGCCTTTAGAGCACAGATTCTACAGACGGATGGCCTGGGTTCAAATCAACACGTGGGTCACTTATAATCTTTGTAACCGTTGAACAGGTTACTTAATCGAAGGCTCAGTTTCCTCCTCTGCAAAATGGGGAAGATAACAGTACCTACTGCTGAGGATCAAGTGAGTTCAGTCCCCTGAAGCTCCCAGAACAGGATCTTAGGGTATAGTACTAGGCCAAAAATAAGCACTCCATAAATGCTAGCCATTATTATTATTATTATTATTATTATTATTATTATTATTAAGGTTGCTGTTATGCAGATGTCTAATTGACTTAGGCTCTCCAGTCAAGCACTGAATGAATGCCCCAGAAAGGGTGGTTGAACTCATCGGTCTCCAGCCTTGATCTGAACTCACCTCCTAACCACTACGGAAGAAGAGTACTCTTTGAAACTTGAAGAATATCCCGCCGGTCCTGCTCACCACCACCCAACACCCACACGGACATAATGGGACATCATGAGATAACCCTCAACTCCATCGAACGCCCGGGCTCTACCAGGCCCGAGGAACCCCCAGTCAGCCTTACACCCAGGCCTCCCCCCCCGGCCCCCCCCCCCCCCCACGACTCACGGTCCTCCCCGGGCTCCACTCCTATCTCCCACCCCCTCCCGTCAGAACCTGGGCCCCTCCCAGAGCCATCGGACCCCGGGCTCTGCGCCCGCCCTCTCGCCCGCCCGCCGCAGGACCAGGCCGCTGACCGGTCCTGGAGCTGGAGGTCGGGTCGCTCTCGAGGCTCTTCATAGAAGCTGATGCCCGGGTGCGTGGCAAGGGCCCGCCACAGGAACTCCTGCGTGTAGGGCTCCAAAGGCAGGGGGAAGGGCGGCACTCGCGTCTCCAGACGGCTCCACAGCGCAGGCAGACACAGGCCATCAAGCCCCTCGAGGGCCACCTCGTCCAACAACGACTCGAGCGCGTCCATTGCTACTTCGGTGGGCAGCTCCCCCGGCGCCTGCGCACCAGGACACTAAAGGCCCTCCAGCGCGCCTGCGCACAACCTTCGGCGGCCCTGAGAGGCGGGATGGACTTTGAGATCCGAGGAGGAGTTCCAGAGCGCCGATGCGACGTCACTCCCTTTGGGGGCGGGCTCAGTCCCTGGATCTCCACCGCCATTGGTCCGGAACCCCGCAGTAACCAGGGGAACTGCAAACAGTGTAGGGGTCGCTTCCGGTTCGAGCACCCGGAACCGCCGCCTCTAGGGATGGACGGTGAGTGTCCGTGGGCCCCTGCGGGCGGTCGGGCAGTTATTCTTTCACCTTTCCTGAGGCTTCCCCGGACAGAATCCTAGGCCGGAGAGCCCTGGACCACCACTTCCTGACCCATGGTGGCCCCCGGTCTGAGGGAAAGGGAGACTTAGTGATCCGGGATGGCCAGAAGAGGCTGGGGGGAGTGGTCAGTGGTGTGGCCAAGGTGCAGAGCTGTGGTCGTGTAGGAACCCGGTACAGGCTGGAGGCTCAGAAGAGGTTTAGAGTGGAAAGGAGAAGTAGAAGTCTGAGGGCGAGGGGGTCCTGTGTGTCTTCCTCGGATGTGGAACTGTGCAATCTGGGAGATGGTACGGGAGTAAGCGTCACCCTGGGGAGTGCGGTCGTCAGCAAGTGGGAGAAGGGAGTTGGTAAGGTGGGTGGGGGAATTCTAGGGCATACTCTCTTTATGAGCTCTGGTGAGAATAATTAGTACCGTCCAGTGCCAGGAACTCTGTAAGCTATCTCAAGCAACACCTCGTTAAGCTTCAGAACAGCCCTTTGAGGTCAGTAGTGTTCTCCTGTTTTGCAAATGAAGCAACTGAGGCTCAAAGAAGTTAACTTGCCCCTAACCAAACAGCCCACAAGTGGCAGGGTAGGTAAGAAAGCCAGACACTCTGCCTCTGGAACCAAATTATGGAGTTTGAGATTTGAAGCGGGTTTCGGAGGCCCTTCATTCCAGAAGTTGCAAATGCAGATATATGTAGGGACAAGTCTGGCGGGCTGGATTGGGCTGCGACTGAAAATCAATTCGCCTTTTGAAAGGAAAGCGTCTCACTCGGCTCCAACCTATTATTTTCCTGGGGCACTTCTCTAAATACCGGGACAGCCAATCAGTCTGAAGGCCAGATGGAGCCTGTGGGCCACTGTTTAGAGGTCCCTGATTAGAATCATAGAATCGACCATGGGAAGCAATCTAAAAATAGGCTACTCGGATCTCATTTTGAAGATAGGAGGACTAACGTTTAGACAGACTGTTAGGGTCTATGCTAGAATTCAGATCAGTTTTCTCATTTCACCACTAAGAGGGATTTGTTCCTTTGTGATATCCACTTAATGCAGTGTGGGATTTTTTTTTTTTTAATTGAATAATCTGATGTGTGCTTAAAAGACGCTTTGCCCTTTGTACTTCAGAGGTACTGTAAAATGTCATTTGCAGGTTTGCCTTGTGGGAAGATCAATGTAATGTTTCTACAGAACAACAGTTCTCAAATTTTTTTGGTCTCAGGACTCCTTTATGCTCTTACCTCAGAAGAGCGTTGTTTATGTAGATCTGTGAAATTTACCATATCAGAAATGAAAGCTGAGAAAACCTTAAAACATTCATTTATCAACTTATTTAAAAATAACAATGAACCCATTACTTCTGAATATAAATAATAATTTTAATGAAACATAGCTTTGCGCCCCCGCCCCCAAAAGTAGTAGGAAGAGTAGTAGTGGCATTATTTTACATTTTCTTAA
Source organism: Puma concolor (assembly GCF_028749965.1). NCBI lineage: Eukaryota > Metazoa > Chordata > Mammalia > Carnivora > Felidae > Puma > Puma concolor. The sequence continues at coordinate 20,579,327 of NC_141682.1, read as the reverse complement.
ATCTCTTCAATGTCTGGCTTGATAGAAAATAGCTAGACTCTCATTTCGGCTTTGGCAACCAAACATGTGTTTTCTGGCTGATGTATATGAGCAAAGTCTGGCCTCACACAGATATATAGTTGGAGCAGGGACTATTTTAATTGCCTTTTCAAATACCATTCTTTTTTGATCCTACACCAAGACTTAGCAAGTGGTAATTCTTGAAGGTTATGTGCAGTGTGGCATCTGAAACCATATTGGTGAACTTTTATACTCTATTGTATTAAAATCCATTGGTTTATCATGCCCTTTGGTTGGATATTTTACCCACGTATGATTTTGTTACATTAAATGTTTGTCATTTAGGAAATGTTGATTTACCGAGTTATACAAATCTTCCAAATGTTGACATTTTAAAAATTCCACTATTAATATCAAATAGAATGTCATCATGATATCAAAAAAAATCACATTTGTTAATATAACTACCATATAAGCTGTTAAACTCAAGGTAGTAAGAAACAAGTTTTCATTTGGGCAACAAACACTGTCAGTTGGGTATTTGGGACAGACTCATTTTTTTTTTATATATATATATATTTGAGAAAAGTTTGAATAATGATAGTTTGTTGTTCATTTAAGTGCAAATGGCATTCAGTATCATATGTGGCTAGTTCAGCTGGTAACTCAAACAAGCACAGGGGTGTTTTCTGGGATCAACTGTTGTACTTTGGCACATAGCAGAAGTGCTTGATGTGTACTTCCCATTTTGTCACACACAGTATTAAAAAGTTGTGTACTCAAGGAATGAAATGTAATAATATTAATTTCTACTATTTTATAAGGATATTCTTAGGTGAAAATGATTTTTGTTTTGTTTTGTTTTATCGTGAGTATGTGGTAGTAAAGAATATAATGACTAATAACACAGTTTGGTGCTGCTGCCTTGTAGAGATTCAGGCCACAAACAGTTTTACCTACCACTGCTTTCACATCATCAGTGCAAATATTGACTGATGTAAATAAAAAAAGCTTTAGAATTATGATGAGAATAGTTTTGTCTTTGTGGATCTCTTTTCCTCCTAGGGTCTGTGGAAGATAGTTTGAGAACTATTGCTGTAGGCCATTTTCAAGAAGTCTACGTTGTTACCATGTCAGCACTCCTAGAACATTATCATGGCCTAATAGAGGAACCTGTTAATTTTCAGACTGGTCACAAACAAGAAAAGCTTGTTCTCTTTTTTTTTTTTTTTTAATTTTTTTTTTCAACCTTTTTTATTTATTTTTGGGACAGAGAGAGACAGAGCATGAACGGGGGAGGGGCAGAGAGAGAGGGAGACACAGAATCGGAAACAGGCTCCAGGCTCCGAGCCATCAGCCCAGAGCCTGACGCGGGGCTCGAACTCACGGACCGCGAGATCGTGACCTGGCTGAAGTCGGACGCTTAACCGACTGCGCCACCCAGGCGCCCCGCTTGTTCTCTTTTAAGAAAGCATTTGCCCTAAGATTAGATTTAGCATTCAAAGGATCCCTTTTTCCATTACTATTTTTAAAACTTAGATTTACACAACAATTTTGTACGCACATACCTGTTGGGTAAAGTGAAGCATACCGTGATGAATTGTGATTCTAGCCAACTAGGTAGGCCTTATCAAAAGCATGTTTACTTCCTAAACTTACAAAAGCTTAAGTATCTACCAAATATCCCCAAACTGGATTGTAGTTTGGTTAATTCTGCATGTCCAAATCACCATGGTTTTTCACAACATTTTTCCTGACCCATTGGTTTTGACTTTGGGCAGGTTTTATCTGGCTCTGCAATACATCATAATGTAATACTGATATATTTCGGGGGCCGTGTATCTGTGGATTCATATCTTGATGGGTATTCTTACCCCTCTGAGCTTCAGTTTTCCTGTCAATAAAGTCAAGCTGATGAGAAGGCTTACTTTGTTTTGTTTGCTAGCCCAATGGTGAATTGAACAAGACTACGCATGAACGCACTTAACACCAAGTCTGGCATATAAAAAGTGCTCCTCGTGGTAGCTAATGCTGTCATTAGCTGCAAATGGGCAGATTTCAGCTGGCGGAAGAGGGAGGAAGGAATCTGATGAAGCTCTCTAGCAAATAATAATCTTTGTAATTAGCTCACTGTTTATTTAAAAGAAAAGCTGACGTGCTGCATTTTGTATTTACCTGAAAGTAAACTGGCAATGTGTGAGTCTTCTGCCCCAGATATATATTAAATTTTTTGATGTTTATTTATTTTCAAGAGACAGAGAGAGACAGAGCGTGAGCAGGGGTCGGGGGGTGGGGGAGGGCGGGCAGAGAGAGAGGGAGACACAGAATCTGAAGCAGGCTCCAGGCTCTGAGCTGTCAGCACAGAGCCCAATGTGGGGCTGGAACTCACGAACTGTGAGATCATGATCTGAGCCGAAATCCGACACTCAACAGAGCCACCCAGGCGTCCCCAGTCTTTTGCCCCTGAAGGGTTCATCTTTATGTTAAAGTCACATTTCCCCCAGTGCTTTTAAAATATGGTTTAGGAAAAAAAAAAATTTCTACTCAGTGTTCAAGGAACATAATAATTAGACAAAAGTTCAGCACATCAACATAATTAGAAAGGATTGTAAAGCTGTTCATTTGCTTTTGCTCTCCCTAGAGCAAATATTCAACATTTCCCCTGCTTATACTGTTCATTTGCTTAGTACACTTTCTCATAGAATTAATAACGCCGAGATGAAATTTAGCCTAGCTTGTCTAAATAAGCCCAAACTGCAAAACGGGCGACGAGTGAACTAGTAAGGTTTTGTTGGAAGTATGCTATCCACGTGTCTGGTCTGTTTCATTCTGGTGTGGTATTCACCTGGACTCCTGGTGATTTGTTTGTTTCCCTTGCTACGTAAAATAAGCCAAGCCAAAAATGATATGAAATAAAATAAAGCAAGCATTCAGCGGGCAAAATAAACACGTGGTCCATGTAATCTCTTTGTCTGTTCTGTCTTCGTTCCTTCTTTGCGCCCATCCTTGAGTCGGGTTCATTTCTCCCCTCTCCCTATTTCACAGAATTCATCCCCAGCTGCGATTTTAACCTACAGGAACTTGGCACAGCATGGTTTGCTTGTTCTTCCTTAGGGCATTCATTTAGTAACCACATTCCAGTGCCTTCTGCACACCGGAATTCAGAGATCTCAAGATGATTGAGACTGGATCCAGGCGAAGGGGAGTTCATTGTATTACTCTTAAAACTTCCTGTAAAGTTCTTTTTTTCAGCATATTAGTTCCAACATTTTTCACCTTAAAAAAAAAAGAAAGATGTAGCAAATTTGAAAATGAATTCTTTATGTCAGAGGTTACACACTGGGGGCCTCCGAACGAATGAGCCCACAATCCTGTTTACTTGACCCATAATGTTTTGTTTTTTCAATTTTTGAATGAGTTGTCAACATTGGAAGATTGGGAGATTTCTCATAAATATCTGATTGTGGGATTTTCTTTGAAAATCAATGAAGTCTCTCAACACCGAATCAGAATTCTGTAGGCAACAACCTCCTCACAGCTAGAGCTAACGGAGACCACCCTTTTAGAAGGGAGGTGCCCTTTCCAATTTGTCACAGCACCTACCTGACTGGCCACCTACCTGAACTCCATTGCCTGCGTTCCCTGCCTGGGCCCCATAGGCATCTGAAGCAACAATTCTACTCTTATATTAACTTGGACAATGTCGGAATCCTTATGAATTATTCCTGTGGGGCATACTGTGCTGTATATACTTGTTCACTTAGTTTCAATCTGAAAAAAAAGGGGGGGATATATTCCCTGCCCTTAAGAACTTCATAGTCTGGGGACACCTGGGTGGCTCGGTCGGGTGAGTGTCCAACTCTTTCAGCTCAGGGCATGATCTCAACAGCTCGTGAGTTCGAGCCCCTTGTAGGGCTCTGGGCTGATGGTGCAGAGCCTGCTTGGGATCCTTTCTCCCTCTCTCTGCCCCTCCCCCACTCACTCTGTCTCTGTCTCTCTCAAAATAAATACATAAATTAACAAAAAAAAAAAAAAAAAGAAAGAAAAGAACTTCATAGTTTGGTGAGAAAGCCAGTCATAAACAGGTAACTAGAATCCAACCTGGGAGTTCCTGGAAGATGACATTCGTGAAGGTCTTCCCCTTTCTCAAAGGAATCTGCCTCACTGCCTACTTTTGCAAATAAAGTTTTATTGGAACATAGCTAAGCCCCCTCTGCATATAAATGCACACAGTCTGTGGCTGTTTCCATGCTTCGTTGGCAAAGTTGATTTGTTGTGACAGAGACCGTATGGCCCACAAAGCCGGAAGTATTTACTATCTGGTCCTTCACTGGAAAGGTTTGCTGACTCCTTCCATGGGGGATCCATTCGATTTGACGCTCGAGACAGCTCCATATGCTACTCACTGTAATTGGGCCCATTTGCACCCACGTGGCCAGCAGGTAGCAGAACCAGGACTCCGCCAAATAAAGCGCACACTCTAGAATTTACGTATGTCTAGAGTATGTCGTCAAAGACCTGTTTGAAACTTGTCCCTGCCAGGGTGTCGCCAGGTTGTCTCACCTAGGGGGTGAGTCTGTGGGCGAGACTCCCTCTTAGGCTGATGGGAGAACAAACAGTTTAAAAGGCACTGCCCTGGGGACGCCTGGGTGGCTCAGTCGGTTAAGTGGCCGACTTCCGCCCAGGTCACGATCTCATGGTTCATGGGTTCCGACCCCACATCAGGCTCTGTGTTGACAGTTCAGAACCTGGAGCCTGCTTTAGATTCTTTGTCTCCCTCTCTTTCTCTGTCCCTCCACTGCCCATGCTCTCTCTCTCTCTCTCTCTCTCTCTCTCTCTCTCAAAAGCAAATAAAAAAAAAAGGCACTGCCCTTGACCCTTGCTCTTGGCTCCCTCAGGACCCGACTCTGTGGCTGCTCCTCTGTTTACACATAAGAGAGGGCTTACATGAGCAGTATGGTTGCTTGGAAGCTGGAGCTTGGTGCTGTTTACAGATCACTTTATATAAGAGTAAGGAAGTATCAGTTGCCCTCAATAGCACTGGACTGACTGCTGATGCCCCGTGGGATTTGAACGGCTTGACCCTTGTAGCTTTAAATCAGACACAGCACCTTAAATCAGAGAATTTCCCTGGGGAAACAGTGTCTTTCCCTTCCCCTGTCCCTTGGTTGGTCTGCTGGTCTCTAACCTCTATTTAGATACCCACCTACCCACCCACCCTCCTGCCCAGAGGTATTATACTGGGCTGAACTGGGTCCGTTGATGTGTTTTCCCATATTTAAAAATAGTGATTTCCCATAAAAACCGGGGCTATTTAGTCTCTTGATAGAAGGGTGCTTTGGCCCTGCTGGGCCTGCATTCCCAAACAGCCCTGGTCCCCAGCACTGAACATTGGTCACCCCTTGGTCTTGGACATGTGATGACAGTTTGACCTCTTCTGGCTGGTAGCACCTGTCATCAAGTGCTCTTTTCTTGCATTGAGAATATTCGCCTGAGCCTATGGGCACCTGAAAATTAACCCCTGCCCAAGCCACCTCGGAAAGCTGGCTGTTTCTTGCATACGCTATATTCTTTTCCACCTCCCTGCCTTCCCCTTGCCGTGTTCCCTGCCAGCTGTCTCCTTCTTTCAAGTCACCTCCACGCTGTAGATGATGGTGACCGACATCACCTGCTGAATTAATCCTCCCACACGACGGGATCCCATAGCCCTCATGTCCCATGCTGTATTACAGGTGTTGGGCTCCGAGCCTTTTCTCCTCTTTGGGGATAGAGACCCACTCCTGTTCCTTTATATGCCCAACACTTGGCCCAAGGAGTGGCACAGGGAGATGTACATGAGTGTTTGCTGGGCTGACGTCATAATCAGGGAAGAGATGAACTGATTTGTCCCTTAGCGAATTGGTAGCTGGTCTCCATAAAGCAGGCAGGGAAAAAGTCCTTGCATCTCAATCTTCCTCTTTCCCCCAGACGTTGCCCTTTGGAGTAGTTCAACCCAGTCCTAATAATATGTCCTGACCTGGCTACCTTTACTGTACCCCTGGCCTCTGTTAGTCTGTACTCCGTCTATTTTTCAGCTAGCATTCTTCCCCCATTTTCTGCCCCAGTGAGTCACCATCACCCCTATCTCCTGCCTCATTTCTAACTCTGATGCTGCCTTGACCCCCCATAGCTGATGGATTCTCTGGAGACTTAACATGTCATTGGAGGGTTATAGGCAAATGCAGCACCAGGCAGGAAGGTGGGGCGTCACAGATGACTGGTCACCAACCACAGAAGCCCTGCAGGGACCACTACACTCTTATAAACTCTGAGTGACCTTGCAATGCGATGTGTGTGTGTGTGTGTGTGTGTGTGTGTGTGTGTGTGCATGCACACACACACTCTCTCAAGAATCCCAAACTATTTATGTACCTTTTTATGAACCTACCTAAAATCACAGACAGTCAGATCCAGGAGGGACTTAACAGATCTAGTCCAGGGAATCTGATAGATTTCCAAACTCTGAGGATCCCGTGCAGGAATACAGGTTTAGAAGCCTGCAGGGTCCAGGCAGGTAATGTAAATGACCACAGTGACTGGGGTTTATTTCATTATGCTGCTTGATGTCAGATTCTTTCAACACCTACGTACACTTTGCATACCTGGGACTATTCCTCCATGTCATAAAGGACTCGATTGTCTACTAATTCCTTGAAGCATGTAGCCTCTTCCATACCTCCATCATCTGTAGAAAAGAGATAATAATTGTTCCATCTCCTGGGGTTATTGTGAAAATTAAATGCGTTCATGGATGCAAAGCCCTTAGATCAGGACCTGGCATACGATAAGTATAAATGTGCTAGCTGCAATTAGGGTGATGATGGTAATGATTCTCACTTTTGCTAGAGGTGTGGACACACAGACCTTCACTTTCATCTTTAGGGAGAAGCCTGTCAGACCAAAGTGGCAGCGAGACAGAGAGCTAGGGGGCCAGGAGCCAGAGGATACCAGCCATCTGCCGGCTCCTGACAACTGTTGCCAGGCAGGAAGGCAAGCCTGGTGTTGCCAGATCTTCTAGTTTTTCAAAAACAATCCAGAACTCAGGATTTCTTTTTTTTTTTTTTTTTTCCAGAACTCAGGATTTTAAAATGTGAAATCTCCCAAGCTGTTGGCTGCAAAAAAAAAATTTTTTTTTAAACATTATGGAGACCAAACAAATGTCTGTGGCCTGGATTCAGCCAGTTGAGTAACTTCCGATCTGGTCTGATTGCTGTCATTTATCAGATGTGGAGGCCGAGGCCTGGGGAGTTAAGGTGGCCACTTGCGGGAGAACCAGCCTGGATCCGTTTCTGTACCCGCCCCGCCGCCATTGCAAAGCCTCCCTCCTGATGAGCCTTTGTGGTGGGAAGTCCTGCCTCTTGCATGATTTGAGGTGGAGATTTTATTTTAAGCCTGCAGAAGGCAACTCTGAAAAAACCAGGGCAGAGGATTGGACTCGCTCTCCTGCTCACCCTGTTCAAGTTAGAGGTGCTCACTCTGTGAGCCTTCCTCATCTTGGAGAGGAGAAGAAGGAGCAGAGTGCAGAGACCGACCAAGGGGGTTCTGGTCCTGAGGCCACATGACCTTGGGAGATTAGTTACTTCATCTCTCAGTGCCTGGACTCTTAAATTATAAAATAGAGATTAATAGGAGGACTACGTCATAAGGCTGCCGTGAAAATCATATGAATTCATCTATTTAAAGCCCTTAAGGGGCGCCTGGGTGGCTCAGTCAGTTGAGCATCTGACTCTTTTGATTTTGGCCCAGGTCATGATCCCACGGTCCTGGGATCGAGCCCCGCCTTGGGCTCTGCACTGAGTGTGAAGCCTGCTTAAGATTCTCTCTCTCTCCCTCTCTCTCCCTCTCTCTCTCTCTCTCTCTCTCCCCCCTCCTCCCTCTGACCCTCTACCCCACTCCTGCACTCTCTCTCTCACTCTTTCTCTAAAATAAAAAAAATTAAAAAAGACTTTTAAAAGTTTACTTTAAAAAGTAAATTAAAAAATAAAGCCCTTAACAGAGCCCCTGGGTGGCTCAGTCAGTTAAGCATCCAACTTCAGCTCAGGTCATGATCTCATGGTTGGTGAGTTCGAGCCCTGCATGCAGCTTTCTGCTGCACAGAGCCCATTTCAGATCCTCTGTCCCCCTCTCTCTGCCCCTTCCCCACTCTCTCTCTCTCTCTCTCTCTCAAAAATAAAGAAACATAAATAAAGCTCTTAAAATGGTACCCAGTACTTAATAGGTTCTCAGTAAAAATTAGCTGTCAGAGGCAGGAATGTCTCTTTTTCTTTAGGATTCTGGGGGATCTCATGCATCATTTCTTACGGTTTCCAGGGCTGTTTTGCCGATCATTGGGGTGGGGGGTGTGGAACGCAAATACTGAGAAGACGCTTTAATTTGTATGTGTACATACGTGCTCACATAGATTCACAAACGCCGTGTCCCCACTTGTGTTCAGCCAGGAGCTGGGATGGAAGGATGGGGCTGGGCTGGCGGGTGTAGTTGGAATGCATTTGGGAACTTGTGTGATGGATACAGAGGTCGACCAAAGTACATTTTAGCCTGGGAAGCATGTTGTCACATAAGCCACTGATTAGATTACAGAAGTGTGGCACTTTCTTATCTTTACCGTTTCAAATGAAGAAAAATCAATATTTTCCAATTATCTCCAGTGGTGTATTAAACCCACTTTGTCATATTTCATTTCACCATCTGAGAAAAAGCAGGGGGGGAAGGATCAGGAAAATACATTGTGAGAGAAGATGAAGTCTTTACAGCTTCTCGTACTCTTACCTCTTGTCCTCCCAGCATTTATCCATTCAAAAAATTTGGTCATTCATTCATTCATTCATTCATTCACTCACAGACTCCAGGGATGTCTACTGATGTCTCTTCTGATGAGGGAGCATAAGGCAAGCCGAAGGCCAAGCACAAGCTAGCATACCTCCCATCCCCCACCCCAGGTGGGATACGTATATTCCTCGTGGACTCCTGGCTGCCTAAGAACAAAGGAAAGGACAGAAAACAGATGGTTAACTGATAGAGATCACAGTCCTGCAGGACGCGAGTCTCCATCCATTTACAAATACCTTAGTAAATTACAAGAAAAAGGCAATCTTATCAATAGCCTAATCTCCAGAAACCTATAGGCTTGTTTCCTGGAGCCCCAACATCACCCTCCCCTCCATAGTGATGTGGGGAACAAAGGCAAGAAGGAAATGGCAGGTAAAATTAAATTTCCTTATAACCTGCAGCCAGGTGACAAACACTTGAGGCAGGCAGAGTAAAACCTTCTCCAGGAACTCCCTACTGTCTTAATGCTTTGCTAGAGGGAAAAACAACCTTAGCTTGACAATAGCTAGGCCTCCAGTGATCTGTGAGGCTTTAGCATATGGAAAATCCCTTTTAAGAAACTTCCTCTTGACTTTACCTCCTCCAACTCCATAGTATATAATAGTACTCTTCACAACCCCAGTGCAGCTCTTTCTGCCCGTGGGCCCTGTCCCCGTGCTTTAATAAATCTTTTTGCCCCAAAGACATCTCAAGAATTCCTTCTTGACCATCAGCTCTGGATCCCCACCCCCACTCCAAACCCCATCACCTACTGTGTGCAGGCACTGCTCTAATCGTTTCATTTGTACTGTCTTAACACTGACAATAGACCGAAATGGAATTACGGTATCGGGGTTTCTAAACAGGTAATGAGAAGCTGAGCCAGACAGGCTGACCCAGAGCCTACCTTCTCTGCTACCGCACGGCATTGTCCCCAGGCTCTCATCTAATTATGAAGGCAGCCAAAGAATGCACGGCTAAGCATTTTTAGAAGTGCACAAGAAAATGTGCATAACAGTGTGCAGGTTATAAATAACCATTTCTAGCTGCCAGCTGCTGTTTGGGTTTGGAGAGGAAAAGAGGATCTTAGCATGACTTGTTTATCTCAGGTAATTTGGCAGTAAACTGGGTCCCGGGAATTTGAGTTACACAGAAAATGCAAAGGAAGAGTGACAGGGATATTGTTTCGGGCTTTCAGGAGACAGAATGTAACTTCAAGTCCCAGAACCAGCCTGGAGGCAGCACATGGGGAATTTGAAAGAATTTGAAAGTGTGTCGCAGAGCCCACGTTTACCTGTCTTCCAAACAGTCATGCTTTTTGTCTAACAGATTTCTGTTGCTATGATGAAATGTCCTTAAAGAGCTCTCCCCCTCGCCCCCCTCCCCCCCACCATGGTTCTGCCGCATCGAGGTAAATAATGGAAAATTTTCTAGTCTTCTGCCTAGTTACCTATTAGGTTAGAAACTAGAAGCCTGTTTTGTTGCATCTGTACAGAGCTTTACATTTTTTTTTTTGTAATTGTCAATATTTAAAATTAGAAGCTGTCTTATAAGACTGGACTTCTGGAAAAATCTGATCCAACAAGACCGGGCCCGCATTCCTGCATGGAAACAGGCGGCAGGAGCCAAACAGTGATTGCCCTTGAGGCTGGGCAGGCTTCTGGGTCCGCCTCCCTGCCTCCTTACTCTGCCACAGGTATCTTTGCAAACCAAGGCTGTAGGTGGAAGTCACGATCAAGGTCCAGGAAGCTGGCATGGGGCTGAAGGCACGCGGGGGCGGGGTGCTCCCATTCCTGGGCTTGACAAGGGGGTGCCGGCAGGCACCAGGGTGTACTGAACACTGGATTAGCAGCCAGAATGACTGGTTGTTAACCAGGTTCTTCCCCTTCCTTGCTCTGTGACCTTGGGCAAGTTACTTTGCTTCTCTGAGCCACGTGGCTTTGTTGTGCATGATAAGGGAATCTTAAGAGCTCTCACCTGGGGAAGAACATGGAGTTGTTGGGGGGGGGGGGCGCGTGTGTAGATGCTCTGTAAGCACTAGGAAACCATGATTCCCAGGCAACCCATCCGGACAGGTCTCGATTTTCCTTTCCTTGTTCTTGCTTTTTTCTTTTTCCTAAAATACTGCGTTGTCTTTCCGGCAAAGCTTCGGGGTGCTGAAGTTCACAGAGGCTACTCCCCTCTCCCCCCGTAGACCACCCTCTTAGGTTCTCTCATGGGAACGTTCTACAGCGTTTCCCATTGTTTGGTTTTGTTTTGTTTTTAATTTGAATCTGGCTTTTGGACATTTAATATTTTAAGTTTCTTTTAATTTTCTCGATAGAAAATGGGTCCAAACCATTCAAAAATCAAAACAATATAAAAAGTAACAGTGAGGCACCCTGGATTGTTCAGTCGTTTAAGCATCCGACTCTTGATTTAGGCTTGTACATCATCTCACGGTTCGTGAGTTCCAGCCCGCATTGGGTGTTGCATTGACCGTACGGAGCCTGCTTGGGATTCTCTCGCTCTCCCTCTCTCTCTGCCCCTTCCATGCTTTCTCTCCCTCAAAATAAATATATAAACGTCAGAAAAAGTGACAGTGAGCTGTTGCATTTGTGCATGTACCTCTGGGTGGTTCTCTATACAAACAGAACCCATGTAGTCTTCTTTTCCTCTTTCTTAGAGAAAAGATCGCATCCTACATATACTTTCTGCCTATTGATTTTTTTTCACTTGACATATGACTGTCTTATATATAAGCAGCTTGCCCATTCTTTCTTCCAGCATTCCATTTCATTTGTGGATTCACCCTATTCAGCCAGTCCCTACTGACGGACTCACCCATCATTTCCAACAGTTGTTATTGCAAATTGTGATACAGTGAATACCCTTGTGCATTTGTTTCCCATTCGTGGAGGTGATTCTTTACAGTAGGTTCCTGGAAGCGATATTGCTAGCCCCAAAGGAAAAATGCATTCGTACTTTTGAGGATATTGTCAAAACACCTTTCCAAAGGGAGTCTGTCATTTTGTACTTCCCCCAGCAATGCTCAAAGCTCCCACCAGCTTTCTAGCTCTCGCCAACACTATCTCGTCAAGCCTCTGATTTTTGCCAGTCGGACTGGTGAGAGTAAGTGGTATTTCAGTGAGATATTTGTCATTTAAATAAAGTTCCAGAGATATATAAAATGAGAGCAACATAAGCCCTCGTATTTGGACAACAGAAGAAATCGGCTCATTTGAGTAACCTCATGGCGGCACCATACCCCAGTGGAGAGAAGCAAGCTCTTTGTTCGAAGCTCCTTTGCACTGGGGAGGTCCCTGCATGGCCTCTCTTTCCACTGGATTTGTTCTCCAAAGCCCAACTCTTTCTGCCGAGGCTGAGCATTTCACCTGAGTAGATGGGAGTGAGCGTCTAATGCCGAGCCTTACCGTTTTGGCCACTTTATGGCATTTACCTGGCTGGCCGGCAACGCCATCTTCTTGGATAATTGGGGAATCATTTTTATCTAACCCCCTTATGAATTGCTCTAGGAGTGCAAAGTACACTCAAAAGCTGCGTCGCAGAAAGAATTCCTTAAATCAGACTCCCTCCCCGGCACATTCTGGTGTTCTTGTACTTGTCTTCAAAGCCCTGACTGAGGAGCAGTGTGGCCCAGTGGTTAGGAGCGTAGGCTCTGGAGCCAGACTGCTCAGATCCAGGTTGAGGCTTCTCTAGTCACTAGCTGCGTGATACTGGGCAAGCTTCCTAACCTCTTTGGATCTCAGTGACCGCATCTGACAAGCGGGATGATAATAGTGCCTATTTCTTGGGTAGCTGAGAGGAGCACATGAGTTGGTTCACGTACTTAGCCTTGAGCTCAGTGCCGGGCACATAGTAAACCTGACTAAGGTGAGCTCACATGGTAATGGCAGTGATTAACATGCTTGTGATTGTGATGATGTTAGTGACGCTCATGATTAGGAGCACACTGAGCCCTGTCACTTACCAGATACATTTGTGTGGCCTTGAAAAAGCAGCTCAATCACTCACTCAAAGTTTGTGTCTCATTTCTTCCTTGGTTTGTGCCAAGGGCATAGTACTGTCCACCTGTTTTTTTTAATGTTTATTTATTGTTTTAGAGAGAGTGAGAGAGCATGAGTGGGGGAGGGGCAGAGAGAGAGAGAGAGAGATAGAGAGAGAGAGAGAGACACTGCAAGCAGGCTCCAGGCACTGAGCTGTCAGCACAGAGCCCGATGCAGGGCTCGAACCCACAAACTGTGAGATCATGACCTGAGCTGAAGTTGGATGCTTTACTGACTGAGCCACCCAAGCGCCCCATGGTGCTGTGCATCTAAAGCAAGAGTCAGCAAGCTGTGACCAACCGGGCTGACAACTGGCCTGCAGCCTGCATTTGTGAATAAAGTTTTATTGGAACACAGTTGCACCCATTTGTTTACATATCGTCTGTAGCTGTTCTCTCGCCAAAATCTTTACCGTCTGGCCTTTTACAAGACAAGTTCGCTGACCCCTGACCTCCAGGAGTGGTTCTGAGGATGCAGGGGATGAAGGCTGTGTGTTGAACCTGGCACGTAGTAGGTGTCCGGTTCAGTGGAGCACTCACATTCTTGAACTTGGTGCCTGGTCCTCAGCCTCCCCCGCTGCCACTCTTCTTCTACCCTAAAGGAAAAATAGAGGGAGTAATTACAATATGAATAATTTAATTAGAAATACCATCAAATGATATCAGGCATATGTATTTTTATCATGCACCGTACATTTCACATCCTAAGTAGTCCACAGCAGTGGATGTAAAAGGCTGTGTCCTGTGGACTGCACTTCACAGGAGGCTTAAGGCTTTTTTGAGGGTAATTTTGACGCTGGTTTTCCCTCGCCTGCTGGCTTCAGAAGCTGGCATCCAAGCAAGATGCACCTCCCTTCTAAATGGCAGCGATGAATGTTATTATCTGCCTCCAGAGCAAAGTAAAACCAAAGTGTCAGAATCCTCGAACCATTGAAAATAAATCCAAAGTGCGGATAAAATCTCTCTGAAGTCATAAGTGGGAGCGTAGTATTATATGCATTCACACCCTTTTTTTTTTTTTTTTCCTTTTCCCCAGGCACACATCGGTTTTGTAACGCGACGTACACGTGTGTCATTTACATTTGGCCTTATTTATCGTCTCATGGCTGAAGCTGACAGGTCACCTTGCAAAATGCAGGGGAACGCCCCCTTAATTTTGCAAGCAGCATTTATTGATGTTAATGTCACCTTCTTCCACCTCCCTCCCTGACTGTCATGAGAATAAAACGAGATCTAAGTAGGAAGATACTCCGAGAAGCTAAGTGCAGTAGACAGGGGCAATGTAATCTCATTTCTTCCGTCCTTGGTGAGAAGGAGCAGTCTCCACATTGAGCTTCCTGGAACAGAGAGAGAGGGGCTCAGTGGCCTGAGGACACAGGCGTTAGGGAACAAGCGTGTATAATGAGAGTGAATTTTCTTCACTGGAAAGTAAGCAAATTGTTTCCCAATTTAATGAACAAGAAGCTCCTTTTGAAGTTTACGGATTTATTTTGAGAGAAAGAGAGTGCATTGGCGTGAGCGGGGAAGAGGCAGAGAGACAAGGAGAGAGAGGATCCCAAGCAGGCTCCACGCTCACGGCGGATCCCAACGCGCAGCTCGATCCCACAACCGCGAGATCTTGACCTGAGCCGAAATCAAGAGTTGGTTGCTTAAGCAACTGAGCCACCCAGGCGCCCCATGAGTAAGAAGCTTCTAACGAACTCCAGGAGAGAGATTTGCTTTCAAAATTCAGTAGGCAAGCTCTGTGTTCTTTGTATTAATGTTTTGTTTTTATGGCCCACCTTAAGACTTTTCTTACTGTTCTCTGTTGGCGTAACCGAATTTTAGAGATGAAAAGCAACCCCAGAGGTGATTTAGCCTAACTCTCATTTAAAATTTAAAAATAAAATGGGGCACCTGGGTGACTCAGTCGGTTCAGCATCTGACTTCAGCTCAGGTCATGATCTCATGGTTCTCGGTTTGAGCCCTGCGTCGGGCTCTGTGCTGACAGCTCAGAGCCCGGAGGAACCTGCGTCGGATTCTGTGTCGCCCTGTCTCTCTGCCCCTCCCCCACTCATGCCCCGTCTCTCTCAAAAATAAACATTAAAAAAAATTTTTTTAATTAAAAAAAAAAAATAGGAAGAAAATATGGCCCAGAGAGATCCTGTGGGATCCTGCGACTTGTCCAAGCTCCCGTAAACTGGTCAGCTGTCCACTGGACCAGGTCCCTTGGCATGTGTTGCACTAGCATTGGAGGAGCTGTAGCCAGGCTCTGGGGACTGCCTTGTTTGCCCCTGGGCTAGCTCTGCTCTCCTTCTCCCCAGCTTCACTCTGGGCCCTTTTTGCTCCTACTGGGATCCTACTCGCCTCGGGACTGCTTCTGTAGAACACCCTGGTCTCCAACCCTCTCTGTCCCCTTCGAGCTCCAGGCCAATCTTCGGGCTCCTGGTGCTGCCCCGCGTGCCCTACCACCCGACATGCCATCCTCTCTCGTTGGCCTTCAGGCCTACGATGAGTCCCTTGACTGACAGCTAGGGCAGGTGTGGACAAGGGTTTCTGGGTGCTGTCCACCCTAGTTCCTGCTCCAGAGCATCAGGGGGCAGGAGGTTGGGATAAAATTGGCCCAACGACCCAGATCACCTGATCCCTGATTCTGGGTCTTTTTTTCTTTTTTTGATTAATAAGCTTTTTTAGAGCAATTTTAGATGGATAGCAAAACTGAGTAGAAAGTACAGAGAGGTGTCACATACCCGCTGTCCGCACACACATACGGCCTTCCCCCGCTGTTGGCATCCAGCATGTCAGTGGTACATTAAGTGGGTGTCTGTGGAACGCAAAGACAGGTATGCAGTCAATTTCAGATCTGTTCTTTCTGCCTTGGCATTCTGTGTCAGTCTGTCCCCCAGGGCAGGAGGGTGCCGACCGCATCAAAGTTTACAGGTGGAAATAGCCCTGCTCTGGCCCTCTGTCTTCTCTGTCTTTCCAAACCAATGTCAAATTCCTGGGGCTGGCATTCTGATCGACTGTGGTTGGGTCAGGGGCCCATCCCCAGTGCCCCATACTGGGGTTGGGGTCCTGTACCACGTCATGGCTGCCAGGGAGCTCCCCGCTGAGGACAGGGAGGAGAGTGAGAGAGAAGGAAGTAGTTTAGGGTGTCCCTGTGAGCTGAGCAGACAACCCAGAAGACGTCTATCATACCACGATGCTGTGTAATCCAGAGTGTCTGTGCACTCTCCAGCAGCCTCTTTTCTAGATCCTTTTATAACATTGGTGCAAAAATTTGGCCATGGTCAGAGGGTCATCTGTGGACCTTTGCTTTTCCCCTTATTTTCACTTTCTTGGAAAGAGCATCATCCCTTGACTTGTGCTTTATCACCAGCTATGGGGTCCCCCACACCTGTGTAGACCTACCAGAAGCGACCACAACCAGAGACAAACATCTTTCCTCTGAGACTCGGTCCCCACTTCTTGCCTCTTGATGAGTCATCACTAAGCTTTCTTCCTCCTGCTTTGGCGTGCTCTTGGCTCACGGGACACGTGGTTGTGATTTCCTCATAAATCGCCACCCAAGAGTGAGGCCGGATAGTTTGGAAGACACGTTGCCAAAGCACAGAGGTTCCCACTTTGTGTTTTAAAACCAAGGCCATCCATTAATTTTCCATCAAGGAATCCTTTTACAATGGACACTTCCATAAAAGTTGTGAAAACTGCATTTGGAACAGCATATTTAAACATAATGATGTTGAGCTGTTGAATTTATGCGCACTCTCAAATGTTAGTCTTCCGATTTTCTAAGAAAAGCAACATTCTCTCTGAAATTACCTGTTATATGGGAGATGCGGGTGATTACTGCTAATTCACATCTGCACCATCACCTAGGTGTTGAGTTTGGGGGTTTGGTGAAGCACATTGGTGTGCACTCATCAAAGGTTATGTGTATGCGCACAGTGGAAGGCATTTTTGTGGAAGGCATTTTATATAATTCCAAACAATTTAATAAAAATGTAATTCGACTGGGAAATCTACAGTCGGCCCTTGCAGAGTGCAGATAATGTTCCAGATTAAAGAGCTGAGGCTTTGTTCATTACAGTCAAATAACGTGAGCGTGTGAATTACCATTTCCTTGCCGTTGGTCTATTTCAAGAGCATGCCATTTTCCCACTATAATAATAGGCTACATTTTCTTAAAATCATTTGATTATGATTGGTCCCGTCTATTCAGTTTGCAAATAAAAAGCTTTCACGGTGATAAACTAGCTGTTTTAAAAGAGCCTTAATCTCTGGTTCTGCTTTTGAACTGCCACAGGTCAGATTCCGCGGAAGGCTGACAGAAGCCGGTCCTGCTCGCGGGAGAAAAAAGAGGTAAATGTGTCACTGGTGAGGGTGGGTGGGAGGCGACTCTGTTTGAAGGCACCTGAGGGAGCATGCTGGTGAATAAGTTTTCCTGGATTTCCTTCTTGTTTCCCTCTGAGTCTCCAGCTTGAATCCGGGACCAAATGCTAGCTGGCAATTAGAGCTCTCAACCAAAGTGTCGCTACATTGTAGTGACAATTTCTTAGGAAGTGTGTCAGTTAGCTTTGTCTGTGTAACTGAGCAATCCCAAACCCACGTTTCAGGGATGTGGAACAAGAACTGTGCATTCAGTTGGTGATTCTGTGGGTCGGCCATTGGAGCTGGGCAGGTCTGCTGATTTCCGCTGGACTCACTCAGGCTTTTGCAGTGAGCCGCCGTGTCGCCTTGGGGATGGCTGAACATCAGTAGTGTGCTTCAGCTCTCTTTGAATGCTTTCTCGTCCGCCAGCAAGGCAGCCAGCTTTATTCGAGTGGAGGTTCACAGGGCCACGCACATGAAGAGTGGAAGCTGCTGGACCCCCTGAGCTGGTGTCACTACTGCTACTTTGTTTCCTTAAAACAGGTCACAAGGCCAGCCCAGATTCGCGGGGTGGGGAAATAGGTCTCACCTCTGGGTGAGAAATCTACAGATACTGTGGCCCTTCTTGAAACCTGCCACACCGAGCCCACTTGCTCTGTGCCCGGCACCAGGGATGAGAGAGACACAGCCCTGGTCTCGGGGTGTGCAGCATGGTCAAAGTCAAAGTCAGAGAGACATGAATAGGGAAAGTTGCAAGACTAGCTGAGCCTGGGAGTACACAGTGATAGCAAGGACCCATAGGTCACTGCAGGGCCCTTTGATGACATCTTCAAGCTCATGGGAGTTTGAATTGGAGTCTTTAGCCACAGACGAGTGTAGGGGTACATGGGTATGCAGGCGTGTGGCTCGTCATAAGTATCGACCAATCCTGAAATTCATCAACACTTACGTGTTAACACTCTTGCTTGTAAAGTGACATAATTCCAACAATGAAAGGGAATTTCCCAGGCTAAACTGGGTCCAGGGGCTCAGAAATGGCCACAACACTTGGTCTTTCTCTTTCCATGTCTGTGTCCTCTGTGTTGGCCTCCCAAACCAGCTCTGAGGAGGCAGGTTGGGGTTGGACTGCAAAGGGCCTTTGCGATGGCTGTCATCCCATCCCCTCTTGTCTCCTTTCTCAACTGTAGCCAGAACAGCCACCGTGGGTTTTCTTCTCATTCAAGCAGCCTACCTGGGACGAGGGCTGAGAGATAACTTAGGGACTTTGGTGCTACTAAAAAGATTTAAGTGTCAGCCCCAGTGGACGTTCTAGAAACTGAGCCGGGGTGGATTCCATCACTCCTTTCTGGTAAGAACATTTTTCTGGAAGCAGGAACAGGTGTGCACGTCTCCCGCAAAGTCTTTCCAGAGACTAGGGGGTGCAGAGGAGCCCGGAACAGGCGTGAGCACAGGCCCGCAGGCTCCTGGTCCCCCCCCCTTGGTGACGTGACCTGGGGGTGGGGGGGACCAGCACCCCCCCCCCCCCGCCCCCCGCTCCCAAGCCAGGCATGAATTGTTTCGACCTAACCGAGGCTTTTGATCACAGAGTAACAGCATCCCGTTTATCTGCGTTAAGAAATTTGCTGGGAATCAACAAAGCAGGGCAGCGGGTGACTAGTGGAGATACTCCTTTCCTCCTCGGTCCTTCTCCTTGGCAACAGGGCTTCCTAATTGCCGCTTTCTTGCCTACTCCCATCCTGCCAGTTGCCCCAGAGCATTTCAGATCACTCCGCCTGGCGAAGAGCTTGGAACGAGAAACAAACAAACAAACAAAACAAAACCAGACAAACCAAGAGAGTGGGGATATTTATCACAATATCTGAGAGATTTAAAATGGCTTCAGGCCTTTCTGAAAAAGAGGGTGCCGGTTCTCCTCAGAGGGCTTTTGTTTGGTTAGAAAAATAGGAGAAGGAAACTAATGGCAAAAGCCGGCAGATGCTCATCTTGATATAACGTGCTTTTTTCCACCTTCCTCCCCTTTCCGCATCCCTCCCACGCCACCTGTGAAATCTGCTCTTCCTGACACTCTGTGCCTTACACAGGATGCCGGGTATAGATCAGACTCTGTCACCATGAACGGCGAGGAAAAGACAAGCTCGTGGGAACAAGCAGACAGGGAGGTTCTTTGTGTTCCTCCGGTGGTCAGGTGACACGGGCCGGCTCACACCGTGGCAGGTGAACATGCTGTTTCCTCCCCGGGTTGGGATTGGGAACTTCTCCGCGCCGCCGTCATGGGCCAGCATGGTGAGGGGAGGAGGGGAGGCTGTTTGCAATGAACTTGACAGCCAAATTCAGCCCAAAGATGTGTTTTATTTGGCCCGGACTCCATTACAATTTTTTATTTATTTTTTTAAAAATCTTTAATGTTTATTATTTTGAGAGAGAGAGAGAGAGAGAGAGAAAATGAGTGGGGGAGGGGCAGAGACAGAGGGAGACACAGAATCCGAAGCAGGCTCCAGGCTCCAAGCTGTCAGCACAGAGCCCGACGCGGGGCTTGAACTCACAGACTGTGAGATCTTGACCTGAGCCGAAGTCGGGTGCTTAACTGACTGAACCACCCAGACACCTTCCCCCATTACACCTTTTTTAAAAATTAGGCATCCGCATTTACAATTTTCACAGAACAATGCGCACTTCTGGCTTCTTTGCTAAAATGGAGAACGACCACACAGGCCTTATTCCCTTAAGGCAACACCGGGCAATGGCTGGTGTTGAGGAGAGCTCCTTTCGGTGGGGCGCTCCATTCTGCCATGCCTGCCTCCACACACACCTGCTCGGTGGCCAAGAGAGAGCAGCAACCACACCGTGGCAGTGGTCACCAACATTGCTGCACATTAGAATCCCCAGGAGCTTTTTAAATACCCCGAAGTTCAGGCCTCTTTTCAAACCAGTTAAATCGGAATCTCCAGGGGTGGGACCCAGGCTTCGGAATTTTGTGACCACCCCCCAAGGGGTTCCGGTGTGCAGCCACAGGTGTGCAGCCACAGGTGAAAGTAACCCCTGGCTGTCAGCTCAGATCCTTCCCTGAGCTCTGCTTGGCTGCCTGGCCCCAGGACACCTCAGTCCTCGAGCTGTGCCACAGGCACAGATAAAACCCCAGGGGGTGGGGTGCTGGAGGAGGGAAAGAAGGCTGGAACCCAGGCTTTGGAAGGGCTGCGGTCATTTCTGAAACGCGTATGGGAGGCGTAGCTCGAAGCGGGTACGTACTTCCGTTTAGCTGGCAAAGATATTCTCAGCCTTGTCGCTCACAAGTATTCGTGGTTTCTTGCCTGTGGAGATTATACAGTGTTTATGGCCCTCGGTCATGAATTATTAATGACTTTGAAATTGTGGTCATTGTAGTTTACTCAAAAATCATTAGGAAGTAGATTTATCACACAGTGTTTAAAAAAGTAAAAAAGAAAACCACCGAGGAGGGAACAGATCTTGATTCGTCGCCCCTCCAGCGTCCATACTGGTGGCCACGGCACCGTGGGGCTCACCGACGTGGCACTGGAGACTTGTCCTGCTGCACAGAGACACAGGGACTCCCGGAGACCGAATTAGTAGCCACATGTGCTTCTGCCTCAAATCCCAGCCATAGGACCTTGGACGAGTCTCTTGACCCCTGTCCTCCCGAGATTGTGTCTACTAGGCAGTAACGTGTTAAAGTACCTCGCGCGGTGCCAGGACCCATCCTAAGCGTTCCATAAACGTTAGGCGTTACATTATTTTAACCATTTCTTAGCATGTCTGGCAGTTAATGGAGAGGTATCCATGCCCTTGGACAGAGTGCACGATTGTGCTTCTTGCTGAAGGGGTCTCCCTTGCTCCAGCTGGACTTTGGACTGATTCCAGCCTTCCAGTCTCCTGGCTGTGTGCCCCCAGGCGGGTGGGCCCCAGGCAGGCTAGCTCATGCGCCCCCCGCCCTGAGCCAGTCTGAGAGGCTCCCGTGACGACGGACTGCCTTCTTTTGCAGCCGACTGGAGATTCTGAAAAATGCTCTTCCCAGCACACCCGTCTGCTAAGCTCACTTTGTGAAGGACTGCAAAAGTCATTTAACTCAACCACCTAGAAAACGTTAAGCTTCCCCTTTGTATGCACGTACAAGTGCACGCGCACGCACACACGGCCCTTCCTGCTGCTGAGCAGAGCCCTTCGGTGCAAGGACTAGAGACTCCTTCCATCTTTGCCAAGCAGAGGAGGAACCGGATCTCAAGGGAACACAGGGCAGGAGGGAGTCCAGGATTCAGGCTGCCTCCAGGGATGGGGAAAGCTGGACAGGCCTCTCTGTGTACCACCAGGGACGTGCCGCTGCTCCCTCTTGTCTGCGCACCTGTCATTGTCCTGATTCTCTTCCCTACCAGCTGTTCCTTCTCCCAGTTCAGAGGCAGAAAGAGAGACTGACTGACCTGATGGTCAATACCAAAGGCTGTTTAAGGGAGAAGTGCTCCTGCTATCAGTCCCCCAGATGCCCTCTCAAGAGGCAACCGCAGTAAGAAATGTCTTCCGTGTCCTTCCAGAAGTATTCTGTAGCTATACAACGATGCAGAGCGTATCTGTCCTCTGTCCTCCTGATAGCACAGCGACACGTGCTGCTTTTTTTTTTTTTTCCTGGCATTATTTTTTTCACTTAATGACATGTCTTAGAGAGCGTTCCATAGCAGGCCGTGTGCACAGACCTCATTCCTTCTTTTTTAATGGCTGTACAGTGCTCCATCATGAATGCTCAGAAACGCAGTTCTTCATTTGACACCTTTGGGGCCAAATATGTTTCATCGTTTTAGAATTTAGAAAGTAATACCATCCCAGTATGGTCTGGGACAACACCCTGTAATCAAACACATGAATATATCTGCAGGGAAATATGAATATTCATCCTAGGTGGGATAAACATTGAGTTTCATATCAGTTCAGATCAGGTTTTGATACTAAACCAATGCATATAGGGGCGCCTGGGTGGCTCAGTCGGTTGTGTGTCCAACTTTGGCTCAGGACATGATCTCACGGTTTGTGAGTTTGAGCCCCACATCATGCTCACTGTTGTCCGCACAAAGCCTGCTTCGGATCCTCTGTCCCCCTCCCTCTCTGCCCTTCCCCTTCTCACATGGACTCAAAAATAAATAAAACATTAAAAAAACCCTATAAATAAATAATATAAATAAATACATGTAAAGAATTGTGGACTTGTCTGTAAATATATCACTAGATCCTGGTTGACGACTCTCTAGGCTATTAGGAGCCTTTTGCTACTGCGAGAGTACTGTTTTTTTTTAATGTTTATTTATTTTTGATAGAGAGAGCAGGAGTGTGGGAGGGGCAGAGAGAGATGGAGACACAGAATCAGAAGCAGGCTCCAACTTCTGAGCCGTCAGCACAGAACCCGACGTGGGGCATGAACTCGAGGACGGCAAGATCATGACCTGAGCCGAAGTCGGTCGCTCAACCGACTGAGCCACCCAGGCGCCCCTATCGTGAGAGTACTTTAAAGAATATCCTAGGGGCGCCTGGGTGGCTCAGTCAGTTGGGTGTCCGGCTCTCGATTTCGGCTCAGGTCATAGTCTCACAGTTTGTGGGTTCGAGTCCTGAGTTGGGCTCTGTGCTGACAGTGCAGAGCATGCTTGGGATTCTCTCTGTCTCTCTCTCTCTGCCCCTCTCCAACTCACTCTGTCTCTTTCTCTCTCTCTCAAAATAAATAAATAAACTTAAAAAAAAAGAATACTCTAGAGCAGACATCTTTGTGCATGCATGTAGGAATAGCCAAAGTTTAAATTCTCAAAAGTGGAATTAATGGCTCAAAGGGTATGTGCTTTTTAAAAACTGACATTCCCAATTTGTCTCCCAACAACAGAAGAGAAACAGAGCTTTTCTTCTAGGCCACCTTGTAGAATGCTGGCCAGGTTTAAGTGTGACTGCCCTTGGCTGAGGTAGGCACACCGGGGGCCGTTCAGTGGCTGCCCCGGTATGTTCTCCAGGCCATGCTTGGGGGGGGGGTAGGAGCAGGGCAGCTGTCCTAAGAAGGATTTGGAGGCACGTCTAGCACCTCAGTTTTTAAAAGCCATCTCTCCCGGGCCCTTGGCTCTGAGCACCTCGCTTGGCTGATTGCAGGAGGCCAGTGGGGCTGGTAACTTGTACTGTAAGTTTCAGGCCCCCCGCTAGCAGGCAGTCAACACACCCTTCCCCTCCCTCGTTTCAGAGCTCAGCACTCTTGCCACTTCAGTCTTCTGGAGAATGGGGAGCTGGCCCTTCCATCTGTACAGATCTCAACCCCTTTGTTTAAAAATTAAAAAAATAGGGGCGCCTGGGTGGCTCAGTCGGTTGAGCGTCCCACTCTTGATCTTGGCTCAGCTCATGATCTCACGGTCACAGAGATCGAGCCCTGTGTCAGGCTCTGTACTAAGAGTGTGGGATTCTTTCTCTCTCCTTCTCTCTCTGTTCCTCCCCTGCTCATGCATGGCTGTGTGCGTGCACACTATCTCTCTCACAATAAATAAATATTAAAAAAATTGTTAAATAACCAAAAAAAAAAAAAAAAAAAAAAAGAAGAAGAAAAAAGAAGAGAGAGAGAGAAGGAAAAAAAAAAAAAGACAATGAAAGCTAATAGCACTTGATTACAAGAGCCTGTCTGATATGACAGCTGACATTCCAAATCCACACTTCTCCCGGAACGAAACCCTTTAGTTCACATTTCTAGGCAGAGCAGGACCCAATCCGTTTTCCATTCAACTGCCAAGTACATTCCCAGTTGTGAGGCTACCATTATCAGCCTTTCTGCTTCTTGAGGTCTTGGCCTCTGCAGCTCTGAGAGCTTGGAGGGTGGGGGTCCCTCAAGACACTGACAACTGATTTCTCCAGGGCAAATAAGTCACATGGCAGGGTTAGAAGCCACTTAGCAAAGTAGTGGAGCCTGGGAACCCTGGAAACAAATTGCCTGGATTCCTAGGCAAGCCCCTTCATTCAGGCAAGTTGCCCATCCTGCCTGTGACTTGACTTCCTCTTCTAAAGAGTAGGGATAGTATAGAGCCCGCCATCAGAGGGTTGTGGTAAGAATTCAGTGATTTAATACCTGTAAAGTGCTTAGCGTGGTGCCTGGCACACACTAGGAGCTCAATAAACCTTGTGGGCTATAATTTAGGACTGGCAGGGGCAAGGTAGCCCGTGTAGAAAGCTCATCCCATCAGAGTCACAGATGGATGAGAGGTCTTGTCACAATCAAGCAGGCCCCGATTGGACCAGCGCTCCTCATCCCTTCGGTGCGTTGGAACCTCACGTAATCCCTCGCACCCGAATCGCCAGCCTACTCTGAGACCCCCACAGTCAGGCTGGGAGCTGCGGGAAACGTGGCTGCAGACACAGTGCCCGTAACCCAAGTTTAATGGCAAGGCCAAGACACGAGCCTCGGAAAGCAAAGAGAATCAATTTCTGATAAAATGCCAGGAAGGAGATTGGCGTGTCAGAAACCTTCCTGGTATCAGCTTACCTTCCAGCACAAGATTAAACTCTCGGAAAAACCCGTCAGAGGGCTGCAATTTGTGACCAGAGAGAGATAATGTTGACAGCTTCCCCTTCCTGAGCCTGTTTTGGATAAACAGTGTGCCCTTGAACAGAGCATCATCAAAGTTCTCTATATTTCCAGATCTTAGGCATGAAATTGCCTTGAAACTATCTCCCTTTACCTCCCCACCCCCAAGTTCACTTTGTAGAATACCGAATATGGTTAGAAAAGAGAATGCTACTGTCTAAGAGAAGGAGCTTCCCGCAAACTCCTCTTGAAAGGTTTGTCTCCTGGGGGAACCGGGCCTGTGAGAATTATCCCTCAGTCCGTGGACCGAGGGCCTCAGTTTCTTCTTGTGTAGAATGGGGATAATAAGGGCGCCTGGGGGGCTCAGTTGGTTAAGCGTCCGGCTCTTGACTTTGCCTCAGGTCACGATCTTGTGGTTCGTGAGTTCGAGCCCCGCATCGGGCTGTGACAGTGTGGAGCCTGCCTGGGATTCTCTGTCTCCCTCTCTCTCTGTCCGTCCCCCACTCATGCGTGCATGCACACACACACACACACTCTCTCAAAAAATAAACTTAAAAAAAAAAAAAAAGAATGGAGATAATAGTGGCACCTACATCATCAGGTCATGAGGGGTGTTCTGAGCAGCGCCTGGCATGTAGGAAGCCCTGAATAAGTGACAGGTGCCTCGTCCTCTCCTTCCCTTCCTGTCATTATTACAATTCTCTCAGCCGCTACGGCAAAGGAGAGCGGACTGAGACCCATAGCCAGCCCAGGGTTTTGCGTCACCCTGGTGACGGGGCCGGGGTGGGAGTTGACCCCATGTTAGGCACGTGGTAGGGAAGGGGTGTTTCCCAAAGGAACCCCGGGATCCCGTGACCAGAAGGGGGGGAAGGGTAGATAGCGAGCAGGCACAAGACAATAGCTGTCCAGCGCACGGCCACCTTGTCGTGTAGGCGGTGAGGCTGACGAAATACTGCAGTTGTTAAACCCTCAGGATACCCTGTGAGGAATGCAACGTGATCCTCATCTTGCAAGCGAGGGCACCTGGGTTCCCAGGCAAACCCGCCCCGGTTAACGCCGCGAGTCCAGGGCTGAACGGACACTCCACGTCCTGTGCACCGTGGAAAGCGGAGAGTATGTGTGTCACCCTGGGGGACCTCAGGCATCCTGCGACCGTTCCAAGGCTCAATTTTCCTTTCTTTTCTTTTCTTTCTTTTTTTTTGAAAGGCATTGAGTCCACTTTATTTTTTCCTAGAGGGCAGTTTTTCTTTCTTTTTTTTTTTTTTAATTTTTTTTTTCAACGTTTATTTATTTTTGGGACAGAGAGAGACAGAGCATGAACGGGGGAGGGGCAGAGAGAGAGGGAGACACAGAATCGGAAACAGGCTCCAGGCTCTGAGCCGTCAGCCCAGAGCCTGACGCGGGGCTCGAACTCACGGACCGCGAGATCGTGACCTGGCTGAAGTCGGACGCTTAACCGACTGCGCCACCCAGGCGCCCCTAGGGCAGTTTTTCTTTAGTCCTCTAGGACCTAGCTCCTTAGCTGGGCTTTGGTGAAGGTCATGGGGCAGCACCCGCAGGTCTAAGTTGGGGTGGGGGTGTTCGGTCCTCCTGGGCCGTGCCAGAGCGGTTCCGGACCGCCTTGCCAGAAACGGCGCAGCTCAGGCATGAATGGGGTTTCACGTGCAGCCTGGGAAGCACACAGGCACCCAAGACACTCACTTTGGAAACGTCCCTGACAAGTGTGGCCTCTGCCATGTTTCAAATCCCAGACTTCTTCTTCTTTTTTATTTTTTTGAAGTTTATTTATTTTGAGAGAGAGTGAGAGAGCACGTGCATGAGCAGGGAGAGAGGGAAAGAGACAACCCCAAGCAGGCTCCACTCTGTCAGCGCAGAGCCCAACGCGGGGCTTGAACTCACAAACTGTGAGATCGTGACCTGAGCTGAAATCAAGAGTTGGACCCTTAACGGACAGAGCCCCCCGGGCTTCTTGGTGGCCTTGTGCTAGGACACCGATGGGGCACATTTGGCACAGCAAATAGGCTGCACGTGGCTGTGGCCCTTTTGGGCATGGCCATTGTTCTTTCTTTTCTTGGTCATCTTGGAAGTGAGGACCCGCGAGCAAGGGTCGGTTTCTTTACCTGTAAAATGGTCGTCTTCACTCCCTCCTCCCTCATCTGGGGACCCAGTGAGGTTGAGAGAGATGAACGCACGAAGCCCAGCCCCACTTGGGTCACCAAGTGGCTCTCATACAGGCTGCTTTCCCGCTTCTCCCCACGGCCCCTACTGCCGGTTCAGAGTGACCCTCGAGGACCCCTGTCCGTCCTCCTGGGACCACGGGACTGGGCAGGTGAACGGGAAAGCAGGGGCGGTAACTGCCAGGTCATGAAAACCTCAGTTTCCTCGCCGACCAAGCTGACATTGATACTGTCTCCCTGTGCCCCCAAGTGCAGTTAACGACAGCTGGCTTCCAATCAGAGGCCAGTGAAGGGAGTGTGTGCCCCTCCCTGCCCCCACTGGATGATTCAAAACAAAACTGAAATAAATATAAGGAAGTTCATTGAAGTTCTCCATTTCTTTCCTTTTTCTTTTTTTTGACACAGAAACCTACACTCTTTCAAAAAATATTCTCAGGGCTGCTCGTGCTTTGTTGACCCCCTGGACGGTGCTTGGCTCATGAATGGCAGAGGGGGTGGTCGGGGACCCCTCAGGGGGCAGAGGTCCAGCTCAGACTGCTAGGGCTTGCCTCCCGGTTCTAGCTGTGTGGCCTTTGGCAATTATATGCTTCCGTTATGTTTTTCCGTGCCTCAGTTTTCTCACCTGCAGAATGGAACTGAAAGTTGGGCTACCACCTCGTGGGGTTGTTAAAAGAGAATTAGGGAGTAGGGCATCCTTGGAACCATAGCAGCACATTTAGGTGTGGGGGTCCGGCTGGGGGTGGGGGAGGTCCTGTCCTCCTGTGCCGTCAGCAAGGGAAGTGAGGGAGGCGGGGCCCGTGTGGTCCTACCCCCTTGGTAGGGCCTGCATTAGATGTTCTTCATCTCTGTCTGATTCCAGAACTAAGGAACGCTGATTGCAGAGAAGTTAGAAAATACAGGAAGGTGTGGCGTCTGGGTGGCTCAGTCAGTTAAGCACCTGACTCTTGCTTTTGGCTCAGGTCATGGTCTCACGGTTCATGGATTTTGGCCCTGCATCGGGCTCCATGCTCACAGTGAGGAGCCTGCTTGGAATTCTCTCTCCCTCTCTCTCTCCCCCTTCCCGTCCCGCATTCTTGCTCTCTCTCTCAAAGTAAATAGTAAATAAGCTTAAAAAAAAAAAGAAAAAAGGAAAATACGGAAAGGTACGCCCATCTGTCATTATCCTACCATCTAGATAATCACTATTACTTGTTTTCATGTTTCCTTCTGGCTTTTTTGTGTGCACCTACATATATTTCGGAATTAGCGTCATGCTATGGGACAATTAGAAACGCCTACCTTCCATTCTTCTTTTTGGCTTTTTATTTATTGAGATATAACTTACATACAACAAAGTGCATACCCTTTTTTTTTTTTTTTTAGCATTTTCTTAATTTTATTTTTTTAATTTATTTTTTTTAATATGAAATTTATTGTCAAATTGGTTTCCATACAACAGCCAGTGCTCCTCCCAGCAGGTGCCCTCCTCGATGCCCATCACCCACCCTCCCCTCCCTCCCACTCCCCATCAACCCTCAGTTCATTCTCAGTTTTTAAGAGTCTCTTATGGTTTGCCTCCTTCACTCTGTAATTTTTTCCCCCTTCCCCTCCCCCATGGTCTTCTGTTAAGTTTCTCAGGACCCACAGAAGAGTGAAAACATGGTATCTGTCTTTCTCTATATGACTTATTTCACTTAGCATAACACTCTCCAGTTCCATCCACGTTGCTACAAAAGGCCATATTTCATTCTTTCTCATTGCCATGTAGTATCCCATTGTGTATTAAACCACAATTTCTTTATCCATTCATCAGTTGATGGACATTTAGGCTCTTTCCATCATTTGGCTATTGTTGAGAGTGCTGCTATAAACATTGGGGTACAAGTGTCCCTATGCATCAGTACTCCTGTGTCCCTTGGATAAATTGCTAGCAGTGACAAAGTACAAAATCTTAAATACGTAGTTTTAAGGATTTCCATCAAAAGATAGAACATTCCTAGCAGCTTCATGCCAACTCCCTGTTCATGAACCTCTCCAAGGGTATTATCCACATCCACTGTCTTGACTCATAGATAAATTTTGCCTGTATCGGGGCGCCTGGGTGGCTCAGTCGGTCGAGCGTCCGACTTCAGCTCAGGTCACCATCTCACGGTCCGTGAGTTCGAGCCCCGCGTCGGGCTCTGGGCTGATGGCTCGGAGCCTGGAGCCTGTTTCCGATTCTGTGTCTCCCTCTCTCTCTGCCCCTCCCCCATTCATGCTCTGTCTCTCTCTGTCTCAAAAATAAATAAATGTTATAAAAAAAAAAAATTTTTGCGTGTATTTAACTTCGTAAAAATGGAATCACAGAGTAAATACTTATTTTACGTCTTTTTAGTTTTAAGAAGATTTGTGAGATTCATCTCTTTTTAAGTGCAGTATAATTCAATTGTTCTTTTTTTTTTAAGTTTATTTGTTTTGAGAGAGAGAGAGAGAGAGAGAGAACATGAGTGGGGGAGGTGCAGAGAGAGAGGGAGAGACAGAGAATCCCAAGCAGGCTCCGTACTGTCGGCACAGAGCCCAGCTCGGGTCTCAAACTCACAAACTGCAAGATCATGACCTGAGCTGAAATCAAGAGTTGGAAGCTTAAAAAAAAGAGTCGGATAACCAACTGAGCCACCCAGGCACCCCTCAATTGTTCTTTTATTAGAAAAATTAAATTGCGGGGCACCTGGGTGGCTCAGTCGGTTGGGCGTCCGACTTTGGCTCAGGTTGTGATCTCACAGTCTGTGAATTCGAGCCCCGCCGTTGGGCTCTGTGCTGACAGCTCAGAGCCTGGAGCCTGCTTCAGATTCTGTGTCTCCCTCTCTCTCTTCCCCTCCCCTGCTCATGCTCTGTCTCTCTCTGTCTCAAAAATAAATACAAACATTGAAAACATTTTTTTCAATAAAGAAAAATTAAATTGCCAAGTAATTTGAGTGTCTTTGTAAAAATTCCAAGTTCAGGCACTGAATGAAAATTCCCCTTGAAATTTACCCCAATCTCACTCTTTGCCCTAGAAATAACCAGTTATCAGTGGAATGTTCATCTTTTTGGACTTTTTGGACTTCATTCTATTTGTACAATTCGACTCATTGTTGCAGTTGGGAGTGTATTCAGCTGCATGTAACAGAAAACCTAACTATTGCCTAAATCAGGGGTCAGCAAGCTTTTTCTGTAAAAGGCCAGGTAATATATATTTTAGGCTTCGAGGGCCACACTGTCTCTGTCACAACTACTCAGCTCTGTCATTCTAGCATGGAGACAGCCATATTCAGTATGTAAACGAATGGGTGTGACTGTGTTCCAATAAAACTTTATTTACAAAGATAGGTGGCAGGCCAGATTTGGCCTATAGGTTGGAATTGGCTGACCCTTGCCTTAACAACAGGGATTTCTTTGGCTCAAGTGGCAGGAAATCTAGAAATAGCCTCATAAGAAAAACCTAATTTACACTCCTACCAAAAATATTGGAGAATGCCTCCAACCTTGCCAATAGTGGCTATTCGCAACCTTTTAATTTTTGTCGGTATTCTTCGTCCTTACTCCTGTGTTTTGGGTAAATGCCTCTCCCCGATCTTCCAGCTCAGGAATGTTCTCTGTATCTGTATCTCGTCTGCTGTTCGCTGTCTTTTGATCTTTTTATTTTGATGATTACATCTTTCACTCGTGATTCCTAATTAATTCTTCTCCGTATGAGGTTGTACTTATCTGATGGAGACAATGTCCCCCGTTATCCCTCTGAGAATATTAAATGCATCTTAAATGTCTCTGCATCGTCGTCTCTATTTCTTTGGTTGTTGGTCCTCCTGTTAGTTGAGTTGGCCCCCTCTCTGATGGCGTGAGTTTTCCTGGAATGTCCGGTGATTTGTGAATGTGTGCTCTTCTGTGTTCTGTGAGCTCGTTTTCTTCTCTGTGGACGCATTTCTTTCTAGGCAGCCAGTGATTGCGTCAGAGGGGCGGGGCTTGCTGCAAGAAGGGTGGTGCCAATAGTTTGTTGTCTTGTGGGCACGGGATCTTCCTTTTCCTGCTGGATATGCCCTGCTTTTCTGTTCCAGAGACTCACCGTCACGGATCCCGCAAGCTAAGTGGAGCAAAGAGCCACCTCTTAGTGACCCCACGAGAATTTGCACTCCAGGGCTCCTGGGTGGCTCAGCCAGTTGAGCGTCCGACTCTTGATTTTGGCACGGATCATGATCCCAGGGTCATGAGATCAAGCCCCTGTTGGGCTCTGCACTGAGCGCGGAGCCTGAGTAAGATTCTCTCTCTTTCTCCCTCTGCCCCTCTCCTCTGCTTGCTGTCTAAAATATAGAAAAATAAAAAAGTGCATAGTCCGTGTCTTTGAACGTTGACCTCGGGCCCTCTTCTCTCCCTGGAGAATGTGTTGCCTCTTGGTTTGAAGGAGCCCAAGATTGCCTTCCCCTCTTGCAACAGTTCTTCTGATGTGGCCCGTGTGTCTTCTGCGTTAATCCAGTTCCGTCTGCCATCCATTTCTCAGGGGTATCTTGACCTTTTTCATCTGCCAGGGGCACCCCTCCTTATCTTCCCAGGCTCTTACGGATTTCACGTGGTGTCATTTCTGTGGGCTTGGGCAGGAGAGGCTGACACGTGTGCTTGCTCTTGGTCTTGCCAACTCGATTTGATCCCAAGGTGACCTCTTGTTACAGGTTTCACCTTCCTGGCCACCCTCATCTGAGCAGGTTCATCTTTCTCTAAAAATACACTGTGTTGGAACCAAACAGTTGGTTCCAACTATGGGCTGATCCATGTAGAATGTAGGGATGGAGTGCACTTCCTGATAAGAACTGGGTTCAGATGCCAACCCTGCCCTCTACTCCATTGTTCAAGTCCATTCGCTTCTCTAAACCTCAGCTTCCCTGCCTGTCGAACGGGAGTAATGATCATAATACCCACCTCTTAGGTTGGTGAGACTACCCACGGAAATAGTACATCAGGAGTTTCACGCGGGGCCTGGCACACAGTAGGTGCTAAAACACGTTGGTTCCCTTCCTCTTATTCTGACGAAATTTGTAACACATGGATTGTGTGTGCTGTGGGGGCGGGGGGGGGGGGGGTTGTTTTTGGCAGTCACACCACACTGTTAGCTCATACTGAGCACATTAGCTAAAAGTCTGTCTTTGTCTCGTGAACTTTTCTGAAGCCAGGCTTCTCCCCCAGTGCCTCTCCTTGTGTAGGACCTTTACCTTGGCCATGATGCATTCTATCAAGCTGTTCTCGATCCATCTCTAGGCTGTAGAAATTGATCTGAACCCAGATTCCGTCATCCAGTTGATTCCGTGTGCCTCCCAGCTGAATGTCATCTGCAGACTTAATAAACAGCCTTCAACAGCCAGACCCAGCCATTGATAAAATTACAGCTTGGGATAGGACCAAGGACAGAACGCCATGGCATGCCACCCTTCAGGGGAAGAGTAATTTAGAGGACTGTGCAAGTTGATTCATTTGTCCAGTTCCTGTAATCGTATGTCCTTGTGGCTTGATTTTAATAATCATATTAGCAACCACGTATGGGGTCTTATGTGCCACAAGCCAGGCACTGAGGTAAGTGCTTTTCATATATTACTTTCATTTCTTATAACAAGTCTGCCAGGTGAGTATTTGTATTACTTAGGACTCAGTTAAAAAACAACAACAACAACAACAACAAAACTCAATGTAGCTTTAGCAGAGCACCGTGTTACTTCATTACGAGACTCTCCAGCGTGGGCGCTGAACTCACAGAAGCCAAGGGCAGGGATGTGCCTGGGTGTCGAGAATGGTGAACCAGTGCCTGCGACCTTCTAGGGTCCCAGAAAATCCTCTCTCGATGACTCTTATCTTTACGTCTGTGGGCATCTGTGATTCTTGTCATTTGGTACAAAGCAGCTTTCTCTCGTACTCAGATCGCCTGGCAGAAAGCGGTCCCACAAAGCAACACTCACGTTCACTTTCCTGCCTTCAAGAGAGCTGTCAGACCTTCCCTGAACCTGTCAGTCCCAATTCTCCAGGATTATCGGCCCTACTTGGGTCAGGCACCCGCTCCCGGTCCAGACGCCTGCAGTTAGCAGTGGGGTCGTACCGTCTGGACGTGGCCCGTGGGAGTCTCAGTGCTGTCACCTGTGATCACGGGGCGGGGTAACGTCCAGAGTCCCCCTGCGCATTTTACAAATGAAAGAGAGATCCAAAGTCACATGGCTCGTAAGTAGAGGGACCGGGACTGGATCCTGGTTTTGTCTGATGCACATGCTCATGTCAATGTAACGTGCTTCTCGCCCTGGGCCACATTGTCCCGGGACAGCTTCTATGGTGGTGTCGGTAAGGGCCGGCCAGCGTCAAGAGCCACCTTGTGCCATCACCGTGGTCCAGCTCCAGCTCAGGGCTCTGCGACCCTTGATTGGTTCGTTTGCCTGTTTCTTCAGTGACTCACTCAGCAGCCACGGTGAGGACCTCATGCTGAAGAGTATAAACACGGACTTTGGAGTTCAGTAGAGCTAGGTTCAGATTCCAGGTGGGTCACTTTTGGGCTGGTGACTCTCTGTGCCTCAGTTTCCATAGCTGTAAAATGGAGATTGTACCAAAACCTACTTTATCGGCTGTTAAAATGATTCAATGAGATAATACTTGTAAACTGCATGTGGCCAGCACAGAGTCATTGATTCTATAAATGGTAGCAGTTGATGAACTCTGGAGCAACGAGAAACTACAGGAGTCCAGCAGAGAAAGCCTGTAACTGAGCCAATGGGATAGCATGGGGGAAGTGGGTTGGCCAGGGTTTCAAGGAGGAAGTGACATTGAACCTGGAATAATGAATGGAGAGGAGGGTTGGGGTAACAGTCAGGTGAGAACTGGTGCAAACACGCAAGCGTATGCAGGAGTCTGAGGGACCAGCCAGTAGTTAATTGTGCTCGAAGCCAGGAATATGTACTGGGAGCCAAGGGGGTGACTGGGGCCAATGGAGAAACCTTTGTTTGCTCATTCCTACATCGCCTTAGCAAATATTTGTCAAGTACCTGCTGTGTCCCAGGCACTGTCCTGGGTCCAGTCGATTGTGCGGTGAAGAAGCAGACACAAGTCCACACCCCTGTGGAGCTTAAGCCCTGGTGGCTGGAGGCAGACACTAAGCAAATGAGTAAGTCAAATAGGAAGGGTGTCAGAGAAAAAAAGAAAGCCGGGAAAGAGGGTGGGGAGTGCTGGGCGGGAGTCCTCAGGAAGGCCTCTCTGAGAAGGGGGCAGATCCTGAAGGCAGTGAGGGGACGAGAGCTAGGACAAAATTCCCGAGGGAGGAGGCTGTGTGGCTGGGAGGAGGGAGGTGGGAGGCACGGACAGAGGGGTAAAGCCCAGATTGTGTAGGGCTTTGTGGCCTTTTATAAGGACCTGGGCTTTTGTCTGAATGAGGAGGAGCATTTTGAGCAGAATAGGGCCAGAACCAAACAGACCTGACCTCAGCAGGACATGGTGGTGATGGTGGCTGGGATTGGGGGCAGCGGTGAAGGGGCTAGATCCTGAGCCCTCTGAAGGGAGAGCCACGTGGATTTGTTGCTGGATCGGCTATGGGTGGGAGAGAAAGAGAAGAATCAAGAAGGGCTTTTAAGTTTCTGTTTTGAGCAACCGGAAGGAAAAGATTGGTTAATTCCTGGGGCGCCTGGGTGGCTCCATCGGTGGAGCGTCCGACTTCGGCTCAGGTCATGATCTCACAGCTCGTGGGTTCGAGCCCCACGTCGGACTCTGTGCTGACAGCTCAGAGCCCGGAACCTGCTTTGGATTTTGTGTCTCCCTCTCTCTCTGCCCCTCCCCCGCTCCTGCCCTGTCTCTCTCTCTACTCTCTCTCTCTCTCTCTGTCAAAAATCAATATTAAAAAAAATTAAAAAAAAAAAAAAGATTGGTTAATTCCTGAAATGGGAAGGAGTGGCAGCAGCTTTTAGGGGGAAGACCAGGAATTCAGCTTAAAACCTGTTAAGACCTTGAGCAGGCAGCTGGATATGAGAATCTGGAATTCAAGGGGAAAGCCATGTCAAGCTTCCTCCGTCTGGAATATGGAACCATTGATTTGTTTTTGCTTTTTTTTTCTTTTTTGAGAAGGGAAGTAGGGTGGGTGGAGGTCATTAGTTACACAAATAATGCTTGAAAACAAGTTCCTTAAGAAAATTATTTTCAGCCTTCTAGATAAGGCTCACATCCCTTTTGCCAATTCCCACCCCTCCCTACTCCCGGCCTCCCCCTCGACTGTCACTGCTGTCAGGAGCTTGGCATGCGTGCATCCTTCCAGACCTTTCTTTGTGCCTCTGTATACCCAAGGATATCTGTAAAAACTACATGTCGTATTTTGGGAGTGTATGTATTTTAACGAAATGGTGCCATCATGAATGGGTTCTTCAGCGATGTGCTTTCGTGTCTCGTAACCTGCCCATCCTTCCTGAACTGTGTCTGGGAGAGTTCCATTCTTGGTGTTACAAATACACTTGATCTTAGCCAAAAGGCCGAGAAGCGATCTTGGTGTTACAAATAAACCTAGGTCTTTTTTTGTTGTTGTTGTTACAGTATGCTATGGCCAGACTGTGGGTTATTCAGCCAGTTTTCCAGTGGGAGGGCTTTAGCGTTTTGTACATTCTTCCTCGGACACCTGTGTCTTTCCGGAGGCTTCCTAGGAGTGACATGGCTGGGTCTGAGTAGATGGAGGCCATGTGGGATTCTGTCCGGTCTTGTTTCGGTCATACTGCCCCCCCATAGGCCTCCATCTGACTTGCCAGCCTCCGCGGGTTTTAATGAAGGGAGCCACAGAGATCTGTGTGGCGGGCCGTGGGTTGTCGGGAGCGGGGAGGAAGCCGAGAGACCGTGGAATCTGTGGGCTGCTGTTCCACTCTTAGAACCCGCCTTGGGGATGGGGACACGGGTTCCTTTAGGGGCTGCAACAGACACTCCCCGCCCCTTCCTTTCCTCCTGCACAGATGAATTCCCCTCTCTCCTGCAGCCTGCAAGCCTGGCTTCTTCCCTGCCAGCCAGTTTCTATTCCTAGACTTCCTCACCAGCTTGAAGCCATCCCCTTTTGACAAACACACCGGCCGAGACATTATAAAAACGCTATTTTTATTAGAGCAGACCAACTCCTCTATCAGCGGGCCTCTTACTCCGCCACCGGCCTGCCAGCGTTCTTGCCTGCCCTCCCCCCCCCCCCCCCCGCCCCGCGACAATGCGTCCAAGGGTTTGTGATTGTCACCAGCCCGGCGCCTGTTCTGAGGGTGCGATAGCAGCCCCTCTCTGGAGGCAGACCAGATCCTACACCCAGCTGCTCTCCCCAGAAAGAGTTTAGCTCCGCCACAGCCCACGCGGGAAAGGGAAAGTTGCGTCCTTAAAAGAGTTACGTCATCTTTCCTTTGCGTGGATTTCAGGTGGGTGTTGACTGGGGTATAGGACGCCTTCGGGGTTAGCTCGGGGAGCTGGGGCTGGGGTCCACCGTGAGTTCAGATGTTGTGCCGTCAGAGCTAGAAACTTCTGAAGATGTCTCATGAACGTCGTCTCAACTGCTAATGTTATCGAGCACGTGTTATAAGCCAGGCCGAATCCTGAACAGTTTATGTTCGTAAGGTGGCTGCTTTTAATCGCCGTGCCCATTTCTGGTGTTGTTTTTTTTTTTTTTTATCGAGATCGAATTCCCATGCCACAGAATTTACCATTTTGAAGTGTATACTTCGGTGGTGGTGAGCCTATTCATAGTGCCGTGAGGGCCTCACCACTGCTGAATTCCAAAGCACGTCTGTCACCCCAGATAGAAACCCTGTACCTGTTAGCGGTGACTCCCTCTGCCTGCTTCCCCCAGGCCCTGGTGACTATTGACCTACTTTCGGTCTCTATGGGTTGGCCTCTTCTGGACGTTTCATATACACGTGTGGCTCCTTTCACGAAGCATAATGTTTTCGGGGTCCGTCCATGCTGGGGTACGTTTCAGTACCTTGGATCCTTTCGGGGACCTGAGCACGTGAGGTGGTAGGGCTATCCCGCACCTGCTGTCTCTCCATTCATCCCTTGAAGGACAAGCCGGCTTGCTTCCACTTTTTGGCTGGTATGAACTATGCCACTAGCCCATCATCCCAGTTTGACGGCCGAGGAAACTCAGCCACGAATACCGTTTCCCACTCGCACAAGCAGGATGGGATTCCTACCCAGGCATCCGGCTCCACAGCCGAGTCCCGACCATCCCTCTTGGCCGCTCAGCCGCGGAACGAAGACCCAGGACTGAGGGGCCTATGTCGCACACCCCCATGGCCACCATACTTGAGAATTAAAAATTGGGTCCTGTGGTGCGAGGAATCCATCATGCTTTTGGGGACTCGGGTCTGTCTGACTTTCATTCGGGACCATGTGGGCAGGAGTCCTGGCTGAGTCATGATTGTCCATATCATCCAAAATGCATTTATCCACGTCCTCTGATGTAACAACCCTCAGCCCCGGGAGGAGAGATGCGCTGTCTTGGTCCCCTGGAGAGCAGACTCTGGGAAGGAAGATGTGTGGCAGGAGGCTGGCTGGAGAGAGTTCTCTGGAACAGCACCTGTGGATGACGAGGGACGTGGGGCTGAGCAGAGGGAGGGGTCGAATGGTGATGCAGGCCTAGGTAATCCCACAGGGAGCTCTGGGGATGGGTGGTGCTTCAGAGAGTCCCCAGTTCAAGCAAGGAGCCTGGGTCTGTGGACCCTTGGCATCAGCCCAGCATAACCTGGCTTTTTCCCTGGGAAGGGACCAGCCGTGAGCTGCTAGCCATCACCGGTCCCCGTACCTGGATGTGAATGAGTCATCTGGGCTGCGTCCACAGCGGCTTGAATAAGGGCTGCGACAGAGAGCAGTCCATGAGGAGGCGTCAGGGACACCGCTGAGGGAGGGCGTAACCCTTCCCGGGATGGGGGTGGGGTGGGGAGCAGGGACGAAGGGGCATCTTCGCTGTGCCATGAAGCCTTGAGCCCCAAACCCTTATACCCAACTGCCAGCCCATGAATGGCTCCTCTTGGGTCCTCAGCGTCTCCACACAGCTGCCCCAAGCCAAAGTCAGCCCTTCTCCCCGCCAGCTTTCACCTCCCCAAGAATGACGGCGCCGCCCTTCCCATCACACAGGCTGGAAACTGCAGAGCCTTCGATACCTTCCCCTCCCCGCAATCCTTTTTCCAGCCCATCGCCAAGTCCCGTACCTTTCCCCTTGAAAACATCTTCCCCTTGAAAATATCTTCCCCTCACATCCTCCATGTTGCTGACACCTCTTGTCTGAACCCCCACCGCAGACTCCTACCTGCTCCCGGCACCTGCTCTGGGCCACCTCCAACCTCTCATTCCAATGTCGCCCCCTCTGCCCCAGTAACCTGATGTGGCTCCCCAGTGGTCCGGGGTCGAGGGCAAAACTCCTTGCTGTGGGCCCCGTGGCTTTGGTGGTCCGGCCCCTCGGCCCTGTGTCATCCTCTGCTCCCCTTCCCCTGGGTCCAGCCCCTCAGAGCTTCCTTGTCCCTCCTGCTCTTTGTGCCTTCTTGTCACATGGCCATCACGTGTGTGTCCACTTTGCTTGGAGCACACTCCCATCTCCCCCCTCCCCAAATTAACTTGTTTGTCCCTCATATTTGGGTTCTGTGTTGCCTCCCCCTTGAGGCCTCAGCTGACCTCCCTGCCGTAGTCCCGTGTCCCCTGTAAAGCTCAAGGTGACTGAAATGGTAGACAGCGTACATTTGGTGGTGGGCTCATTTGTTGAGGATCAGCCCCCC
The DNA here is from genome assembly GCF_028749965.1 of Puma concolor. Classification (NCBI taxonomy): domain Eukaryota; kingdom Metazoa; phylum Chordata; class Mammalia; order Carnivora; family Felidae; genus Puma; species Puma concolor. The sequence goes on along the minus strand of NC_141682.1, from coordinate 20,540,639 downwards.
TCACTACACTGTCAGGTCTGTAAGGCAAGGGGACTTGTCCTGGCCGGGGCTGGGAGGTGCTCAGTAAGCCTGAAAGATGCAAACCTGAGGAACGGAAGGAGGGGGGACATGGGGAGAGAGAGAAGGAAGAAACTGATCACGCTCCCGTGTGGTCGGGGAGGGGATGGGGGGAGGGAGCTAACACGAACTGCTTCCTTTATATTCCAGAACTTAAAAAAAAAAATGTTTAATGTTTATTTTTTGAGGCGGGGAGGGAAGTGTCAGGGAGGGGCAGAGAGAGAGGGAGACACAGAATCGGAGGCAGGCTCCAGGCTCCAAGCTGTCAGCACAGAGCCCGACGTGGGGCTCGAACTCACAGACTGTGAGATCGTGACCTCAGCCGAAGTCGGACGCTTCACCGACTGAACCACCCAAGTGCCTCTATATTCCAAAACTTTTAACTGTAGCATGTGAGGGGACATGGAATTTGGGCCTCCCAGCCCACTGTGCTGCCCCAGGCTTGAGCATGAGGTTTCCCTGCCCACTTCCCCCCCCCTCCCCACCCCCTGCCAGCACCTGTCACGGGCACTGTGGGCTTTGCCCTTCACTAGCCTAAAGCAGACCTGGAATGTCAGACCCCCCTGGGATCAAACCAAGGTGCTCTGAGCGTTCTCCATCCCAACCCCAAGATAAGCTCCCTGTTTCCTGCCTGGATGCCCTTCCTGGCCCTCTCCTGCCCTCCCCCATCCACCTACCATTCAGTGCTGTATCCTCTCCTCTGTAGAGACTGCCCAGCCCCGAGTGATGCCAGGCATTCCTCACTCTACCCACCGGCCCCTGGCATCTGTGCCTCCCCTTTGTGGCACTTACCCCACGGCATTCAAGCAGTTGTCTTTCAGTGGCCGCCCCGCTAAGTTCTTGGACAGGGATCTTGTCTTCCTGCTTCCCTTTCCTTCTTTTCTTTCTGTTCCTTCCTTCCCACAACACTCTGTGAGCTCCTTGTGGGTGCCAGGCACTGGTCTGGGGCTGAGAGGTACAACGGTGAGTGTGGGCCCGGGCCCTACCCTCCCGGGAGGGGAGAAAACTGCCACTTTGAGGCAGCCGGGAAGGCCTGGGCAGGCAGGAGAGGCCCCAGGAAGGGCCACACAGGCCCACAAGCAAGGAGGAAAACTTCTAGCAGGAGCTTGGCTTCTGAGAAACTGCCAGAAGGACTATTAGGCGGAGGTGGGGGGCAAGGGAGGTGGGAATGAGGTCAGGGAGGGTGGTGAAGCCAGACCCCATTCGTCTCTGTCTCTGGCGCGCAGTGTTCAACCCGTAGGAGAAGCTCAAGGAATATTTGTTGAATAAATAGGAAGGGGCCCCTGAGTGCTCCCCCCTCTTCAGGGGGTTGGGGGCTGCTTCTGGCTGAGCGGTGAGCGTCCTTTCTCGCAACCCAACCCGGGGATGGATGGACCCTGTGGGAGGTTCGTTCCCTTAGAAGGAAAAGTTCTCCGAAGCAAATCGAGTGGTGGCAGCAGAGATTGGAGAAGAGAAGATCCCGGCTAGGCTGCCTGTCTCCTCCCAGCAGGCCAAGGGGCCTGTCCTTCCTGACTGGGAGGCTCTCACGGCTAACAGCTGCCCGAGTCAGTTTAGCACAAGCCCAGGAGTGCGAAAGCAGGCGGGCCTCTTTTCTTCCCTTGATGCGTCCAGAGGTACCGCCAGCCTCAGCCCCCTCCAGAGCTCTCCCGAGGAAGGAGGGTGGGAGCAGCCTCAGCCCATCCTGGCTCCCTTAAAACCTAGGTGCCCTCAAACATGCCATCACGCTCCCACCTCAGGGCCTTTGCACTTGCTGTTCCTGACACCTGGAAAACCCCTTTGTCCAGATCCCCACACTTTCTCTTTCACTCCCTTCAGCCTTCTCTTGAAGGTTGCCTTGCCAGAGGCCTATCTCTGGCCCCCTGGCTAAAATAGCACCTTCCCCCTGACCCCCTCCCCCATTCGCCTGCCCTTCTCTGCCTTTCACTCTCCACAGCACTTAGCTTAGCACCATCCGACACACTACCTCTTTCTTTCTTTCTTTCTTTTTTTTTTATTGCTTGTCTCCTCTCATTAGAATGTAACAGCAGAGACTTTGATGTGCTCCCTGTGTGTCTCCAGAATAGGCGTTCGATAAATATTGAGCGAGCAAATGAATTTGTAAAATGAGGTCAGTGCCGTCCACCTTGCAGGGCTGTGGGGAGATTCCCAGCGTGTGGCTTGTATGCTTCCACGGCTCTGTAGGTGGCTCGTAAACCATGTGCTATTTTAGTAGGTCCGTATTTATGTCTGCCTTCTATTTATGGCAAGTGATACTGATTTTCCGTTTATGGCATTAATATAAAGTTTCCTTTTTAAAGTAAACTCACTCAAGATTAAAAAGAGAAAACCTGGATTTGCCGGCCTGAAAGACAGTTTATGACACACGTTGCAGTCTTACGAGAACACTTCTCGGAGAATTAAAAAGACATGTTCATTATTTTCTAGCAGATACGTACGGGGATATTTATTTAGATAGGCATGTAAGGAAAGCATTTTTACAAAGATACGACTTATTGTGTCCTGGAGTCCTGGAGGAAATCCTGGATTCTGGATCTGCCCTAACGTTCTACAAACCCTGGAACCAAGGATAAAATCTCCGGGTGCGTATTGGTACCGTATGATTGGTACCAATCAGGAATGGTACATAGCAGGTTAGTGACGTGATAAATGTAAGTCCAAGGTGTTTGAGAAATAACCCAAACTCTTCCTTTGATTATCCATCTGGTGTGTGTGTAGCTTGTGATTTTGTTACCCGGTCTCCCCAGGGCATGAGAAACTCAAATCTTTGTTGCGGTGCCTTGCCGTATTTCGTTCCACCCCTAGGGGGCAGTATCAGCCGTTGCTTTAGGCTTCTTTTGTAGCCTCCTGAATGCAGAGCATTTTGGGTTCCTGTTTTGAGGATAGGAGGTCACCTGTTATGTTAGCAAGAACAGTACAAAGGAAGCTCAGACCTATACTTTTCCATTCAAGTAATATGCATTAAGGACTCACTACTATACAACATAGGGACATAAAGAACAGAATCACTAGGAGAACGGAGGAGTTGGTACTGGGCTGGGTTTTGAAGGGAGAATAGGAGTTTTGTACTCTGAGATACATTTGGATCATCTCTTACTGTGGGTCATCATCGGGCACATTCCTTAAGGTATCATTTGAATCCTCTAACTAAACACTTCTCTGAGCCCTAGGTGAGACCTGGGATTTAGACAGCCCTGAGTATTGGCTCTACCATTGTGCCACCCAGAATTCCCTCAGGGGTAAATCTTTCTCTCTCTCTCTCTCTCTCTCTCTAGCTCTCTCTCTCTCTCTCTCTCGCCTCCCCACCCCTCCACTTCAAACTGGCTCCAGTTAAGAAAGAAATGTGACTAAAAAGTCCAATGTAGGGCTGGCTTCAGGCATGGCTGGATACGGGGGATTAAACACGGTTAAGAGGATCTAGTTTCTATGTGGTCTCTTTCTGTCCTCAATTCGGCTGCCCGTGTTGCTGTCACCCTTGGACAGCTCTCTCCATGGAACATATAAGGATGTTCACAAGGGTGAACCTAATCAGTTGACAACAATGACTCCTTCCCTGGTAGCTCTGTGCTCCTATCAGCTAATAATTCCAGGGCAAGAGGCCCAGGGACTTTTCCAGCCGATTCAGCCAATCCCTTAGTTGAGTCTGTTGGCCTGGCTTGGGACGCACGCCTAGCCCTGAGCCGATCACATGGCCAGGGAGATGGAATACCCTGATTGGCCCGGCCTAGGTCACATGTCCACCAAGGGGGTGCTGTTTCCACCCACACCGCGTGGATGGGGAGTGGAGGAGAGGTGGTTTCCCAGAGGAAGATCGAGGTGTTGTAACCAGAAGGAAATGAATAGATGCTGAGCTGACACAGACAACAGATGTGCATTAGCTCCACTTAGACACTTTGTGGCCATTAGGCAATTTGCCCCAGCATTCAGAGCCTCAGTTTCCTCCTCTGTAAAATGGGCATAGCGTTACTGACCATAGCATTATTGCAGACACCCACAATAAGCACCCGCAGAGAGCATAATAAATGGCAGCTAAGGCTGCCCGCAGAGCGAGGCCCCAGTAACCTGGAGCATGGGCTTGCCTCCTAAATTGTCCCTGGGGTGCGACAGGAGCCTTGCGGGGGGGGGGGGGGGGGCGGGGAGAGGAGGCACGGTGGGGGAGGTGGAGGAACTCAGGTGTGTGAAAGTGCTCTAGGAACCCTGCCGTGCCCCCAGACACAGTGTTTTCACAGCCTCATTATGAAACCCTCCAAAGTGATTGTTCTCTGCTGGGACCTGACACCAGCAAGGCTAGGTCCCCAACATTTGGGAGCCCTGGAAACCAACTCCACCACTCTCAGCTGCTTGTTAATGCAGCGGGTACTGGCGCTTGCTAAATCACCCCTGTTCAGAAAGAATTCCAATATCCCGGCCGCAGAGGAATCTGTGATCCCTGAAATACAGACGCGGCCGAGCACCTTTAAACATAACTGATTCTTGGCATTTCTTTCCAATTCCATTTTTTCCCCCCAAAGAGAATTAATAGTATGGCCACCGATAAGATTCTGCACTGTCTCCAGGGCCAGCATCAGGGATAAAGACGATGAGGCTCATAGTAGTGGCAGTGACACTTTGCTTCTGTGTCACGTCCAAACTCCTCAGACCCTTAGCCGTAGTTAACTCGCACATCCTGGGCACCTACCTCTTATCAGACCCAACTTCTGGCCAGTCCGCGAACACGTCAAGCTTTTTCAGACCTTTGCCCAGTGCCGCTGCTGTTGCTTGGAATGCCTTTCCCTTTCCTTGTGACCCAGGAAATGTTTCAACTTTAAAATCCCAGCTCATGTGTCTCCTTATTTATTCACTCATTCAACCAGTATTTATTTATTTATTTAATGTTTATTTATTTTGAGAGAGAGACAGAGACAGAGCATGAGCAGGGGAGGGTCAGAGAGAGAGGGAAACGCAGAATCCGAAGCAGGCTCCAGTCTCCGAGCTGTTGGCACAGAGCCCGACGCGGGGCTCGAACTCACGGACCAGGAGATCACGGCCTAAGCCGAAGTTGGACACCCAACCGACTGAGCCACCCAGGCGCTCCATAATGTTTATTTATTTTTGAGAGAGACAGAGACAGAGCACGAGCGGGGGAGGGTCAGAGAGAGAGGGAGACACAGAACCCAAAGCAGGCTCCCGGCTCCAAGCTGTCGGCACAGAGACCGATGCAGGGCTCGAACTTACAGACCGCGAGATCATGACCCAAGCCAAAGTTGGATGCTTAACCGACTGAGCCACCCAGGCGCCCCTCAACCAGTATTTAGTGAGGGCGAAGTGTGTGCCAAGCACTGTCCTGGTGGCTTGGAATACACAAGCGATCGAAACAGACCCAGTCCGCCTTCATGGAATCAATACCTAAAAGGTGTAATAAACAAGATAAAATAGTGTGTTAGTGGGGCTTGGGAGTGGGGGTGTGAAGCACAGCTCACAATTATAAACAGGGTGGCCAGGGAGACAGGAGGAGGTAAGATGTGAGGCAAGCCTCGAAGGGCGTGAGCAGCCTGGGTACTTACCTGGGAGAAGAGTACCCCACGCCTGGGGAGGGGGCCAGGGCACTGGTGAGTCGAAGGCCCTGAGGAGGGAGCGTGCTGAGCGTCAAGGGTACTGGAATGGGGAGGAGGGGTAGAGCAGTAGGAGGTGGGTCAGACACGTGAGCGGAGGCCTGGTGGCCTCGGAGACCCATGCAGAGTCTGGAGCAGAGGAGTGGCATGATTGGACTCAGCTTTCAGCAGCACCCCTTGGCTGTGGCAGGGAGAGCAGACTGCAGGGGTGAGGGCAGGAGCGGGAGGCCAGGGAGGGCGAGCTGAACCAGGGTGGTGGCCGGGAGGTGGAGAGAAGTGGTCAGGTTTGGGGCTTCCTACTGTTTCTCTGTGGAGCCTGGGGCCTGGCCATGCCCTTGGGAGCCTTCTCAGGTCCCTCCTTCAAAACCTTGGCATCCCATTTTATACATTTTGTTACGATCGTTTGTCTCCCTTTTGGGGGCTCAGATGCCTTTGGTAATCTGATGAAAATTATGGGCTTTCTTCCCAGAATACCCTTGTGCACTCAACTGAATACATGTTCCTAGAACCCCCTGCACATCCCCGCTGTTAGGGGCCCCTGGCTAGTGCGTGTTCCCCGGACGCGGTGCACAGTAGGACCACACAGTGCGGGTCCCTGACTGGCCGTCGGGTGCAGCTGATAGGCGAGCACACACAGTGGGTCCAAGCTTTTGTCAAACCCTCATTGCATATGTAACAGCCACGCAGTGAGCACTTATAAATGTTTGCTGAAAAACAGCGATGATAAACTTGGCACTTTGCAAGGTCCTCACACCTCCGCGAGGCGCCTTGGATGCAAATGCCTCCATTTTAGAGCCGGACGAATAAAGCCTCGGCAAAGCGAAGTGCACGGCACGGGGTGGGGGGGAGTCAGCATCTGGTGTCTGACCAGGGCTGCAGTGAGGGTGAGCCATGGTGGCGCTCGGTCAGCCTTAGCGGCGATCGTCCTAGAGCTGCATGCTGGGAGGCTGCGACTGTGCCCCAGACTTGATCGTCCGGCTGTGGAATCAATAAGAAGGATCCTGAAACACTCCTGCTTGTCTCCTAGTTGATCCTCAGAGCAGCCCTGGGAGGTAGATAGTATTATCCCCCTTTTACAGACGCGGCAACTGAGGCTCCCCAAAGGTAGGTAGCAGAGTTCAGGGCTCACCCCCCAAAGTCTCCAAATCCCCAGATAATTAGTGAGCAACATACATAGTTAAATGCTAACAACTTAGCACTTAATTATGTACTGTTTCTCACTGTATTGTATGTAATTTAACGCTAATTGCAGGGTTTCAGAACGAGCTGCAGGGAGCGGGGGCGAGGGTGGCAAGGGAAGGCTTCGGGGAGACTTTGGGAACTCAGCTGGGCTCTGGAGAGGACAGGGGTGGATTTCTGCATAAGGGAGTAGAATGAAAAAGGTCGCAGGGTAGGAATGAACATGGATGGGGAGTAGCCTGAGATAGTGCTCCTTAGATAATGGAGCTCCACGAATGTAAACGTAACTAATAGTCACAGAGAAAGTTCTCTTGTTTGTTTGTTTTTTCAAAGTTTATTTATTTTGAGAGACAGAGTGCGAGTGGGGGAGGGGCAGAGAGAGGGGAGAGAATTCGAGACAGGCTCTGCAGGGAGTGGGGGGGCTTGATCCCACGAACTGTGAGATCATGACCTGAGCCGAAATCAGGAGTTGGCTGCTCAACCGACTGAGCCACCCAGGTGTCCCAGTGTTTATTTTTGAGAGAGAGAGAGAGAGAGAGAGCGCGTGCGCGCAAGCCAGGGAGGGGCAGAGAGAGAGAGGGGGAAGGAGGATCCGAAATCAGCTCTGTTGCGACGACAGCAGAGAGCCCAATGTGGGGCTCGGACTCATGAACCGCGACCTCACGTCCTGAGCCAAAGTCGGCTGCTTAACGGACTGAGCCACCCAGGAGCCCCTCCCTGAGAACATTCTAAATGCTGGAACTGGACTAAGCCCTTTCCACTGCTCCTGTTTGCCACCCATGTTTAACCCTACGCAAGAAACAAAAAGGCAACCACACAGGTATTGTTATTACTTCCATTTTAACAGGGGAGTAAACTGATGGCAATGCGGGGACCCCGCGCGGGGCCTGGTCTCCAAGCTCCTGTTCTTCCCGGCTCAAGTTCAGAGACCTTCCGATTAGAGGTGGTCTGGGCTTGGGCCTTGCTTCTCCACGTGGGCCCCAGAGCATTGCCTGGGGGCTGGTTAGAAATGCAGCCTTGGGCCCTCCCCAGTCCTACCGAGTCAGAACCCGCGAGTCAGAGTTTCTCCGCAGTCCCCGGGTGATTGATAGGCAGATCAGTTAGCATTTGAGAAGCATGGGGCTGGTGAGAAGTTTGGCTGGACACGTTCAAGTCTTTGTGAGGACCTCTCTCTCCTGGCAGAGGCAAATAAATGCATTCCCGGAGGGTTTGAGGTGAAGGCCCCGGGCAGCCCATCCCACGCTGAGATCTCTTTGTCATCTCGCATTTCATCTTAAAATGTCATTGACTGTTCATTCCACACCATAGTACATCAGTGGTCATTTTGATATTTCAAAATGGTTATGTAAATTGCCACGGAGTAGGATGCGTGTTCCGGGAAGATGCATGAGATGGGTTTCTTTGTATCGTAAATGGGGTAATAATAACCACTTCCAGGCCTCCTTCAAAGATCAAAGGAGAATCATGTGTATGGAAACGCTCGTGAACTGTCTGCCTCAGACCTGTGTTATTCTGGAAGGGAGGGAGAAATCCTCCCCAGACCCGTTGTCCTGCAACCCGCTCTCTGAGGGCTGAGGGTGTACGAGTGTTTCTCCCTTTCAGGACAAGGCAGGGCTGGGTCCCAGAGAGGACAAAGGACCCTGTCTGGGCATCTCAGGAAGCCAGGGAAATAAGAGAATGGGGTCAGCTATTGCTAGTTTGTTTATTTAAATTCCTTATTAGCCCCCACTTCCTGATTGGCCAGATGAGCAAGCAGGAAAACCCGGGTAAAACTCAAGAGGTTTCAGGGACATCAGAACAGGAAAGAAGATGGGAGATGAGGAGGACTTCATCCTGTCCCCGGGTGGACCTCGAGAGAGGGGGGTGTGGTGGGGGTGACAGAGAAGAGGTCCGACTTCAGCTCAGGTCACGATCTCACCGTTCGTGAGTTTGAGCCCCGTGTCGGGCTCTCTGCTGTCAGTGCAGAGCCGGCTTCTGATTATTTGTCCCCCCCTCTCTCTAACTGCCCCTCCCCTGCTTGTGCTCACACTCTGTCTCTCGCTCGCTCTCTCTGTGTGTCTCAAAAATAAATAAACTTTTTTTTTTTTTTAAAGAAAGGAAAAAGGACAAGAAAGGGGGATCGGACTGTCAGCCCTGGACCAGGAGTGACCTTGGGTTCCCTGAAAATGTCCTCTTTCCTCTGGAAAGAGAAAATGGAGGAGGGAGACACAGAAGGGTGACACGGACAGAGACAGTGACCATCCCCAACTGGGGCCAAGGGGGAAGGAAGTCAGACAAGGCATCGGAGGGGAGGGAGGCTCATTTACAGCTGCAGAAGCTGAAGGAGGAGAATCTGGGGACGATGGGAGGGGGATGGTCAGCAGTCCCCCCTGGCCCAGAGCAGCTAGGAAGGATGAATGTGGGAAGAGCTATTATATTTGGTTAAGGAGGTTATGGGTCAGCTGTGGATAGGGTTGTGGGAGAATAATGGTGTTGAAGCCAGCTTTTGAGAAGAAGAGAATGATGGGGATTTTCTCTTCTCCCCATGGTCCTAGTTAGGATTTTCACACAAATTGCATTTCTATTACAAATGTCTTACTTGCCATTTAAAACTTAATCCATGTAACTTGTGACTAGAACCAAGCTGATACTACCTCTCTAATCCATCCCTTGGCAAAAAAAGTTATTTAAGAAACGTAGAAAATGGCAAAGCGTTGTTTACAGGATGATCCTATTTTTGTTTGAAAGAATGTCTGTAGGGGCGCCTGGGTGGCTCAGTCGGTTGGGCATCCGACTTTGGCCCAGGTCAGGATCTCGTGGTCTGTGAGTTCGAGCCCCACGTCGGGCTCTGTGCTGACAGCTCGGAGCCTGGAGCCTGCTTCGGATTCTGTGTTTCCCTCTCTCTCTCTGCACCTCCCCAGCTCACGCTCACTCTGTCTCTGTCAAAAATAAATAAACTTAAAAAAAATTAAAAAAAAAAGAACGTCTGTGTTTGCATGTGTATTTTATAAATATGTATATATACGTATATTCTAAAGAAAAACATCTAAGGGTATATGTATCAAATTATAATGGGGGTTTTACTGGCATATACATATGTCACTTTAAATATGTGTAGTTTATTTTACCTGAATTATCCTTCCATAAAGCTGTAAAAAATTGTAATAGAGGTTATCTCTAATGGTCAGATTGTGGTATATATGACATAATTCTTTTGGCTGCACATGACAGAAACTCAGCAGAAACTTCTCAAGCAATAGCTGAATTGTCCAGATACTTGTTCATACATGAGTGGACCCAGGGTCTCAGGTTATGACATTAGGGATCTCCTTTCCATCTCTCACGCCTGCTGTCTCCCCCATTGACCTCGTTCTCAGACAGTTCCAGGCCTGAGAACTGTGTCTCAGCAGCCTGGCACCCCCGTGGAAAGAAAACAGCTTTTCCCCGAAGAGTATCCGCAACGTCCCAGAGCTGACTTTCGAGCACCCGACATGGGCCCTGGCTCAGCCGCAGACCAAAGGAACTTCCAAGGGCATCTCTCCGGAAGCCAGTGAACTGAAAAAAGGGGCCGAAGGGTTCTCTGAAGGAAACCCAGAGTTCTGTTGCCTGAAAAGGGGGCATAAAACCACAAGTGTCTGCTCCTCAAGGAGCCTTCACTGTCTGGGTCCTATGTTTTTGTAGCGACTGGGTTTTTTTTTTTTTTTTAATAAGCGTGCGTTTCTCTTGCCGTGGCAAGAGAAAAATGAGATCCCTCCTGAAACAACGGATCTGGGGTACATCTGATTATGATCATTCAGATAAATAAATAATGAGTGTGGAGAAAACGGTAAAGCTCAAACCTAGTCCGATTTTAGAGGGCATGGGAGGGAAGGACAGTGTTGAGGCTGGGGACTCAGCCTCCTGCTTTCTGTAGACTGTTAGCTGTGGACGTGGAAGGCCCACCGGGCCATCAGGCGGTCTCTGGGGCTCTGGGTCGCCAGAGCGACGCGCCCAGAGAGCTGGGCCCTCGTCAAGCTCGCCTCTGCCTCTCGGCCTCTCCTGCCTCAGTAAATAATTCCCTGCATTCCGATATCACACTGCTCTGTTTCTTCCTTTCAGGGTTATACTAAGGACATGGTACCAGACTTTGATGAGAAACATGATGAGTATTTAATATTGCTTCAGCAGAGGAACCGGTAAGATAAAGCTGCTCAACGGCAGCCCCATAAAAACCCTATTTAGATTGCTTAACAGCACTTGGGCTCTGTTGCACGTAGGAATGGTATACAGTCACCCTCCACTCAGGGGCTTGGGATTTTAGCTGTAGTCCCAGCCCCCGGTTCTCCATCCGCCGATGTAATTGCATCTTTGAGCTGTAGCCAACCGCTCTCCCCGTAACTACCACCTCTCGCCTCCCCGCTCCTGTTCTGGAGGGAGGTGGCTTTGTCTCGAGAAGCCGGAACCCGGCAGGGCCTGGGCCTCAGTCACCTGAAGAGCCCAGTCTGTGATCCTACAGGCTTTGCCGGCCCCTTGAAACCTGAGCCTGTAATCCTGCCTCGTGAGATAAAGGTGGAGTCACCTTCCGTCTGTGTTTGAAGTTGGTCGATATGTCGTTGAAAGTTAAGTTCGTACTGATTTTGACTCTGGAGGGCTAGCTCCTGAAAAAAAAACCCACAGCGGTGGAGGCAGTGTTTAGTGACTGAGGGCAGAGCGGTCTGGTCCGGTTGGAAAGAGGTGTCCCGTCTTCAGCGCCCTCGCAGGGCCTGTGCAAGTTCATCAGGCCCCGGGCCTCGCGTTAGGCCGGATTCGCAAATTCAGATGCTAGGAGGGCGGGATGGCACTGAGCAAAACCAGCTCGGTGGAGGCCGTGGGCACCTGGAATTCTCACTCCCATGCTGCTCCGCTCAGGCCACCTGATGTGTGTGGGCACACGGGTCCAGGGGTCCGTATCCCCCGAGGTTGATGGAGAAGCTGGAAGTCTGGCTCTGTGTTGTGAAATCTCCTGAGTTTTAAAATGTTGGTAATGCACTCAGATTAAAACACAAAACAGGGGCGTCTGGGTAGCACAGTCGGTTGAGCGTTTCTGGCTCTTGTTTCTGGCTCAGCTTGGGATCCCAGGCTCATGGGATCAAGCCCCGTGTCGGGCTCTGCGCTGAGCGTGAAGCCTGGTTAAGATTTTCTCTTTCCCCTGCCCCTGCTCTGTTTGTACTCTCTCTCTCTCTCTTTCTCAAAAACAAAACAAAAAAAAAACCCCACAAAACAACTACAAGAATGCTACGGGCCCCTAAAACAGATCAGGCGTGAGTGAGGAGGTGGGGGCCCTGATCTGGGCGTTTGTGTTCTGGGAATGAACTTGGGGTCTTGCAGGCAGGAGAGCCTGGGGGTTGTCACCCTGCATGTGCATCCCGCCCTCATCTGGCTGGTGGGGCTCCCGGTGCTCATCAGGCAGGGCCCTGGTGGCATATTATATGCACAGGTTTAGTCCTTCATGTTCTATAGCTCAGCGTTCCTGCCCGCCGGCCCCTTTACTAACTTCTACCGAGTATCTCTAACAGTATCTAACAGATACTTCCCCAGTATCTCTAACAGCACCCACCCAAGTCGCCAGCTGCCCCCCAGTGAGGCAGTACGACCCTTAGTGGCAAACCCTTGAACGGATCAAGGCCCGAGGCACAGCCAGAAATGCCAGGCAGCGTCCCCTGTGCCCGGCTGCTCTCTGCTCGTCTGCCCAGCCCAGGGGCGACCGCAAACTACAATAGTGGGAGGCTTGTGCTCGTTAGCCCAACGTGGGTTTTTATCATCATTAATGCCATGGAGCAGGATGTTTGTATTCCATTGCTGGCAGACTGGATGGTGCCACTGAACATTTCGGTGATCGTTGGGTCACACACGCGTGACTCGCCCTGGGGGACAGGGTCGTGGTTTCTCAGGAGCACGTTGCTTCTCATTAACCGGCAGATTGCGATCAAAGAGGTACGAGCCGACAGCATGGAGGAGAGTATCCAGAGACAAGGTCGCGGCACAAAGGCAATGAAGAAACGTGTCCACGTGGAGTTGCCGTAAAACTGGGGGAACGTGTGGTCACCGACAGGGAGCTGGCTTGACGACAGGGACTCAGAAAGTAGAGCTGGAAACACGTCCAAAGGGAGGCACGAGGAGGGGGCGTCCCCCTGAGCTATCACCGGGCGTTGCTCTCGAGGCGCCTTTTCTGGGCTGCCACCTGCAGGCCAGGAACCTCGCCCCCATCATTGCATTTTATCCTCACTCTCCCCGATGAGGTGTGGGTGCAGCCATCGCACCCATTTTACAGAAAAGAAAGCCTGAGGCAACACCCCCCGGAAGTGGTGGGGCCGGGCTGTACTTTCAGATTCGCGTTCTGTCAGACGTGGTCATAAGTACTCAGCAGGAGAGAAACCTGCCGGGGTTGCCAGTTTCACCGCGAGGGGTTTTGCAGAAATAAACTGCAGTTTACTTGGGAGTCCGGTTCTATGACCCGATGGAGAACCAGTGTCTGGGCTTTATCCTGTGCATAGAGGGAGATGCAAACCCAGCCTGCTTATGCGGTTGCCTGTGACCTGAGAAAGGGCTGTGCGATCACTGGAGCAAGTCCCTAGGAGAGGCCGGCCCAGAACACAGCCGGTAGGATTTCGCCGAGTACCTTCTCGGTGCCTAGCACTGCCACCAGCGTGAAGGAGAACCCTGTGCTGAGGAGGGCACATGCTTTATAGTTAATGCTCCTGAGGTCCGAGGGACAGAAACCCAAGGTAAATGGACCTTAAACAATAAGGAAACTTACTGGCTCATGAAATTCATGAAATTAAAGAAGCCCAGGATAATACTTTGGCTTCAGGCACAGCTGTATCCAGGCACTCAGCTCATGTTGGAGGCATCTCAGGTCTGTACTTTCTTTACCAAGGCAGCCACTGGAGGCCCCACGCTGACATCCTGCCTCGAGAAGGAGAGAGCACTTCCTTCCTGATCATTCCGGCCGAAGTGCAGCCGAGGGCTCCAGCCCCAGCCCCGAGCCAGGCGTCCCCTGTGCCTATGAGATGCCATGGTCTCACTGGCCACTCCTCGGCTACCTCCTTAAGCTGGGTGGTGGAGTGAGTGAGCATCACCCACACCACACGGAGTAAGAGAAGGAACGGGGCAGTTGCCAGAGGGGATCTGAGGGGCTGGGTTTGGAAGGTGGGGGAGCGTAGCTGGCGAGGAAAAACGAACAGGTGTTCACCCCACAGCGCTTGCCCTTGAGGAACTCCCTGGTGGGTGGCAGGGGAGCACAACGCCACCTATTTATAACTGCACCAGAGGAAGCAGAAAATGGCCATGTGCTCCAAGAGGACCGAGGGAGGGGTAGGGAAGATGTGGCTGCCCTGGGTCACCCCTGCACAACCCGTCCCGGAGGACACTTAGTGATTCTGGTCACTCAGCTTCATGAAAGATGTCATCATGCCTGACAGACTCACAACAGAGCAAGGGCTGGAGTGCTGGGGAGGGGCGCCTGGGGGGCTCAGTCGGTTAAGTGTCTGCCTTCGTTCGGCCCAGGTCAGCATCTCGCTGTTTGCGAGTTCGAGCCCCACGTCGGGGCTCTGTGCTGACATCTTAGAGCCTGGAGCCTGCTTCGGGTTCTGTTCTGTGTCTCCCTTTCTCTCTGCACCTCCCCTGCTCACGCTCTGTCTCTCACTGTCTGTCTCTCAAAAATGAATAAACATTAAAAAAAAAAAATTAAAAAAGAGAGAGAAGGAAGGGGAGAGCTGGCATCTGACGGGGCTTGGCATGGACCAGTCCCTGAGCTGGAGCCTCAGCCGGATACCCCACTCCATCCTCATGACATTCCTAAGAGGTGGAGGCATTCTGGGGCTCATTTTGCAGAAGGGGAACAGGCCCCGGGGGTGGCGGGACTTGCCCAAGGTCACATAAGCCGAGGAACCGGCAGAGCCTCCCCCGGGCGGAGCACTGTCCCCCACAGTCTGCCACTTCCCCCCACGCGGAGGGGGGATGCTGACAGCCTAAAGGGCGAACACCCGAGCCTGCGAGCACCCAGGCTCTGGGAGGAACAGCAGGCGGTCTGCACCACTGCCCTTCGCCTCTCCATGCTTCAAGGCTCGACTCAAACGCCACCACCTCCAGGAAGCCCCCAGGTGGGAGCCCCCGCTCTGCTAGCTCAGAGCCCCCGTGGTATGCTAGCCTGGCGAGGAGACAAGAAACAGTGGCTGGGAGATGCACTCGGGACCAGAATTTAAATCCTGGCTGCTTCCTGGGCTCTGTGACCTTGGGCAAATTCATCTATAAAACAGGCCAATGGTAGGACCTTAATCCCAGGACCGGTGAAGGATTAGGCACCCAGGTGTCATTTGAATGTTAAACACACCTTCTCCCTGAGCTGACCTCCGGGTAATCCTTGAGTGCCCCCTAGGGTGACTGAGATCCAAGGGCCGCTGTGGCCAGCCTGGTCACACAGCGGCCACAGCTCTCTGAGACCAAGGTGGTTCAGCCATTAACCCCGGCACAGTCACACCCAGGTGACTGCCCCTGGAGCCTGGCTGAACCCTCTCGCCAGCTGGCCCCCTGCGTGTGCCCTGACCACCCCCTCATGTCCCCCGCCACACTCCCTCATGACACCCGGTGCTAGCTCAGGGTGCCCTGCCTCCTCAGGGTGGCCCCACAGGTCGCTACTGGCTAAGACAGAAAGGGTTCCTGTGATGGGCACTGGGTCCACGGCGGCTGTTAGGATACACACACATCCATGTTTTCTCTCCCCTGCTAGACCTTGGGCGCCTTGAAGCCGCCGGTTCCAGAAATAAGTATGGAGAGAATTCCACTCCGCATGGACCCCGTGCCCGGGGGTCAGAGTCTGGCGGTCAGAAGGGAGAATAAACAGACACACAGACAGAATCCTGTAGGGTGAGGCAGTGAGCCACAGGAGAATAGAGCGTGATGGGGCACAGGTGGCAGGGGCTCCGTCTTCGACAGGGCAGGAGCTGAATCTGATTATCCTCAGTCGTCTACACCGAGGGCAGCTTTTTATGCAAAGCAGGCTATCAATTAAAAAAAAAAAAAAAACCAAACCACTTTTCTTTGGTGCCGCCTGAGTATCGCCGAAGGCTCAGCTGCAGTAGGGAGTTCCTTTAGCGATCCCTTTCACACTCTCGATAATTATCTCCCCATTTATCAGTTTCGTAAATCCACATTTTCATAAATCGTCCCGCTTAAATACAGAAGCGCACACACGAGTGCCAGTCCCAGATCCTGGGTGACGGATGCCACCATAGCCACCAGGATAGCATCAGGAGACAGGGCGGTCTCCGGAGGGAGGTCGAGGCCGGCAGTCTGTGGCCCGGTGCTCAGACTTTCCACTCTCTGGGCCTCCCGGGGCTCAGGCTCCCCGCGCTCTCTCCCTGGGGGCTGCCGGGCGCCCGCTGAAACCTCCGACTGTTTGCTCCAGAGACTCCCAACTATTGCTGTGTTTGGAAAGCGTCTCTTAGTTACTTGTGTTTTCCTTCTGTTTTATGCTGTTGCCCGCCCGACAATCATCTCCCAGGCTTCCAAGCCTGGCAGGAGATAAGAAGTCGGTAATAAATGTTCCTGCCGCGATTGTTGAAAAGATGGATGTGTCAACAGCTAGAGAAACATTTAAAAAGCAAACGAAGAAATCGCCCATAATGCCACCACCCTACCTCAACAGCTAATTGCATTCTCACATTTATCACCTCCCACTCTGGGTCCACAGACACACTTCTTTCCAACTTTGCACTTGACCACACACATACCGTTTTGATTCTGCCTTTTTCGCCCTCCACCGATCAGAAGCAATTCCTCGTGTTTGGACACACTCTACGCAATGATGTCAGCTGCGTGAGATCTCAGGTTCTGCTTCCCCGGTTTTGGACATTTGGGTTTTGTTATGACCAAGCACCGACCATTGTTCCTGGTCAAGAATGATTTGGGGCGCGTGGGTGGCTCCGTCATTTAAGCGTCCGACTTCAGCTCAGGTCACGATCTCACAGTTTGTGGGTTTGAGCCCCACCTTGGGCTCTGTCCCTCTATCTCTCTCTGCCCCTACCCTGCTCACGCACATATGCGCACTCTCTCTCTCAAAAAAAAAAAAAAAAAAAAAAAAAAGAATGTCTTGCCGAAATGGGCTTACTGGGGAAAGACCAAGCATATGGCATTTTCTCTATTTTCATATTACTTTCTGAGAAGGTTCTGTGAGTTACCAGCAATGTCTAAGTTTGCCCGTTTCGGCATCTGGCTAGCTTCAGAGGTTGTCTTTGCTGTGGTAGAGACTTGAGTCCGATTGCTTACGTTTTCATCCTAGCCCTGCCACCGTACCAGCTGTGTGGCCTTGGGCAAATGACTCAACTTCTCTGTGCCTCCCTTCTCTTATTTGTTACCTGGGGACAATAAAAGTAATTACCCCATAGGGTTGTTGGGGGAAGATTAATGCCTTAATACAGTCAATGCTTATTATTCACGTGTTCCCTGAATACAAATTCACCCACTCCCTGAAATTTATTCGTAACCCCAAAGTCAGTATTTACAGAGCTTTTGTGGTCATTGAAAGGCACGTGCAGAGGGGTAAAACATTTTCATTGTGCGACACACACATTCCCAACTTTGGTAGAACGCGGGACCGCTCTACCTTCTTGTTCCAACCCTTTCCCCCCAAAACAAAGCGTCTTTTTCGCAGTATACTCAGTGCCCTGTTTTCCACATTTTCATGCTTTTTGTTGGTGATTTTGCTGTTTTACACTGGCCCCTGGGCCTGTTGCTAAAGTGCCGTGTCGTGTGCCCAAGCGCGAGAAGGCTATGATGTCTCTTAAGGAGAAAATAACACGTGTTGGACGAGCTTCCGTCAGGCCTGAGTTAGAACACTGCTGTCGGCTGTGAGTTCGATGTCAGCGCATCAACTATGCGTTAAATAAGGTGCCTTTAAAGCGAAACTCACGTACAGCAAGGTTATGTACTGATTGGTCGATGACAATGCTGCGACGGAGGCTCACGGGAACCAAATCCCGTGTTTTGCCCTAGGGACAAAGTTTCTTTAGTCACTAACTCAGTGTTTGCGGTGACTTTACGGAGCAAAACTACCGCCAATGATGACCATCAGATCCCGTATCCGCACTGCATTTAGAACAGAGTTTGGCACCTAGTACGCACCCTCCAGGTGATTGCTATTTCTATATTTTAAAAACATTTACATTTCGCTACTTTGATAGGAACTTATTTAATCACAAAGGGGATGCACGCTTGTTGTGTGGTTTGATCGCGTCGCTTCCCGTGCGGAAATAAATCCGGTTGACGCGGGAGGGTGCAGAGGCGTTTGTGGAGGCCCTGGGGTTTGGAGCCGGGAGCGGCTCCAGGGGCAGGGGACGGGGATGGGGGGGTGGCGCTGACGAGGTTCCCGCATGCTCTTTATGGCACTACAGTATAGTTGGGAAAGACCCAAGTCTTTCAAGAAAACTTGAACTAGAGGCCAGCCATGTTCACGCCGAGACCCTTTCAGCCAGAGGGTGTGATAATCCTATCACTAATCTTTTTTTTTTTAATTTTTTTTTCAACGTTTATTTATTTTTGGGACAGAGAGAGACAGAGCATGAACGGGGGAGGGGCAGAGAGAGAGGGAGACACAGAATCGGAAACAGGCTCCAGGCTCCGAGCCATCAGCCCAGAGCCCGACGCGGGGCTCGAACTCACGGACCGCGCGATCGTGACCTGGCTGAAGTCGGACGCTTAACCGACTGCTCCACCCAGGCGCCCCCCTATCACTAATCTTGAATTAAAGCCTACATTGATATGTTCTTTCACTGCATCGGAATATAAGATGATGACACTGGGGATACCAGGGGTGAGCGTCTGAGAACGCATTTGTTTCCCGAAGCAAAAGGAGTCAGTCTGCCTGGTCTGACGCGGGATGTTTCCTGCTTCGTAGATATTCTAGGAAATCTCTCGCAAAGGCTGACGACCTGAGACCCAGCATGTTTTGTTGCGCGCTGGAGAAGGTGCCACCATCCACACAACGTGGAGATGCGTGAGGTTGGGGTCTCCCAGGAAACCCAGGCTGTGTGGAGGCAATGCGCACACACGCCTGCTTTCTGTCTCAGCCACCGCGGGGCAAGGGCGACGTGTGCCTTCGTCGCCGCTAACCTGCGCTTGAGCCTCAGAACGAAAGCAGAAACACCCCTGCCGGGCCCGAAACAGTCTCCCCCTTGCTGCTTCTCCGTGTGCGTAATGGGCCTCTTCCAGGCTGTTTGTCGATGAACAGCTGGGCACCCGCCACCCGGCCTCCCGATTCGAGATGCTTTGCCCATCAGAGTGGTAGTTCTCTCCCCCCCGCGTCGGGGGTGGGCGGCCCAGGCGCCTAGAACGAGGAACGAATGATCGTTTCTCTTCCAGGATACTAAAGCACTTGAGATCCAAGGACCCCATGCAGCTGAGACTGGAGCATTTGGAACAAGGCTTCTCCGTCTACGTCAACGGGGCCAACTCTGAGCTGAAGACCTCACCCCGGAAAGCTGTCCACTCCGACTTCACCAGAAGCGCCTCACACGCCGAGGGGACGCACGGTGAGCACTGGCCCGTCCGGCCCCTGCAACGCGCTAGCTCGTTCGGCACCGCGGACCCACATCCGATGCACGTGAACATCCTAGCAAATAACTGGTTAACCTACATACACACTAACTATGCCCTCTTGGCCAGAAAGAGAGCAGGAGAGTGAGAAAGAGAGAGAAACGCTTTTTTATTCCTTTTAAAGGGTCATCTTGGCCTCCATTACCCCAGGGCGAAGGTGGCCAGGGCAGTAAATTCCTGGCTTTTATGTTTCATAGTGCCAGTAATTGAAGGAAATGTCTAGGATAATTGAAGTGATACCCGATTTTCACTGGATCTGTCTTCACCTCAGTACCTAACCCCTGTGTGATATTTGATTCCCACTGTTCATTTCTGAATTTAGTTAATCCATGCTCATGTACTTTCAACAGATTTCATGTGTCCTGTCCTGAAAGCTGAGGGGGCAACACGAGCACCCCACCGAGGGGCTGGCCCAAAACAGGCACCAATAAAAATGACCTGGCGGTAAAATGAATGAAATGGCAGAGCACACGGGGTCGGGTCCCAATTCGGCCACGTGCCTTTGTTTCCTCATCTTTCAAATGGGACTAACAGGGGTGCCCATCCCCGGGGCGCCAGCGTGCCCTCCACGTCGGGCGGCTTTATCTGAGAAGCCGGTGTGCTACTGAGTTACAGGAAGAGCATTTGGAATGAGGCAGGGCTGGCTTTGAAACCTCTGGCAGTTGGGTCCTCTCTGACCCTCAGTTTCCTCTTCTATAAAATGGGAACAATCACGTCCACCTTGCGGGCTTGCCAGGAAGACTAGCTGACATAAGAAATGTAAAATGTCCATCAGACAATAATCTTGATCTGTGTTGTTCTAATTCATTGCCTTACAGCTACGGTAGATTTCCCAAGCCATTAATAGACGGCAAAAGCCAAAACAACAGTGAAATAGACAGTGAAAGTCAAAACGAGGAGATAAAAGGCGAAAGTCATGTCCCCAAACCTTCCCCTAGGAGAGCCACTGCAGTTCAGCTTAGAGTTTAGAATGAGCTTCCTGGCCCCCAGGGCAACAAGGGGAATGGAATAATTCTTCTAGGTTTCACGGTTTCACGGACGAGGATTCTGGCCAGCCTGCTGCTAGTTGGCAGGTGCAGGCCTCTCCTGGTCCGGGTTTCAGGGAGGTGCAGGTAACGTTGTCTTTCTACTTGGGCCACAGCAGTAGTATCTTTACTCATTCAACAAATATATCTCCCCTCTCCTCTTTTACACAAACGCTGGCCGATTGTGCCCACTGTGTGTGCCCTGCTTCCGTATGTTGGAGATTTTTCCTTTTGTATATAGACCTGCCTGATTCAGCTGTGACTTACTACCCTTGCCCTTTTCGCTGAGCATTTGGCTTGTTTCCTAACGCCCTGCGGCTACCAATGGGACTACAGTGGCCCGCTCCACAGACGGGACTTTGGGCACCTGATGTGCGTTTTAGATGTAAGTCATGAATCTGCCTTGGGTGTGAGCTTGTCACGGGCGCCTCACCAAATCTCCTTCCCTCATGTCTGGTGCAGATTATGGGCGAAGAACCCTGTTTCGAGAAGTGGAAGAAGCTTTAAGACGCAACTCGCGGACAGCCCCTTCCAAAGTTCAGCGCCGAGGATGGCACCAGGTCAGGAAACCCTGGGGGAGAATCAAGACACATGGCCCCAGCTCTTGTTTTAGAAGAAGGAGCAGGGTTATTGTGACAGAACCTTTCAGAATCCCCGCGGGCAGCGGTGGGGCTGGCCGGGCACCCTGCAGGTGGCCTCTTTGCATGCAGTCCTGGCCCCTGGGGAGTGGAGGAGACTGGGGACCTCCCAGCCCTCTCTCTGTGGCGTGATCCTCCCTTCCGGATGGGGTCACCCCAGCCCTACGCAGGAGGATGACGTGCACACTCTCAGCCCCCTTCGTGATGACTCGTTCATACAGCTGTCTTTTATTGAGCACCTACTATGTGCCGGGCATAGTCTTTGATGCCAGGGATGCAGTGGGTAACAAGGCAAAGCCCCTGCCCCACAGACCTGAGATGCCACTCAGGGCTGCTTGTTGATGGTGCTGACGCCAGCAGCTGGCGTTCTTGAGTGCCAACCAGGTACGAGCCGTGCTCCCGCGTGACTCCTCTCCTTTGTCCTCGCGGCGGACCTGCAGGGTAAAGTTCCAATGTTCTTCCTCTTCTAAGGGAGCCAGAGACTTGAATGGTCAGAAAAGCTAAGTGAGCTTTCTTCTAAGGTCAACCAGAATCAAGACTCCAGCCCAGACCTTTGCTCCAAGCGTGGTGTTCTTGCCCACGTGGTCCTTATCTGGCTGCTTGCCTGAGATCAGTGCTTCTCAACCCCCACTGCACGTTCACACCACCTGGGGAGCCCCCCCCCCCCCCCCCCCAGGGATTCTGACTCACCTGGTCTGAGGTGTGGCTTAAGCAATGGTATGTAATCCTTTTCAATCCTGTGTACTGCCCTTAGAACCTTCTGCACAGGGCTGTATGTGTGGGTCTATAGTAAATACTTCCATAAGCTTTGCTGGCCCATCTGTGCGATAACCCTGTAGGTCTGTAACTATCCTCATCATGCCATTGGTGAAACTGAGGCCCAGAGAAGTGAGGTGACCTTTCCAGGGTCACACAGCCGCTAAGGGAGGAGGGTAGGCTGACGTTTGAACCCTGGACCCGTGACCCCCAAACCCACTGGTCTCCCCTGCCTTTGTGGGTCTGTGATTAAATGTGGCTGGGTGTTCCTGCCGGGGCTTGCTGAGCAAGGCCTCCAGGGCACGCAGCCTGGAGGCCTTCTTTTGTCCCCAGCAATGAATGTTAATTTCTCATTAAGGAGGCCTGTCTCCACTTCCCACTTCAGACCCTCCTTCTGGTTGTTCTGAGTGCCTTCTATTATCAGGAGCCATATTTGCATCTTAGACTGTGACTGAATGGCCGGCCCCAGAGCCTGTGCAATTTAAAAGACTTGGCCTAAGATTAATTAGCATCCCTCCCCAGCCTCTCCCTGTGGTCCCACACTTCACAGGGCCCAATCATGGCTAATTTCCTAGCTCCCCGATGCCGTGAAGGCTGTAATTGTCCTTCTGTACCGTATCAGTCAGGGGTCAGTCACTGCCTAACAGTAGAGACCATTCAGGCCGTTTTAATCAGAGATGGATGGAACACAGGGAGTCCGGTGCTCACAAGGTCTCTGTGTGCAAGAGGAAGGGGTCCGAGTGGGGCCTTCTCACACAGCCTGTCAGGAGAACTGCTCCCTAGGGCCCAGTGGGGAAGGTGGGGGATCCTCATCAGGGCTGGGTCACCTGAGCTGTCATCCGGGAACCAGGTGGCTCCCACCACGACCGATGGCCTCGAATGATGCCGCGCCTGCTAGAGCAACGATGCCCGTAGCCTGTCCGGCCAGGCTGGGACACTTGCAAAACCCCTCACCTCGGCACTGTGGTTAGCACAGAATCAGCCGGCCTGTGTCCCCTTGTTTCCACCTCATTGCCGCGTCCCCTGCCTTGTATGAAGTCATCGGATCGGCTGCACCCAGCTCGCATCCAGAACCCCACGGAAAGGGTATCTGGGAAACACGGGCTGACTTTCCGGACTCTCCTGAACGTAAAGCCACCCTAGGAGGGAAGTGGAATGGGTCCTGGGGGTCAGCCCACCCCCACCACTACCGTGCCTTGGGGACCACTCCTCCAAGATGGACAAACCAGAGAACGTGCAGAAGTGGTGAGAGGGGTAGAAGCCATGTCTCGAGACAAATCATCCTTTCATTTAAAAAGATGTATTACCACGGGCCGGGCACTGTGTGGGGCTCCGGGGTTCGAAACAAAAAAAAAATCAGATAAGCCTCTGGTCCTGCCCCAGGAGTCCCCCCCTCGGCTATAAAGGCCTGGGGACCGCCCAGCCTGCAAGACAGACGTGGTGACTGTTCCAGGCATATGGCCTGCTGGACTTGGGAGCGCGCAGCTTGAGGCCTGTGGGCTGAACTTGTCCCCCGGAGGGTGTTTTTTGGACTCACACAGTTTAAAAAAGACTTCGTCACTTGCTAACATTTAAATTCAGAAAGTTCTTCTATATTTTTAAAAAGCTAGATTCCTACTTCCCTGGGAAAATGGAAAGATCTGGCCCTCACGCCGGCCTCCCCTCTCCGCGAGGCAGCCTTTAGCAGAGAAGAGTAGCGATGGACCCCTACCCCCCCCCCCCCCCACCGTAAGGCTGGGCAAAGTGCTTCTGTTTGCCGCAGTCCTCACCACTCCCCTTAGCGCCCCAGAGCTGAGGCCCAGTGGCAGGTGTGGTGGCCTTGTGCTGCGGCCACTGCTGCTCTCACACGGGGTGGGGGTGGGGGGGGCTTCCTGCCTTTCCATTTCCAGCCTGGCTCCCTGGGGCGTCTGAACCTGTGTCCCCTGGAGAGACGGGAATGGGCTTTGGGGTCAACCTACTTCCTAGCTGTGTGCCCGGAGCTGGCCGTGTGAGGTCTCTGAGCTTTGCGTGCAAACCTCCCAGGCCGCCCGGAGGGAGTGCGGGCGGAGTGTGTGTCACAGGGGGTCCTTCAGCTTTGGGGAGGAGCACCAGGCGGCAGGGGACGGACAAATCCAAGGAGGCATTTAAGCGTACCGACTCAGGAGCCCCGTGGCCATACGTCAAAGCCCGGGCTCCACCTCCTAGCTGTGTGGCCCTGGATAAGCTGCTCAACCTCTCTGTGCCCGTTTCCTCGTCTGCAACTGGGGTTAAGAATGGCACCTGCCTGGTAGGGTAGTTCATGAGGACCGGGTGAGCCAGTGTCTGTGCAACATGGCCAGCAGCGCCCGGCACAGAGGAAGCAGCCGGTAGACGGTCACGAACGTCACTGTCGTCCGTGGGGGGCAGGTGCCAAGGGCGGCTCTGCCTGGAGACCTCAGGGCTTCGCTCCAGGGTGTTCCTTCGTTTATTCAGTCCGTTGTTCATTCGGTGACCTCTACCGAGCACCTGCTCCACTGTGGACACGGACAGGCGCTGGGGTCCGAGCCGTGACCGCATGCCGAAGGATGCCCGTGGGGCCAGGTGGCTGTAGGAGGACCAGGCAGGAGGCTTTGAAGCAGGCCTTTGTCTCTCCAGCTTTCGGCTCTTCATCCCCCAGCCTCCACCTCGCACCTTCCCTAGCTCCGAGAGTCCCCTGGTCACCTCACCTTCCTCGACCCATCCCTTCGTGTCTTCTCCCTGCCAGTCTTTGTTGAAATTGTCCAGGACAATGCCTCAGTTGGTCAGCCTGGACCAGATGCCCACTTCCGCCTTGAGAGGGTGTGAGCGGAGGTGGGCCGGGTCGGATGACGCAAAGCCTGCCCGCCCCAGAGCTGTTCCCTGAGCGGGGCCTGGGTCCCCTAGCTTCTTGTCCAGGACAGTAAGTAGCCCCAATGTACCGACTGCACCAGGAAGAGGCACTGGTTGGGTTTCCTTTGGCCCCAAGAAGTGGGGTTAAGTAGAAAGTTTCTCCATGGTAGGAAGTACACGGGGACGGATTTTCGGGTGCGAAGGATAGAGAGGAAGGCAGTCTTTCCCTCAGCCCTTTGGGTGGGCCTCACCATCCTTGGAGGCAGCCAGAGGTGGGTGGCGGTGAGGGAAGCAGAATCCCCCGGTGGCCAGTGGCGGCCAGTCCTCAAAAGCCACCCCGTCAGGAGAGGCACTACAGCCCTGTCCCAGTCCTGGGGTTTCTCCCGTATGGCTGTGCCCAGAAGGAGGGATGGTGGGGGGCACACAGGCACTCGGTGTGTCATGTCAGACCACAGCCGGGTCAGCCGGGGACACGGCGGCCACAGTCTCCCCCTGGCCAGCACTCTGCCTCCTCCCTGTGGCCCTCTGCACTCTCCAGCTTGCATCCAGCCACTTGTTCTGAGTGTTGCCTGAAATTCCTTTGGGTCACATGGCCCCTTCCCGGTGACCAGGACTTCATGTCTTCCTGTAGAATAACCTCCCTTCTTAGGGGCTTGCCCCCCGCAACTAGGAAGCACTTTGGGGTCGAGATGCCCCCGCTGGAAGGGGCTCCCCCAGGCGCACGGGCTCAAGGATCCCTGCGCCGGAAGGTCACCGGCTCATCCAAACGCTGGCCTGGAGCCTGACCGGCTGCACCTGTAAAACCCGTCCCGGGACTGAGCTGCCACCTGCCCCGTGGACCGGCCTGGAGGTGATCAATGGGCTCCTGTTGGCACCAGTCTTTATCCCCCACCACGTCTCAGCCTCAGATCTTTCTCCTGCTATCATCTGATTAAGATTTATGGCTTCCTCAGCCTTGTAATACTTGGGTGGACAGCGGCCTAATCAACAGAGCTGTCGTTTACCAAAATGCTGTCAGATTTGATGAACGTCATGGGCTCTTAGCATTAAATTGGTAGTGAAGGGATTGGCCTTTCAGCAATTTACGGTGGGGGTGGGCTTTCCTTCAAGGCCCGGAAAGCAAGTTCATTGCACTTTAAAGCAAAGGCTTAGCTCTCACTCCACTGTCGTATCCGGGTTCCTGTTGTGGGCTAGGCAGCTGCAGACACCTCCAGGAAAGCTCATGAGTCAAAACGTGAAGCCCTTTCCTTTGTTTTCCTGTGTCTGAGTTTTGAAAACCCCTGCAGAGAGGACAATAAATGAAACAGCCCATAAAGCATCGGCTTTTACGGCGACCTTGCACGACACACACTGTCAGAGTGTCGAGCGCTGTTATTTGTAAGAGATCAGGAAAATCCGGGAAGAACATATCAAATAGGGTATATTTCCTCCCCACCCCATACCTGCCTGTCAGTATCTTCGGAGCTCTCCTACCTCTAGAGGGAGCCGTTTGCATACCACACAACCCGAACAACCATACAGGGCAACCCCTAGCCTCCGTCTATCTTTTGCATCGACAGCAGCTTGCACGCGCATCTCTTAGAATGCTTTGCTAAGGGGGCGGCAGATACACACAGATAACTCTGAGCATGGCCTTGGGTTGCGCGTGGCTGAGGGCAAGATCTGCCCTTGGGCGGGCAAACTGGAACATGGGTGTTCGGGTGTCAGGGCTTTAAAATCTCGTCCCGATGCGTGGCTGATACCACCAGGGTCCACCCGGGTCTGGGCGCTGCCAGGAGGCAGGAGAAAGCAGCCACTCACAAACACCCACTCCAGGTAAAGCAACGTGCCAGATGGGGAGCCAGCCAGGCGCTCGGGCATCATGCTCACCAGCACGTTAAGGTGGGCGGCGGGGAGCGGGCGCTGCCCGGGGGCTGGGTTGGAACCCTCCAGCCTCGTGCGCTTATTGGGAGGTGGGCGTCTTGATGTGGGTGAGGCAGCTCCCCCTTCTCCCCCAGTGGTGGCGGAGGTACAGCCCCGGGGCTGTGGTGGGAGAGCAGGCCAGATGGGAGACTATTTATTCCCCTCCGGCACCCACTCGGCATTTAAAACTCTTCTGGGACCACATTAATTTTGTTACGTGTTGCTTCAGAAACGCGTTCTTCTGTTGCATGTTCTGTGTGAACTCCTTGAGACCAGGGCACGGGTTGTTACTTTTTTTTTTTTTTTTTTTTTTTTTTTACTATCTCGACATGCTTCCAGAACCTTGTATGCAGTCCGTGTTCAGTAAGGGCTTGCTGGTTAAGTGCCTTAATGCCTACTGCAAACCCATCTCCCGACCTCTCGGCCAGGCGAGCAGTTGTGACAAGCTCCTGGGAAGGGAGAGGGGCGCTTCTGGGAAAAGGGAGGATGGGAAGGCTGCAGAGGACAGAGGCATGCCGGGGCTCTCCTCCTTGAATGCTGGAGCTCTTTCTCATATTTATACTTCAGATCAGAGCAGCAAAACTGCATTAATGCCAGCTCTCTCACTTGGCAGCGGGAAATCCCAGTTCAGGTATGGCTGGATCCAGGTGCTCAGACAGTGTTGCACGGCCCGTTCTCCATCTCTCAACTCTGCTTTTCCCTATGCTGCTCTGTGTGGCACCAAGGTGGCCACTGTCAGCCTCCACCGTGCATTCTGTCACCTGGTCGCTCTGGGCCAGCAGGATCTAATGCTCAGATCGCCCGGGCCTGTCCTATGCTCCAGCCCCCCGGGTACTCAGTTCCACATGAACACTTGGATTGGGGGTGGGGAGGGGGAGGATCTCCCAAAAGAAAATCAGGGTGCCTTTGCCAGAAGACAGGGGGGCGTGTGCAGGACAGACGGAAGCACCCGCCGCAAGACTTCACAGACCTCACGCTGCTCAGACTGGAGTGTGTGTGCGAGCCACCTGGGCTCTTGTGAAAATGCAGATTCCGATTCGCAGCTCTGGGATGGGGCTTGAAATTCTGCATTTCTCACAAATCCCCAGGAGAAGCCAATACTGCTGGTGCCTGGACCTTCCACGAGTAAGGTCCTCGTCTGAGTCCTCCCTTTCTGGATAAAGGAGCAGAAGCCTGTAGAGGGGCCAGGCTGTGTGCCCCATGCCTAGTGCTCCTCCCTCCCAGCCCCTTCCCCTTCTCCCTCCTCCCTCCTCTTCTCCCTTCCCCACCGGATCCTTCCTTCCTGCCTTCCCTCCTCTCTCTCTCCTCCCCCCCCCCCCCCCCCCACTGTCTCTGCCTCTCTCACTCTCCATCTCCATTTCAGCATTTGGGTGTTATTGAGTGGATCCTGAGGAGTGGGGAGGAGCCCGGCCTCCCCAGCGTCTGTGGTAGAAAATCCATCTTGGAGATGAACTTCAAACCCCTTTCGGGTTCATCCTGGCCCCAGGCAGGAAAGCTCCCAGGTGTCTCCTGGCCTGGATCCTGCTTACCCTCCATAGGTCTGCTGAACGCTATGAAATGCTCTGAGAGCAAGCTGACGCAGCCTGGGAGGCAGCGAGCTCACACTTGGTGTCAGAGCCTGGGGGGCATCGCTAAGTGACAGGATCGCCTATGGAAGGAAAAGTGTCCCAAAGCACCTTCCTTCGGCACCTCTGCGTCCTCCCTGTTCCCCAACAGGGGCCCCCTATCTGCCTTTTTCAGCCTCTTTCTCTCTCTCTCCTTTTTTAAACTTTCTTTCCAAGATCTTTTTCTCGCATGATCTATAGCCAAGCCCCTGCCTACTTTTCTGAGTGTTAGGTGTTCTCAGGAAGTTCCTTCATTCCCCTCCATCCTATAGCCCAGGCTGGGCATGTTTATCCTTCACGTGCCTTTTGGGGGGCATTATAGTGTGGTGGTTAGTACTGGGGTCCCTCAGCAAACTACAGCTCTCGGGCCAAATCTGGCCACAGCCTGTTCTTATAAATAAAGTCTTTTGGGGACACAGGCATGCCCATTCGTTCAGGCTTTATCTGTGGCTGCTTTCCAGCTACAATGGGACAGCTGAATTCTGGTGACAGAGACCATATGATTGGCAGGACCTAAAATCCTTAGTCTGTGCAGGAAACACGGACCCATCCCTGGTTTGGAGCGAGGCCTCTGGAGCTGTGCTGCTGGGGTTCAGATCGAGGCTCTGCGGCTTCCTCACTGTGCGACCTTGGGCAAGGGGCTTGTGGCCTTGTGCCTCGGTTTCCCCCTGGGGTTGCTATGAGGACCGAACGGGCAAAGGCACGCGAAGGGCTTGGAGGGGCACTCAGTGTGCATTCAGTGTCGTGACGCATAATGTGAACGCGCTCACGGGGGTGGGCGGGGTGGGGCGGCGTGACCGTGGGTGAGAAAGGTGTTCGGTCCTACCCAGTGAGAGTCCCGCAGGGCAGTAAGGCTCCGGCATCATTTTCTTCATCATCAAGTTCACTAGGCTGGTGGGGAAGCCGAGTCTCACAGAGGTGGAGGCTTCTCACCCAGGGCATGAGGGGAAAGGCATGAATCACCGTCCCCAGGCACCTGGGTGGCTCAGTCGGTTAAGCGTCAGACTCTTGGTTTCGGCCCAGGTCATGCTCTCACAGCTCATGAGTTCAAACCCCACACCGGGCTCTGTGCTGACAGTGTGCAGCCTGCTTGGGATTCTCTCTTTCTCCCTCTCTCTCTGCCCCTCCCCTGCTCACTCTCTATCTCTCTCAAAAAAAAATAAATAAACTTAAGAAAAAATAAAATAAATCTCTGTCCCGCAGCGGGGTAACGAACCCAGTACGCATGGCTTGGCCGACCTGTCCCTCCTTTTAGTAGCCAGGCCTCACTCGAGTGAGGCCCAGAGCGGGAAGTTTAAGGAGGCCCTCACTCTTGGATTCGTGCACGTGCAGGGCACCCAAGAGGGAACCCCTTCTGTTTTTTTTAATTTTATTTTTTATTTTTTAAAATTTACATCCAAATTAGTTAGCATGCAGTGCAACAATGATTTCAGGAGTAGATTCCTTAGTGCCCCTTACCCATTGAGCCCATCCCCCCCCTCCCAAAACCCCTCCAGCAACCCTCAGTTTGTTCTCCATATTTATGAGTCTCTTCTGTTTTGTCCCCCTCCCTGTTTTTATATTATTTTTGTTAAGAGAGAGCCCTTTCTTAAATGTTGCTCCCTGGGTGCCTCCCTTGTGCCACCCTGGCCCCAGCCCTGAGAAGTCCCGAGGAAAACCCAGGGTCTCCTAAACTTATTTGATCACAAAGCCAATATGGGGGGAGTGTAACACCCACTGAAACTCTACTGAGAAGGTAGTTCAAGCTAAAAAGTTGGTGAAAAATTCTGAACACCCTTTGTGCAGTTGGAACCAGTAAAGACTTTTTTTTTATTTTTTATTTTTTTTTTTACTTTTGAGAGAGAGAGTGCACGCGTGCATAAGCAGGGGAGGGGCAGAGAGAGAGGGGAAGAGAGGATCTGAGGGGGGCTCTGTGCTGACCGGATAGATCCCGACGCGGGGCTCGAACTCACGAACCGCGAGATCATGACCTGAGCCGAAGTCCGATTCTTAACCGACCGGGCCACCCAGGCGGCCCTCCAGTCAGGGCTTCTGAGCAGAGGTGGCGTGACCCATGCAGACCTACCGCCTCGCCATCAGCCGCTAACGTGCTCACCCCTCGGAGGAATCCAGATGCTCCTCCCATCACGTCTGAAGCAATCTGACTTTTTCTGTATAGAAATCTGTGCAGATCAGGACGGAAGCTGGCCCGCGGCTGCACATCGAGCCGCCTCTGGACCCTTCTGAAGATTTTGAGCCGCGTGGGGATGTGACCGTCAAGGCCAAGGACGCTTCCGGGGACCGTCCACAGGTAGGACTGGCCTCAGCTTGTGCTGTAGCGGCTCTGGGGGCACTTTGTGACAGCTGTTTATTCCTTCCCTCCTTCTGTCCCTAAGTTCCTTCACTCTTGTCCTCCCTTTCACACGCCGTGACGAGCACCCAGGCCAGGCTCCATGCTGGATGTTCCGCCAGGCACACGGTGTCCAGGTGTCAGAAGGGCTGGCGTCCGACCCCAAAGAGGCAACAGCCTGCAGTCCCTCCACCGCAAGAGCTTGCTGAGGGGTGGGGCAAGGCGTGGTGGGCCCAGGAGAGAGGGTATCCGGGAAGGCTTCCTAGAGGAAGCGACACTTGCCAGGGTCCGAGAGGCTGGGGCGGAGTGTGAGGGGAGGCGAGCAGAGCTGATACTCAGCCTGGCCACAACTGTATGTATGCACCTGCTGTTAAAGATTTTGAGTATCACCCCACCCCCTGGGGCAGCAGAAGCCACACACGGAAATGCCCAGAAGCCCCACAGAACTGTAGCTCAAGAGTCCACAGCCGCGCAGCTGCTGATGAGGCAGGCAAGGGGGCGTTTCAGTCCCCTCCTCAAACTGCCGTGTCACCTGTGAAATCCAGGGACCTCCGACAGTGCGTGCTGGGCTTCTATTCAGCAAGCGTTGGTTGGGCACCCACTTCGGAGCATCAGGCTCTGTCCCTGGCACCAGAGACACAGAAACAAACAAAATGCACGGGGGCCCTATTCTTAAGCAACTTATACTCCGGGGTGGGGGTGGGGGTGGGGGGTAGACAATAAAGAAGAGACCGAGATGGGAACGCAAGCTGGCACAGCCACTCTGGAGAACAGTATGGAGGTTCCTCGAAAAACTAAAAATAGAACTACCCTACGACCCAGCAATTGCACTACTAGGCATTTCTCCACGGGATACAGGTGTGCTGTTTCCAAGGGACACAAGCACCCCCATGTTTATAGCAGCACGATCGACAGTAGCCAAAGTATGGAAAGAGCCCAAATGTCCATCGGTGGATGAATGGATAAAGAAGATGTGGTGTATATATACAATGGAGTATTACTCAGCAATCAAAAAGAATGAAATCTTGCCATTTGCAACTATGTGGATGGAACCGGAGGGTATTATGCTAAGTGAAATTAGAGGAAGACAAAAATCATATGACTTCACTCATATGAGGACTTGAAGAGACAAAACAGATGAACATAAGGGAAGGGAAACAAAAGTAATATAAAAACAAGGGGACAAAGCAGAAGAGACTCTTAAATATGGAGAACAAACAGAGGGTTACTGGAGGGGTTGCGGGAGGGGGGATGGGCTAAATCGGGAAGGGGCACTAAGGAGTCTACTCCTGAAATCATTGTTGCACTCTATGCTCGCTAACTTAGATGTAAATTTTAAGAAATAAAAAATAAAATTGAAAAAAGAAAAGAATAGACCAAGAGATAAATAAAGCAATAATTGCAGATATGGTCATGTTCTGCGAAGAAAACAGAGGAAGGTGGAACAGCGTGGGAGAGAGGGCAGCTTCAGACACGGCAGAGAGGGCGGGAAGGCCGCCTTCAGGTGTGACAGTTCAGCTGAAACCTGGTGGGAAAAGCATTGCAGGCAGAGGGAACAGCAAGCACGGATGACATGAGGCTCAGGCACAGCATGAGCAAGGTGGGAGTGTGGGGCAGACCAGGCAGGGCACGATGAGCCCCGGGCAGGGGAGTGGAGGGGGCTGTGAGGGGCGAGTCCGGATAGCTGGATTTTATTCTGAGGGCATCGCTTTTATATATAGAATGAGTGCATAGATCATCGCCATGTCTATATGGAAGCAAACTTATCGGGGACGCCACAGGACAGAGGCCCCCGGGCCATCCCCCGTCCCATCCACCGGGCCTTTGTTCCGCTGTGAGTGCAGGCTGCAGATTCAATAGCCTCCCTAAAAGAACAAAATCTTGCTTTTGGTTTAAAAAAAAAAAAAAATTGTTTTTAATGTTTATTTATTTGTGTGTGAGAGAGAGAGAGAGAGAGAGAGCATAAGCAGGGGAGGGGCAGAGAGAGAGGGAGACACAGAATCCGAAGCAGGCTCCTGGCTCCGAGCCGTCAGCCACAGAGCCGGACGTGGGGCTCGAACTCACGAACCGCGAGATCACGCCCTGAGCCGAAGTCGGAAGCTTAAGTGACTGAGCTACCCAGGTGCCCCCCCAAATCTTGCTTTTGAACGCCGCTCCCGTACCAAACCCTGCCTTTAAGAAGTGCAGAGCACTCATAAAAGTGGGAATATTGTCCAGGAACCATTCTTGTGTTGTGTTTGCCTGTTTGTATTTCCTTCTTTGCTCGTAAAAGAAGGACCAGTAAAGAGCAAAGGGTTGCTTTGTTTCACATCCCAGCTGCAAGAGTCTAAAAGTAAATTGGAAACTCTGTCTTCCTGGAGGGGGCCGGTGGGGGCGGGGGGTGGCGCTGTTTTTATGGACTTAACCCAGTGCCCTTGTTTCCTACCCAGTCCCTGTTAAAGGGATTTTACAATAGGCAACACTCTAGCGTGGGCTTTACTGCCTTTAACACCCACCTCCCATACCACAAACACAGCACACGCGCTCACACACGTACACACTTGCTTTTGGAACAACAGAACGGCCCCCGGCTCAGGGTCTGAGCACGTGCCTCTGCCAACAGCCATCAGTTTCTGTTAGCTTGGGAGGCCGGTCTGTAGCCAAGTTCAGCCCGGTCCGGTCCCGGGGGATGTGTGCATGCCTTCGGGGCAAAAAGTGGGGTAGTTCCCTCTTCTCCTCCGGTACCTCCTGTTAAGTGAACATATATTCCTTCCTTTGCAAGCCCCCGGGCTGCCTGCAGCACAAGGCAGCCCGCCCCTCACGAGCTATAAGCTCCGTTAGCATTCCTGGGTGCACACACCCTCTGAAGCAGCAGCATGGCCCTGCCCTGCCCGCCCTGCCTTGTCTCCACTGTGAGCGCTTGACTGTATTTCCTTCTTTCCTTTTTCTCCCCATCTTGAGGGGGCACTCTGTAAGGCTTCACAGTCAATTTCCCCTCGGAGTTATTTTCCTGCGAAGCGAAAGAGTGAAATGGTAACACGCGTTTTCGGCCAAGGCAGAAGCCTTAAGAGATGCAGTCTGAACTAGAGAGGAAAAAAAAAAAAAAGAAGAAAAGCGTGTGGCTAAATATATTCAGCCACCTCACACTGTTTGCAAGCGCAGCTCCGAGGCGGAGCAAAAGGAAATCCGCGTCCGCATGTGTACTTTTCGTCTGACCTTCACTGTTGAAACATACCAGCCTGTTTGCCTTCAATCATACCCTTGGTGATCTTCAATTTCTTGCGGGCTCCAAGTTCGCAGACCCGCATGCCGCAGACATGCTCCGTTGGCCTCAGCCCATTGACTTGCACGGTGTTTTCGAAAGAATTACTAGCTGACATTTAAGAATCAGGAGAGTCCATGTCAAAATGGGAATTTGGGGCTTCTCTTGAAAAATCCGAACGTTTGGGAGCCACATCCTTACGTGACAGCAGCGGTCGGAGCTGAGGAGCGGCTGTCCCCTTGGACAGGTGCGTGCACTGCAGGTGCCTGGTCCCCGCGACAGATCCCAGGTACCATTCCACACACCGAAGATAAAACAGACAATAAACAATGTATCGGGGCGTCTGGGTGGCTGAGTCGGGTTGAGCGGCTGACTCTTTGATTTCGGCTCAGGTCGCGATCCCAGTGTTGTGGGATCGAGCCCTGCTTTGGGCTCCGCACTGAGCCTGGAGCCTGCTTGGGATTCTCTCTTCCTCTCCCTCTACCCCTCTTGCCCCCGCCCTGTCTAAAATAAAAAATAAAAGTTAAAAAAATAAAATTCAACCGATACAAAGAAAATAAAAGTCTTTTCATAATCCCACTGCCCCAGAGGTCATAGATGGGTGTATCCATCCAGAATAAAAGTTTCTTACACTCATTACATACGTAACGTATTGATTACATCCAAGAGGATATGGTTTATCTGGAATGTTCCAGTCCTGGCCCATCCCCAGTGAGTGGTGGTAATTCCTGAGTTTAGTTTTTTGATTTTTCCTGCGAGCACGATGGGTGATGGGAAGACTTGGCCGCCCCATCTTCTGGAATGCCTCCATTGTGTGGACCCTGCTGTGGGATGAACTGGATATTTGCCCGCGATTACAATTCGATGTTTTAAAGTCATTGTTATTTGCTGACACATACAAACAACTGAAGACCTGTTCACAGCCTGTGTGCCCCCAGTAGGTCCACCACGTGTGGACTCTGCCGAGGCCCGTGACGGCTCACCTATGGGAATCGTGGAGATTAGAGGGTGCCATCACTGGCCAGGCATCCCCCGTGGGAATCCCATCCGGTTCCCAGCAGGGAGGGCCCTGTAGCAAATCCCTCCAGTTTGCCATTCATTAATTTCAACGGCGAGGCTTAAAAAATGAAAGCTTGTTTTTAAGCCCATCCCGTGGCTTGGGTACTTCTGTTTTGGATTACCATTTAAATAACTTTCAAGTGAGAACCATGTTTTCCTTTACTTTTTATAGCTGTTTCCACATACATGGGATCATATACCATCCACACTATTTGATACCCCACTTTCTTTGTTCAGCAAGATGTGGAGGCCGTATCTCGGTACTCCCTGAGCCCAGTGTCTAGGTTGTTGGTGCCCTGAGTTTGAATCCTGGTCTCTTTACTAACTGTGTGCCTACAGCGGTGTGGGTAAGGCAGGGATGAGTTTGACCAGCTCAGCTTTGGGAGAGAGAGCCGAGAATCTTGGACGGTGAGGAGGCAGACGGGAGGCAGGGAGACCAACAGAGAGAACGAGGGACCCGGCGCATCTTCAGGGACGAAAATTGCTTTTACCACGCCCATTCTCTCTGCTTGCCCCTAGGGTACCAAGTCTCCTACTGGCACCAAGCCCTGTGATGTTAATTTCTCCCTTCTGAATGCACATGGATTACCAGACCCTGCCAGCAGTGCAGACAAAGAAAGGATCCTCTTAACTATTCAGGATGTAATGGTAAGATGGACTTCAGCCTCATAACCCCATGAAGGGCCAGGGGTCTTTGCCACAGCCGAGCAGCTGGGCTGTAGGATAGGAAAATCACAACAGGATTTGGCTTTAACAGAAAACCTCTAGCCCCCCCCCCCCCCCCCCCGTTAGGTTTAAAACAATACATGTGAGATTTGACTTAATGATCTAGTTTTTCATGTGGGTAGAAGCTCACATTAAATGAACATTTACTAAGAGCTAAGCACCGTGCTGAGTGTGGAACATCCATCACTGCATTAACCCTGTGAGTTAACTGCTAGGTACTTTTGTCCTCATTTTGTAGTTTGGAGAAACTGAGGACGGGAGAAAGGACGTTGTTCACCCAGCCCTCAGAGAAACCCAGACTGGAAACCTCAACCCCGTGACTCCTTATTCCTTGCAATTAACAATCCTAGGCTGGGAATTGCGCTGGCCTGCTTTTGCTCCCCAAAGTGCCCAGCTCTCTGTAGGGGCACAGTCTGTTGTAAATATCATTGATGTTCAGCCTGGAAGCAAGGTGCTGAGAGGTGGCCATCTGTCAGTTGTGCTTATGATCGAGAAGACCTCTCCTTTGCCGAGTGTCTAGCTCCTCAGTGAACCCATAGCTGGGAACGTTGATGAACAATGCTTTTCAAAAATGAAACCCAGTGAGGAAACAACCAAACAAAGCCAAATTGAGGGACTGTCTACAAAACAGCTCACGTGGAGGCTTCAAAACTACCAATGGCATAAGTGAGAAAGGTTATTCCAGATAAAAGAGGCTACCAGCAGGGGTGCCTGGGTGGCTCAGTCCGTTGAGTGGCCGACTTCGGCTCAGGTCACGATCTCACGGTTTGTGAGTTCGAGCCCCGCGTCGGGCTCTGTGCGGACACCTCAGAGCCTGGAGCCTGCTTCTGATTCTGTCTCCCTCTCTCTCTGCCCCTCCCCCACTCATGCTGTGTCTCTCTCTGTCTCAGAAATAAATAAACATTAAAAAAAAACAAAAAAGAGGCTAACAGCATACCACAGTTACGCCACATGAGATCCTTGTTGGGGGGGGGGGTGGCAGGGGGCTGTTGGGGGTGCTAATCGCCCTAAATTGAAGGATGGTTTTGGGAAATCAACAAATTTGAAAGTGAACTACATTATATTAGATAATATTGTATGGATGTTAAGTTTCCTGAATTCGATGGTTCTATCTGTTCTGTTTATGTAAGAGAAGGCTCCAGTTCTCGGGTCTGCCCAGAATTGGTGAAGAACCAATGAATGTAGGTGGAGGGTACATGGGTATTCATTATACCCTTCCCATTATAGTATTCAGATATATTTTCTGTGGGTTTTACCTTTTTTTCGAAATAAAAAGTTGTTTTTTTTTTTTTTTTAAAGCTAGCACATTAAGGAGGGGGATATGCCGCTTCAGTAGAGCTAAGCATCAGCAAAGAAAAAAAGAGAAGAGTTTCCTTTTAAGGAGACCTAGTTTTAAAAACTCTGTAGGATTATATTGATGTCAATTTCCTGATTGTGCTTTTGTGCTTTAATTATGCAAGATGCTACCATGGGGGAAACTGACTGAAGGGTACATAGGATCTCTCTCTCTCTGCTATTTCTTACAAACAGCATAGGAAATCTACAATAAGCACACCATGAAAAGTAAAAAGCTAATAACTAAATGAAATAAACACAAATGCACAGGTTCTACCTTCCAGAGGTTCAGATTTTGATCCTGGGCTTGGGCTCAGGCATGTTTGTTTGTTTGTTTGAAGTAGCCCACATTTTGCAAACATTTTGCCATGTTTGAGAACCCCAGTTTTAGGGAAAAGACGGCTGTGGATCTCAATTTTTGATTCTGTAAGAACCGTGTAGAGTATTTGAAATGCATATTTTAGAGCTAATTTTTAAGATACAGAAGTTGTATATGGAGATAGCATAGTTTTTAACAAAAGAATTCCCAGTGATTGTGAATCGGAAGGACTGAAGATTTCAGTTTACCTCGTACAGAAGGAAAGTTTTGGAGATAATTTGCACTTTGTGAGTTGGAACTGGGGACTATAAAAAAAAGTTTAAAAGTCTTTAAGTTTATTTATTTTATTTTGAGAGAGAGAGAGACCCAGAGCATACGAGCAGCAGAGAAGGAGAGAGAGAATCTCAAGCAGGCTCTGTGGTGTTAGCATGGAGCCCAGTGTGGGGCTTGAACTCATGAACCATGAAAATATGACCCGAGCTGAAACCAAGAGCCGGTTGCTTAATGGACTGAGCCACCCAGGTGCCCCCCCCCACCCCCCAAAAAAGGAGCTTTAAAATTCAAAGTTAGAATCTCATCTCCATCATACAAAATTAGGATAACTATAAAGTAAAAAACAAAATAAAACAACAACAAAAATCCAGGAGGTTCACAAAAGCCAGAAAAGGATGAGAGGGGCTCTGCCCTTGTGTTCAAAACCATATCCTATACTTCTGGTGACAGCGGATGTTACTTTAACAAATGAAAGATACAAAACCGTAATAGCTCCTGACAGCATCTTCTCTATTATAGATCAATTTCTATCCAGAATTTTGACCATTAGTATCAAGAAAAGACCAAGTGATGTTCAACACACTCTTTTAAAGAAGACAGGAAAGTCTTAATGTATCTTAGAAATATTTTCATAGACAATTATTTTATTTAGGTTTTTGATTAAAGAGATGAATTTTAGATAGAAAATTAACTTTGTGTTACTGTATCAATACATAATTATATTAAGAAAATGAATATGAACCCTTCACATTTTGTTTTTCTCACTTTGGTCACGTTCAAAGTATGTTTCAAACTGGAAAAGAAAAAAAAAAAAAGCAACCCGGAGAAAATAGGGGCATGTAGGAGAGGATTTATTAGTTATGACTTGAAAAAATTATGCTGGAATTCAAGATAAGGGTAGAAATACAGTGATGAATAGAAATAGGTGTGGCCAGGGGCACCTGGGTGGCTCAGCAGGTTAAGTGTCCCACTCCGGCTCAGGTCACGGTCTTGCAGTTCGTGGGTTTGAGCCCCATGTCGGGCTCTGTGCTGACAGTTCAGAACCTGGAGGCTGCTTCGGATTCTGTGTCTCCGTCTCTCTCTGTCCCTCTCCCGCTCACACTCTGTCTCTCTGTCTCTCTGTCTGTCTCTCTGTCTCAAAAATAAATAAACATTAAACATTTTTTTAAAGAAGTAGGTATGGCCAGCGGGAGGTCCTGGATCCCTGACTGCGGGGGCCAGGTTTAGCTCATCGATGTGTCTTGTTGGGTGTTCTGTTTTAATTCCAGTGTAGTTAACATGCAGCCTTATATTAGTTTCAGGTGCATACGTGTACCCTTCACCTATTTCACCCATCTCCCCTCTGGTGACCATCAGTTTGTTCTCTATAGTTAAGAGTCCGTTTTCTGGTTTGTCTCTTTTTTCTTTGTTCATTTGTTTTGTTTTGTTTTAATTCCACATATGAGTAAAATCACGTGGTATTGGACTTTCTCTACCTGACTGGTTTCACTTAGCATTATATCCTCTGAATCCACCTGTATTGTTGCAAATGGGAAGATTTCATTCTTTTTTTTTAAATTTTTTTAATGTTTATTTATTTTTGAGACAGAGAGAGACAGAACATGAATGGGGGAGGGTCAGAGAGAGAGGGAGACACAGAATCCGATGCCAGCTCCAGGCTCCGAGCTGTCAGCACGGAGCCCAACGTGGGGCTCAAACCCACAGACCGCGAGATCATGACCTGAGCCGAAGCCGGTCGCTTAACCGACCGAGCCACCCAGGCGCCCCAAGATTTCATTCTTTTTTATGGATGTGTAATATTCCATTGTGTAGACGTGTACACACACACACACACACACACACACACACACACACACACTCACACACTCTTGTGTATCCATTCATCTATCAGTGAATACTTGGGCTGCTTCCATAATTTGGCCATTGTAAATAATGCTGCAATAAACATAGAGGTGCCTATATCTTTTCAAATTAGTAAATTAGCGTTTTCATATTCTTTGGGTAAATACCCAGTAGTGGGATTACTGGATCATATGGTAATTCAATTTTTACTTTTTTGAGGAAACTCCATACTGTCTTCCACAGTGGCTGTACCAGTTTGCATGCCCACCAGCAGTGCAGCAGACTTCCCATTTCTCCACATCCTCAACAATATTTGTGGTTTCTTGTGTTTTTGATATCAGCCATTCTGACAGGTATGAGGCGATCTCTCATTGTGGTTTTGATCTGCATTTCCCTGATGAGTGATGTTGAGCATCTTTTCATGTGTCTGTTGGCCATCTGGATGTCTTCTTTGGAGAAGTGTCTGTTCATGTCTTCTGCCCATTTTGTATTGGGTTTCTTCTTTCTTTCTTTCTTTCTTTCTTTCTTTCTTTCTTTCTTTCTTCCTTCCTTCCTTCCTTCCTTCCTTCCTTCCTTCCTTCCTTCCTTCCTTCCTTTCTTTCTTTCTTTCTTTCTTTCTTTCTTTCTTTCTTTCTTTCTTTCTTTCTTTCTTTCTTGTGTTGAGTTGTATCAGTTCTTTACATTTTTGGATACTGCCCCTTTATTGGATGTGTCATTTGCAGACATATCTTTTCCAATTTAATACATTGTGTTTTAAGTTTTGTTGATGGTTTCCTCTGCTATGCAGAAGGTTTTTGTTTTGACGAAGTCCCAATAGTTTATTTTTGCTTTTGTTTCTCTTGCCTCAGGAGACATATTTAGAAAGAAGTGGTTATAGACATATCCAGAAAGACATTACTGCCTGGACTCTCTTCTAGGATTTTTATGGTTTCAGGTCTCACGTCCATTTTGAGTTTATTTTTGTGTGTGGTGTAAGAAAGAGGTCCAGTTCCATTCTTTTGCGTGTTGCTGTTATGTTTCCCCAACACCATTTGTTGAAGAGATTGTCTTTTTTCCATTAGATATTCTTGTCCACTTTGTCAAAGTTTAATTGACCATAACATTGTGGGTTTATTTCTAGGTTTTCTATTCTGATCCATCGATCTATGTGTCTGTTTTTGTGCCAGTACCCTATTGTTTTAATTACTACTGCTTTGTAGTATATCTTGAAATCTGGGAATGTGATACCTCCAGTTTTGTTCTTTTTCAAGACTGCTTTGGCTATTTAGGGTCTTTTGTGGTTCCCTACAAATTTTCAGATGATTTGTTCTAGTTCTGTGAAGAATGCTGTTGGTATTTTGATGGGTTTTGCATTAAGTCTGTAGATTGCTTTGAGTGGTATGGACATTTTAACAATACTTGTTCTTCCAATCTGTGAGCATGGAATGTCTTTCCATTTGTTTGTGTCATCTTCAAATTCCTTCATCAGTGTTTTATAGTTTTCAGAGTACAGGCCTTTCACTCCCTCGGTTAATTGTATTCCTAGGTATTTTTTTTATTTTTTGTACAATTGTAATTGGGGTTATTAATTGCTCTTTTTGCTACTTCATTGTTAGTGTATAGAAATGCAACATATTCGTGTGTATTGATTTTGTATCCTGTGACTTTACTGCATTCATGTATCAGTGCTAGTAAATTTTTAGTGCAATCTTTAGGGTTTTCTCTATATAGTATCATATCATCTGCAAATAGTGAAAGTTTTATTTCTTCCTTACCCGTTTGGATGCCTTTTATTTCTTTTTCTTATCTGATTGCTTAGGCTAGGACTTCAAAGTACTATGTTGAATAAAAGTGGTGAGAATGGACATCCCTGTCTTGTTCCTAACCTTAGGGGAAAAGCTCTCAGGTTTTAGAGGATGATGTTAGCTGTGAATTTTTCATATATGGCCTTTATTATGTTGAGTTATGTTTCCTCTAAACCTACTTTGTTGACAGTTTTTATCATGAATGAATATTGTACTTTGTCAAATGCTTTTTCTGCATCTATTGAAATGACCGTATGGTTTTGATCCTGTCTTTTGTTGATGCAGTGTATCATGTTGATTGATTTGTGAGTATTGAACCACCCTTGCATCCCAGGAATAAATCCCATTTGATCGTGCTGAATGATTTCTTTAAGGTATTGTTGGATTCAGTTTGCTAATATTTTGTTGAGGATTTTTGCATCTGTGTTCATCAGAGACATTGGCCTGTAATTTTCTTTTTTTGGTAGTGTCTTTATCTGGTTTTGGTGTCAGGATAATGCTGGCCTCATAGAATGAATTTGGAAGTTTTTCTTCCTCTTCTGTTTTTTCTGGCAGTTTTCCTTCTTCTATTCTTTGAGAAGAATAGCTATTAATTCTTTAAATATTTGGTGGAATTCACCTGTGAAGCCATCTGGTCCTGGACACTTGTTTGTTGGAAGTTTTTTTGATTACTGATTCAATTTTATTGCTAGTAATCAGTCTGTTCAAATTTCCTTTTTTTTTTTTTTTTTTAATGTCTACTTGTTTTTGAGAGCAAGAGACAGCACGAACAGGGTAGAGGCAGAGAAGGAGAGGGAGACACAGAATCGGAAGCAGGCTCCAGGCTTTGAGTTATCAGCATAGAGCCCAACGTGGGGCTTGAACTCATGAACTGTGAAATCATGGCCTGAGCCAAAGCTGGACACTCAACTGACTGAGCCACCCAGGCACCCCAGTCTGTTCAAATTTCTGTTTCTCTCTGGTTCAGTTTTGGGAGGTTGATTATCTGTTTCTAGGAATTTATCCATTTCTTCTAGGTTGTCCAATTTGTTGATATAATTTTGCATAATATTCTCTTACAATCCTTTGTGTTTCAGTGGTATCTGTTGTTCTTTCTTTCTTTTTTAATGATTATTTATTTTTGAGAGAGAGAGACAGAGCACGAGCAGGGGAGGGGCAGAGAGAGAGAGTGAGACACAGAATCCGAAGCAGGCTCCAGTCTCTGAGCTGTCAGCACAAAGCCCAGTGTGGGGCTTGAACTCACGAACCGTGAGATCGTGACCTGAGCTGAAGTCGGATGCTCAACCAACTGAGCCACCCAGGTGCCCTTCTGTTGTTATTTCTCCTCTTTCATTTCTGATTTTGTTTGTCTGAGTCTTCTCTCTCTCTCGCTCTCTCTCTCTCTCTCTCTCTGATGAGTCTGGCTAGGTATATCAATTTTGTTGATCCTTTTCAAAGAACCAGCTCCTGGTTTCGTTGATCCGTTCTATTGTTTTCTAAGTTTCTATTTCATTTATTTGTGCTCCAATTTTCGTTATTTCCTTCCTTCTATGGTTTTGGGTTTTGTTTGTCCTTTTTTATAGTTCCTTTAGGTGTAAGATTAAGTTGTTTATTTGAGATTTTGCTTGCTTTCTGAGGTAGATCTGTATTGCCATAAACTTGCCTCTTGGAACAGCTTTGCTGCATCCCAAGAGTTTGGGGCCATTGTGTTTTCATTTTCACTTGTCTCCATGTATTTTTTTATTTCCTCTGAATTCTTGGTTAGCCCATTCACTGTTTAGTAGCATGTTATTTAACCTCCATATATTTGTGTTCTTTCTAGATTTTTTTCCTCATGGTTCATTTCTAGTGTTACAAAAGCATTGTGGTCAGAAAAGATGCATGGTAGGACTTCAATCTTTTTAAATTTGTTGAGACTTGTTTTGTGGCCTAATAGATGACTTATTCTGGAAAATGTTCTATGTGTATTTGAAAAGATTGGGTATTCTGCTGCTTCAGGATGTAATATTCTGATTATATCTGTTAGATCCATCTGGTCTAATGTCATTCAAAGCCACTGTTTCCTTGTTGCTTTCTGTTTAGATGATCTATCCATTGATATAAGTATGGTGTTAAAGTCCCCTACTATTATTATATTACTATCAATTACTTCCTTTATGTTTGTTATTAGCTGCTTTATGTATTTGGGTGCTCCTATGTTGGGTATGTAAATATTTATAATTGTTATAGCTTCTTGGTGAATCGTTCCCTTTATGATTATATAGTGTCCTTCTTTGTTTCTTGTTACAGTCTTTGTTTTAAAGTCTGTTTTGTCTGATGTAAGTATTGCTGCTACCCAAAGCTTTCTTTTCACTTCCTCTTGCATGATAAATGCTCTTCCTTCCCTTTCCTTTTAAGCTACATGTGTCTTTAGGTCTGAAATGAGCCTCTTGTAGGCAGCATATGGATGGGTCTTGTTTGTTTATCCACTCTGATACCCTGTGTCTTTTCATTGGACCATTTGTTCCAAAGTAATTGTTGATAGGTATGTTCTTACTCTTCTCTTGCTCTTTTTTTTTCTCACTGTTAGCTGACTTTCTTTAGTATACTTGGATTCCTTTCTCTTTATTTGTTGCTTAGCTATTACTGGGTTTTTTTTATTTGTGGTTACCAAATCAAAGATTTGTATGTAACATCGTATGCATATGCACTCTATATCATAAAGTTGATGGTTGCTTATGTTTGAACCCATTCTTTAATCCTCTCACCCCTCCCCCCCCCCCCCAGTTTTGGGTATATGGTATCATACTTCACATCCTTTTATTTTGTGAATCCCTTGACTGATTTTTACCGATGTACTTAATTTTACTGTTTTTGTGCTCCCTACTTTTCTGACTCTTACTTACGGTCTTTCCTTTTCACTCAAAGAGTCCCCTTTTAACATTTCTTGTAGGGCTGGTTTAGTGGTCATGAATTTCTTTAACTTTTGTCTAGGAAACTCT
The DNA here is from genome assembly GCF_028749965.1 of Puma concolor. Classification (NCBI taxonomy): domain Eukaryota; kingdom Metazoa; phylum Chordata; class Mammalia; order Carnivora; family Felidae; genus Puma; species Puma concolor. The sequence continues at coordinate 20,496,608 of NC_141682.1, read as the reverse complement.
TTATCTCTCCTTCTATTATGAATGATAGCCTTGCTGGATAGAGTGTCCTTGGTGGCAGGTTGTTTTGTTTTGAGCACTTTGAATGTATCATACCCCTCTTTCTGGCCGAAGAGGTCTCTGCTAAGAAATCTGCTGAAAGCCTTCTGGGGTTTCCCTTGTACATGACTGTTTTCTTTTCCCTTGCTACTTTTTACATTTTAAAGTTTTTGTCTTTATTTATTTTTATTTTTCCAGGAATAGAATTTAGTGATCCATCACTTACATATAACACCCAGTGCTCATCCTAACAAGTGTCTTCCTTAATGTCCATCCTCCCACCCAGTACCCCTCCAGCAACCCTCACTTTGTTCTTTGTATTTAAGAGTCTCTTATGGTTTGTCTCCCTCTGTTTTTATCTTATTTTTGCTTCCCTTCCTCTATGTTCATCTGCTTTGTTTCTTAAATTCCACATATTTGTGAAATCATATGATATTTGTCTTTTTCTGACTTAATTCGCTTAATATAATACACTCTAGTTCCATCCACATTGTTGCAAATGGCACAATTTCATTCTTTTTGATCACCAAGTAATATTCCATATATATATATACTACATCTTCTTTATCCATTTGTCAGTCAATGAACATTTGGGCTCTTTCCATAATTTGGCTATTGTCAGTAGTGCTGCTGTGAACATTGGGGTGCATGTGCCCCTTCTAGTTAGCTTTTTTTTTTATCCTTTGGATAAATACTTAGTAGTGCAATTGCTGGGTTGTAGGGTAGTTCTATTTTTAATTTTTTGAGGAGCCACCATACTGCTTTCCAGAGTGCACTGGTTTGCATTCCGAAAAGCAGTGCAAATTCCCCTTTTTCCACATCCTCACCAACATCTGTAGTTTCCTGAGTTGTTAATTTTAGCTATTCTGACAAGTGTGAGGTGGTATCTCATTGCGGTTTTGATTTGTAGTTTCCTGATGAAGAGTGATGTTGGGCATTTTTTCACGTGTGGTTGGCCATCTGGATGTCTTCTTTGGAAAAGTGTCTATGCATGTTTTTTGCCCATTTCTTCACTGGATTATTTGTTTTTCAGGTGTTGTTTGGTAAGTTCTTTATAGATTTTGGGTACCAACCCTTTATCTGATATGTCATTTGTAAATATCTTCTCCCATTCTGTCGGTTGCCTTTTAGTTTCACTGATCGTTTCCCTAGCTGTGTGGAAGCTTTTTATCTTGATGAGGTCCCAGTAGTTCATTTTTGCTTTTGTTTCCCTTGCCTCTGGAGACATGTCAGGTAAGAAGTTGGTGCAGCCGAGGTCAAAGAGGTTGTTGCCTGTTTTTTCCTCTAGGCTTTCTATGGCTTCCTGTCTTACATCTAGGTCTTTCATCCATTTTGAGTTTATTTTTGTGTCTGGTGTAAGAAAGTGGTCCAGGTTCATTTTTCTGTGTCACTGTTTTGCCAACACCATTTGCTGAAGAGATTATCTTTTTTCCATTGAATATTCTTTCCTGCTTTGTCGTAGATTAGGCCATACATTTGGGTTCTCTATTCTGTTCCACTGATTTGTGAGTCTGTTCTTGTGCCAGTACCATACTGTCTTGATGATTACAGCTTTGGGATGTAGCTTGAAGTCTGGAGTTATGATGCCTCCAGCTTTGTTTTTCTTTTTCAACATTACTTTGACTATTCGGGGGTCTTTTCTGGTTCCATACAAATTTTGGGATTGTTGGTTCTAGCTCTGTGAAGAATGCTGGTGTTACTTTGACAGGGATTGCATTGAATATGTAGATTGCTTTGAATTAGTATCGACATTTTAACAATATTCTTTCTTCCAATCCGTGAGCATGGAATGTTTTTCTATTTCTCCCTTGCTGCTTTTTTTTTTTTTAATTTTTTTTCAACGTTTATTTATTTTTTTTGGGACAGAGAGAGACAGAGCATGAACGGGGGAGGGGCAGAGAGAGAGGGAGACACAGAATCGGAAACAGGCTCCAGGCTCTGAGCCATCAGCCCAGAGCCTGACGCGGGGCTCGAACTCATAGACCGCGAGATCGTGACCTGGCTGAAGTCGGACGCTTAACCGACTGCGCCACCCAGGCGCCCCTCCCTTGCTGCTTTTAAAGTTATCTCATTATCACTACTTTTTGCTACTTTAATTACTGCATGTCTTGAGGTGAATCTCATTGGGTTGATTTTGTTGGGGGCTCTCTGTGCCTCCCCAGTTTTCAGCAATTATTTCTTCAAATAAATTTTCTCTCTTCTCCTTCTGGGATCCCCATATTGTGACTGTTATTAGGCTTGATGGTGTTGCTGAGTTCCCTTAATCTACTGTCATTTTTTATTATTATTCTTTTCTCTCTCTCCTGTTCACCTCGATTGCTTTCCGTGACTCTGTCCTCTAGTTTGCTAATCCATTCTTCTCCTTCTTCTAGTCTAATGTTTATTCCCTCTAGTGTGTTTCTCATTTCAGTTATTGAGTTCTTCACCTCTGATTGGTTCATTTGTGCTTCCTATTTCTTTGTTGAGTCTCAGTGAAGTCCCCCCACTCTTAAGTCCGGTGAGTATCTTTTGAACCGTTATATGAAATTCTCTACCAGGCAGGCTACTTCTCTCTGTTCCATTTATGTCTCTTGCTGTGACTTTGTCCCATTCTTTCATTTGGGAATATTCCTCTGCTTCCTCATTTTGTCTCTCTGTGTCTGTTTCTGCATGTTACAAAACTCAGCTATATCTCTTGCTCTTGAAAGTAGTGGCCTTTTGAAGAAGAGGTCCTACAGTGACCCCTCAGCTCAGTGTCCCCGGTTTTCTGGAACCTGGTGCTTCAGGGGTGTCTCCTATGTGTTACATGCCCCCTGCTGTTGTGGCCGAGCCACTGTTCCCTTCAGTCCAGTTATCTTCAGTGGCTCTCTTTGCCTGTTTAGGGCAGGGTTTGTTCCCTGTGTTGTTAGTAGGCCAGCGTGGGGCTACCTGGGGCTTGGGTTGAGTCAGACCAGGCATTTGCCAGAGATGCAGTAGCACTGAACTGCAGGATGCTTTCCCTGTGTCGTCCCCTAAGAAGCTTTTGTTGGTGGCAGGGCTTGCGGTCAGACCGGATGTCTGCCCCCAGTCCGCTGCCGGGTCTGCAGTTGGAGTGGTGTATGTGGTTATCTCCCCCCTGCCCCCGGGGCAGGAGTCACTTTTAGTGCCACTAGCACCTCGTGGGGCTGTTTACACACTACCGGGCTGGTGGCAACACTTTGGACGGGTTCCGGCCAAGGGCATATTGAAGGAGGCATGTCCACAGGAGAACGTTGGGGCCAGCACACTGTTAGCAAGCTAGGTGGGAATTGTTGGCACTGTGCCCTTCCCACAGGCATCCACAGGTCCAGGCTGGGGTCATGGGAGGGAAATGGCACTGGCCATCTCCTTTATTCCTGGAGAAGCCTCCTAAAGGTCCCTGCCCCTCCAGCCCACACTCTGAGATGAATAAACAAGTCTCCCTCGTGTACACCCCAGGCGTTTTTCAAACTGCTGCTTCTGCCCTGTATCTCCACAGGCATGTTTGTTGTGCTGTCTCTTTAAGGGCAGGAACTCAGTTGCCTCTCGCCTTCTTGGTTCTCCCAGAGCTGAGCCACTGATCTTTAAAGTTCCAGGTGATTAAGTCTCACCGACTATAAGAACCCACAAGGTTTGGCCCCTCCGGTTTTCAAAGCCAGATGCTATGGGGACTCATCTTTCCCGTGCAGGTTCCCCACGCTTGGGGTGCCTGGTGCGAGGGTCTGTTTCTCTCCCTTCTCTGCACCTACAGCATCCCTCCCTCGGTCCCTCTCTTGGACAGTCCTGTGGGTGCGTTTAGCTCCTGACTCTCTCTGTTCTTCCTCCTTTCTTCGACGTGGCCTCTTCTCTGTATTTAGCCGCCTGTTTTGCCAGTCTTTGGGTCATTTTTTTCTGGGTTATTTACACCGATGCGGGTGTTATCTAGTTGTATGTGTGAGACGAAGTGAGCTTAAAGCCCTCCTACTCTGCCATCCTCCCTGGAAGTCCTGTTCTGTTTTGAATTAGAAAAATTTTCGGGGCGCCTGGGTGGCGCAGTCGGTTAAGCGTCCGACTTCAGCCAGGTCACGATCTCGCGGTCCGTGAGTTCGAGCCCCGCGTCAGGCTCTGGGCTGATGGCTCAGAGCCTGGAGCCTGTTTCCGATTCTGTGTCTCCCTCTCTCTCTGCCCCTCCCCCGTTCATACTCTGTCTCTCTCTGTCCCAAAAATAAATAAACATTGAAAAAAAAAAATTTAAAAAAAGAAAAATTTTCTTCTGAGCACACACTCTCCCATCTGCCCTGGTCCCCACCGCTCCCTAATGTGTGACACTCACCCTCCCATTGCCATTTTATGCTACATTACATCATCTGAAGACGTTGGAGCTTGTGACTCCTTTTCACAGAGCCAAAAGGAGATAGTGGCTGAGAGTCAGTAAACCTTGAGAGGGTATTTTGGGCTCTCCATAAACTTTGGGGCCTTGGCCAGGTCTCACTCCTTCAGGACCCCCTTTCCTCTCAGTCACCAAGAAGGGGTGGATTAGATATTTCCTGTGCCTGTCAGCTCTGAAATTGTAAAGACTTGATGGAGTTTATAGGAAAACTCTGTTCCTGCTGACAATATCCGTAGGAGTCGAGGTTACATAATGTTCATCGAGTGTCCACTCACCCCGCGGACTCTTTCTGTAGGTAGTAAGAAAGTTACATATTCAGGGCTTGCAACACCCTTCCCTCACCCCAGATCTAAGCTTCATGATGGCAGAGATGTGCATCGCCTCTGCCTGCAGGATCTCTGGTCCCTAGAAAAGCACCTGGCATAGAGTCCGTTTGCAAATAAATCTTCATTAAGCCAGTGAATTGAATCATTGGCTGATGTGGTCAGTGAACGAGGGGCTGGTGTAGATATTGATTAGGCACCCCGGCCAGCCCACACAAGCTGAGTTCAGTCATCGCGTCCCGGTGACAGTGTTTTCCAAACTATGAGTCAGAGTTTGGAGTCTAACACATAAGCTGACAAGACTCTTTGCTGCTTGTGGTAGAAAAATCAGCGTGGGGGATGGAGTTTGGATCCTGAAATACTGGCATAGCTGGCACATGGTGCCAACTGAAATGAGCATTTTATTTTTTTTATTTTTTATTTTTATTTTTTTAAATTTTTTTTTTCCAACGTTTATTCATTTTTGGGACAGAGAGAGACAGAGCATGAATGGGGGAGGGGCAGAGAGAGAGGGAGACACAGAATCGGAAACAGGCTCCAGGCTCCGAGCCATCAGCCCAGAGCCTGACGCGGGGCTCGAACTCACGGACCGCGAGATCGTGACCTGGCTGAAGTCGGACGCTTAACCGACTGCGCCACCCAGGCGCCCCTGAAATGAGCATTTTAAATGACAGGAGTGAGGCAGGCAAGTAACAAGGACCGCCCTTGGCCTGGGTGTCCAGGCACGGCAGGGGGCGGTGGGGATATATTGACACAGCTGGCCAGTCGTGTGGACACAAGGGCCCAGGGGCACCGGGCTTTCCAGTTTTAAGAGAAGCCAGGTGTCTGGGTTTCTTGGTGTTCGGCTTCTCCCCGCTTTGTTTTTGCTTTTTTTTAATGCTGATGACGGGTTCCTTATTTTCTATCGAGCAAACGGAATGTATGGCTGGTTTGGCCCGAGACCGCCAGCTTGCAACTTCTGGTTTGGATAGCTTCGTCTGTTCCTGATGACAGGAAGCGGAGCCCTTTCTCCGTTCTCAGTGGCACTTGAGTTAGCCTCTCTGGTATTCAGAGCCGTCAGGGGGCGAGGTTCCCTTGAATGCACCCAGAGATGCCCATCTAGACAGCTCAGGCCAAAGGACAGCCTGGCCGATGGCATCAGGCGGGGTCCCGGGCAGGAGGGTCAGACGGCACAAGGCCAGCGGTGCAGGAGTGATTCATGTGGAATGATGCTGAACAGGCACCAACGGCCCACGAAATGCGGGTCCGGAAGTGCGAGATGTAGTGATTCTTTTACCCAAGAGAGCATTTCTGTACGTGACGACACCGGATGGTATCCGAGTTACTAAAGCATCGTTTTCAGTCTCAATGAAAGGAAAGAATAACCGACCTCTGCATCGCTTTTGGAATAAATGACGTCATTCATTTCTTGCATTTGTAGCCTACTTAGGATTTCTTAGGTATTTTTACATTATTTCGTATTATTTAACATAACACCTAACATATGAGTGCCTTCTCATTAGAAAAGATTCAGGCAATTCAGAACGTGTAAAATATGAAAGGCTCTCTCCACCTCCCCAGCCAAACTGTGCCCGGCTTTTGTTTTTTGAGCCTGTATACTTTATTACATCATTTATTTATTCATTCACTCATTCGCTTATTGGCCTCTATTTCAGTTCGTTTCTACTTTCATTTGATCCTTTACCTAAATGTTTTGCTTTAATTTATTGCTTTGGTTCTTTCCCCACCTCCACGTTATAACTTCGGTTTGTTAAGTTAAATGTTTAATTCGTTTAATTTCCATCTTGTTTTCTAACATAACAATTTTAAGTCTATACATTTTCCTCCGAGCACTGCTTTGTCCTTGTCCTACAAATTTTGCTATGTATGGGCGCCTGGGTGGCTTGGTCAGTTAAGCGTCCGTCTTCGGCTCAGGTCATGATCTCACGGTCTGTGAGTTCGAGCCCCGTGTTGGGCTCTGTGCTGACGGCTCAGAGCCTGGAGCCTGTTTCAGATTCTGTGTCTCCCTCTCTCTCTGCCCCTCCCCTGTTCATGCTCTGTCTCTCTCTGTCTCAAAAATAAATAAACGTTAAAAAAAAAAAATTTCAAATTTTGCTATGTGTATAATGTCTTCATTGTCATCTTTCTTTCTTTCTTTCTTTCTTTCTTTCTTTCTTTCTATTTATTTATTTTTGAGAGACAGATAGAGACAGAGCACGAGCAGGGGAGGAACAGAGAGAGGGGGAGACACAGGATCTGAAGCCGGCTCCAGGCTCGGAGCTGTCAGAGGGGCTCGAACTCACGAACCGTGAGATCATGACCTCAGCCGAAATGGAGTCGGACGCTTAACCGACTGAGCCACCCAGGCGCCCCTTCCTTGTCATTTATCTCTAACTGGTTTGTGATTGGGGGTGGAGAGGGTTCCTCAACATTTCTAGGCGGCTGGCAGCATTGTTTGTTACTTTGTCTCTATCCCCTCATCCCTGCGCAGTTTCCTACAACCCAGCCCCTGCTCTGGGCAGGCCCCGGTGAGGCACACTGATGCCGAGAGGTTTGCCAAGTGCCTCACAGCCAAGGAAACAGGCAGGCAGCCTCCAGTGCCCTTCTGCCTCCACGGCCCCTGCCCTTTCCCTTACGTCACCACTCCCTAAGGCAAGGATAGATTCATTTCTTCATAATGATAGATGTTTGAGACTGAACTCCAAGGCGCTTCATAAATAAATTTAGCTTTGAATGAAAATTAGTAAAAGACAATCCAAGGTTCAATGGGACAGTAAGAAAGTACCAAAAACTAAACACCACACGGGTATTTGGAGCATATAATATGTGACTCAGATTTTCCTTGCCATAGTTTCGCCAGAATTGGTGTAGGGGAAGGTGATTTTAAAAATACACGGTGTGGACCCTAAAGTTAGGGCTCAGGTCACTTTATTCTGGAAAGCTTGTGATCCAAGAGCCACCAGGTTTGAGGCGTGGGCTGGCAAGCCCCAGGTTTGGCCTCTCGAAGCCTGTTGCACTTGTAATGTCTTCTAAAATGGCTGTTTTTGTTGCCAGATTAGAAATTCCGTGAGAACAGATACTCTGTCCGCCTGGTTCATCCCTCCATCCCTAATATTTAGCAGTCAGACGCACTTATTGGGATAAGCGTACTCAACAATAAATATTCATTGAATAAACGAGTGAGTGAAAAGAAAAACAAATGAGTCGATTAACCCCTTGAGGCGGGGTAAAAACCCTTCCTGGGCCAGGCAGATGAATATAAATGTGCAATATGGTTCGTATAAGGCAGTAGGCGTGAGTGGGAATTATTACAACTAACTGTGTGGGCCAGACTTCGAGCGTTCCAGATCCCAATTTTATAACTCTGCCAACCAAGTGAGAGACACTGTTGGGGGGGTGGTGGGGTAGGGGGACCGGCGGCAGGTCAGTGACCTCCACCCCAGAGTCTGTTGCTTCTCCTCGAAAACCGTCAGCGTATCTGTTGCGGCTTCATGATCTAAATGTCCGATCTTCTCGTAGGCAAAGTCAGTAGGGTCTGAGACACAAAGGTGAGCATGCTGTCATCTCAATTTGAAATTTTCTGGAAAAGCAAGACCTCTGGAAAAGCAATCACGGAGCACTGATTCATAGCTATTATCTCATTGCAACCCTTTAGCAACCTTGTCAGTTCGCCAGGCCACATTTTCCCACATTAGCAGGGTGGGGGTGGGGGGTGCTTTTGGCCCAGAGTCTTGCCGGGGACACAGGGTGGCTGGAGTCAGGCCCAGAACCCCCGGCCCAGAACCTAGACCCAGCCGTTCCCTTTTCTGAGTGTCGTAAGAGGTTTAATGCTTCATCCATGAGCACTTAGCACGCACTTCAGCACATTTAGTGGCCTCAAGGCAGCTTTGTGTCAAAAGCTCTTACAGGCGGCTGTCATCAGTTCCATGCAAACCAGGGGACAGCCACTGAGCACCTCGCTTTCATCCCGCTCGAGGGACCACTTGCTTCCGACGCGTTGGTACCAGGCAGGGAATAAACACGGACACGTGGTGAAGAGCCCAGACTTTGGAGTCAAGACGGTCATTCATCCAAACGGGCCCTGCCATTGCTGGCTGCGTGACCTCGCCCTGGTACTTAGATAGGTGCCCTGAGCCTGTAAGATAAGGGCACCCACCGGGATGGTGAGGGGCAGCAATGAGACAAGGTGCGTAGAGAGGTTAGCTTGGTGGCCCGTATGTAACAAAAGCTTCGCAATTGGTAGCCGCTACGGCTGTTGATGTTACAGTTATTGTCACTATTACGGCAAACATTTCATGTGTTGTGGCGCCCGGGTTCCCCCTCTTCCTAGCCCAGCAGAAGGAGGCAGATCAGGCACGTGAGGCACTAATCCACTGACCGTCAAACCCCTGCCACGTTTTACCTGGTGGTCCGCTGTCTCTTCCTTCCTCCGCCTTGCCCCTGGCTCTCCAGAGAGGAGGAGACCGATTTGTTCTCCACCCGTGGTGTTTACCGCCTGGCCTCTGTACAGAGGGCTTTCTGTCGCAAGGGTGTGAACTTAACATTTTCAACAGCGAATGCTGAGGGGTGCCTGGGTGGCTCAGTCGGTCAAGAGTCCGACCCTGTTTCGGCTCAGGGTTTGTGAGTTCAAGCCCCAGGTCGGGCTCTGTGCTGGCAACATGGGGCCTGCTTGGGATTCTCTCTCTGTCCCTCTCTCTCTCTCTCTGCCCCTCCCACTCCGCCCCTCCCCTGCTCTCTCCTCTCTGGCTCTCTCTCTCCCAAAAATAAATAAATAAAAACTTACAAAAACTTTTCAACACTGAACGCCGAAATCACAAAATCGTAAAGCAAAGCTCTACAGTTAGTGTTCACAGAGAAATTTCTGGATGACAGCTTCAAAGCAACCAGTAGATCCCCCTGCGTGGTATGCGTTTGAAGTATGGGCAGGTTGGCTTTCAAAGCGACCAGTTCAAGGTCTTCATCTTTCCAGATGGAAAGGTTTTGAACGGCTTTCCCGGGGGAGTATTGCTACTTACTCTGTCTCCCCTTTGCCCTGGAACAGATGGTTTTGAATCACGTGGGCATTATAAGAGCATAGGTTCCTAAAGTTTGCTCATCCAGTGTGAGCAAGTGTGTTATTTTCCTTTGTGAAGAAGATACCAGCTGTGCAGAATCTAGGCTTCTTTTTCATATGTATTTTCTAAATACAATTATGGCATTGAAAGTTGCACTAATTTAACAAAAGCAAAAACCAAATTGAAATGGGAGGAATTATTGAATTCAAATTTCTTTTTTTTTTTTAATGTTTATTTATTCTTGAGAGAGACAGAGTGAGTATGCTATGCATGAGCAGGGGAGGGGCAAAGAGAGAGAGAGACAGAGAGACAGAGGATCCAAAGCAGGGTCTGTGCCAACAGCAGGGAGCCCGATGTGGGGACTGAACTCACAAACCATGAGATCATGACCTGAGTTGAAGTCGAACACTTAACCAACTGAGCCACGCAGGCACCCCAAAATTCAAATTTCTTGATCACAAGAGGTTTTTAAAAATATCTCATCAGGGGGCACCTGGGTGGCTCAGTTGGTTAAGCATCTGACTCTTGATGTCGGCTCACGTCACGATCTCATGGTTCGTGAGTTCAAGCCCTGCATCAGGTTTTGCGCTGACGGTGTGGAGCTTGCTTGGGATTCTCTCTCTTCCTGTCTTCCTGCCTCTCCCTCTCTTTCTCTCAAAATAAATAAACATTTTTTAAAAATTTAAAAATATTTCATCGGTTTAAAAAATTACGAAAAAAGATATTTACAGGTTAGAGTTGCCATTTTTAAAAACTCCATGTTTCCATTTAAGATGGATTTGAAGGGGCACCCGGGTGGCTTAGTTGGTTAAGCGCCAGACTTCAGCTCAGGTCATGATCTCACGGTTCGTGGGTTTGAGCCCCGTGTCGGGCTCTGTGCTGACAGCTCAGAGCCTGGAGCCGGCTTCAGATTCTGTGTCTCCCTCTCTCTCTGTCCCCCTACCCCCCCCCCCCGCCACCCCGCTCATGCTCTGTCTCTCTCCGTCTCTCAAAAATAAATAAACATTAAAAAAAATTAAAAAAAAAAAAAAGATGGATTTGAAATGACTGGCTGGAAAATGAGGTCGGGGGTCCGCCCACACTGCCTGCTGTCTTCTGGCTTTTGTCAGCTAAGCTAAGGCCTTAGGTTTAGAGCGTTGCATTCTGGTCCATGACCCAAGTGTGCGTAATTGTCCAGTATTTATTTGGTCTCTAAATGGCTTCCGTGTTTACCGTCAGATGTTTTACCACAGATTCTCCAACTCCGTGTTCTTTATTTTGATTTCACCGTGCATTGTTTGGATTTTGTTCTGGGAGGTTTGTTGTTGTTGTTTTTTTTTTCCTGAGAGAGGCTCAGGAGTGCTATATTCCCTGAGTTTCTTCCTGTTAGAATTGGTGGCCTGCTTTTCTTTCTTTCTTTCTTTCTTTCTTTCTTTCTTTCTTTCTTTCTTTCTTTCTTTCCTTCCTTCCTTCCTTCCTTCCTTCCTTCCTTCCTTCCTTCCTTCCTTCCTTCCTTCCTTTTTTCTTTATTTATGAGAGACAGAGAGAGAGAGAGAGAGAGCACCCGAGTAAGGGAGAGGGGCAGAGGGAGAGAGACAGAATCCTAAGCAGGCTTCCTGCTCAGTGCCGAGCCCGACACGGGCTCAGTCCCATGACCCTGGGATCATGATCAAAATCAAGAATCAGACGCTCAACTGACTGAGCCACCCAGGCGCCCCGATGGCCTGTTGTTTTGAAATCTGGTCCATTTGACCGGATGCACTAAGTCAGGTAGTCGCTGGTCTGTCATCTTCCGGAGTTAGGCGCTGCTGCTTTGTGAGTCACTCTTTGGAGGGGACAGGATTTGGTCCCGGATGGAGAGCAGCTCCTTTTCAGACAACTGGCTGTCCAGGGTCCTCTACCCCACTCTCTCTACCACTCCTGTGGGGAATTTACCTATTTGCCAGAGTGACGGATGGGATTTAAACATAAATATAAATATATCATTTTCTCCTAATTACAAAGTTGGAAACGTGCTTATAATAAAAAAAAAAATTGATGGGGCGCCTGGGTGGCTCAGTCGGTTAAGCGTCCGACTTCAGCTCAGGTCACGATCTCGCGGTCCGTGAGTTCGAGCCCCGCGTCGGGCTCTGGGCTGATGGCTCAGAGCCTGGAGCCTGTTTCCGATTCTGTGTCTCCCTCTCTCTCTGCCCCTCCCCCGTTCATGCTCTGTCTCTCTCTGTCTCAAAAATAAATAAACGTCAAAAAAAAAATTTTTTTTTTTTTTAAATTGAAAATAAGTAGGGGCTCCTGGGTGGCTTAGTCGGTTGAGCATCCAACTCTTGATTTCGGTTCAGGTCGTGATCTCACGGTCATGGGTTTGAGCCCCTGTGTTGCGCTCTGCGCTAAGTGTGGAACCTGCTTGGGATTCTCTCTCTCCCTCTCTCTCTGCCCCTCCCCTGTTCAGACTCTCTCTCTCAAAAATAAATAAATAAACATTAAAAAAAAGTAAAACAAAATGGAGAAGAAAGTTCCCATAATGCCACCCCCAGAGAGAACACTGTTAGTAATTTGGTGACTATTTTTCCAGACTTTTTTATGATTTTTTTTTAATTTTTGAGAGAGAGAGACAGAGCGTGGACAGAGGAAGGGGCAGAGAGAGAGAGAGGGAGACACAGAATCCAAAACAGGCTCCAGGCTCCGAGCTGTCGGCCCAGAGCCTGACGCGGGGCTCGAACTCACAAACCGCGAGATCGTGAGCTGAGCCGAGGTCGGGCGCTCAACCGACGGAGCCACCCGGGCGCCCCTGTTTTCCCAGACTGTTTGTAGGCATATTTGCACACATGCACAGAAACGATTTTTTTTCAACTGGACGTATCCTACGTGTGCATCTTTTGACATGCTTGGTTTTGCTTAAACGTATGTCTTCCTATCTTTCTGAGTAAGGGCGCGAGAGCTACCTCGTTTTCTGTGGTGGCTGCTCAAGGCTCCGTTGGTGCCACTCGACGCCACTACGTCTTCTCGTTGCACACTGAGATCCTTCTCTATTGTCAAGGATCCCTCAAGGTCATTCTCTATTATCAAGGATCCCTCCATGACCTTCGTATATTAGGACCGAGGGATAATTCTCAGAGAGATTTGGTCAAAGGGTGTACATACCCTGTTCATTTCTAGCCCATCGTTTGTCATCTCTGCCTCCAAAACGCGTCTCCAAATGCACCTGCTGTCCCCACCTCCGCAGCCACCTCCGCCTTCCCCCACTGCTGCTGTACCTGTGTGCCCTGTTTCCATCCTGGCCCCACCTCTCAAATTCCACTCGGTACCCAAGAGCCATAGTGATCTGGTTTTTTTTTTTTTTTTAATTTTATTTATTTTTATTTGAGAGAGAGAGAACACGAGCAGGGGAGGCGCAGAGAGAGAGAGAGGGAGAAAGCGAATCCCAAGCAGGCTCCACACTGTCAGCACAGAGCCTCATGCTTCCTGACCGTAGAATTTGGAGAGTGGGAAGCCTTCTTGTATTGCGTCCTTCCTCTCTTCCGTTTGGTACCGGCTGCCAGTGTTTGCACTGGTATGCCATTCTCAAAAACCATATGGTCTCTGTACGTCTCTAGGGTTCCCTCCATTAGACAAGAGGTTGCTTCACAGATCTTTCCTGGAGAATTTCCCTCTATTCCTGGCTTCTGCTGAGATGTCTCCAAGGATCCATGAGTCCCATGTCTCGAGAGAACCCTCAGCATGATTGAATACCCCAAACTTTGGATCCTTTTCCAGTAACTAGCAAAAGGTTGTCCAGCCATGCTCAGGCTTCTCTCCCGAGCGTGTTTTTCTGACCGTGAATCTCCTCATTTTAGCATCCTTTGCAACCTAGAAAGGCTGAGAGTTGCCCACATCATCAAATCTCAGGTCCACGCACCGCTTCTCACGTAGCCGTAGACACAGTTCGGCTAAGATCCTGCCGCTACGTCATGGGACTCCCCCTCCCCTAGTTTCCATAACATGCTCCTTATTTCCTGAGTCCCCACAAGCAGCACGTTTGGTGTCCATCATATTTCTGCTGTCGGGTCTTTTTACAGTGGTTTATCTAAGATGGTCAAAGTATTCTAGTGCCTCTCCACTCTTCACGAGCTATCACTGACTCACAGGGTCCTGGGGTTATTAGGACGTGGACATCTTTGAGGAGTCGTCACTCGGCACATCACAGCCGCTAGTAAGTTTTACTGGCCAATCACACATATACGGCAAGCATACTGATTGCTTCTCGTTTTCTCAGAGCTATGTTCGATAACACGAGCTATGCCGGTAGTATAGCTGGGCTGACCAGACCCACTGGTTTGCCCAGAGAGTCGAGTTTAAAATTTTTGGGGCGCCTGGGTGGCGCAGTCGGTTAAGCGTCCGACTTCAGCCAGGTCACGATCTCGCGCTCCGTGAGTTCGAGCCCCGCGTCGGGCTCTGGGCTGATGGCTCAGAGCCTGGAGCCTGCTTCCGATTCTGTGTCTCCCTCTCTCTCTGCCCCTCCCCCGTTCATGCTCTGTCTCTCTCTGTCCCAAAAATAAATAAACGTTGAAAAAAAAAAATAAAAAAATAAATAAATAAATAAACATCCTTCAGTACATAGGATAGCCCCCCCACAACTCTCTGCCAGACACTTTACTGTCTGGAATTTCAGGATCATTTGGAGGCCTTTGGGATTTCATATTCAAAGTGTGGTCCCTGGACCAGCAGCATTAACATCACCTCGTTAGAAGCGCATCTTCTCGGGCCTCATCCAGGACCCACCGAATCGGAGACGCTGATGTGGGGGGAGGTGGGACCCCACAGTCTGTTTACAGGAGCCCCAAACCAAAACACTTGTGACGGACACCCGCGCACACACACGTACAATCTTAGTGACATCCCAGGCGTGTGACCACAATTCATACTGTAATTACCGCCCTGCTGGAGAGTGACTCGTTTGTCCCTTTCATATCTTCCGAGCGATGACAACACGTGTGTCAAGATGATTTTGGTAAATGTTCGTTTGCTGGGAATAGTCCCTCGGTTCTAATGATCCATTTTCAGATGAGTTCTTCTCAAAGTAACATATTTCATTTTTTGCCTCTCTTCTTGACTTTTGGCAGGAGCTAAGAAAAAGCCTGGAACTTAGTGTAAATCTACAAAGGAAACAAAAAGATTGTTCCAGCGATGAATATGACTCTATCGAAGAAGATGTGCTCTCGGAGCCAGAGCCCGAAGAGCAGGTGCTGGGGGGCCACCGCAGAGATGACCCCGCCCCTTCCAGTGGGGACGCGGTGCAGAAGGACGTTCCCAAGGACCAGGAGATGGAAGGACGCCCTCCCCGGGGCCCAGACCCCCTCGTGGTGCTGGAATTTAACCCAGCTTCCAAAAGTGAGCTCTGCCTTATGTGGCATTTCTTTGCCTTTCGTGGCTCTGAGCCTAAGAGCAGGACTTGTATTTCCAGCAGGGCGTCAGGAGTTCGGTCTTGGGCAGACCGTCTCGCAGGCCAGGGAGGTATGTCCATCTGGTCTGTCTGCTGATCGCGAGACACAAAGGCTCCGAGAGGCCTACAGATGACCCCGAAATCCCAAACGGCAGGTGTCTGGCAGCTCGTTTGGGGGGACTAGCCTGTGCATTGTAGGAAGTATAACAGGGTCCGCATGCCAACTGGCTAATGCATACTGGCTTCAGCAAAAGGGACTAGATTGGCTTGGTGAACGGAGGAGACCAGGGCTGTCATGGGACTCTTGGCCCCTCCTCCCCGCCCCCCCCCCTTCTCTCTCCTCCACTTCCTCCCTCTCGTCTCTGCCTTCATTTGTCCTGGGACCCTTCTGAGGTGGGCTCTCCATATAACTGACACAGAATTGAGACACTGGCTTTATGCCTCCCTCAGAAAATGGATTTTTCTTCCCAAAAGCTCCAGTGCAGGTCCCAGGCCTGGCTCTTGAACCCACATCGGGTCACATCTCTGAACTAGTCACTGTGGCTCTGATGGACCAGGTCCAGCCAATAAGGCCTTGGGTGCGGTCACTGCCAGCCAAACCACATGGACAGGTAGTTTCCAAAGGGGAAGTCAAGGTAAATCTGAGGAAGGAAGGAAGCGTGCAGCACAGACAGAAACAGCAGCTGTCCACGAGGGGAGGTTTTCCAGAAAGGACCCTGGGAAGTTGAGTAGAGGAAACAATTGATGAGGGGGCAGGGAGGGGCCTACCCGCCACAGTCCCCGTGCCCGGGCCCGAGCTGACTTGGTCTGTGCCCGTCTTCCCTCAATTCTGAGCACATCCTTCTCCAAGCCGGCTGTGCCACATGCTCTGAACCAAATATCAAGGCCAACCAGCTGGGAAGCGTGAGTGACCCTCAGGGAAGAGGAACAAGGGAATGTTTGAAATCAGACAGAGTGTATCAGTCTGCTCGTGCCGCATAACAAAGTACCACAGATGCGCCAGGAGCTTAAACAGCAATAGACACTTATTTTCTTACAAGTGCTGGAGGCTGGAAGTCCAAGGTCAGGCTGCCAGCAGGTTGTTTTCTCCTTCAGCCTCTGTCTTTGGCTTGGACATGGGCATCTTCTCCCTTGTGGCCTCACCTGGTCTGCCCACTGTGTGTGCCTGTGTGTCCTCATCTCTTCTTCTTACAAGAACACCAGGCAGATTGGATTAGTGCCCACCCTAAGCGACTCATTTTTCTTTAATAACCCCTTTAGAGACACTGTCTCCAAATACAGTCACAGTCTGAGGTCCTGGGGATTAGGACTTGAACATATGAGTTGTTGCTTTTTCTTTTAATTAATTAATTAATTAATTAGTTTTTGAGAGAGAGAGAGAGAGGGAGGGAGAGAGAGACCAGGGGAGAGGCAGAGAGAGAGAGGGAGAGAGAGACCAGGGGAGAGGCAGAGAGAGAGAGGGAGAGCGAGAATCCCAACCAGGCTCCGCGCTCTCAGCGCAGAGCCCAAAGCAGGGCTCAGACTCATGAACCGTGAGATCGTGCCCTGAGCCGAATCCAGGAGTCAGACGCTTAACCCACTCGAAGCACCCAGGCGCCCCTTGAACATATGAGTTTTGGGGAGACATGGTAACAGGCAGCCCTGGAAAAACCCACACCTGGTGGTTGTTGCTTCCAGAGAGCGAACATTTGTCCCTCAGGTGTGCTCTCATTGTGTGCTCTCACCTCCAAACCTTTGCTTGGGCCGCTCCCTCTGTCTAGATTACCACATCTTCCTTCCACCCCGAAGCCTGAAACCTGGCTCCCTGCTTTCCCCTCAAGACTCAGCTCCGGGGCTGCTTCTTCCAGGAAGCCTCCTTTGCCCTCCTGGCCCAGCCAGGTAGCTCAGTGCCTTCTCTGCTCCCATATATGTCATCATGGTGCTGGCCTTGCCCCGGACTCCCAGGGGTCTCTCTCCCCCTCTGGCCTGTGAGCTCTGCCAGGGCACAGACCAGCGCTTCCCCTCCGTTGCCTCCCCAGCGGACAGCACTCATCTGGCACGTTCAAGCCACCCAGGAAATTGGTGTCAAACGCATGAAAGCTTTATGCCCACCCGCTGGAGTACCCCGCGGTGGGGGAAATGTTAACATACTCGTGAGACGCGCTGGGGCCGCGACCAGTGGCTTGCGTTTTCTCCAAGGAGTGAGGAGGGAGGGGGAGGGCTGTAAGGAGACTGAGCGAGCCCCCCTGTCCTGGAAACAGAGGGCATGATAGTCACTTGTGGGGTGAAGGACCAGGCCACAGACAGCTGGACCCCCGGCACCGTTTTGCGAGTGATGCTGGAGCGTGAAACAAAAAGAGAGAGAACTTCACTCTCTTGACATTTGGCGTTTTCGAACAATTAGATTGTTTGGCAGGCCCCTCGCTGGCCGCAGCGATGTCTACCGTGGGCGGGGGCTGCTTCATCTGGAGCCACAGAGGGCTGATGCCTGCCTCCTAGGGATGTTCTCCCTAGTGATTCTCCCTAGTGATTCCCCAGCAGGAGAACCCACTCACAGAGAGGAGCAGACGGAGGTTGAGGGGCCTGTCGCAGGGTCCCCCAGACCCCAGCGTGGGATTGGAGTTCTGAACTAATCCCGAGCATTTACTCAAAACTAGTCAATAGTGTCCGGAAAAGATGTGCTTGGTTCTGGGCTGTTCGTTCCTTTTTTTTCACTGGACGCATATCACGCCCCAGGCAATGTGCTGGAACAAAAGAGGCCCCGGTCCCTTCTCCCGTGGCCCTTAATCCTAGCAAGGAGAACACACACACACACACACACACACACACACACACACACACCCCACAGTGATAACAACTGCCAGCATTTGCAGAATTCTTACTAACGTGTGCCAAGCACTGTTCCAAGGACGCGAAGTCCTTACCACAACACCAAGGCCAGTCCTGGCATTGTACCTGCTTTACCGATGGGGAAACGGAAGCACGAGCGGTCAGATCACTTGCCCGAGGTCACGCAGCTAGGGAGGGGCAGAGTGGGGTTGAGTCTGTAGGCGTCAGAGCCCAGAGCCTGAGCTCTTAATCACTAGGCTAAATAAATAAACCAGATCAAGTTATAAAGCAGTAGTTGGGCTTTGAGGAGTCAAAGCCCTCTTTTCCCTCCTAATTGAAACAAATGAGAGATGGGTTTGGGAGTCTGCTAGAAGGAGAGCAAATGATCCACCTTTCCAACTGAGAAGAGCCTCATTGCTGGCCACTCAGTGCTGCCCGCTAAAGTAGACAGACCCTGATCCCAGATGTTGGCAGAGCTGGACAACTAATGGCACCAGTGTGATGGCGGGGGCGGGGGAGTGGGGCGCATGTGCCCTGAAGGTGAGCCCACTGGAGGAACGAAGAGAGTGGCTGGGTTGAGCTCTGATGGCTTCCTGCCCTCCCTGTCCCGTTCCACGTGTCCTCTTGTCCGTGAGGGCCAGCGCGGGAGTGGCACAGAGAAAAACAGAAGTTGTTTTTCCCCAAACTGGAAAGGTGAGGCCAAATCATGGGCCAGCTTAAGAATTCAGGTAGGAGGAGAGCACGGTGCCCTCAAGAGCCTGGAATGTTGTCAAGATTATAAGACAGGACTCTGGTTGGGGGCTGGGGGTCAGAGAAGGACCTTGCGGGCTGGAAGGGTCAGAGGAGCCTTCTCAGAGGAGACCGTGGTGAAGCTGGGACGGGAATGAGGAGGGAGCAGCCGTGGGAACAGCATTCCAGGGGCAGGGGGTAGCAGGTGCAAAGGGTTCGAAGAGGGAACGAACTTGGCACACCCGAGGACAGACAAAGGGCCAGTGCGGCTGGAGCCAAGCGAGCATGTGGGGAGCGAGGTTCATGAGGAGGCTGGTGGGGGTCCCAGGCCACCTTCCATGAAGACTCAAGGGGGTTCTGGATCCTTTGGAGCCCTAGAAAATATCCTCATGTAGACTTTCGATAGATAAGGCAGGCCTGGGGGCCACAGTTTCTGGAAGGTCATCTTATCCAGAGGAGGTGGTGGTAGACAGGGATTAACGTGGTTCAGGGCAGGGCTCCAAGCCAGGCAGGCCTGGTGAAAACCTGCTTCCATCGCTCCCTGGCTCTGTGACCTTGGGCCAACAACCTGAACCTCAGAGCCCTATTCTGTAATAGTATGTATTAGTCCTCTGTCACTGCTGTAACAAATCATGACGAACTCCGTGGCCCGACACAACACAGATTTATTGTCTTATAGTTCTATAGGCCAGAAGTTTGACATCAGCTCACTGGGCTAAAACCACGGTATCCGCAAGGCTGTGAGCTTTCTGGAGGCTCTCGGGGACAACCTCTCTTGCCTTTTCCAGCTTCCAGAGGCTTCTGCATTCCTTGGCTCAGGGTCCCTCCCTCCACCTCCAGAGCCAGCAAGGTCAAGTCTCTCCTAACCTTTCTTCCAGATCCTGTCTCCCTCTCGCCCTCCTTGTGTGCCACCCTCTTCTCTGTGCCTGTGCGAGTGCTTGGGTTTGGTTTATTGTGGTCAGGTACACACGGCACAGATTTACCATACTCACCATTAAGAGCACCATTTGGTGTTATTAAGGACAGTCACCATGACCACGATCTAGCTCCACAAGTTTTTCATCGTTCCAAACTGAAACTCTGTCCCTCTTCTACTTTTAAGGACCCACTGGGTTGGACCCACAGGTTGCCCTGTGACCTTGTGTCAAGGCATCTTTGGGCGCCTCCCATCCACCCCCTGCGATGTCTGGGGAGGGACCTGTCCCCGCAGCTGAGCACTCAGGGGCCTGACCTCAATCAGTGCTGGCTGTCGCTGTTAGCAGCAGCTGCATATTTTTGGCATGTGGGGAGAGAGTCTTGTGGTCATTTGCCCCGTCCCTTCTTTGTCTTGTGCCCTGTCCTGAATGTCATCCGTTGGGTCCTGCATTTCAGGCCAGCCAGGGAACAGCGAGTTCAGAAGTGTATAGA
Organism: Puma concolor; assembly: GCF_028749965.1. Taxonomy (NCBI): domain Eukaryota; kingdom Metazoa; phylum Chordata; class Mammalia; order Carnivora; family Felidae; genus Puma; species Puma concolor. The sequence goes on along the minus strand of NC_141682.1, from coordinate 20,476,532 downwards.
GAAACACATGTCCTTCATCAAGTCCGCAGCGAAGGGTGGAGAGGTTGGTGCAGGACACCCCGCACCTTCTGAGCTCCCAACAATCCCATGGGGCCCTGGATTCTGGGACTCCCTCTCCTCTGGGCCCCCCGAGGCCCCCGGGATCGCTCTGCTGGGACTCTGATTACATGGCACTTCAGCCGACAGTTCCCGGGTTTCCTGTCTTCCCAGGTCAGGAAGTCCCGAATCCTGGGACCTTGACTGATCTCCCTGCCGGCAGGGTCTGTTCTCCTCAGCCGCCAGCCTTGCTGGCCTGCAAAGCTGGCCTTCTGCCCGCTGGTCCCAAGCACGTCCTCTCGAGCTCTGAAACCTGCGCTGGACAGAGGCTCTTAGCGCCACTTCCCCTGAGCTGGAGCCATTTGCAGACCTTCTGAAGTCACAGGGGGGTTTTTTGGTTTTTGGTTTTTGGTTTTTTGTGTGTTTTTGTTTGTTTGTTTTTTGCCATTGCCACAAACCTCCTGTACTGTTTTAGCTGTTGTTTAAATCAGCACCTTTCTTTTCTTTCTCCATCTCCCTCTGTTTCTTCGCCCTGCCCTTCCTTTCTCTTTCTTTCCTCTCTTTAATGATTTTCAGATTGTTCTAAGCAATGATATTAATGAAATCAAGCGGTCGATAGGCTGGCTACATGTTTTTTTCCATGCAGGTTCAGTTAAATAATCGCTTAAAAAACATTTGCCTGGGGCGCCTGGGTGGCGCAGTCGGTTAAGCGTCCGACTTCAGCCAGGTCACGATCTCGCGCTCCGTGAGTTCGAGCCCCGCGTCAGGCTCTGGGCTGATGGCTCAGAGCCTGGAGCCTGTTTCCGATTCTGTGTCTCCCTCTCTCTCTGCCCCTCCCCCGTTCATGCTCTGTCTCTCTCTGTCCCAAAAATAAATAAACGTTGAAAAAAAAAATTTAAAAAAAAAACAAAAAAAAACACATTTGCCTGCACGGCCTCTGGCATCGTTTCCTGTTCTGCCCGCGGTACAGGCACCCTACTTTGGGAAACGTTGACTTCAAAGCACGGCCTGTGTGCCTTTCACTGTTTGCACATTCTGTTCCCTGTGTCTGGAATGCCCCATCTCCGTGCCTCTGGTAACCTGTCAGGGCTCTCCTCTCTGTCAGCTGCATGCCTGCCGGCCACATGCTCCCAGCTGCGTGGCCCCTCTGTGACCCTGGTGCTGGAACCTTCTTCTGTCCCAGAAATGTTAAAATCTGAAAACCTACACCTAGAACGTGTCCTAGAAAGTTTCATTTATTTGCCAGGATGCGCCGCATAATTCACATCTCCATTCCAAACTAGCGTGGCGCCTGGCACAGGGTAGGGGTTCAGCAAGTATTTGTCGAGTGAATAAGCGAACGAACCAACAGATACCCAAGCAGCATGCCCCCGCTCTGCTAGCGCTCCACGTTTGACATATAAACCGCTGTTTTCCTGCAGGTAGTAAGAAGGAGAGGAATTTGTCTGCTAAGCGGAAGGACAACGCTGAGGTTTTCATTCCCAGCAGACCTGAGTTGAACCTGAACCCCCAGCCCTCTGCTGTGTTCCCAGACCAGGAGAAGGCATGTTCAAGTAAGAGTTCTGGCAGCCTCTGAGCAGGACTGGGGCTGGGCCTGGGGCACTCTCACTGGGATGCCGTGATAGAGCAGTCTTGGCTGTGTTACCCTCTTTGTCAAGGCCTGAGCTCACCTTTCCTAATTGTGTTGTTAGTCAAGGTCTCCAGAGAAACAGAACCGAGAGAGAGAGAGAGAGAGAGAGAGAGAGAGAGAGAGAGAGAGAGAGTGTGTGTGTGTGTGTGTGTGTGTGTGTGTGCCAAAGTCCAATATGCAGGCTGGCTTAGCAGAACCAGGAAGAGCCAGTCTTCCAGTACACAGGCCATCGCACCGGAAGGGTCGAAGTTGCCGATGAAGTCCAGAGGCCGCCTTCTGGAGAATTCTCTCTTACTTGGGAGAGGGTAAGTCCTTTTTGTTCAGTCCAGGCCCCTCAACTGATTGGATGGGGCCCACCCACATCATGGAGGGTAATCTGCTTCATTCTCCAACTGAAACGTTAACCTCATCCCAAAACGCCTTTCGGAAACCAGAGTAGTGTCTAACGAAATATCTGGGCTCCCTGTGGCCCAGTTAAATAGACACATTAAGTCGACCATCACAGTCACTTGCTCACTCTATAACCAAGATGCGGTTCTAGTAGAAAACCTATTTCAGTTTTGGTTTTGCTTTTAAATTGTTGTTATTTTCTACTTTATATGGATCATGATACGCGCCAATGGTACTAAATTCCAATAGTACAAAAGAGGTTATGGTGAAGTCAGCCTGTTGCTCTTCTAATGGAGACGAGAGGTCACGTTCATTGAACACTTCCTGTGAGCCGGCCACCGCTGTCAGCTTTGTTATGTCATTCGTAATAAATTATGATCCTTATACATAGCCTCTGAGGGAGGCCCACAGATTGTCCCCATTTCACAGAGGAGGGGCTGAGGCCCAGAGCAGGCGATCAGTCACACGGCTGGGAAGTGGCCAGTGTAGGCCCCAAGCCCCGGTGGAGGGGCTCTGAGGAAGCCACTTGCTTCTGGTTTCTGGCATTCTGTGAATGCCAGAGAATTCAAGGCATCCTGGTGTCCCCAGGATTTGGAACCCTGGGGTGTCCCGGGCAAAATCCAGCTCCAGCCCGCCAGCCTTGCTTAAACAAGCAGTCTGTCTGAGCCAGGGGCCCTGATCTCTGTCGCTGTGGCATTCCGTCCACATTGGGGATGCCACACAAGTTCCCTGGGCAAGTGGAACACCTCCCGGCTGGGGGATTCTGGGCAGGCAGGGCTGGACATCCACGTTCTACCTCCGCTCCCCACCCTGGAGCAAGGGAGCCAGGTTCTTACATACCCCTCCCCGGTGCCGGGGGAGCCCTGCACCGGAGCTGTGGGCAGAGGTTTGGCTGAGGGGCCGTGGGCAGGGCTGCACCCAGGCATTATCTGATTAATTCTTACCACAGCCCGAAACCCACATGAATACAGAGCAAGGCATTTTAGGTAGCAACGTGATTTTGAAAAAGCGTCTTTGAGGGAAAGAGTCCGCATCAACCCGTGTAGTTAAAAAGTCCGACGGTGGTGGGATTTTTAGGCACAGCTGGATCCGGGTGATTAAAAGCAGCAGCCTGCCTCTGCCCATCTTCCACTTCAACGTTCTTTGTGCCCGTTGTGCCTGGGCAGGCTCTTAAGGGTGGTGAGATGGCCACCAGCTGCCCGTAGCCCAGCAACACTGGCAGAAAGCAAGCCTGACCACCCACTAGCTCTGTGACCTCGGGCAGGTTACTTAACCTCTCTGGGCCTCATTCTTCGATCTGCAAACAGGGAGAAGAAGAACCCCCCCCAAGACCCCCCCAAGATCCTGGTTGCTATCAGGATCAAAGAGCTGGAGAGATAGGCCACTTAGAGGGTCACCTGGCCGAGAACAAGTGCTCGGCAGGGCCATCAGGCACTGTTCCACCGAGGCCAGCAAAGCCTTGGAGCTGCTGTCGCTCCCGGCTTGAGTCGGGGTGGTTCTGTGAAGCAGACACTGGTGCTGTCCCCGGAGGCAGAGGCAGTGGGTGCCAGGCAGCAAATTCCAGGAAATCCCTCTGGATAGTGCTACCCCCTTCTCCCATTTCACAGGTGGGAAAACCAAGGTTGAGAACGTGGAAGTTACTTGCCTGGAGTAACAGGACAGCAAAGCCACGATTCACACCCAGGCTCCAGGGCTCGTGCTCTGGATGGCTGTGCCGGGCTGCTCCTCCCCCTTCCCCCCTCCCCCCACCCCGGCTGGCGGCCTTGCAGGCACCTGGGGGTGGGCCCTGACAAGCCTGGTGGTGACTCAGGTAGTGTTACAGCACAGGAGCCCTGGGTTGGGGGGTCAGGACAGTAGGCGGAGCTCGCAGCAAGCATCCTGGGAATGTGCCCTGGGCCATGGGCCAGGCCAGCAGGGGAGGCTGGGCCGTGGGGCCCAGGCCTGGGGCTGCAGGTCAGGGGCATGCTCCAGTCCAGTCCAGCCCAGCCCCAGATGGGGTTCTGGGTAAGGCGGCAGGTCATCTGTTGTCTTTTTGACCTCACCAGAAACCTGTGTGCTGAGCACCTGCTATGTGCCGGCCCCTGATCCAGGCCTGGTGATCCAGTGAGCAACACACTTTTCCTGCTCTCTTGGTGTTGATATTTCGGCGGGCAGGGCTAGATAACAAACACGAAGATGGGTGGTAACAGCTACCACCAAGACAGCAACTGCACCAAGGCTGGCAGCGTGGTCAGAGGAGGCCTCTCCAAGGAGGGGGGACACGAGCTGAGACCTGGATGAGGTCAAGGACTAGCCCTTTGCAGAAGGGAAAGCCTGTGCAAAGGCCCTGAGGTAGGAAAGAGCTGCTCAGTTGGCTCAAGAATAAGAAAGAAGGCTGGAGGCCAGAGCGTGGCGGGTGAGGGGTCACAGAGGTGAGCAGGGGCCGGGGGAGGGACTTGGCACTGACCTGCTTTATATTGGAACAAGGTCCCTGTGGCTGCCACATGGAGTGTGGCTTGTCGGGAGCCAGGGTGGATGTGGGACTAGAGGATGGGGAAGGTGGTGGCTCGTCTCTGAGTCTTACCAGTGGCCGGATTCCTGACAGCAACCGAGGAGTCTGTTGTAAGCATATAAGACTAGTTGTGCCATTTATCCTGAACAACCAAGGGCAAGGAGCTGGGCGGTGGGGAGCCTGCTGTGAGAGGACGGCAGAGCCGAGACTCGGCAGTGATGGGGGACTCCCTGGCTTGTCACTTGGCTGGTGCAGGTCCTGAGATCTAGCAAGGGAGCAAGGGAGACCCAAGTAAGCCAGGCCGCTGGATCTGGACAGGTAGTATTCAGTGCTAAGCCCACTGCAGGAAGGCTGGGTCTGATCTGCGTCCTGCCTCAGCGGGAGTGACCCCGAACCACAACCAGACAGAGGCTGCGGGTGGTGGAGTTGTCTGCGTCCTACCCACACGAAGAGCCAGAATCCAGTGGGCAGAGTTAGGACCAAACTGGCTCCTGGGACTTCTTGGCAAAAGCCAGAGCCTAGAAAGATGCTTGCACTGGGGGGACCCGAGGAAGGTAGACGTGGAAAGGGAATCACTGCAGAAGTGATATGTTGACAAGGGCATGCCAAGGTCACAGCCGCCGATAGGGTTGGAGAGGCCATATTTGTAAATAGGTCTTTCGAGATGTAGTCGACAGGGGTGAAGAGTCAGATGTAACATGTAAGATGTCAGACAAACGTGGTGAGTTTTGGATCTATCTGCTTTGGTTGGATGAAGGACCAAGAAGCTGGGAAGGAGGGGGGGGGGGGCCAGGGGACGAGATAAGGGCCCCGTCAGCTCTTGGAGGGCCAACAGCACGTGGAGGGTGCAGATGGTAAATCCCGCGTGATGCTGTTTCTCCGACACCCAAACTGGCTCCGTTAACCGCAGCTTCAGGAGACAAAAGTCTGGTCCGTCCTGCTGAGCTCACTGGGACTCCCCTCCCTCATGCGTGCGCTGCGATCACTAGATGTCCCGCGTCTGGGTAATAAAGCGAAAAGCCGGCATTTACCAAGCACTGAACCGAAAGCGGCATGTTTTACAACACGCATGTCATCTTGCGTGTAATCATCTAAACCACCCCGGGCGGCGGATGCTGTTAGCAACACCATTTCACAGAGGAGACCAAGGCACAGAGAGGTTGAGGAGTCTGTCCAAAGTCACACAGCCAGCGAGCGGCGAAACCAGTGCTTGAAAACCTGGCTTCAGAGTCTGTTTTCTTAGCCACGCCACCGCATGGCCCCTCGCGTGCCCGCTAAAATGTGACTCGCTTACGACGTACCCACGTCGGGCCGGTCCGAACCGAAAACAAGCCTGAAATCACAGAACTGAGTCACAGGAGATACTTTTTTTTTCTAATTCTCATTGATGTCAGCATATAACTGTTAATATTCTCCAAGCTGAACAAAATTTTAGTGCATCAACTAAAACAATTTTGAATAGCGTCTTAGTTTCCTACGGTTGCTGCTATAACAAAATACCACAGTCTGATCGAGTCGAAGAGCAGAAATGTATCGCCTCACAGCTCTGGAAGCCAGAAGTCCAAGACTAAGGTGTCAGCAGGGCCGTGTTCCTTCTGAAGGCTCTAGGGCAGAATCTGTGCCGGGCCTCCTTCTAGTTCCCTGTAGTGCCTTGACTCGGGGCAATGGAACTCCAACCTTCACGTGGTGCTCTCCTGCGTGGGCATCTGTCTACGTGTCCAGATTTCCCCTTTTTATAAGGATATCAGTCATATTGGATGAAGGTCCACCCTTGCGACCTCATATTAACCCAATTATCTGCAAATAACCCCATTTCCAAGGAAGGTCACGTTGACAGGGCCTGGGGGTTAGGACCCCAGCATCCTTTATGGGGACTCAGTTCAACCCATAACACAGACCTTCATGGACAACATTTTGAGAAGCAGAGCTTAATTAATTAATCAATCTATCATCGGCCATTCTCCAGAAAGTTCTGGCATATTTTAACAAACTACATATAACCTGTGGCGTTAGACAAACACATACCTGAGGAAGTGAGGGTGAAGAGAAAACAAGAGTAGAGAAAACACGATGAAGCCAGGGGGTGAACAAATGGGTACGTGAGGGCGGTACAGTTGTGGCTGTGAGCTTCCGTGGCAAAGAATCGTGGATGCATATAAAAAATGTGTGTCACTGGGCCATCTGATCAAAGTCAGATCACCCGCTGTCTCTGGCATTTGGTTCTTAGAGCGATTTGTCCCATCGACTCCCCGAAAGAAGACCCTGTCTGAGGTAATGGAATCTTCATTTTGAACACATTTGGAGCTCAGCCCGTCAAATACATTTGGCCCCTACATAAGCCACATTTGAAGAAAGGAAAGTTGAAAACCGTGGCGTTGTCCCCACCCTCGTGCTGGGATTACGGTGGAGCCACTTTTCACACGGGGATTATATTCTGAAGGTCAGAAGTGCAGGTGGCCAAAGAAACCCTTGGAAATCTGTCAGACTGATGCTGAAGGGCAGCATGTATGTGTATATATGTAGACAACCCCAGAGCATCGTCTCTCCTCCAGGATGGGAACAATCCCAGCTCCTTGGCTGAGCCCCAGATGAACCAGTTGGCTCTGTCTAGGGTCTGGGTTGCAGTGAAACTGTGTTTTTATTTTTTATTGATTTATTTATTTAAAAAAAAAATTTTATGCTTGTTTATTTTTGAGAGAGAGAGAGATGGAGCGTGAATGGGGGAGGGGCAGAGAGAGAGGGAGACACAGAATCCGAAGCAGGCTCCAGACTCTGAGCGGTCAGCACAGAGCCCGATGCAGGGCTCGAACCCACAAACTGTGAGATCGTGACCTGAGCCCAGGTCGGATGCTTAATCAACTGAATCACCCAGGCACCCTGAAAATGTGTGTTTTTAGACTCTGGCATTGTGCTCAGGGTGCTGGGTGTTCACATCCCCAGAGGCACAAGGAACCTGAGACTTCCTGACGAGACAGTGACATCAAACCATCTCACCCCTTCCAGGCACAATCTGGACTGCTTATATGCTTTGTATTTGTGGGGCGGGCTTTTGAGGGTCACGCACAAATCAGCCTCTTTATATCTCCATGGTGAATGGAACCTTTGATCACCGCATTGTCGCTTTTTCAATCTAGTGATGCTCTTTGCCCTAAAGCCCACCAACTTTCTTTCGGTCACTGTTTACATGGTGTATCTTCTTTCCTCCTTTGCTTTGAAACTCTCTCCTTCCTTACGTTGAAGTTTGTCTCTCATAAGCAGCATGTAATTGGGTTTTATTTTTATCCTCTAACAATCTACGTGTTTTAATGGGCACATTTAGTCCATTTACATTTAATGTAATTGCTGATATACTTGAGTTTAAATCTACTATCGTATTGTTTGCTTTTTATTGGCTCTGCCTGTTTTATGTTCCTCTCTCTCTCCTTTCTTGCCCTCTTTTGAGCTGATTACTTTCTGTTATTCCTCCTTTCTCTATTAGCTCGTTAGTTATACATTCTTTTATTATCCTTCCCGTCATCACCTGAGATTGCAACACGCATTCTTGACTTACCCGAGTCTACTTTAAATTAGCAAGTTTACCACTTCTCACTCAGTGAAAGGACCTTACAACTCTGTAACTCCATTTATTCCCCTCCCAACTTAAATGCTATCATTGTCATGCTGTTTAATTCTCTCTAGATTTTAAACCTCACTAGGTGACGGCATCGTCATTATTATCACTATTACTCTTAATTTTACACAGTAGTGATCTGGACTGCCCATGTTGTTAACCTTTCTGTGCCCTTCCATCCTGGCTTTTGCCAGGTCACCCTGACTCTCGGGCTGTGACCCCAAGTCTGTCACCAGCTCCGCTCAGCCTCCCAGCTAGCAGCGGCTCACTCAAGAGTCAACAGCTCCTTGTGGGTTCACCTCTCTGGGTTTCCTTCTCCTGCCTTCTTTTGGCCCTGTTCATTCTCCTGTAGTCCCTCACAGCCCTGTTCATTCTCCATGCCTGCCAACAAATGTCTTTTTTTTCAATCAGGTTTGTATAAGACTTGGGCCAGCTTTTCTAGCTGTGCTCTAAGGAAGAGTTGGGTCCGGGTGAACGTTACCAGAAGTACAACCTGTTGCCTGTACTCTTTGTAGAGTTATTTCCCCCCTTGCCCCTTTTCTTTTGGCCAAGGTCATAAGATTGAATTTGTGTCAATTAAATGCGCGTATGATGCATGAGAGCTTATTCCCCTCTGTCACTGTAACTGTGCTGGTTCTAATGAAGGGACCTCATGTCCCGTTACTCCCATCTCTACCCAGGAGACTTCCAGAGACCTGTTGCCCTATTGAGGGTGAAAGAACATTAGTCTTTAATGCACAAAGTTTACTGTCAAAGTTGTCAGAATGCTCCAGGGAAGTGATATATCTGAACCACTTTTCTCAGACAAGCTGCCAACCGTAGAAATAAAGTAACACCCTCAGTGTGATTGAATTAGAGGACCCTGACAGCCCTGTACTTAGCATTTCTGTCAGGTACCAGCAGCAGAAAGACCACTCTGCCGAAGTCCAGAGTCTTATAGTTAGTAGTTAGTCCGTGTTCATTATTAATAGCAAGTGACAGAAACCCAAACTGGCTAAAGCAACAAAGGAAAATGTATTGCTCACAGACCTGGAGAGTCCAGGACTATAGATTTGGCGTCAGGCATGGTGGGATCTAGGTGCCCGGATGATATCACCAGGAAGCTGTTTCTTCATCACTTAGCTCCTCTCTCCTCCAGTCCAGCAGGGTCTCAAACTTGGAATGTGCATCAGAATTCTTTGCCAAGCAAATGAAAACACGGATTGTTGGACCCAGCCCCAGCTTCTACTTCGCTGCATCTTGGAGCCTAAGTATTTTGATCCTGTAACAAATTCCGATGATGCTGAGGTTACCGATCCAGGGATCACACTTTGAGAACCACATCTCTAGTCTCAGGCATGGCCCACGGATGGCCCCCAGGGCCTCTAGGCTCTCTTTTTGCTGGCCCAGCAGCCCTAGAGAAAGGAACTCCTCCTTTGCTAATAATTCAGCAGAGCCCAGGAACCAGCTCTCCCCTGAACGGATCTCCAATCTCCGTGGTCACAGGGAAAGGCTGGGCGAGGAGCAGGGTCAGATCCGTCCAAACTCTGTAGCCTGAGAAGAGAGGGGAAGGGCTGGTTCCCCCGAAGAAAACATGGGCGCTGTGATGGTGTTCCCCTTACAGGAAAGACAAAAGCAAACTGCTCTTCATTTCATGTGCAAATTAAGCACCCAGGACATTTTGCTAAAGATGCTCCAGAGGCAGGGCGTGGAGCAAAGGGCTGTTAGGATCCCAGAGGAAGGAGCGGAGTCACGTAGTCAGGGTGGCGCGGGGAGCCCTCATTGCCTTCCTCGGAAACCACGTGCATTCCCGGGGCAGTAACATGATGAGTGTTCGAGTCACAGACAGCACCTGCCCACGGAGAGGCCCGGAGACACTCTCGAGACAGAAGAACACAGGCCTTGACAATCCATGTGTATCAGCTATTTATAGCCGCCCAACAAACTACCCCAAAATGCGGTGGCTGAAACAACAGCCCTTTTTTGCTCAGACGGGCTGGGCGGCTCCAGAGGGAGCTGGTGGCTGCCTGGGCTGGATGGTCTCGGACAGCCAGTCCCTGGCGTGACAGAGCATGGGTGGGGGAGGGGCAGAGAGAGAGAGAGAGAGACACAGAATCCGAAGCAGGTTCCAGGCTCTGAGCTGCCAGCACCGAGCCCCGACGCGGGGCTCGAACTCACGGACCGTGAGATCATGACCTGAGCTGAAGTCGGACCCTTGACCGACTGAGCCACCCGGGCGCCCCCGTGTAAGTGCTTTTTGCAGACTCTGCTTGGTCTTGACTGTCCAGTGGTCTGTTGGCCAAAGAAAGTCACCAAGCTGAGCCCAGCTGGAGAAATAGACTCCACCCCTCGGTGAGTGATGTTGCATCGGGGGGCCAGGGAGGGGAGGAGGTAGTGGACACTGGTCACAGCCTCTTAGGCCACGGGAAGCGTGTGGCTTGGTGAGGCTGTGCTGTCGTCAGCTGCATGGAGGGTTGAGTACTCAGGTGTAGACCATTGTGCCGGGTGTAGCCCCCCTTCCCACCTGCCAGTTGAATTTGAGAGGCGAGTGTGGGCATCTCAGGATGTTATTTTGTTTTATTTTTTTGAATGCTTATTTGCTATTTTTGAGAGAAAGAGAGAGCACAGGGGAGGGACAGAGAGAGAGGGAGACAGAGGATCCAAAGCGGGCTGTGCACTGACAGCAGAGACTGATGTGGGGCTCGAACTCACAAACTGTGAGATCATGACCTGAGCCAAAGTCCAGCGCTTAGCCAACTAAGCCACCCGGTCTCAGGAGTTTAGGGATGAGTGTGGGCATCTCAGGACAAAACAGGATCACACTTTGAGAACCACATCTCTAGTCTCAGGCATGGCCCACAGATGGCCCCCAGGGCCAGCTAAGTCAGCTGGTTACCCTGGACCTTTTGCCACGCAAGTAAGTGCACAGTCTCCAAGCTGATGGTCATGTGACCACAGGGAGTAGGGGTGCCCCGTAGAACCCAGAGGGCTTATAACCCGTCTAAAGGGGGCCCCACTACCCAACTCCAGCATATCATCCCCACATGGGAAAGCCGTCTGGTCATAGGTTCCCAGATCATAGGATTTTTGTTTTAAATGTTTATTTATTTAGAGAGAGAGAGATCGAGAGTGAGTGGGGGAGGGGCAGAGACCGAGGGAGACAGAGAACCCCAAGCAGGCTCTGCAGCTGTCAGTGTAGACCCTGATGTAGGTCTTGAACCCCCAAACCATGAGATCATGACCTGGGCCAAAACCAAGTCGGATGCTTAACTGACAGAACCACCCAGGCACCCTGTGTTCCTATGATTTTTCAAGAAACTCCAGGAATTCTAATTATCAGGTGGATTTCCTCTTTAAAAAAAAAAAGAAAAAGAAAAAAAAAAGCTTAGCATCTATTTCCAATAAAAAAAATAGTAAAAGTCACACAACACACATCTGCAGGTGGTTTTGGCCTGTGGGCTGCTGGCTTATGATCTTTACGATAGACCCTTGTTATTCTCAGATGTAGTATCTGCCCTTCCAGTGGATTCCCAGGTGACCTCAAAGGTCCCACACATGGCGGTAAGGGATAATTTTGCAGAGACTCTGACTTTGCGTTTTTTGGAGTCCCGGCTGGCAGTTGGGAGCAAGTTACCTGGCTCGTGAGTCCACCGGGAGCCCCGCATCCCCCTGTCTTCTTTTGTGACATGTGTTGTATTCATGGTAAATTTCCCATGTTGATATGCTCTTTGTTTCTCTGTAAGAGAGAAAAAAAGGCAAATTTCGGCGAAGGGAAGAGAAAGTGAAGTGACCAGAAGAGGGATGGTTTTCCACCAGAAAAGAGCAGTGTGGGATAAATTAAAATGTGCAATTTGGTTCCTGCTGGTGGCACAAATTTATTGTGTGAATAAATCTGCCATTCTCTAGGTGTGTGATGAAAATAAATCCACCCCCCTGTGGGGTTCAGGCTGGTGCGAAGCTGGCTCACCCAAGTGAGCAATGAGAGCATCAAAACGAGTTAAAAGGTGGTCGCCTCGTGTGTCGTGAGGAAATGCACCGTAAACACAAGCTGGTCAGCAGAAATGGGGTTCAGGAGGACGCCGGCACCGTGTGCAGAGACGTCTCTCGGAAACCACGGGCGGGGAAAGCTCTGGGAACGGAGCTGCAGGGTTGACCTTCACTTGGGAAGAGGGTGATTTCATTTTTCAAAGCGTCTTCTTAGCATAATAGGACTCAGAGGGCACAGGCAGCCGGAGATGATCCTGTTGCCAGGGGAGCATTCCCTCCCCAGTGAAATTCACTTGGGGCAGAAGCGTTTGTGTAGGCAGAACTGGACCCCACTGGAAGAACACGCCGTCCTCGATATCCTTTTCCAAGAAGAGGCGAGCACAGGGGTGCAGCGACCGAGGACAGAAAGTTAAACTCGGGTGCACCGTTCCTCCCCAGCCCCAGACCACTGAGGCACGAGAGGACGGGCCACCTGCGCACGTAAAGACAGTAACAAGGCAGGGGCACCACACAGCTCCTTGTAGACCGACTTTCTAAGCGCTCCGCGCAGGAAATGGAGAAGGAGCTTTTGTTCTGCTGGTCTTGGTGCTGCCTGAGCCTTCCACCAACGTGGGGGTTCGCACCCCCACTGTTAGAGCCTGGGCACACTTGTCTCTTATTTATAGACCTTGGTCCCTTATTTATAGAATCCTCTAGAGCATCTGAAGGGGCCTTAAATTTTTTAGCTCTGCTGCACTGCAGCTGATGGAGGAAACGGCATTGCTTTGGTGCTATTCGCAAATACCGAGACCGACAAGCTCTGGGGTCGAAACGACTTTCCATACGTTCCTTTGACAAAAATCATCGTGCCAGTCACCCGGCTTGTAGCTTGAGGCCTGTTGGGCTGACATGGCCTCGGGGCTGCATGAGAACCCAACCCCCAAGCCCAGCCCACCTCAGGGCCTTGGCACCTGCTGTTCCCTGGCCAGGAGCAACCCCCCCCACCCTCCGCCATAGGGGTATTCACAGGGCTCACTGCCCTTAGGTCTCCGCTCAGATGTGGCCTTCCCTCACCAAGTGCCTCAAATAGTGTCCACTCCCTCTATCCTCTCCAGCCTTTACCCTGCCACTTGTCCCCCACCTGCCGGTAGGTCGCGGTGCACCTGCGTGATCCGTGTCTGTCCCTGCCCCACGACTGTGGGCTCTGAGGCAGGGCTGTGCTGTTCTACCAGAGCAGCGTGTCATTCCACAGCCTAGCGAAGGTCGAGAGCCTGCGTCATTCATGCGTTTGCCTTGCGGGAACCCATTTCCGCTTCAGCCACCCTTGGGGCGACCGTGTGGATTTTTCAGTTCTAGCTTCGGTGTAGCTCAAGACCGAGTCCCCTCCCCCCAGCTGCTTCCAGGACCTGAGCCCCGTGAGGCCCCCTGCGTCCCCCCCAAGGGGGCATTTCCACACCCCCATCAAGGATCCCCACCCCCATCAGCATCTTAAGCCCTAGCTGCTACCAGCCCTTGCGTTCTTTCTGCTCTGTGTTTGGGTCGCTGGGAAGAAGGGCAACCAGGGGAGACCATAAAGCAGCCTCGACTGGGGTGAGCAGAATCCCGGGTCACTTATCCAGCAGCCCCTTACCTTCCTGTCCTGAGGAGCGGCATCGGGGCAATGATGAGGGGACAGTACACCAAAGTCAGAAAATGACCCACTTGCTGTTTATAGCCCAGACCGGCCATCTGCAGCCATGCGAGGTTCCTTTGGGTGCTCTTGACCCTCGTGGGAGAGCAGCTTGGACTTGTCATGGCCTTGGGGTAGGCCAGCCCCTTGGGTTCTGTTGGCCTTCATAAGGTTTCTTAAAAACCAGGCTATGTCATGAACAGGTAAAATTCAGGGGATTTCACATAGATTTCTGATTCTAGCTTTTCTTCGGGGGAAAAAAAGGCGACGCTAAGCGTGTAGACCTACATGGGGGCGCCTGGGTGGCTCAGTCGGTCAAGTGTCCAACCTCAGCTCAGGTCACGATCTCACGGTCTGTGGGTTTGAGCCCCACGTCGGGCTCTGTGCTGACAGCTCAGAGCCAGGAGCCTGTTTTGGATTTGGTGTCTCCCTCTCTGACCCTCCCCCGCTCACTCTCTGTTTCTCTCTCTCTCTCTCTCTCAAAAATAAGTAAACATTAATTAAAAAATTTAAAAAAAGGAGTGTAGCCCTATATGGCAGGTGCTGGCTGGAGCTGGGCTGTGGCCCCCAGCCCAGGGCATTCAAATTCACAGCCACTCCCTGGGTGCCTGGTGGAAACTGATACTGTTCATGTTGGTTTAGCTTTTCCATAAAAACCCACGGCCTCCCATCAACCCAGTGCCCGGCCGTCCTGGAAGCCAGCCCAGCGGAGCTGCTGGGTTTCCGTGCCTCTCCTCCCGGTGCCATTCTGGATGTCGCTTCCAGAACTCTCCTTCAGACCCCACGTTCTGTAACACAACATAGCAGAAGGGTCACGTGCTCCAAGAGGAACCCCCAGTGCTCCACCCGGATGGCTTACCAAGGTCGTAAAGATGGATGGATGCTATTTTATGCATCCCAAGAGGTCGTACCTGTGAATTCCCACTTGGTTATCTTTGACATCACTTAATGATGCGGTCCAGTCGCTGCTGTTGAATTCACATCTGTCTCCAGCACGGTGCGTTCACGCAACCCGACGGCTCCACTCCGATGCCAGAATCACATCTTGGACCCAATCTGTCCGAACTGAGCCCCTGCTCTCTGCTCCCAAACCTGCTCCACCCACAGCCTTCCCAGCTCAACTGTTCCTCTCCCGCAGCCACATCCCTGGGTCCTGTCTTTACTATGTCCGCGGGATCTGAGCAGCCTGTGTCCCGCCTCTGCCACTGCCTGGTCTCCCTGCTGTCACCTCCACCTCCCCTCATTCAGTCTGTCCCCCACTCAGCGCCTAAGTCAGGTCAAGCACTCCCTTGCCCTAGAACCTGCAGTGGCTCCCCATTTCACTCAGAGCAAGGCCCTGAGTGACCTGGCCCTACCACCCCCACTTAGGCCTCCTGAACCCGTTTCCCCGGCTGCACCTTGGTGCTCCAGTAACAAAGCACACACAGGTCTCACCTCACTGGTGCCTGGAGCACAGCACCACCCTCCAGCCCCACTCTGTTCTGCTTTGCCTGTTTTTCCACAGCATTTTCTGACGTCTAACACTCTGTTTTGTTTCTTATTCCCCGGCTTGTTGTCTTACTATACAAGGGCGAGGTTCTTGATCTGTCTGGTCACTGCTGTGTCCCCAGTGCCAAGGACAGAGCCTGACACAGCGGCACTCAATAAATATTTGCCAAGGGGATGAAATTCAATAGGTAGAAGCATCTTTAAGCATTCCAATAGAAACATCTTGAGTTCTGTTTTTAAGTGGAGATTTTGTTTGTTTGTTTAATATTGAAAGAGTCCACATGTAAGTGACTGGGAGGATGTCATGGGGACTCGGTTGTGTCCATTACCTGACCTTGGCAATCATGAATCGGTGGCCAGTGTCATTTCGTCTACATCCCCAGCCACTGCCCAGATGATTAGGAAGCAAGTTCAGGCCATCATCTCATTCCATCTGCAGATAGTTGACTATGTGTTTCTTTTTATGCTCCATAGTACTGTTAGGTGGGTATCCCAGAATTTATTTCACCTGGCCAGTCTCACGGGGTGCTGTTAGCATATGTCTCTTTACACTGTGTGAGGCTGATTGTCCTTTCCTTGGAACTTCTGGAATCGACCCCAGCTCCGCAATACTTTTCTCTTCAACTAAGATGTACATTCTTTGCAATTCTTGTTACCCGTGGAAAAACAAGACAGAATAAAGCAAAACACTCCAAAATGCCCGTCTGTCTCCATGATAGCATATGTTCTCGCTTACAGGTACTTTGTGCGAGGGTTAATTTTTTTTTTTTTACAACTTTTACTTAGGTGCGATTTCACTCTTCAAGTTGCAAGGATGTACAAACGACACTCCATATATCCTCCAACCCGACTCACTGGTTGTTAACATTTTGTCCCAGTTAATTGACTGATTGATTGGTTGATTTGATTTTTTTTTTTTTTTTTCTCTTAGTAAGCTCTAGGCCCGTCGTGGGGCTTGGATTCACGACTAGTGACTCAAGAGTTGCAGGCTCTTCCTACCGAGCCAGCCAGGCACCCCTTGTCCTCGTTGATTTATATTTGTACTTTCTGTGCACGTGTGTGTGTGTGTGTGTGTGTGTGTGCTTTTTAACCATCTGAGATTGCCCCTTTTACCCCTGAACACCGCACCGTGTAGCTCCTAAGACTAGGGGCATTCATTCATTTTACATGACCACAGTTACACTTAGGGAATTCTGAATATTTAGCATTAATATAATACCGTTATCTAAACCGCAAACTGTACTGGGATTTCTCCCCTTGCTGCCATAATGTCCTTTATGGCAGTGTTTTCCCACCCGGGATCCAGTGCCAGGATCGCCACTGCCTTCTGTTGCCATGTCTGCCCAGTCTCCTTTAATTTGGAACAGCTCTCCAGGCTTTCTTTGTCTTTCGTGACCTTGACATTCTTGGAGAGTACAGGCCAGTTGTTTTATAGAGTGCTTCTCAATTTGGGTCTAATAGATTTTTGAGCTGCACTCTGAGAACGCAATAACATAATATATATATAAAGGAGCACCCCCTGTTTTCTGCCTGCAGGACCCGGGAGCCGACGAGAGAGACCCCTATCAGCAACCCGGAAACCCGTGCGCGAGGCTGAGGACCGAGAGGAAGATGCCTCGGCTGTGCTCAGGGCCATCCAGGTGGAGAACGAAGCCCTGCAGAGGGCGCTCCTCAGCAGAAAAGGGGAGGCCCCCAGCAGCCCGCTGCAGGTGCGTTCTGGGGCGCAGGGGAAGGACGACACAGGAGGCTACTCAGGGACCCCGTGGTGTCTGAGCAGCATTTGCAAAGAGCCCGCGGTGAGGAGAGAGACGTTGTGGGCGTCCCTGACCTCAGACTAGCTGCTCGTCCGCTGCTGGATGCGCAGTCGCTCACTGACCTACCCAAGTGCCCATTTCGTCACCTTCCTTCCATTCTTTGTTTATTTCCGAAGGCCAAAGGTGAATGCCTGTTTGCCTCTGATCCTTGCCGACCTCCCGGCGAGCCCTGGAAGCCTCAGCCCAGGGTTGCAAACTGGTGGCTGAGGGAAAGAATAGAGTAGACAAGAGCCCCGGCTTCTCCGGAAAGACCTCATTCCCCAGAGAGTGAGCCTCTCGGGCCTCCGCCGCCCTCAGCACCTCCTGTTGTCCTGCCCCTGACCCACTGCACCTGTTCAGGAGACCTCCATGGCCCTGCAGGGGTTTGGGTTGGTGCCCACTGCCTTCAGCTTTGAGCAGGAAGCAGGAAGCTACATGGTGGGGCGGAGTAGGGACCCTTCGGGAGCTGGAGGCTGTGGACGCGCCCCCGAGCACACATCCTTTCTCAGAAGCCGAGAAACCGCCTCACCGGCCGAAGCCCTTTATCGTAGCTTGTCCTACTCGTTGCCCCCAGTAGGCCAGAAACAGGCAGGCCTGGTCTCATCGCCCCATTTCCTAGATGTGACTCATGGCACCCAGAGAGCAAGGTGGCTCACTCAGGTCACGTCTTTGGAAGGCGCAGAGGTATGCCTGCCCACAGGCCTGGGGCCCCGTCCACACCACCAGTTTCTCCCCAGGCTCTGTTAGGGGCTGCCCTCTGGGGCGTTCATCGAGCAGCAGCACCCTATTGTCTGTCTTCCTCAAGCTCACTCCTTTGCCTCTGACACCTTTTTTTAAGGTTTATTTATTTACTTTGTGTGTGAGAGAGAGCACGAGCAGAGCAGGGGCAGAGAGGGAGAGAGAGAATCCCAAGCAGGCTCTGCACCGTCAACACAGAGCCCAACGCGGGGCTCGATCTCATGACTGTGAGATCATGACCTGAGCTGAAATCAAGAGTCGGGCTTTCAACCGGCTGAGCCACCCCGGGCCCCCATGCCCCTGACATTTGTGTCTCTAGGATCTCGAGACAGCCCCCGTGCCTCTGTGCCCTCATCTATTAGTGAGGAGGCAACAGCGCCTGGCTTTGTTATGACCTCAGATCGTGTGATTACCTCATTCCAGGACACGGAGGGACCACCAGCAAAATCGTGGACCAGTCTACTGAAGGGGAAGGAAGAGAGCGCTGAGGTTGGTGAAGGCCTGAGCACAGCAAACCCCGGTGCCCACTGTGCCCCACGGCACCCGGTGGCCTCCACAGGGCTTTCCCCACGTGGTCCCAGCAGACACTCACTGTGTTCCCTGGGCAGCTGTCCTGCCCATTTCACAGATGGGGAGACCCGGGCTGGCACAGCTTGCCCGAGGTTACAAGTGGAAGCCGGAATTCACCCAGGCCTGGGGACTCCAGCTCCTTGTTACGTTTTGGTTTCCCGACAAGACAACACAAAAACAGATCTTAGTATCCTGAATAAATAAATAACGTCTGTATCTACTAGGTCACTCAGACCTATCTCAGCCAAGACAGCCCCTGCAAATAGACACAAGGGGGACCCATGAATTATTAATGGGACACCCAGAAACGTCTTTGTTAGATTGTGCACAGGTCTGTGCCCTGTGCTTAGAATACAGAGTGGCTAAATCAGGTCAGATTAGCCCCTGGCCTCGTGGAACTTCCAGAAAACAATCAAGTAAAGCCATAAATAAACAAGGTGCTTTCAGAGAGAGAGGACAGTAAAAGATCATAGATGGTTGCTGCCTCCGAAAGTGTGGTCCAAGGGAGCCCCTGGGAAGGTGCCGTTTGAGCTGAGCCCCGTCTCTTAGGGAATGAGCCGACAACAGGGGACAGCAGTCCAGGTGGAAGCAACAGGAGGCCCTCTGAAGTGGGAATGAGCCCAGCCTGACCCAGGAGCGGGAAGACAGAAGCCTGACTGGTGGGGGAAGAGGGAACACAAGGGGGACACAAGAGGGTAGGGGGTAGAGAGTGAGGCTGGGATAGGAGGAGAGAGCGCCCACGGGAGAGGGCGGTAGGCAGGGCAGGACGCCAGAGCACCATAGTGGTTTTCTTTATGCGTCCCTCCTGCTTGGTCTCTTATTTCCCAGTCATCCTGAGCCATTGCCAGCTGACATTTCTGACCAGTCTGCGGCCCTGCCCGCCGCACGGCCCGGGATTTCTGGATGACCTGACCCACCCCCAACCCACCGAGCTGCCGGCGACTAAACTCACTTGCAGATAGAGAGCAGAGCACGTGTCTAGTTTAGACGACAAATGTAAGAGAAGGAGGATTAAAAATGAAAGGGCCCTAAGGATGTCACTGGAATGCTCCATGGAGTCTGGTTACTTTGTAGCAAACAGAGCAGGGGTATGGTTGAGATGGGGAAAGACTTTGAGAGAAAATGTTTGCCTTAGCTGATTGAAGAGATTGCTTCCTGGGACCTCCCGGACCAGAAGAAACTGACGTGTCTGTCTCTTTGCAAAGATCATGGCCCCGGGTGGAGGTGGGGCGGGGA
The DNA here is from genome assembly GCF_028749965.1 of Puma concolor. Classification (NCBI taxonomy): domain Eukaryota; kingdom Metazoa; phylum Chordata; class Mammalia; order Carnivora; family Felidae; genus Puma; species Puma concolor. The sequence goes on along the minus strand of NC_141682.1, from coordinate 20,456,936 downwards.
GGGATCCTGGATCTAATCAGCCCAGGGAAAAGGCTGTTATGCTCATTCCTGTTCCCTCCTCCTGTCTAATAAGCTTCTCCGTCCTCAGCCACTTCCTACCCCTGAGGCGACTGGCAGGACCAGCCCGCAGGAGCCGTGCAGGGCCACGGGGGGAACCACAGTCGTCCGTGAAGCCATTGACAGAATCGGCCTGCTGGGGAGCAGGTAGGTACCGAGCCTGCTTCCAAACACAGCCGAGAGCCCCACAGCAGTGCAGCCATGAGGATCTCGTTAGCTGAGGTTTTGCTTTGCTCCTCCTGTGTTCTTTCAGACCCCGTAAAACTGCCCCCTGGCACTCTAGCCTCCCTCCCCCTCCAGCCCGAAAGCCCAGAACAGACTCGATGTGTTCCCGGCAAACGTGTCTGCGCCTGTTGGATTCGGTCCAGCCCGGTGTAAGACTTCATCCTCCTCAGAGGCCTCCCCAGAAGTACGCCACGCAGCAGGGGGTGCTGGCCTGGGGGGTGGAGGGTGAGCGTGGCCCACAGCCCCGCTGCCCCGGCCGGTGTGTGGGGCTGCACGCGCCGTGGTCTATGCAGAAGGCCCGTGCCTGTCTGAGGGGCAAGGGGGGCTGAAATCCAGCTGGCGTGCTGGGCACTAAGCTGGGGCCCCCGCCGGGGACCGCAGCAGCCCGGAGAGGGACGAGGGCTTTTTCTCCACTGCACGAAAGAGGAATTTCCGGGCCAAGCTGTGCACCCTCCGGGTCTGTGTCCACCGCAGAGGAGTTTCCTTCCCCTGATTTGCAGAAAAACTCTGAACAGGCCATTCCAGCCATCCCTCTAGGAGTCTACAGACCCCAGAGCCTGGAAACCATGGCCGTGCATCACTGTGGCCATAAGTAAGCCCTCGCTGGTTCCCCTTGTGCCCACGGGCTGGTGCCAGAGGCGACCTCACACCCAATGCGGTCCTGTTTATAGGCAGCACACACACACCCCACTGGGAGCCGCATTTTCCACCCTCAAGATCCTTGGTGCTCCGGGGTCTTGCGGCTCCGCAGCCTTAAACCGCACACGCGTGGGGTGCATTTGCAAACCACACTCTGCTGAGTTGGGAACGCCCGCATCCTCAGAAGCAAGAGGTACAAAGTGAGTCTCTAGGCCGGGAGTAGCAAACGTGTGTTTAACAAAGGGCCACACAGCGAATGCCCTAGTGAGTAGGGCTTTTCACTTTTTGTTTGTTTGTTTGTCTTAACAACCCTTCAAAAGGTAAAAACCATGCTGAGCTCTCAGGCTGCGGACTGGATTCCGCCCGCCTGCTGTCCTTTGCCACCCCGCTGCTCCAGCCCCTGCCCAGCCGAGGGAGTCTGCGGGCTGCCTTGCCCCAATTTCCTCTTCTTTGATCACGAATTGTGTGGTTATGATAAAGGGGGGAAACAGCCTGTGTGCGCCTTTGAACCGCGTGCGGGGTGGGTACTCTCTCCTCAAACCGCCGCTTCTTCTGAAATAGAAAAGCCAGTGCGGGGCCCTGACGGGCACGCTCTCTGTTGCATACCATCTGTTACCACCCGTTTGCTGAAACCAAATCACATTTCAGACAACAGCAAAGGCTTCTGAAAGTCCTCCAGGCCATCGAAAGCGACTCTGTCCGCCTCAGCAGGGCTGTTTCACCGACAGAGGAGCCAGTGCCGGATCCAGAGGTGAGATGCTCGGCTTCTGGGGGTTTCCAGATGCATCCAGCATCTCGCGCGAAAGGTCAGGGAGGAAGGGCCCCTCGGGGTAATTATCTCTCTGCAGGGCAGGCGGGGGGGGGGGGGGGGGATGGCTGCCACAGTGGTAAACTTCACCTCTCTCTGCCCGAGTCTCCATCCTCCTCCTGCCCAGCACCCAGATGTACATGTGATGGCACTAAATGCTGCAGCAGAGAGGAGCCTGTCCACACAAAAGGCAAAATATAAAATAGCATGTAAACCCACAGGAAAATGTCCAACATCGCTGGTAATCCAGAAATGCAGATTCAGGGGCGCCTGGGTGGCTCAGTGGGTTAAGCATCTGATTTCAGCTCAGGTCATGATCTCACGGTTCATGAGTTCGAGGCCTGCATCGGGCTCTGTGCTGACAGGTCAGAGCCTGGAGCCTGCTTCGGATTCTGTGTCTCCCTCTCTTTATGCCCCTCTCCTACTGGCGCGCGCTCTCTCTCTCTCTCAAAATAAAATAAACATAAAAAATTTAAAAAGAAATGCAGATTCGAGCAACCTTAATGTCCTATCTGATATCGGAGTTTGCAGATTATTTTTGATGATAGGCTCTGGACTTGCAGGGTTACAGCAGGCTTACTCAGCTGGCAGCAATAGAAACGGGTGGAAGGAACTCTCTTGAAAAGCACAAAGACCGGGTTTAAGAAGAGCCGTAGAAATACTTAATGTCCTCCCAGCCCAGCGATCCCGCTTCCCCACCCCCTCAGGAAATCACTCCACAGCGAGAAAAAGCTATAGGCGCGAAGATGTCTGTTGCAGAATGATTGGAAGTAGGGAAGAATGAGGGGGAAAAAAAAAAAAAAAGAACCAGAAATAACATAAACGTCTCATGATAACGGAGTTAATCGGGAAGGTATGATATATTGGCACAGAGCAGTAGTATCAAAGGAGGGGAATTATCGTTATGGAGGTTACGCAGAATGAAAATGTTAAGGATATAATCAGTTAACTGCAAAAGGTGATGTTTGTCCTCGTTGAGTCCAGCCTCTCTTGTGATTCTTCAGCACAGCGGTCACCCACCCTCCGCTTGGCCGATGAGGACTTAACTCAAAGCCCTCTGAGAGCCACATGTCAAACTCCTGTGACGGCAGAAACCCCCCCCCTCCGCCCCCTGCCCGGGCCTAGACCGGAGTCTGGCTCTGAGTCTGGCACCATGATCTAGACGGCATGTGACCTGAGGCCAGCTTCTTAAGCTCTCTGATCCTGCGTGGGGTGTCGCTGTCACACGGGGTAAATAGTCCACAGCCATGGGCTGCTGTGAGGACAAAACGTTTTGTGAGGGTGGGCACCTCAGTGCCTGGCACAAGGCGAGGAGGATCTGGCAAATACCAGCTGAAAGTCTGACGTCTAGAAAAATCTAGAGGAGTCAAAGCTTTGCCCCCCACCCCCACCCCTGCCGCCCACACGGAACAGTGGCTTTCTCAGCCATGAAGATCCTAAGTGTGATAAAGCTTCAGCCACATTAAAAAGAGCCTGGGTTGATCAAGTCTTTTTATAGGAAACAGAAAACCCAGGGCAAACGGACTTCTACAACGAAGCGAAGGAAATGAGAGACTGTTGTAACAAACGCCACAGTGGGGACCAGTTGGGGCTCAACCCAGCAGCTCGTGCTGTGTCTCCACAATGCCAGCCGCTTCCTCGAGCTCCGTCCCCACCTCAGCACCCAGGCCCGGCTCTGCTGTCTCCCTGGGACCCCTCAAAAGCTAGAGTGGTTACCGCCCCTTGTCCTCATCGCCTCGGGCCCTACAGTCAGGAGCCAAGAGCATTTCTTCCACGCACAGAACTGAGATTGGGTCACGTACCCATCACAGAGCTACCCCCCCCACCCCCACCCCTCGGTGGCTCAGGGGACAGGCCACGCTGTTTCATTGGAGCAGTCGGGCTCCTCCTTGGGCTGAGAAGGGGTCCTTCCCCCTCTGGGACCATCGTCGTGGCTGAGAAGAGACACGAGAGAGGAGGGCAGGGAGTGCGGAGACCCGGAGCGGCCCAACCCGCATTTACCTTAGACCCCCACGAGGGATCCTAAATCGAGCGAGTCAGGAGCAGGGGGGCCATCGACTCGAGACACTGGCAGGTTGTGACGCGTCCTCAGTCAGTAGACCCTCCGGCTGCTTCATTTAGAAGCCCCGCTGCAGGACGTCGCACGTTTTAGATTGCACGGGCTGTGGGATCCGCCGGCCCCTCTGCGAGGCAGCTCGCCTCCCATCTGGACCTCCCCCTGCTGCCGGCAGCCAAGGTGAACCTCCCTTCATGCCTCCCGCCGCTCACCTGGCGGAGCAGCTCATTAGCCTCCTCACCCTCCCCCCGCCGCCCCACTTGAGCGAGGCCGGCTTCGGTTCATCACTGTCCTTCGAGTCTGGGACTCGGGCCCAGGGCGGCAGAGGGCCTTGGCCAGGGCCCCATCCGGCTCTGCCCAGAGCAGGCGGTGCCTGCGGGGTCTGCTGGTAAGAGCGGGCCCTGTGTTCCCTCTGGGAGCTGGGAGCTGACCTCCCTCCCTCCCCGTCCCCATCCCCGTTGCGTGGCCATCAAGGCTCGTCCAAACACACGCTGAGGGCGATGGCACGTCTCGCTGGCTATTAATTAAAAAAGTAAGTAGGGAACAGTTGCTGTTCATTTGCTCAACTCCCTGCTCACAGAACCATTGCAGATTACCAGTGCTAATTAACAGAGGGCATGTGCACGCAGGGAATGCCCCATTTTATGAGGGACTGATCCGTGGCGACCAGCACTGCAGTCGGGGCCCGAAGGGGCCTCGGGAAGCCATTCCGCAGCGTGGCTGTTTATTGATGGCATTCACGCGGCCTCGGACTGGAAAGCCAGCCCACGAAGGAGGCGGCGCTAAAATCAGTGAAGGGAAAACATGGGAGGAAGTGGACACTCAGGGAGCACACACGGGGGGCCAGGACCCATGACAGGGACTTCCCCCAGTATCCGTATCTCACTTAGTCTCCGTGACGGGATTGTCAGAGAGATGGTGTCATCTGAATTCATTTGCTAGGGTAGCCACACCTCAGACGGGGTGGTGGCCTAAACAGCAGAGATGTATTTCTCTCAAGTTCTGCAGGCTGAAGTCCAAGGTCAAGGTGTGGGCAGGTTTGATGGCTCCTGAGGCCTCTTCTCCTGCCTTGCTGATGGCCGTCCTCTGGCTGTGTCTCAACACCATCTTTCCTGTGTGCATGAGCATTTCTGGTGTTTCTCCTGGGCAGATTTACGACCCCCCCCCCTTTTTTTTTTTAATTTTTAAAATTTATTTATTTTGAGAGAGAGAAAGAGAGGATGAGTGGGGTAGAGGGAGAGAAAATTCTAAGCAGGCTCCGTGCCATCGTTGCAAAGCCTCACGTGGGGCTCAAACTCACAAACCGTGAGATCTCGTCATGAGCAGACATCAAGAGTCGGATGCTTAACCGACTGAGCCACCCAGGAGCCCCCAGATTTCCCCTTCTTCTAAGGACATGGTTCACATTGGATTTGGGCCCACCCTCACGGCCTCATTTTAACTTAATTACCTCTTTAAAGGTCGTGTCTCCAAATATAGGAACATGCTCAGGTACTGGGGTTAGGGCTTTCGCATCTGAATTTGGGGAGGTGGGGGACACAATTTAGCCCATAACACCTTCCCCAACTCAGCCGATAGGCCATGAACACTTGGTAATGAGGAAGAGAAGAGCACGTTCAGCCACAATGTGATGCCTTTTAAACATTTTTTTTGTTACTTGCAAACTCTTATGGAAAATACCAACTGTTCACAGTAACTGTTTCAAATGCTTTTCAAATATGAGCTCATTTAATCTTTGTAATAACTATATGTAATGGGTGCTGTTCTTATCCTCATTGTATGGATGGGGAAACTGAGGCACTGAGTGGCTAAATAACTTGTTGTGTAGTGGTGAGCTGAATCCAGCCTGTCGTGTTTTGACCTGTTAGCGTTATTTTTATGTCTGTTAAGGACAAACTGAGAACAAGAGGCGGAGAGATCGAAGATGCCGTCTACGTGACCATGGAAATCCTGTCCAACTGGGGCCATACGTCCTGGGTGGGTCTCACGGAAGTTGAGTTCTTTGACCGGAACAACACAAAGCTTTATGTGTCGCCCCATGACGTGGATATCCGGAACACGGACACGCCCGGGGACCTGGGCCACCTGGTCAATAGGAACTTAGCTGTAAGTGGAGGCGGTGCTTGAAACTACAGTGAGCCTTGGCCTTGTGTTTTGATGCATTTTCTCTGCCCACTATAAGTCTGTGATGCAGGTGGGGGGGGGGTACAGGTATGGGGAGGGGAAGAAGATAGTTGTCCATCATCATTCATTCAGGCAAAGTGGAAGGAGCCTGAGGGAAAGGTGTGGGTGAGGGCCCCCGAGCCGTTCCCCAGCTCATTCCCAGGTCCCTGGGCTTGTTCTTGGGAGAATAGGGCACAAAGAGGAGCCAAGTCACCTCCTTCTATCCACCCTGCAGTTTGCCACAGTCACCACCAAATATGGAACCTTGGGGGTCATTGAGGTCAATGCCTTTATCAATGAAGAAACAGAGGCTTGGAGAAGAATATTGACTTGGTCAAGGTCACACCTCCAGAAGGTAGTGGGGCCACGTTCACATCCTGCAGCCTGGCCCAGGGCCCATGTCCACAGCATCCCCCCACCCCCCACCCCAGTCCTGCTTCCCAACAAACATCAAGTACACACCCAACACACATCACACGTTCCTGTCCTTTATTTCATTTTATTTTGGGGGGGAGAGAGAGTGTGCACATGCATGAGCAGGGGAGGGGCAGAGGGAGAGAGAGACAGAGAGAGAGAGAGACAGAATCTTAAGCAGGCTCCATGTTGAGCAAGGAACCCAACATGGGGCTCGATCCTACAACCCTAGGATCATGACCTGAGCCAAAATCAGGGGTCAGATGCTCAAATGACTGAGCCACCCAGGTGCCCTGAATGTTCCTGCCCTTTAAATATCTAATAGTCAAAAAAGGAAAGAAGGAGGGAGGGAAGAAGGGGAGGAAGGAAGGAAGGAGGGAAGGAAGGAAGGGAGAGGAGAGGAGAGAGGAAGGAAGGAAGGAAGGAGGGAGGGAGGGAGGGAGGGAAGGAAGGAAGGGAAGGCGAGCACTGGCATTTTCTCCTCTTTCCACTTGCAAATTGGACACAGAGACTGGGAGCTAAGCTGAGGTAGGCCGCCCAGCAGCATGTCTTTACTACGCGGTGCTTCGCCCCCGGGGGGGGGGGGGGGGGGCCTGAGAACCTGGGGACAGACTTTGCCTCTGGGCCATAGAACCAGGTGGGCAAGGCACAGAGGCGATAGGAGGACTTCCTTTGGGGCCTTGTTGGCACCTTGTAAATCTCCCGCCAAGCACCTGTATTATCCATTCCAAAGAACAATTATACATTTTTTAAAATGTATTGAAAATGAAATCAGCTCCCACATGTTCGGTTCTTACCTAGTGCCAGGCACGGGCTATCATCCATATAACCTTATTTAAACCCAGCAGTACACAGGCTCAAGAAGCAGAAAGGCCCGTGTTCGAAGCTTACCGTTTACAGCCTCATGAGCACAGGCAACTCACCTGACCTCTGCTTTAGCTTCCTCATCTGTAAAATGGGCGTAATAATGCAACTTGCCTTGCTACGATGTTGTGGGGATCGAACATAACTATAAAAAGCTCAGCACCGTGGCTGGCTCTTCCTAAGGGCTCCAAAACACCAGCTCTTGTTATATTTGTTGTTTTATTGGTAATAATATTAATACCACTAAGAAGAGATATCATTCCCATTTAAAGAAGAGGAAGTAAGACAAGGGAGCTTGGGAATCCTCCGTTCTAGAGACCCGCATTCTGGTTTTGACTTCAGCAACTTACCTGCCTTCTCAGAGAATCAGTTTCTCGGCCCCCCCCCCGCCCCCCTGCCCGCGCACCCCCCGCCCCCCGTAAAATCGAACTGGAGGGCACGGATAACCCATACGATTCTCACTTGTCTGCAAAAGAAACTGGAGTCTGGCTCACTTTAGCAAATTTCTAACAAAGGAATTTGTTGCAAGCCTTTGGGTAGCTGGGAAGACTCGCTGTCACCCAGGCCAGAGGACCCCGTGGTCATGTTGGGATTCTAGGCAGCATCCAGGATGTGCACCAAGGGTGTGGTCTTTTTTGGGGGCGGCGGGGGGCAGTGTGCATTAGTTGGTTTGTCATCCTGTCGCCCTGCTGTGGATAACACGGTCGCAGGAGAGGAAGGCTGATGGGTGACCCTGGCTAGGAAAGTGGCCACCGTGATGCCAGTTACCTCGAGATGCCACAGCGGGGCAGGGAGAAACTCTCCCTGGAGGAGATTCAGGGTTGTTACTGAAGGGAAGGCAGGATAGATGCTAGGTCTCTGAGAGACACTACCTGTCCATGGGGTTGGACTGGGTGGTGACCGCCCTCTAAGATCGGCAGCTCCGTGACCTTGAAAGAAACAGGTCCCATAGGTCACAGCCACTGGGATGCTCTGGCCTTGGGTTTTCCTGCTCTGCTTCCTGCTTCGAGTCTGTAGGCACCCCTCTCCCGTCTCCCTTGTGCACAGAGCAGCAGCACTTTGGAAGCCTGCTGCACAGAACAGGGCATCCTGGGGCAGTAAAAACATCATTGGATTTGGTGGGGGCCAGTTTTTTTTTTTTAAGTTTATTTGTTTATTTTGAGAGAGACAGAGACAGTGCCAGGTGGGGAGGGGCAGAGAGAGAAGACAGAGAGAGAGAGAATCCCAAGCAGGCTCCTCACTGCCAGCCCAGAGCCCGATGTGGGGCTCAAACCCACGAAGCCCTGAGATCATAACCTGAGCCGAAACCAAGAATGAGATGCTTAACCGACTGAGCCCCCCCAGCGCCCCTGATGGCCGCCAGTTTCTATAATTACTGTTCCTTTTCCTCCGCTTAGCAGAGGCTGGTGAGCTTTGCCATGTGACGGCAGGGACAAGCCCAGCCCATGGTTTTGGTGGGCTTGGGGTTTTCAATTTTTGACCCTGAGGTTGGGACATGAGGCAGCCATCTCTTCCTGGGCTACTGGGTCTCCAGGCCCAGCTGTGGGCAGGCTGAATTCCCTCTGCCGTCCTGGCATGGGGTCTCCCCAACGGTCCTCCTACGTACGAGGTCCGGGACTACCAACACACGCAGCCTCTCTGGATCACCCGGTTTCGCAGGGGTTTAGCCCCACAGCGTGCTAGCCGGGGTCCTCAGGCATCCCTCGTGCGATGCTCACATGAACCTGGGGCTGCTCTCCACATTTGATTAAATGAGAAACCAAGTCTCGGGGAGGACTAGGGACCTGCCCCGGGCCATACTGCCACGGAGTCAGGGAGCTCGGCTGAAATCTGACCAGCAGGTAACTGAGAGTGGAGTCTGGGTTCAGAAGAGAAGTTGCTTCAGTGGAAGAGAGCTGGGGGCTGCCAGAACATATGGGGGTGCCCCACGCTCAGTGCAGGCCCGGCTCCCCTCTGTGCCCACGCCATCTCTCTTATTGGCTTCGCCCAGGCCCGTGGCTTCAAGATGATTCTAGATGGATATGCCAGGGCCTGCCTGCCTCTCTGAGTTCCTGATTTAAATGCCAACTTCCTGCTTGGCGTCTCTTGTCGGGCACCTACTGGACATCCCAGACTTCAGTGATCTGAAACCTAACTTTTCATTCCCCTGCACTACCCACGTCTGTCCCGCCTACAAGATTCCTGTGCTCAGTAAATGGCATTGCTGTCTGCTTTGCTGCTAAGGCCACCTCTTAACCTCTTAGGAGCGTTCCTTGACTGCCCCGACCCCTTCCTGCCACCTTCCAGGACACCAGAAAGTCCTGTTGATTCCTCCTGCAATACAGAGCCCGGGTCTGTCGCCTTCACCCCCTGCCCACTGTTAAATGGCCTCCTGTCTCCTCGTCTTCTCTTCTGGCCCCATCTGCTCCATTTTCTACTCTGTAACCAAAGTGATCTTTTACAAATGTCAGCTCGCACCCCTCCCCTGCTTAAAACCCCAGCCATGACTTCCCAGTATACTTAGAAGTGAAATCTCATGCCTCCCGTGGCCTGGGAGGCTGTCTGTGAACAGGCCTTCGGCTCCCTCTACTGCCTCGGGCCCCGGGGCTCCAGCAGCCAGAGGCTGCCTTCTGCTCTTCTGACGCTTGAAGCTCATGGCGCCTCTGGTCTCTGCCCAGAGCTTCCCTCCTCCAGAGTGTCGTGTGGCTACCTCCTCTCTCTTCATTTGAATTTCAGCCCAAATACCACTTTCTCAGCAAGCCCTTCCCTGACTCCTGCGTGGAGGAGTCTTTTCTCATGCCACCCCAGTCTTCCCCACCTGTCTCTATCACATCCTGTTCCTTCATTTTCTTCAGGGCGCTTCTCACATCAAGAAATGGTCTTGTTCACTCATTTATTATCTGTCTTCCCCTCTCCCCACACTTAGCTATACATTCTTGTCCTCACCATACTACATCCCCAGCACATAAATGTTCACAATACATTTTTTTGTACTTTTTGTTTGGAAATAATCGTAGAATCGCAGGAAATTGTGAACAAAACAAAACAAAACAAAAACCTTGTGCAGAGAAGAGACAAATAATAAAGGGAAACCAGTGAAGCCAAAAGTTGGTTTTTTGAAAGGATCGGCAAAGTTAACAAAACTTTAGCTAGATCAGCAAGGAAAAAGGAGAAAGGATTCAAATAACTAAAATCAGGAATGAAAGAAGGGACATTAGTCGACCTGACAGGGAAAAAAAGATGGTTAGGGAATATTCTGGACAATCTTATGCCAGCAAATAAAGATATCCCGGATGAAATGGACATCGTCCTAGAAAGACACAAATCACCAAGACTGAGTGAAGAGGAAATAGACCATCTGTCTAGACCTATAGCAAGTACAGAGATTGAATTAATAATAAAAAAAACTTCCAACAAAGAAAAACCAAGGACCAGATGGCTTCACTGGTGAGTCATACCAAATATTTGAAGAATTAACACCAATCCTTCACAACCTCTTCTAAAATGAAGAAGAGGGAAGACTTCCAAACTCATTTTATGAGACCAGTCTTACCCTGATCACAAAACCAAAGACATCCCAAGAAAAGAAAACTATAGACCAACAGCCCTTATGAATATAACATAAAGATCCTCAACAAAACATTAGCAAGCCAAGTCTCCCAGTTCATAGAAAGATTTATACGTTGAAACCTAGTGGACTTGCATGGGAAACCTAGTGGGAATGCATGGTTTGTTGTTCAATATATGAGAACGGATCAATATAATACAACATGTTGATAGGATAGAGGAGAAAAAGTCATGTAACATTCTTAATAGATACAGAAGGAGCATTTGACAAAATTCAACACCCTTTCATGATAAAAACCACAAACAAGCCAAGAAGAGAAGGAAACATTCTCAACCTGATAAGGGCATCTGTAAAAACCCACAGCTCGCATCATGCTGGTAAAAGACTGAAAGCTTTTGCACTAAGATCAGGAACAAGACAGGGATGTCTGCTTCCACCACTTCTGTTCAACATTGTACTCGAGATTCTTCCCTGGGAAGTTAGGCAAGAAAATGAAATAAAGAGCCCCTGGGTGGCTCAGTCGGTTAAGCATCCGACTTCAGCTCAGGTCATAATCTCATGGTTCCTGAGTTGGAGCCCCACATGGGGCTCCGCTTGGGGTTCTCTCTCTCCGCCTCTCTCTGTGCCCCTCCTCCACGTGTGCTCTCTCTCTCTCAAAATAAACAGATAAAAACTTAAATAAGTAAATAGAAAAATAAGAGGTTGGAAAGGAAGAAGTAAAACTATATTTGTGGATGATATGATCTTACAGATAGAAAACCCTAAAGAATCCACAAAAACTACTGATAAACTAAAATCCTGTTCAGCAAGTTGATAAAAGACTAATATACAAAAAAAAAAAAAAATTGTATTTCTATACCCTAGCAATGAGCAATCTGAAAAAGGAAACTAAGGGAAAAAAATCTGTTTAAAAAAATTTTTTTTTAATGTTTCTTTCTTTCTTTTTTTTTTTTTAATATTTTTTTAACGTTTATTTATTTTTGAGACAGAGAGATAGAGCATAAACGGGGTGGGTCAGAGAGAGAGGGAGACACAGAATCCGAAACAGGCTCCAGGCTCTGAGCTGTCAGCACAGAGCCCGACGCAGGGCTCGAACCCATGAACTGCGAGATCGTGACCTGAGCTGAAGTCGGACGCCCAGCCGACTGAGCCACCCAGGCGCCCCAATGTTTATTTCTTTCAAGAGAGAGAAAGAGCACGCGTGCAAGCAGGGGAAGGGCAGAGGGCGGCGGAGAGAGAGAATCCCAAGCAAGCTCTGAAGTGTCAGTGCAGCGTGCAACGCGGGGCTCAGTCCCACAGATCATGAGATCATAACCTGAGCCAACATCAAGAGTCAGACACTTAACCGACTGAGCCGCCAGGTGCCCTGAAAAAAAAATCTGTTTTAAAATAGCATAAAAAAAAAAAATAAGATACTTAAGAGTAAATTTCACCAAATAAGTGAAAGACTTGTACATTGAAAAGTATGCGATACTGTTGGTGGGAATTGAAGAAGACCCAAATAAATGAAAAGACATTTCATGTTCACAGATTGGAAGACTTAATACTGTTGATGTGGCAACGCTCCCTGAATTATCTGCAGATTCCATGCAATCCTATCAAAATTCCAATTAGCCTTTTTTTTGTGGAAATTGATAAGCTGATCTTAAAATATGTATGGAAGTTCAAGGGACCCAGAATAGCTAAAACTATGTTGGAAAAGAAGGAAGTTGGAAGACTCACTCTTCCAATTTCAAAACGAACCTACAGTAATCAAGACTGTGGTACTGGCATAGAGATAGACATATATATAGATCAATGGAACAGAATTGATAGAGAAATAGACCCATACATCTGCAGTCCACTGATTTTCTTTTCTTTTTTTAATGTTTATTTATTTTTGAGGGAGAGAGAGAGAGCGCGCGCGCGCGAGAGAGTGGAGGAGGGGCGGAAAGAGACAGAGACACAGAATCCAAAACAGGCTCCAGGCTCTGAGCTGTCAGCACAGAGCCCGATGCAGGGCTCGAACTCACAAAGCGTGAGATCATACCTGGGCCAAAGTCGGATGCTTAACCAGCTAAACCGACTAAGCCACCCAGGTGCCTCTACAGGCAACTGATTTTCAACAAAGATGCCAATACTATTGGGTGGAGAAAAAAAGTCATTTTTTTAGCAGATGACATCGGGACAAACTGGATTGCTGATGCAAAAGAACGAAGTTGGGTTCCTACCCTAACATCATCTGCAGAAACTAACTCGGTGGATTAAAGACCTTAGAACTTTTAAAGCTTTAAGGCTGTAAAACTCTTAGAAGAAACACACGTATAAATCTTCCTACCCTTGAGCTTTTCACTGAGGTCTTACATATGGCATGGAAAGCACAAGCAACAAAAGAAGAAAATAGATAAATCAGACTTCATCAAAATTTAAAACACATTTGCTTCAAAGGACATTCATCAAGAAAGTTGAAAAGACGTCTTAGGAAATGGGAGAAAATATTTGCAAATCGTATATCTGATAAGGGTCTATCATCCAGAATATATAAAGAAAAGAAATCTGAAACTCAACAACAAAATGACAAGCAACCGCATGAAAATATGACCAAAGCACTCAGAATAGACTTTCCTCCAAAGAAGACATACACGGCCCAGAAGCACAGGAAAGATGCTATCAACATCATTAGTCATTAGGGAAATGCAAATCAAAACCCCAAAGACGTATCATTTCACACCCACCAGGTTGTTACAGTTTTTGAAAAGAAAAAATAATAAAGCATTGGCAATTCATGTGGAAAAACCATGCCTCGCTGGCGGGAATACAAAAGTAAAATGGTGCGGCCGTGGTGAAAAATAGTTTGGCTGTTTCTCCAAAAGTTAAGTGTGGAGTTAGCCTATGACCCAGCAGTTCCACTCCTAGGTGCAGACCCAAGGGAATGGAAAATGTGTTCCCACAAAAACTTACACACAAATGTTCATGGCAGTATCATTCATGATAGCCACAAGGTGGAAACAACTCAAATGTTTATCCACAGATGAATGGATAAAGAAAATGTGGTACGTCCATACAATGGAATATTACTCAGCTGTAAAAAGGAACAAAGCACCGATTGTTACCGCAACAAGGATGAACCTTCGAAAACATTATGGGATGTGGAAGAACACAGACCCGGCAGGCCACACATTGGGGATGGAGTTCTTTTTTAGGGTGATGAAATATGCTGGAAAAAGATAGTGGTGATGGTGACACAACCTTGAAATATACTAAATAAAACAAAACCCGCTGAATTGCATACTTGAAGGTGGTGACTTTATATATATGTGAAGTATATCTCCATTTTTTAAAAAAAAGTATGGAGAGGTCCCTTGTGCCCTTGCCCACCAGCGTCCCCCAGTGCTAACATCCTGTATAACTGTAGTACATTATCAAACCCAGGAAATTGACATTTCCTGACATAGTTTCAGGTGCACACCTTTGTACACACATTCGTGTGCGTGTGCGTATGAGTCCTATGCAATGTTATCACTCGTGTAGATTCATGTAACCACCACCCCATCAAAATACACAAACACAAAATACAACAGTTCCATCACCAGAGAGGGATTCCCCCTCGCAACCCTTTACAGCCATAACCCCCACACACCCATCCCTAACGTTGGCAACCACAGATCTGTTTTCGCTTCAAGAGTGCTATATAAAAGGAATCATCTTGTATGTAATCTTTTTGAGACTGGCTTTTTCCACTCAGTATAATGCCTTTGACATCCATCCAAACTGTGTGTGTCCATAGCTTGTTCCTTTTGATTATGATAATTTATTAAATTGGGGCTACTTCTGAGGGCAGTCCAGCATATCCCTGAAGGGGGTAGATCTGTATTAGGTTAATTCTGGAAGAGGGAGGCACCTTAATTAGGAATGAGAAAGGGACCTCCTGTCTCCCCTGACTGTCCATTCTAAAAATGCCCTTCCATTGGCCATTAAGAATTCACTCTTATTTTCTTTGTCGAATTTATCCATGCCTGGTTGGGTTGTTGTTTTTTTTTTTTTCCTGGCAGTATAACTTGTTTGCTTCCCCGACCAGTGCAGAGCTGGGACCTGGTGGGCCAGGCTCCGCCACCCACCCCTGACTGTAGTTCGGCACCTGCCCCACAGGAGGGTATTTGTATTGAGCAAATGGGTAACAGACGCTGTGAGAGCCTCCCCGGCCCTCTGGCCCTTCCCACGTCTGTGCGTGCTGGCTGTACTTCCCACTGATAATTCTCTGACGGAGGATTGCTTTTCTGGCCTCCGGGGCCCACTCTGCCTGCTGTGCAGCGGGCCCAAACCGGTGGGGAATGGAGCCCCCAGGAGCAGCCCTCAACCTACGCTGGTGGGCATTGGGGTATGAATACCCCAGCTCCCTTGTCCCGGGGGTGGAGTTGCTCCGGGGCACGTTCTGCTCTGGCTCCCAGATTCCCTGGTGGCACTGAGCTCCAGATGCCACAGGAGCGGGCTCTCTTGGTAACACACTCTTTATGAAATGCCTTTCCTCCCCTCCTCTTCCCCATGCTCCTTTGGTGTCCAGATAATCTCCTGACACTCAAATCCTTGACTCGGGGGTCTGCTTCTGAGAGAACACAAACTAAGACAGCATGAATAAATGGATTAAAATAGGTGTACATCCTTACTCCACCACTGAGGCAAGCCACACCCTTTGCTCCCTTGCTGAGCTGTGACGGGAGGGTTACAGCACTTGTCCCCTCCCAGGGCTTTGAGAGAACCCAGTGAGGTCACAGCAGCAGCAAGAGGGAACCCTGATTCTTGTTCTGCCGTCTCTGTTACTGCCTGTGATGGACAGGTGCAGCAGACGCTCGGCCTGCTGGCCTGGCATCCGGGGGTTCGCGCAGCGTGCCTCGGCCAGCCCTCAATGGCTTCCCATCAGCCTTCATCTCAGAGACTCTGTCTGCTAATGAGGCCCTGAGTTACCCGCAGGTTAATGTTCTTTGACTTTGAACACCATGATTCCCACTTAGTCCTCCTGTTATCCCTCCTGCTGACAGAAATGTGATGGGAAATCAATGGCAGTCCCCTCGCCCGTGTCTAAGGGTCAGCCTTCAGACTCTTCCTTTGTCAAGCAGCCACAGCGACCCAGTTTAGGCCCCAACTTGGGGAACGAATGAGATGCACCCGTTGGAAGCCGAAATGTTGTCTCCTGACCCCTTGCAGCTGCCCAGAGCACTAAAAGTTCTTGCAGAGCTTGAGAAACTTGGCCGGAATAAGTCAGAACCCCTTGAACCCCTCTCCCCCCTTAACAAAAGCAACCTCCTCCCTCCTGAAAGGCACCATTGTCATTGGAACAAGCCAGCTTTGTTCTCCCCCCCGCAGCTGGAGCCTGGGCCTCGCATCTCCTGGGGGGCAGCAAAACCCCAGCGTCGGCCAGTCTCCTCCCCTGGCTGTGTCAAGTAGACGGCCTGGTCCTGGTGACGAGTCTGCTGAGACCCTCTCAAATACACGGCGGTGCTCCGTTTAGGTGAAAGGGACAACTTCACTGGTATCAGAGATGTGGTGGTTATGTTGGCAGATGGGACTTACTGTAGCTGTCAGCCACTAGGTGGGGACCCTAGACTCAGTTGCCCGCAGGGGCCAGACAGGGGCATAACCTGGAAAGAGAAGTAGGTGTGAGACTAAAACTGTAAGCTGGGGTGCCTGGTTGGGTCACTTAAGCATCTGACTTCGGCTCAGGTCATGATCTCACGGTTCATGAGTTCCAGCCCTGCCTCGGGCTCCCCACTGTCAGCACAGAGCCCACTTCGGATCCTCTGCCCACCTCTCTCTCTCCCTGCCCCTCCCCAGCTCACTCACACACACTCTTTCCCTCTCTCTCTCAAAATTTAAAACAAAACAAAACAAAACTCTAAAACTGTAGGGAGCTGTGGGGACTGGGGTGCCCGAGAGCCCCAGCCGGCCCGGCCATGGGAGCTGTGCCCTAGGCCCCAGCCAGCAGCTGTTAGGGGCCCTGTGTTGCCCTGCGTCTTGCCTGTCCACACACTAGCTCTGGAGGGAAAGGCGAAATCTCCCCACCTTTAAATGTTGGCAACAGTGTTTTTGAATACTTCATGAGCCAAACGAAATAGCTAGGCAGGCCAGATGAGTTTATAGCCTCTTCTCTAGTTGCAATGAAAAGACAGCTATTAGGAGGTAAATTTCATTCATTCATTCATTCATTCATTCGACAAAGATTCTGTGGCATCTACCATGTGCCAGGGAACCGTGTGGAAACTCTACACAGACGCTTCCCTTGAGCTCACAGTCAAGTGTGTGGAGGGCTGACCTGGACTGGAAAACAGGTGGTTGTGGGACACTGAGTAAAATGCTAACCTTAGGCACTGCAAGGAACCCTAGGTGCCTGGAGGAGAGAGTGATGGTGACAGGGAAGGGGTGACTGTGGGCGTGACAGCACATTTGGGCTGAATTTCCCTGGGAGGGAGGGGCTGGAAGAGTATTGCAAACAGAGGCCCAGCCTGTGCAAAGGCACTGAGGCCGAGCCTGCAGGGGGCTGTTTGGGAGCAGCTGTGAGTTTTCTCGGGACAGAACGTAGAAGAGGTATCCAAAGAGACAGAACAGGAGGCAGCTGGGGCTGAGAAGAGTCCCCAGATTTGGCTTTTTCCACCTGCATCTAAAGCACCTGTGGCATGGAATTTTGTTGGTGCAAAATGCACATGGCAGCAGGGCTTCCTTGCTCCTCTGGCCTTGAGAGCGGCTTTGGCAGCCTCACCGGTGGGCGGAAACCACACTCTGGGGTCCCGAGGCCTGGAAACCCTGCCAGGGAACAGAGCAAATCCTGAGGCTCGGTGCCACAGCCCCGTCCCAGTGCCTGCACCGGTTTCTTTTCTTCCTTTTCTATTTTTTAAATGTTTTTAATTCTACAGGGTTTTTACAAAAGAAAACCAAAGGCTCTGTTTGCCAGGTTAATGAATAGCACAAGTGATGGCTCTTTTCCCAACCTCCCTTCCCCTCTCAGTCCCCATCCCCAGCCATCTCCCCAGAGCTGATTAGATCAATTAGAATAAAGCCCGCTGCATTTTAAATTCAGTCCGAATGGCAGAGCAGAGAGGCCCTCAAGCCAGCCTGTGCCAGGGATGAGTCAGTACCTGCTACAAAGTGCAGTCCGGGCGGCTGAGATCTAAGACTCCACCTCGGATTACGGAGAGGAGGCCTAGCCTCCTGCCCTCAGCTTGTTTACACTGGGGAGAGGCAGAAAATGGGCTAACGACTTCCCTCTCTTGCTGGTGTTTCAGAGCAAGAAAGACCCCTCCTTGTGGACGTGCCCCTTCCACCCGCCGCTCCAGCTCTTTTTTGTTATCCGCAACACGAGCCGCCTGCACGACTTTGATCTAGCCAAGATCAAGGTTTGGAATTACTGGACAGCTGATGGTGTAAGTAAGGGCCCCCGACTACTCCTTGGGCGTTTGACTGACGGAAGCACTTTAGCGCTGTCCAACAGCCTGAGTGCTGAAGTTGCAAAATGGGTACGCGGAGGCCCCACTGCGGCCCTTCCTGCCTGTTGCAGAATGCCTGGTGGTGCATTTCACACTGCATGGTTGGGGCCACCAGGAGCAGGGCCTCAGCTTGCAGGTGTGGCCGCCCTTTGCCGGAACTGGGGCTCAATGTTAATAGATAAGAAACAGACACACAGAGAGGTTGTGTGACATGCCCCAAGTCACACAGCAAGGAAGCGTCACAGTGAGAATTTGAACCCACGCAGTCAGACTCTGGGCCCGTTCACTTAGCCAGGGCTTCTCAGACCTTAATCTGCGATACCTTACCGGGACTCTTGCTAAAATGCAGGTTCCGATTCAGCGGGTCTGGAGCAGAGCCCAAGATTTTGCATTCACCTGTGCCAGTGTCCCTGGGGTGAGAACCCCACTCTGAACAGTGAGGCTCTTAACCTCTGTGCTCCTCTGTCCCCCCGGTTTCAGCATCCCTGCCCTCCTTTCTACCCCCACACCACCTCCTACCCCTGGGCACTTATGCTTTCTTTCTTCTCTGGGCTGTTTTTTCATGCTCTCGTTTGTATTTATTTCTTCATTCGACATTTATTGTTGAGCATATGTACCATCGGCCTTCCTGATCAGTTCGGAGGACATTGGTATCACAGACCTAGTCCCTGTCCAGGAGGTACTCCTGGTCTAAAAGCTGGCAGACAAGTAATTGTAAAAATAGGACGCAGTGTGCTGAAGGCCTTGATAGAGGTGACTGCAGGGTGCCCAGGGTTTCAAACAGAAAGCCCAGGAACTCAGCAGGGAACTCAGTGCGTGAGGAAGGACAAGACCCCCTCAGCCTGACTTGTTTCCCCTCTTATGACAGACATGGGGACAAGAATTGCTCTGCTCTCCCTTCCAACTTGTTCTCAGGGAAGCAATAATGCAAGGGAGATGAATGATGGAAACTGGTCCTCAGCTTCAATATTGTGAAAAGAGACGGCAGGGCATGGTGGGGAGTGTGGCGAACTGGTAAGCACATGCTTTAGGTAAAGGGAAGGCCACTTTTCAGCTTCAGTTAATGGCTGCTATATAGGAATGCCAGCCAGTGCTGCTAGGTCATCTGAACATTCCCAGGGAGTTGGGAATTTGGAATCTGATAGGAGCCTTTCTGGTTTGTAAATGTCAACAGCTAATTGAAATTCCTTTGAAACCACTCCACGGTCCAAAGCAAACTCATCGTTGGGCTGGAGTTGGCCTGTCTAGACTGTAGCCCCTGGAACGTGGAGGGAGCCTGCATCAGGCTGGGAGAGCTCAGGGAAGGGGCTTGGAACCCACAACTGAGCTGTGGCGGAGACAATAGCACAGAGCCAAGGTAGAAAAGAAGAAAGCGGGTCCCAGGTGGGGAGCCCCGCATGTGCAAAGGCACTGAGGTGTGGAAGGGTGCAGCCTCTGAACTGCTCTCGCTGTCCCCAGGCCCAGGCCTCCAGTCGGTCTCCAGCAGCCCCTGGGAGGTCTGATCATCATTCTTTCCTGCTTCACACCCTCAGAGGCTCCCCCTGTCCCAGAGGACCCAGGTCAAACCCCTTAGTGTGACTTCAGGGCCTCCTAATCCCTGTGCGCCAGGCCCTGTGTCTCCCATCAGCCCCTGCCCCTTGCTGGCTCCACACTCCGGAGTGTCAGCTGCTGTGACTCTCTACCACCCCACACGGCAGTTACCCTGTAGGCCCTGGACCCTCCCATCCGTCTCAGCTCGAAGTGCCCGCCTCTGCCGTAGATTCCTGGAAAACGAGACATCATTTTCTCCAGGAAGCTGGCCCTGACCCCTGGCCCTTATGCCACTTCTGGCCCTCATGAATATGTTCCATCATCCCCATACTGGGATTGACACCTGCCTCCCCCAGACCACCATGGGCACCTGGGGAGCAGGAGCTGTGCTGTCTCCACGTCAAGACCCTGCGAAGTAGAAATGCATGGTTGCCAGCTGAAGGAATGAGTTCATTCCCCAGAACCCACAAGCAGCTGTCTTACGCTTTTTGATATCCAGATGAGACACAGAGAATCAGAGTTCCGGGTGTTTGAGCAGGCTCATACGGAAGGTTAAAGCTGAGGATCAAGTCCAGGGGAGTCTGCCCCTCCTCCCTCCTTCCCATCCCCCCCATCCTGTACTTCTTCCTGCTAATTCTCTCAGCCACCCCCCCCACCCCCCCCCCCAGGCGTCCAGCTGTGTGCTTAGGGGCTGTCCTCCAGGCCCTAGCGGGACCCCCACCCCTGTGTAGCCGCGGACACTACCAGCAGGTAGGGCCATGCTCTCTCCTCTTGGGCGCTTCCTGGCAGGTGGTCGTCAGCATCTTCTGGAATGAGTAATGGAACAGTGCTGACTGCCCAAGCCCGTGCCCTGTGGCTCAGCCCTGTCATTGACTATACGTCTCAGGCCAAGAAAAGCGGATTTGATGTGCTGGATTACAAAGCAGATAAGCTTCATCCCTTTTGGCCGCGGCCCGCCTCTCTTCTTGAACCTGCACTCAGGCTTCCCTGTGTGCGAAGAATAAAAAAGAGGAGCAGGACGTCAGGGTGTCGTTGCGGGTGCTTTGGGGAGCCTCGGCTGCGGGGATTAGAGTCCTGAGGAGGTATCTCTACACGCAGAGTGGAGTGCGGAGGACTGCAGTCCCTGACAGGGGTGCTGCTTATGTAACGCACACCCGTCTGTTGCCAGAATTTACCGGGGGCAGAAAGCGCAAACAAATGCAGCGGCAGGTTGGTTTGATTTAATATTCTCCGGAGAATGCTATTACTGTGTGTTTTAGAGGAGATAAACTGAGACTTTATAGGAAATATAGCTCAGCCTGGTAGACACGGCTTGTTAATACAGTGTTTTGTGTACGGGAATCCAAGGAAGAAAAGTTAAATGGGGGGAGCTAATCCAACCAAGGCGTATTGAGAACATAAGACGAGAAGGTGCTAGAAAAAGGAAGTCTCTCTTATTGCAAAATATGCCGCCCGTTAAATCCCCAGGCTAACTTTTCTGGGCTCCTCTCCCCCTCATCAGGTGAGGCGGTGGGTGTGGGCTGGCCCCGAGGGGAGGGACTTCAGGGGAAGGGAAGACACAGGGGCTGGAATCCGTCCACACAGGCAAACAGAAGGCAGCACACAGATGTCTGTCCTTGTCACAGCTGCCGTTTATCCAGTGCCGCGTCCATCAGGCGGGCGTGAGGCACCCAAATAACACCAATAACTGAGCGAATGAATCATCTCGACTGACCCCCAGTAATCCTACAAGGTGGTGTCAGCCTTGGAGGTGAAGAAGCTGGGGCTTAGAGTAGCGAGCTCCTAGGGGGCAGGTAGACTGTGTCTTTTTTACCGGCTCTGCTTGGCAATGGCTGCCTGGAGTGCTGTCTTGGGAAGGATCTGGAACCTTCCTTCTGATTCAAAAAGAAGAGGGTGTGTGATTGATCAGTGATGTCGGCCTCGGGCTCAGGAGGAGGATGTGATAATACGTCTGTCACGTTTTTTGATACTTGTCAGATTCCACGACTTGGCCCAGCTAGTGGCTTGCAGGGGACACGGTGGAGAGGGGAGCGTGAGAGGTGTTGGTTTTTCTGTTTTTTTTTCTCAGCACCGCCCCCACCCCTGCAGAAGAGAGGCGGAAGGAACCAGAAGTCTCCCTTACTCTCGTGTGTAGTAACCCATCCAAAAAGTGGGCTTTCAGCCGCTCCCCAGGGTCTGTGTTTCCCTTTGTAACAAGCCTGTTAGTTATCTGCTATCTGGTGGCACCCTTCAGGAACGACAGGCACGTTGTCACCATCTTCGCCCACACCATAACCGGTGCCGATGCCACTTCCATTTGGTCACAACAGCGAGTGAGGCAGGACGGACCCCCAGGGGTGTATTTCATACACAGAAAAGCTGCTCCTTGGATAGTTTATGAATGAATGGATGTCAGAGTTCCCCAGTGGTGTGACTGTGTGATATGCTATGGCCGTCTAAGCCCCTGCTGCCCCAGAGAACTTTCTACAATGATATCAACGCTCTGTGTCTGCCCCGGCCGGTTCAGTAACCCCCAAGCCACAGGTGGCTGTTGAGAACTTGCAGTGTGGCCAGTAACTAAGAAACTGCATTTTATTTTATTTATTTATTTATTTATAATTTTTTTTAAACGTTTATTTATTTTTGAGACAGAGCGAGAGACAGAGTGCAAGAGGGGGAGGGGCAGACAGAGGGAAACGCAGACTCTGAAGCGGGCTCCAGGCTCTGAGCTGTCAGCACGGAGCCTGATGCGGGGCTTGAACTCATGAACCGTGAGATCATGACCTGAGCCGAAGTCGGTCACTTAACCAACTGAGCCTCTCAGGCGCCCCTTATTTATTTATTTTTAATTGAGGTGTAATTGACATATAAGACTGTATTCGTTTTAGGGGTACAGGCTTTGAGATAGGTACATATTGCAAATAATCACTAAATAATAAACGAAACTAAATAATCAGTTTAGTTAACGTCCACCAGCTCACATAGTTACAAAAATTTTTTTTCTCATGATGAGAACTTTTAAGATCAACTTTCTTAGGCACTTTCAAATTTACGATACAGTATTGTTAACTACCGTCACCATGCTGTATGTTACATCCCCAGGACTTTTTTATCTTGTACCTGGAAGTTTGTGCCTTTTGGTGCTTCTCCCCCCTTATCACCACCTCCCACTTCCTGCCTCTGGCAACCACCAGTCTGTTCTCTGGATCTATGTGTTCAGGTTTGTTTGTTTGCTTTTTAACATTTATTAATTTTTGAGAGACAGAGGCTGAGCACAAGCAGGGGTGGGGCAGAGAGAGAGAGGGGGACACGGCATCCGAAGCAGGCTCCAGTCTCCGCGCTGTCAGCACAGAGCCCAACGGGGGGCTCGAACCCACAGACCACGAGATCGTGATCTGAGCCGAAGTCGGAGGCTTAACCGACTGAGCCACCCAGGCACCCCTGCGTTCGGGTTTTTTTTAAGCCGCACGTGTAAGTGGGATGATGCAATATTTGCCTTTCTCTGTCTGACTTATTTCACTTAGCGCAGTGCACTCAAGGTCCATCCGTTTGCAAACGGCGAGGTTTCATCTTTTATGGCTGGGTAATATTCCACTGTGTGTATGTGCCACAACTTCCTCGTCCATTCCCCTGTCCGTGGACGCGTGGGTTGTTTCCGTGTCTTGGCTGCTGTAAGTAATGCTGAGGTGAACATGGGGGTACCCGTATCTTTTCGAGCTAGTGATTGCCTTTCATGCGGATAAATCCCCAGATGCAGAACGGCTGAATCACGTGGAAGTCCTGCTCTTCCTTCTGGGGGGAGCCTCCATACTGTTCCCCACAGTGGCTGCTCCGTGTCACGGACCCACCAACGGTGCGCAGGGTTCCCTTGTCTCTGCATTCTTGCCCACGCTTATCTCTTACGAGAAGCTGCATCTTACCTTTTTTTTTTTTTTTTAAATTTTTTTTTTTAATGTTTATTTATTTTTGAGACAGAGAGAGACAGAGCATGAACGGGGGAGGGGCAGAGAGAGAGGGAGACACAGAATCGGAAACAGGCTCCAGGCTCTGAGCCATCAGCCCAGAGCCTGACGCGGGGCTCGAACTCACGGACTGCGAGATCGTGACCTGGCTGAAGTCGGACGCTTAATCGACTGCGCCACCCAGGCGCCCCGCTGCATCTTACCTTTAATTTGACTGCAACGCCAGCCGCCATCTGTGGCTGGTGACCATGTGTGGCACTGCACGGATCTTGGCACTCAGGGTGCCGTGCTGAACAAACAGACAAGGCCCTGTCCACACAGCCCTGTCCCTTCTCGTGGGGAAGGGCAACAGACAAGGATATAAACGAATAATGTAATTTCAGGTAGCGCTAAGTGTCCTGAAGACGATGTAATAGGGCCGTGGGAGAGGGGCATGGGGAGAAGGAGGCAGGGCTGCTTTGAGTAGCGAGAGACCTTCCATGAGAGGCTAGAGCCGGAGCAAAGGCCCTGAGGCAGGAGCATGCTTAGCACTTCTAGGATAGGAGTCTAGGCTGCGGCTGGGGATACTGAACAAAGGAGAGGGTAAGGGGAGGTCCCTGAGATGGGTGGGAACCAGGTCGCGTGGGCCTCCCTGGCTCAGATCTTAAGCCCGGAGAGGCAGAATATAGAGAAGTGGTCAGAGCCCAGGCACCAGAGCCAGCCCAGCTGGGGCAAGTCCTGGCTCCTCCTCTTCCGCCTCTTCCTGGCTGTGTGACCTTGGGCATGTTGCTCTGCATCTCTGTGCCTCCGTTTCTTCATCCATAAAACTGGGTAATTATTCTTCAGTTAATACATATAAAGCTCTCAGAATGACCCCTGGGCTCTGTGAGTCTTATACAAGTGTTAGCAGTTGGCGTTGTGATTGGAGGGTTTTGAGCCAGGGGTCATAGAATATGAGGAATTTAAAAGATGACTCCGGCCGCTGTTTGGGGAGTGGCTTAGAGGGAACAGGGAGCCCCCACAGGAGGCTTCTAGCATCGTCTAGCTAAGGGTCATGGTGGCTTGGATGAGGGGTCTGGTGCTTATGGGGTGCCCCACGGGGAGACTCGCTTCATCCCAGGACAACGTTTGCATTTCCAACAAGGCCTTTGTTTGGGGCAGGAGGGAGAATTTTCAAACAAACCTGGAAGGAAAGAGATGAGCTCAAACAACCCACGTACCCCTCACCTGCTCCCGTGGTGATCGGCATCCCGCCCTTCTGGTTTCATTTACTTCCCACCACATGGATTGTGGCTCTCATACCATTCCACTCATCAGTTCTTCAGTGCGCATCTCTAACAGATAAGGAGTTTGTTTTTATGCAACTCCAATGCCACTGTCATACCTGGCGGTAATTGGTTATTGTGCGCCACAGCCCGGTTCGTGTTCAGGTATCCCTAATTGTCTCAATTTATTTATTTATTTTTAGTGTACATCCAAATTAGTTAGCATAGAGTGCAACAATGATTTCAGGAGTAGATTCCTTAGTGCCCCTTACCCGTTCAGCCCATCCCCCCTCCCACAACCCCTCCAGCAACCCTCAGTTTGTTCTCCATATTTAAGAGTCTCTTCTGTTTTGTCCCCCTCCAGTTTTCATATTATTTTTGCTTCCCTTCCCTTATGTTCATCTGTTCTGTGTCTTAAAGTCCTCATATGAGTGAAGTCATATGATATTTGTCTTTCTCTTAGCATAATACACTCTCTTAAGTGAAATACAATTTCGCTTAGCATAATACACTCTAGTTCCATCCACGTAGTCGCAAATGGCAAGATTTCATTCTTTTGGATTGCCGAGTAATACTCCGTTGTATGTATATACCACATCTTTATCCATTCATCCACCGATGGACATTTGGGCTCTTTCCATACTTTGGCTATTGTTGATAGTGCTGCTATAAACATGGGGGTGCATGTGCCCCTTCGAAACAGCATCCCTGTATCCCTTGGATAAATGCCTAGTAGTGCCATTGCTGGGTCATAGGGTAGTTCTGTTTTCAATTTTTTGAGGAACCTCCATACTGTTTTCCAGAGTGGCTGCACCAGTCTGCGTTCCCACCAGCAATGCAAAAAAGATGCTCTTTCTCTGCATCCTCGCCAACATCTGTTGTTGCCTGAGTTGTTCATGTTAGCCATTCTGACAGGTGTGAGGTGGTATCTCATTGTGGTTTTGATTTGTATTTCCCGGATGATGAGTGATGTTGAGCATCTTTTCATGCGTCAGTTGGCCATCTGGATGTCTTCTTTGGAGAAGTGTCTATTCATGTCTTTTGCCCATTTCTTCACCGGGTTATTTGTTTTTTGGGTGTTGAGTTTGAGAAGTTCCTTATAGATTTTGGATACTAACCCTTTATCTGATATGTCATTTGCAACTATCTTCTCCCATTCTGTCGGTTCCCTTTTAGTTTTGCTGATGGTTTCCTTCACTGTGCAGAAGCTTTTTACTTTGATGAGGTCCCAGTAGTTCATTTTTGCTTTTGTTTCCCTTGCCTCCGGAGGCGTGTTGAGTAAGAAGTTGCTGCGGGCAAGATCAAAGAGGTTTTGGCCTGCTTTCTCCTCGAGGATTTTGATGGCTTCCTGTCTTGCATTGAGGTCTTTCATCCATTTTGAGTTTATTTTTGTGTCTGGGGTAAGAAAGTGGTCCAGGTTCATTCTTCCGCATGTCGCCGTCTGGTGTTCCCAGCACCATTTGCTGAAGAGACTGTCTTTATTCCATTGGATGTTCTTTCCTGCTTTGTCAAAGATGAGTTGGCCATATGTTTGTGGGTCCATTTCTGGGTTTTCTATCCTGTTCCATTGATCAGAGTGTCTGTGTTTGTGCCATAAAAATTGGGATTTTAAAAAATGATTATTTATTTTTGTTAGAATGCAGGCAGGGGAGGGGCAGAGAGGATGGGGGGGACAGAGGATCCGAAGCAGGCTCCACGCCGACAGCAGCGAGCCCGATGATGGGCTCAAACCCACAAACCCCAAGATCACGACCTGAGCCGAAGTCAGATGCTCAACCAACTGAGACACCCAGGTGCCCCCCAAATTGTTTTTTTTTATAGTTGCTTTGTTTGGATTAAGACCAAACGTGGCAGTAGCTTTGAAGTCAAAGGTGCAACTGAGGTACAGCCGAGTCTGAGCGACCTGGTGGCTGTGCCCCATGGCAGGGTCTGGGCAGCCTCCAGCCTGGGGAGCACCATGCATCTTAGTAGGGTGGCTGGTGGGAAGGGGACCGACCCAGGTGCGTGACCTCGGGCTTGGTCTAGGCCACTGTCAGTCACCAGAGGGTGCTGAAATCTGGGAGCCGAGTCCACACTCAGGAGGTTAGGGGCATGGTAACCTTGAGAGCCCCAGGAGTCCTGGGTCTGAAACAGGCCCCCAGCCTGCAGGGGCAGGAGAGGCAAGCAGAGAATTCAGCCTTCGGAAAGGGGGCCCAACAAGGTGTTCAGGATCCAAGCAGCAGGTTGGGGATTCAGGACCAGACGACCTCCCAGCAGGGAGGAGTGCACAGATGTAGAACCAGGACGGAAGCCGAGACCCCTGCCCTGGGCTGTGCGGACTGTAGTGGGAACAGGTGGTAGCTGGGCTAGACAGATGTCTGAGTAGGGGAGGGCTGCCCGCAGGCAGGTGCCGGTCTCAGTAAATCCTGGGCCCCCTAGGGGTTGGGGCTCCCCCTCCCACCTCCTGCCTGCCTTGACCAGCATTGACTGAGTAGCTGAGCCTACTGATTAAAGTTCTCAGTCCCAGAGATAGAGTATCAGTCAGGATTCTCTTGGTAGCAAAGAACAGAAAACCTAATTAAAACGGACGTAAGCACAGGGTGACTCAGTTGGTTGAGCATCTGACTCTTGATTTTGGCTCAGGTCATGATCTCATGGTTTGTGCGTTCGATCCCTGCATCAGGCTCCATGCTGACAGTGCTAGAGCCTGCTTGGGATTCTCTCTCTCTGCCCCTCCCCTGCTCACACGCTCCTGCACTCTCTTTCTCTCTGAAAATAAATAAATAAACTTAAAAAAAAAAAAACTGACATAAGCACAAAAGAGAGTTCATCAGCTCTTGTAACAAGAGAGTATAGGGAATCTGGCTTCAGGCATGGCAGGATCTAGGAGTTCACATGATGTGGTCCAGAATCTACCTCCCTCTACCATGCATCTCTCCTTTCCTCTATGTTGGCTTCATCCTCAGTCTCCAAGGGGTGGCACTTAATGGTGTCAGACTCCTTATTACATCAGCCCTTGCAGAGATTGTCCTCCTGAGAGGCCCAGATCTAGGACACGCCGGCCAGGCAACCTGGGGTGGGGTTCACGTTATCCCTCTGAAGAGAGGTTGGGGGAAGGACGGATGCCTGGTGGAAAACTGAGGTACTCTCTCCACGAGAAGGGAACACGTAGGAAATGATATCCAAACGAGGTCTTTTTGCTTTTTCTCCAAGAACACAGAAGTCACGTGCCGTCGGACAAATTCATCGGCTCCCAGATCTAAACCTTCCCCAAAGCTTAACTTCTGAACCAAGCTTCCTTTCATCCTGGCCCCCAGACGCTTGTCTTTGGCATTTCTGCCCAGCAGTCCACGGACCCTCCCAACTCCGCATCCCCGAGCCCAGGCTGGTCTGTCCCAGCCGGTCTGGTCCCCTGTTCCCTCTTGCGGCCTCCCACCCCTGAGTCCTCCTCTTCTCCCTCTGCCCCTCGCTGGGCATCCCTAAGTCCTGCTATTTCTGTGGCCAAAACCTGTCTCCTTCAGGACCCAGCTGCTCCTGCGGCCCGCAGACCCCCGAGCGAGACGCCCCCCATCTCCCTCTCTACTTGCTTAGCCTCTCAGCCCTTAGCCTCATCAGCAGGGGCTTATCGATCGCCCACACTCCGCTGTTGTGCTGGGGCCAGGAATCAGATGCACTGTCTACGCCTAGCTCACACCCAGCGGCATCAGAAACGAACCACAGTTCAACGAGGCCAGTGCGGTGACATGGGATGAGTTGGGGCATGAGCCGGGGACCTCGCAGCTGCAGGAAGCCTCCAGGGAGAGTGGCACAGCCCCCTGCCGTGACCCCTCCCTGGTCCATCCTGGGAAGAAGGCCACCACGGAGGCCGTGTCCCCGGCCAACCACAGGCCGCTCGCAGACAGATTTCAGCCGGCTCCCAACGGCCTTTGCAAAATTCTTTGCGTTGCCAACTTTGAAAAATTGGGCGTTTTTACATGAAAATGGGGATTTTCGACTTTTATTGAGAAAGGAAGCTGTGGCGACCCCAGGCCACATCCGCACCTGGGAGCTGTGGCAGAGCTCCATCACGGCGCCACCGTCCTCCCCGTCCCTGCTAGTCTCCCCGGCACAGTGACACGGGCATCACACCATGTCGCCCCTCCCACGTGCGATGCTCCCCCGGACCCTGCACGCATGTGCGTGCGTGTGTGTTGCGGACCTCCCCCGCTCCCAGCCCCCCAGACCGGCCCCTCTGGCTCTTCCGTCCTTGTCCAACTCTTCTCTCCCTCTGGTCTCCATAACAC
Source organism: Puma concolor (assembly GCF_028749965.1). NCBI lineage: Eukaryota > Metazoa > Chordata > Mammalia > Carnivora > Felidae > Puma > Puma concolor. Next base: position 20,427,732 of record NC_141682.1, on the reverse strand, counting down.
TGTCCTCTTCACTATGCCTTTGCTCCTGCTGTTCCCACAACCTGGAGTGCCTAGCCCATCTTATTTAAAAAAAAAATTTTGTTTAACGTTTATCCATTTTTGAGAGAGATCGAGTGCAAGTCAGGGAGGGGCAGAGAAAGAGGGAGACACAGAATCCAAAAGAGGCGCCAGGTTCTGAGTTGTCAGCACAGAACCCGACACGGGGCTCGAACTCACCAACCGCGAGATCATCGCCTGAGCTGAAGTCAGACGCTTAACCCACGAGGCCATCCAGCCTGTCTTATCACAGACCCCGCCTTTCGGGGACGTCAGGGTCCTTGTGTCTTCACACACAAGCCTCCTGCGCGCCTCTAGCCTGCCCCCGGCCTCTTCTAGCATCTCCGGCCGCACCCTTCCAGGCACCAAGTCACATGCTTCCCCAGGTGTTCCTCAGTTTGCTGAGGCTCCGATATCCCCAGCTTGTGCCCCCTGGTCAAATCCGCCCCGCAGGGGGTTGTACAGCTTGTGGACCACTTGACGACATTTGAAAATTGGCTCTGGGTGAACTGGCCACATTGCCCGTGTGCCTCGGCCCAGAGGTAGGGGAGTCCTGACCTGAGACAGGGAGAGTGATGCTAAGCCCCACGCCAGAGTGGATGGGACTCTTCCTGTGCCTGCTGCCAGCCTCTGCCTGGAACAAGGGGAGCAGGGAGTCTCCCGGCCATGTTAGCCCTGAGTAGCAGCCTTGGCAGGTACATACATCCGGGGCGGTAGAACGGGTACAAGACCATGATGGCAGCTTACATTTCGTGAGCACGTACTGTGTGCCAGGCAGTAGGCAAAGGGACTTTGCATGTATCAGCCCAGTTCTTCCGTCCAGCCATCCTGTAAGATGGGTATGGCGTGATGGGCTCCATTCTACAGATGGAGAAACTGAGGCACTGAAAAGCAGAGCATCTTGCCCGTGGTCACATGACTACCGCGCGGTCTGGTGCCCATCACATGGTCCTGCCTTTCAGTGGAGACTGTGGTCACCGGAGAGCTGTGCCCCATCAAGGCAGCGGCCACTGCCTTTCAGCCCTGGCCGCGTGATGCCAGATGGCCTCAATGTTCAAGAGAGGCCGGAAATGCATATTGTTACGTGAACGCTCCCAATTTGTAGATCTTATTGACTCGTTCTGAAAATTTTAACTGCTCCGGGAGCCAGCCCGGCACAGATTTAGCCATAGAGCTGCTTGTGACCCGATCTGTCAGGTCCCATCCACGTCTGTTGTCCTGAGTGTGTGACGTTGGGAGGGTCAGAGTGCTTGGCCCAGAGCCCGGCAGGTACTAGGTGCTTGTTAAATGTCATGGTGCCTCACCGTCTTCTTCAAGTTTCTCCATCACAAAAATGGTTTTCATTGTCCTTCTTCTCAGGGGACATGTGAAAGGCCACTGAGATCTCTTCCCCATGAAACATTCAAGTTCAGGTGCTCCGGGAAGGAGCACGTTCAGTTCCCAGAGCTAGGCCCCAAGATACCTAGGGACTGGGCCTCTTCCCTGTCCTTGAAGATCTCACATCCAGGTGAGGACAGGCACGCACATGTGGACACTCAGCAGCTGAACGTCCCCACACGTTCAGCTGCCCACATCCAGCTTGTAAGCCCAGCTCCGAGAGCCCAGAGGAGGGGAGGAGGGCCGAGGGGTTCCTGGACGAGTCAGCCCCTGAGCCAGGTCCCGAAGCCTGCACGGTGGGTCCCGGGCAGCAGTGGCTCAACCCCAAAGCCCCCCTCACCCCCACCCCTGATAAGCCTACTGTCAGGGTAAACCCCTCCCGGTCCGCCCAAAGCCCCTAGCTCATGACAGAGCCTACGGAGTGGGGCCTTCAGGATGGCCCCCCCAGGCTGCCCATGAATGAGGCCCAGTCATCGTGCCTCTGGCCCAACTTCAGTTGGGTGCCCAGGGAAGGGTCTGCTCTCACGGACCCTCCAGGGCATTCAGCATGTAGGCCCAGCCAGGGCTGGCTCCAAATGTCATTCTGCCGGCGGTGCCTCAGGCAGGTGTTTGTCTCTGGGGAAAGCACTTCATGAATGCAAATACCCACGGAGCTGCACCACCATTAATCTTTGCTGAGCAGTCGTGCGCTCATTGGAAGGGGTATGTCACTCGACACCGGGGCCACGCGGGGAATTGGCCTTGCAGAGTCAGTCAAATGACTTAGATTGGAATAATATTAATACCGATGTATTAAAAATGCATGACTGTCTCAACATGGCTGGTTCTCGGCGCCTGTAAAGAAGGAAGATACAGAAGGACGACAAAGTCGGGATGTGGACGAGGAAGGATGTTCCCACAAATCACATGCCAACCGTAGGGTTTCACGAAGTGTCCTTTTGAAAACCCATTACGGAAGGGGTTTGAGGCAGCATCGACAGGGGCATAAAGGTAACTCTAGTTAAGCAAGGAAGAAAACATGAGCACCAAGGAAACAAGCGTACACACACACACACACACACACACACACACACGTGCGCGTGCGTGACTCTTAAAGATTAAGGCGGTAGGCAAAATTTCACCCTGGACTTCTTGGAGGCCAGGCCAAAGCGGGAAACAGTCAGGACTAAAGGGCTGCTTATTGGAAAGGGAGGAAGCAGCCTGGTTCTTTAGAAGCGGGAGAATCTTCTCCGCATATCCACGTCCAAAGACATACCACATACAGAGCTTTACTGCGGGGACCCCGAGCAATAGGGACGCGCAGAATCTTCCACACTGCACGCGTGCATCTCACATGGTGTCTAACCCCGCCCCTGAGCTGCGGTGACGGAGACATCAGTATGTACATAGATACGGAGAAAAAATCTGGAAGGGCACTTGTGCATACACTCCCCACCCAGTGCCCACAGTGATTGCCCCCGGGGGTGAGGAGGGAGCCAGGGTGGGGACGGGAGAGACTGGGTCCACGGGGACTTACTAAAAGCTAGACGTGGAGTCAGAGCTCCAGCCAGGGCAGGGGATTCTGCCCGTGGCCAGACCTTCTCTGGATCTAGCTTGACCCCAAGGGAGATGCCAGGCAGAGTGGCTAACCGCTCGTGCGCACGAGCTGCGTGACCTCAGGGAAGGCTGAGCCTCACTGTCTTCATCTGCACAATGGGTCCTAATGCCCACTGTGCGGATTTGCTCCAAGGGCTGCGTGAGATGATGCAGCCTTTTAGTTTCTTCACCCTTGGAATGCCCGGAGAAGTGACCACTGCTTGGTTCCCCGCCAGGAAGCCCACTCTGGTGATCGTTGGACCAAATCCACCCACAGATGCTGCTTCTTTGGCCGCAGAGTGCTGGAAACATCTCAGATTTAAGCACCATCAGGCAAGGCCTGATCCTCCCAGCTCCCCACGCCCCCCATCACGCCCTGAGGTCCTACGTCAGTGCATCTGTCTCCCACCTCCCTGGCCCCTGCAGGCATTTGACGGTGCACCTGCTTCCCTCCTTCTGTCCCCGCTCCGCCAGACGCCTTGGAGAGAGCTGGGGCAGCGGACGGCTAGAGGTCAGGCGGTGCTCCGGGCCGTTCGCGGAACGTACACGAACACCCTCGGAGAGCCAGCCGTCTCATTATAAGAGCCGCGGTGCCCACCTCCTGGCCGTGCCGGACCGAAAGCCCTCTCCCCACCACCCCCTCCCCTCTTGCAATGAGAGTTTCTGTCTCACCAGATGTTTCCGTGGTGGTAATTGTGCAGAACTAGTCATTGAAGCTGCCCGTGCTGTCCTCCTCGAATGGCTCTTTCCTGATTAATTCCCAGCACGCGCTTGCTCTGTGCCTCCGCTAAACAGAGAACACATCCATATAAACATGTAAAAGAGTGGTTTGAGAATCGACTTTTCTGACAGTCGGCAAATAGTAGCCTGCCATCCTGCAATTGGATGATTGAAGCCGGGTTCCCGTGGTGTAGCATGGGCTTGAGGGCCCCTCGCTCTAAATTGCTGCGGAACCTCTGCAGCGGTAGCTTGGTGAACTAGAAATTTAGTTAGAGCTTACTCGCCCCGCTTCCGGAAGGCAAAGGGCGGGGAATGAGCGTAGATGGACACCCCTGGGGTCTCAGATCCCGTACCTCAAAAGCAGATCAGAAGCCAAAGTGAGGTGGAAAATGATCCAGCGGTGAAACAACAGGCCGCCGTTTTTCTCCGATCAGATTGTTCTCAGAACGTCGTCAGAGAACAGTGCCATCCTGGAGAAAAGTACCTGCGTTCGGGCACTTTCAGTTCCAAAGTCAGTGTTGAGTGCCAGCCGTGCGCCAGGTACCTGCTGGGCCCTGGGATGGGATTGGCGGGGCCTCCGCTGTCTTGGGGCTGGAGTCTGAGTGGGGGAGACCGTAGCTAAGCTAAAGAGCTGATAAACATGACCATTTCAGAGACAGGAAGGAAATCAAACAGGGCGATGGGAGAGACAGGGGGCCGGATGGGGTGAGGGCTCGAGAGAGGGGCAGGAAGATCTCTCTGGGGACAAGGAAGAGCCCGCCTTGCAGGCATCTTGGACGAGACTGCTCCAGCCCAGCCCACAGGTCCCAAGGTGGCCGTGAGCCCTGCGGGATGACGGAGCAGCCATCAGACCTGTGTGTTGGGAGTGGAGGGAGGAGGAAGAATGTGATAGGAGCCGGGGCAGAGGTCCGCAGGGGCCAGATCACATAGGCCTCGTCGGCCCCTGAAGGGCACTGGAGTTAAGCAGGGGGTTGCCATGACCTGTTAAGTTACTTCAAAACAAAGCAAAACCAAAAAACCCCTGGCTGCTGTGTAGACAATCAAGTGTGTTTGTGTTGTGGGGGGCACGGGCACAGCAGAGAGGAAGCAGAGGCTGGGTAGGAGGCTGTGGTCATTGTCTCGGGGAGGATGGCGGCCACATGGGCTGGGGGGCAGCAGTACATTCAAGAGACGAGAGGGCCGAGATTCAGGAGGGGTTTTGGAGGGAGCCCCTGGGGACTTGTGACATAAGAGAACGAGAGGAATCAGGACTCCGAGGTTCAGGCATCCCCTGACCGTTTTTAAGATGGGCGAAGACCAGGTTTGGGAAGAGGGAATCAAGAATTCTTTGGGGGGCAGGGGCGCCTGGCTGGCTCTGTTGGTTGAGCATCCGACTCCTGATTTCAGCTGAGGTCGTGATCCCAGGGTTGTAGGATCGAGCCCTTTGTCGGGCTCCATGCTGAGCGTGGAACCCTCGTGAGATTCTCTGTCTCTCTCCCTCTGCTCCTCCCCCCACCCCCTACTTGTGCACTCGCTCTCCAAAAGAAAAGAAAGGACTCTGTTTGGGGCATGTTAAGGTTGGGACACCTGTTGGATATCCCAGAAGAGAGGTCATGCGGTCACTTGGCTTGCTGGAGAGTTCGGGGTTGGAGATTAAAATAATCAGGAGTCAAAAAATAAAAATAATGTAAATGAAATAATCGGGAGTCATCAACGTGATGATGGTATTTAGGGCCATGGGCTTGGATGAGACCACCTAGTGAAAGGGTGCAGAGGAATCCGGAGGCCTAGGATTGAGCCCTGGGGCAGCTGAAGAGGAGGATCAACAAGGAGCCTGGGGCTGCAGCGGTGAGAGCTGGAAGCAGGGGAGAGACCAGGGGAGCGCAGGGCCCAGGAGCCTGGTAAGGAAATCTACCGAAGGGGAGTAAGCCGTCGCCCCAACTGAGCACCGCACATCTCCCAGGGGATCCGGCAGCCCGCTGGACCCTTCAATTTATTGTCCGAACTGGGACACTTCAGAGGGTGGAAAGTGGACTTTATGAGTGATGGCACCGGGACAACAGGAGGAAATCCCAATTGTCCCAGACTAACAAGGAGGCTTCACCCCTCCCCAGCGATTGGTACCCTTGCCAAGCAGGGGACCACGTAGAGGTGGAGGCAAAGGCCAAGAGGGAAGGCGGGGAGGCGCAGCCATGACAGTGACCCTCAGAACTGAACAAATTGTGGGGCATCCCTGCAGCAGACCACTCCTCAGCAATTAAAAGGAATAAAACTACTAATTCACACAACACAGGGAACCTCAGTTATGCTGTGTCAGAGAAGTCAGCCCAAATAGTGCAGGACTCGTTTTATACAAAAATTCTAGAAAAATGCAAAGTAATCTGCAGTGACAGAAAGCTGACGGGTGGCTGCCTGGGGGTGAGGGGAAGCGGGGAGGGTAGGATTCCAAAGGGGTACAAGGAAATTTGGGGGTGATGGATGTGTTCCTTAGCTTGACTGCGGAGCTGATACGCAGCGTATACAGGTGTTAAAGCTTACCAAGCTGTATGCTTTAAACACGCATGGTTTACTGTATGAAGTATGTATTCTCTCATAAAGCTGTTTTTAAATTTTCTTCTTAAAATTTATTTTGAGAGAGAGAGCGAGAGAGCAGAGGAGGGGCAGAGAGGAGAATCCCACGCAGGCTTCGCGCTGTCAGCGCAGGGCTTGGTGCTGGGCTCAAACTCATGAACCGCGAGATCGTGACCTGAGCTGAAACAGAGTCAGACGCTTCACGGACTCAGCCAGAGAGGCACCCGTAAAGCTGTTTGTAAAGAAAGAGTGTTGCTGTAAAGAGGAATGGACAGTCGGGGCGGTAGCAGGAGGAGGTGTGATTAAGTTTTAAGCATGAACAAATACCTGCATTAAATACCTGCATGAGGCAGGGCATGAGTGTCATGGGGAGGAGACGGGAAGGCTAAGCCAGGGATCCTGTGAAGGTTACTGTACGTATGTCATGCCGAGGAGTTCGGAATTCATCCCATCAGCCTGAGCTTCTCCACCTTCCAAGGAATCGTCCGGAGAACGTGTTACCAGCACAGCACCACACCACATCCCCTTGCCCCCCCCCACCCCCCCGCCTTCCGATAGCAGCTGAGGTGGGACAGTCCCTGGGCATGCTGACAAGGCACCGCCTCCAGTGCTCCCAGATCTCTCGGCCTTTCTGCTCAGGGTCTGATCCCAAAGCCCCAGTGGCCTCAGTTTGTGTGGTGGGGAGTCAGTGCCCCCAGGGGCAGCCTTCAACAGCGGGGAAGGGGGTCAGTGGACAAACACCCCAGCCTCCCGCCTTGGGAGGGATACTTCTGAGTTGTGTTCTGTGGGTTCCTCTGAAGGCCCCAGTGGAGTGGAACACCGTGTGCATAACAGCCGGGACCGGCTCAGAAAAACACTGGGGGGGGGGGGGTTTCTCCTGCCCTATCTTACTCTCCCAACTCCCTCTTGGGAACAGCTTTCACATAAGCGACCTGTGCTCAACCCTTGTCTCAGGCTCTGCTTTCAGGGCACCTGAAATGACATCTGTGGAACCAGGGGCTCTGCATTTCCTGTGCACATCAGGCTTTCCTGACACAGAGGTCCCAGGAACCATATATTAAAGAACAGGCAGTGAAAAACAAGAACAATTTTGGAAAGGGGAGTGACTGGGCCAGACCTGCTCTTGTAGAGAACAAACTCTGGCAATGTGAAGTTGAGGTTGAAGGCAGCAAGAGACAGGAAGCAGGGAGACCAATTAGCAGGCTATTACCAATGTCCCAGCAGGGAGCAGCGGTGAGAAGGCAGCAATTGGGGCCGTCTCTTTGTGAAAGTCCTTTGATTTATAAAGTATGTAACAGTTCACACAGAAATGACACCAGCCTTATTTAACATCCCCGGTGCTATGGTTTTTTTAAAGCTTGCGTTTCCAGCATTCCACATTTTTCTTTTTGATCTTCCGCTTCCAAAATGTGATACGTCAGCCTGGTGCCACACAGCTTCATTTTGTTAAATTTTGTGTTTTCAGGATCTTGACATTGGTGCCAAGCACATGAAGCTTTATGTCAATAAAAAGCTCATCTTTGATGGCACGTTGGACAAAGGAGGTGGAGAGGGCCCAGCTGACCTGAGCGTCCTGGTTGGCCAGAAAAACAAGAAGGAGGAAAGAATGGAGAGGACCGTGGGTGCCCCCTCGGGAGAAGGCGGAGATGCCTGCAAGATGGCTGGCACAGATGGGGCCCACTCACAGCCAGCTGGAGCAGCGGTAGATGTGAAGGTTTCTTCCCAAGGAAAGTTATTTGGCGAAAAGATGAATCCTCCCAATTGCACGAAAGACAATTCGTCCAAGTTAAACGAAGACACGAGCTTATTAGCAGCCCCAGCCCCGATGCCGGCCTCGATGGGTGGCGTGCCCCGTCCTCCTCCCCTCCGCCCGGCTGCGGAATGCCCTGCCCTGGACCCAGAGCCCTCTCTGATCCAACAGCTGGAAAACCTCACGGGCAGAAAAGTCTCCGAGCCACCAGCAAAAACTCCCTCCTGGTTGCAACCTTCTGCCGCGGGGAAGGGCAGGAAGCAGGGAGGCAGGAAGCCAAAACCTCTATGGCTGAGTCCCGAGAAGCCACTGGACCGGGAAGGCGGGCTTCCGTCTGATGACGTCATTGGCGCCAGGGGTGAGGGTCCTAGAGAGGCTGAGATCGGGGATAAAGGCCCCAGGCGTGAGCAAGGGCGAGCAAGCAGCTGGAATGTCATCGCTGGGGAGAGAGCCCAGAAGGTGACCCCCAACGTCTGTGATGACTTTGACATCTTTAACCAGCCCTCCAACAGAGAGCGCCCTGCTAGTGGGAGGAGGGGCCCGAGGAAGGACGCCCTCAGCAGCGGTCACAGTGATGGCCAGCCAACCAGCAGAGGTAAGCTCGAGAAGCGGTCTGACCCGGGTGCCATTGTCCCCATGATACCATTTTGCTCCATGGACCCCAGATAAGGGCCTCCTCATCTGCAAAGCAAGGGGTTTCGGAGGGACAGAGAGAGAGAGAGAGAGAGAGAGAGAGAGAGATTGAGAGACAGAATCAGAAGCAGGCTCCAGGCTCCGAGCTGTCTGCACAGAGCCCGACCCGGGGCTCGAACTCACAGACCTGCGAGATCATGACCTGAGCAGAAGTCAGACGCTCAACTGACTGAGCCACCCAGGCGCCCCTCCCTTCTCCTTTTGTGAAGAGAAATCAGAGACGTACAATATTATTTTTCAACATTGGCAACTGATTGATATTATTTTTAAACCACTAGGTGGGTCAAAAAAAAAAAAAAATCTCCTGGGAGGACTCACCTGTTTTGTCAACTTTGCAGTAGATTATACGTGAGCAGTCTGAAAGGAGGGTGCCGAAGACTGGGTTTCTGACTATTTGCACTCAGATCTGGCTACTGGGAAGGCGGGCATAACAGCTACGAGTCGAACCATTTGAATCCAGCCGCTGCGACTTTGAGCTCTGGTACCTCTGGGCTGGGACTTACAGAGCCTGGCATGTCCACTTTCTGAGCCTCAGTGTCCTCATCTGTAAAATGGCACCAGTAACACCCATCCCCGTGGGAGGATAAAATGAGGTCATACGTGTGCAGCGTCGGGCACAAAAAAGCACCCGGAAGGTGTGAGCTGTTGCTCTTCATCACCGTCACCCCCGCCCCCGGGATTCTGCCTCCTGGTGTATCTGTGTGCAAAGCCAGGGAATCTATTTCCTAGCGAATCAGGTCAGCATGTCTGTTACTACTGTCCAGAAGACAGACCCCGGGGCCCCTGGGTGGCTCTGTCAGTTCAGCTTTGGACTCTTGCTTTCAGCTCAGGTCACCATCTCATGGTTCGTGGGATTGAGTCTCTGGGATTCTCTCTCTTCCTCTCTCTCTGCCCCTCCTCCACTCGCTCTCTCAAATACACTTAAAAAACAACAACAACAACAACAACACCCCAAAGGTCTGCATTCAGCCCACGTCCACACTCAGACATGCAGAGAATCGGTGGCCTCTTTCAGACCCCCGATGTCACCTGGGGCACCCAGGCAGGTCCCTCGGACTCAAGGTGCCTTTCCATGTGGGCGAAGGGCTCCCTTCTTCCAGAGCTCCTCCCCCCACCCCCACCTGGAGTTAACCCTGAGACTGGGTGAAAGGGAGGAGAGCAGAGCAGACGTGGGGGTGCTCTTTGAGGGTAGGGGCCCCGGGGGCCTGACACATGGTGGGTCCTCTGCAGTGGGGGAGGGGAACTGCTGTGGCTGGATGCCTGGCGTGTGTGTGTGTGTGTGTGTGTGTGTGTGTGTGTGTGTGTGTTAAGCTGGGCTCTCGTCCAGGCACGTTACTCAAATGATCCTCATTTTCTCCTCACGCCAGCCCCATTTTACAGCTAAAGAAAATGTGAGGTTTAGGTAACTCTCCTCAGGTCACGCAGCCAGGGAGGGTTGGAGCGGGATTTGAACCCAGGCCAGCCTGCTCCAGCATCCGTGCCTCAAACTACCACCCCTTTGGTGCCCCACCTCCGCAGCGCCCCCGGCCGGGGAGAGCCGGGCACTGCGGAGCCTTCCTGGTAAGACAGACCCCGCACAACCTCTGGGAGCTCCGAGGTGACGGGTGTTATTCTGACTTGTCCACGTTCAGAAGATTCTTCTCTCATTTTAATTTCTTTCCAGGCATTTCACTGCTTGGCTCAATGACACGTTAAGAACCGGGCCCTTGAGATTTAATGCTTGTTAAGCCAGTCATGCTAAAAAGGAAAGTTGCTTAGAAATTTTAAATTACCCATTACGTAGAGCCAAATCCCACAGCCGTGCCCTTCAGGAAAGGCGCAAGGCAGAGCCCTCCAACGACGCTTGTAGAATGGATGACCGCCTGAGTTCTTCCCTGGGACTGGACTCATGGTGTCACCGAAAGACAGAGCTTGGAAATCCTTTTGTCTGACAGGGCCTCTCATTATAATGGCATCCACATCTTGGAAGGGTCCGCATCAGGGGTCCATTGGCTATGGGGGAACGAAATCACATCTGCCCGGTGGGAGCACTGACCCTCCGGAAAGCCTGCGTGCACCCAGGAGACGTGGCCGCGACTCCCCGGGGCTGCCGGGCCCTGCCTCTGCCACGTTCCCTCACTCTTCCTCATGAGGTCAGCTGCCCCTGCTCTTTCCTGGGGGTGGACAACGGCCTCACCGCCGGGGAGCAACGGTTTCCGGCTGTGGCTCCCAAAGTCTCACGGGAGCTGCTGATTGGTCGACTTGGGTCAGGTGACCACTCTTGGCCCAATCGGCTGTGGCTGGAGGCTGTTCACCTTGAACACGTATGGCTCTGTGGTGTCTACGTTCGTTTTCATTTCCCGTTTTAGTAACAATCAGCCCATACCCCACGGGGGTGCCCCTAAGCTCGGGTTTAGAACTCCGTGCTCCATGTTTACGTCCCTCCGCCAAGAGGTAGTTTTAAACCTTAAATCCGCCATCTCATACGGGTACCCACCCCCCCAAGACTGTGTCGACTGCACGTGAAAGCAGCCGCAGCAGCTTTGTGGTGTCCGTTCGGGGCTGTGGGCGGGCAGGTTGACAACGACAAAGCGCGGATCACCGCAGCTCCCCAACTCCCGGGGAGCAGTGACTGCGTGTTCTCCAGACAGAGGGAAACGTGGGCCAGCCTGCTGTCACATCCGAGAGGTCCAGGTGAAGGCCCGCACGTCTCTGCGTTCGAAACCCAGAGCGTACATCTCGAGGAGAGTAAGTCGGGAACGCAGACGCAGAGGGCAGAGTCCTGCCTTTCTTGGCCACCCAGGCCGAGTCCCTGACACATGACGTCCGTTCTCTCTCCTCCGCGCACTTGCAGACCAACCCCCAGGCCATTCATTTCAGTCAGTGGAAATCAAATCACAATAAACTGATGTCATGACGATCCATATGGGAAGTTCCTTCTGCCAGATGTTAAGCCTCGCGCCTGGAGGAAAAGAAGGAAGAAACTCCTAGGGTCTTTTTTGATGGCAGATGATGAGGGGAGAGGACAGGTGCAGGAGAGCTGACAGGTGGAAGCCCGGGGCGGAGTGGGGGGGGGGAGGGGGGTCCCTCGGCTCCGGGCCTGAACCCAGGGGTTGCATGACGGTGACACCAGCCAGCCGTCCCTGTGCTGGCAAACATGAACTGAGCACTTACGTGCGCCAAGGTCTATGGGACACACCCGGGGAACGGGGCAAAGGAGGAGGCGGGGACAAGATGGGCAGGCACGTGGGGATCCGGGAGAAGAGCATTCCTGGGAGAGGACACTGCAAGGATACGCAGGAAGAGACTTGGGGTGTCCATGGAACAGAAAGGCCGGCACAGTGGAGCTGATCGTCAGGGAGGAAGGTATGAGGCGTGGCGGCATGGTGAGGAGTCAGATGCTTCCCAGCAAGGTAGAGACAGTGGCAGTTGGGGGGTTTGGTGACAAATTCCCTTTGAGGCACACGGAGTTTGGAGTGACAGAATGGACATGTCTCGGCCTTCCAAGGAGTCTTTGGAACTGGATGGTGGTGGCCGGGGGAGACAAGCCAGAACTTGATGCAGAAAATCGAGCAGTGCCTGCCTGGCAGCCAGGAGCTGGCTGGGTGAGGCCAGAGAGGAGGACCGGAGGGGGCCGAGGCCTGGGGCAGGGCAAGGGCGTGGGGAGGCTGACAGCAGCAGAAACAGCAGCGGAGAGCCCGAAGTGCCAACGCTCCTGAGCAGGCGAGGAGGGACCGCCAAGTGGAGGAGCTGTGTCTGGGATGTGGGGCATGAGGACTGAGGAGAGATCGAGTGCACGGAGTCATCGTGTACGTGCAGAAAGTCAGCGCAGGGGAGGGTCGTGGGAATTATAGGACTCCTATGGAGGCAAGGGACAGAAAGCCACCAGGGGTTTGGCTTCAGGCATGGCTGGATCCAGGGGCTCAGATGATGCCATTGGGGCTCTCCATCTCCTGGCTCACGTCCCCGGTGTTGGCTTCGTTGTCAGGCAGCCCCCCCTCTCCCACAGTGCAGCAAGCTGGCCAGCGGCACTGCACGCTCACGTCCGATATCCTGCAGCAGACGGGAGCCACTTTAAATTTTTTTTAATGTTTATTTTATTTTTGACGTTGAGACAGAGCATGGGCGGGGGAGGGGCAGAGAGAGAGGGAGACACGGAATCCGAAGCCGGCTCCAGGCTCCGAGCTGCCAGCACAGAGCCCGACGCGGGGCTCAAACCCACGAACTGTGAGATCATGACCTGAGCCGAAGTCGGACGCTCAACCGACTGAGCCACCCAGGTGCCCCAGAGGAGAGCCACTTCAAAGTGAGCCCCCCTCTCTCCATAGTTCCCTTCCCAGCCTAGAAGGGCACCGTCGGGATTTGCCTCATCTGGATGGTCTGAAGGCGGGGTGATCCCCAAAGGAAAACCAGGAGAAGGGCAAGCGGGGTTTGGGTGAGCCCAACAGCAACTCCACAAAGAGGCCCCAGCTTGCAGGGCTTGAGGGAGAAAGAACACAGTGGCCGCAGCAAAGGGAAGGAGAAAATGGGGGGGGGGGCGGTTGGAGGAAGTCATGAGATCAGGTCTGGCTTCCTTTTTCTTTCAGGTGGGAGAGATTTATGCGCATCTGCAGGCGGAGGGAGGGCAAGGTGCCAGTGGGGAAGAGATGATTGAGGGTTCTGGAGAGAGGGGATAATCGATGGAGCCGGGCCCCCTAGGAGACAGGCAGAAAATGGACTGCAGGGCACCATCCGATATGAAAGGAGAAAAAACAGGACGTCAGTGTCAGCTGCTGTTTTTCCAGAATGACACCCTTACACGGCAGTTAGCCGTGGCGTGGCCGCGAGGGCAGGGCCGCTGCTTGGTGCGCACGCTGGGCCCTTTCTGTTCCGCGAGGAGGAGAGCGCAGCCTTCGGAGCGCGCCTCTGAGGGCCCGACTGTGTTCTCCGTGTGCTGGGGACGCGGGCTTCCGATCTGGAAGCCAACCTAGCCACGCACAGAAGTAAATTCCTTGCTTGTAACATACCTGTGTTGTTGGCAGTTTCTATAGCACCTTCTCCCGGTTATAAAAATAACACATCCAGGGAACTCGGAAGATCAGGTGACAAAGAAGCTAAAAGCCCTTCCTACTCCTGTCCCAGAAAGGCTCGTGGTAACACGTTGGCGCGCACCGCCCGTGCTAGGATCTGCTGCATCTGACAGTCGCGGGTCTGGCTTTTTCCCACTCGGCGTTCTTTCACGAGCGTTCCACCTGCCGTTAGGCAGTCTTTGAAGACGCTGTCCAAGTCACGTGACGTGACAGGCTCAGAGCAGACCCCCTGGCTGCTGACTCAGGCGCGACTGGCGGTGGCGTGACCCCCGCCCGTCCTGTGAGTGTCTGACACGCCGGATGATTCCCAGCAAAGGTTGTCACACAACAAAGTGTCTTCCCTCGATTTGCATGGCAGTTGCCTTAGGAAATTCAAAGCGTCTTTTCGGGAGGCCTGGGTGGCTCAGTTGGTGAAGCATCTGACTCTTGGTTTCGGCTCAGGTCATGATCTTGCGGTTTGTGAGTTCGAGCCCCGCGTTGGGCTCTGTGCTGACGGGCCAGAGCCTGCTTGGGCTTCTCTCTCTCTCCTTGTCTCTCTGCCTCTCCCCTGCTTGTGCGCATGCTCTCTCTCTCTCTGTGTCTCTCAAAATAAATAAACTTAAGAAAAAAAAATTCAAAGTATATTGAAAAATACTTTGCTTTTTGTAAAACAGCCAGATTCTAGACTTGAGTAACCATCATCAGTTTTTTACCAACCTGAATGTGGCATGTGACAGGAGGCCCCGACTGTCCTGCACAGGGCAGGATACTAACATCCCGGTCCCACCCATCAAAGGCCAGCAGGGCCTCTAGGCATTGAGACCCCAAGAGCCACCCCACTGATCTCTAGAATGCCGCCCCCCCACCCCGAGGGCGACCCCACCTGGCCGAGAGCCCCTGGGTGAGACAGCCTGTAAAGGTCCCTGCTTGCACACAGGGCACTAATGGGGCTTCACCCTCCTGTGTTCTTCCAGAAGACGCCCGGTCCACCGAGACGCCGCCACGACCCCGGTGGTGCAGTGAGCAGGAACACACGCTGCATGAGTCCTGGGACTCCCTCAGTGCCTTTGACCGCTCCCACCGGGGACGCATCTCCAACATGGAGCCGCAGGGGGACATCCTGGACGAGTTCCTGCAGCAGCAGAAGGCCAGCCGGCACGGCGAGCAGCCGCCCCCGTGGAAGGAGGAGAAGCTGGGGCCAAGGAGAGGCCGGGAAGACAGTCCCGTAGAGACGGACGACGCGAGTGACTTTGAAATCCCCGTCTTGCCTTACGGACAGCGCCTGGTCATCGACATCAAGTCGACGTGGGGGGACAGGCACTATGTCGGCCTTAACGGAATAGAAATATTCAGTTCCAAGGGGGAGCCGGTGCAGATCGCGAACATTCAAGCCGAGCCCCCCGACATCAATATTTTACCGGCCTACGGGAAAGACCCCCGCGTGGTCACCAACCTCGTCGACGGGGTGAACAGGACCCAGGACGACATGCACGTCTGGCTGGCCCCTTTCACACTGGGCAAGCCCCACACCATCTCCGTAGACTTCGTGCACCCTTGCCAGGTCGCCCTGATCCGGATCTGGAACTACAATAAATCTCGGATACACTCCTTCCGTGGCGTGAAGGACATCACCATGCTGTTAGACTCGCAGTGCATCTTCAAAGGAGAAATCGCCAAGGCCTCAGGGACCCTGACAGGAGGTACAGTATGTCTGTAAGAATGTTCTGGAAGCCTCTACCTGCCACCCGCTGAGGCTCTGAGGAAACACTAAAGACCCTGGCTCGCCAGTGACAGATGGGTCTCTCCTCTTCCTAGGCCCGGCCCACTCCTCCCCTTTTGCAGCACGGGGGTGTGCGGGGGTGCACGGGTGAGCTGACCTCATTTAAACGTCTCCCCTGGGCGCTGGCCCCACTCAGCTTCCCTAGAGCCTCAGTCGGAGAAGGGGGAATTCTTCCGCAAGCAACTTATTGAGGGGGTGCTCCCAGGAGAGCCTGTGGTCCAAGGAGAGAGACAGGATAGGAATGAGGGGAAGCCAGGCAAGGATACGATTTGGGAGAAGCCCAGCCTCAGCCCGATCCCAGAGAGAGCTCTGGAGCTTAAACTGCAAAGTCCGTCCTTCCTGAAAGCAAAGCAGAAGAGCTCTGGAACCCTGCAGGCTCCCCGGTTTGGGGGTGTCACTCTCACGCCCTTCCAGGCAAGCCTCCAGCCCCCCAAAAAAGGATCGGCAGGGATCTGGGTGGGGGTCCCAACAGCATCCTGCCAGGATGCCTCGCCCACACCTAAAAACATTACCTACTTCAGGACCGATCACCATGACCCTCCTTAGATTAGATGCCTTCATTGATCTAGGCCCCGGGAATCCCATTTGCGGTGGGTGAATAATAAATAATGAGGTTTGCTTACACAAATCGGGGACGGTGGGTGGTTTGGGATTTTCTAGCACAAAGGTTGATGGGTTTGGGTTCCCGGTCTACAAACTATTTGGATTTGGGGTGAGTCGACTCTTCTGTCTTCCTTGTGACCCATCCAGCCCCAGAGCACTTTGGAGACACCATCTTATTCACGACCGATGATGACATTCTGGAGGCCATATTCTGTTCTGATGAGACATTTGACGTGGACGTGGAGGGTCCCTGCAGCCTGCAGAGTGGGGAGACGCTGAGGAGGCCGAGCACCGCCGACAGCGAGGGGGAGGAGAGGCCCTACACCCAGGCCGGCTCATGGGCTGAGGACCGAGTAGGACTGGTGGGGGGGGGGGGGGGGGAGGGGGGTGCGGGTAGGGGCAGGGGGCACCCCCAGAGGGATTTCTTCTCCCAACTCCGGGTATAACAGGAAGAATGAAGATAGATAGCCTTTAAGCTGCTGGCGCTACTGTTTTGACATTTCCCATTCTTCTACTTCATTTTTTGGCCCTGTGTGTCATATTTCATTTTCTAATTATTTTTTATTTTTTTATTTTTTTTTAAACCAGAGTGAAGAAAGTATTCAAATTTTAATCAAAGCTAGGAGAAAGCGGTCCTGCGTCGTCTCTGTAATTTAGAGGTTGGCAGTCTCAGGGGAATTTTTGCTTTGGGTTGTGTTTTGATCACCCACTGTTGTTTTTGACGGAAAGGACTAGAAACGCTCTTAATGGGCAGACTTAGAATTAAAATAATGATAATCCCAGCGATTGTTTCCCACACACATATAGTGATCTTGTGGAGCGCTGTGTATACTATGCTTAACCAGGTAGAGACCATTAAAACCCCCATGTAAGAAACCAAGGCTCAGGAAGGTTAAGTGAGTTGCCCAAGGGCACACAGCAGGAGAGTAACCAGGCTTGAACTTGAATGTATGACTCCAAAGTCTGTGTTGGGTTTTTTTTAAGGCTTTTTTTTTTTTTTAATGTTTATTTATGTTTGAGAGAGACAGTGACAGAGACACAGACAGAGAGAACGCAGGGGAGGGGCAGAGAGAGAGGGAGACACAGAATCTGAAGCAGGCTCCAGGCTCTGAGCTGTCAGCCCAGAGCCCGACGCGGGGCTCGACCTCACAGCCCGCAAGATCCTGACCTGAGCCGACACTTAACCGACTGAGCCACCCAGACGTAACTCCAGAGTATGTGTTTTAAACTCATAAACCAATTTTTTCAGAAATGAAAGACGACCTTCAGGGAAAGGGTCAGTGCAAGTGAAGGACCAGCAATCAAGAGAACCAGCGTCCCCAGGGATGTTCTTGAGGCCCTAAGGGGGAAAAGGAGATGGTTACAGAGGGTGGGGGAGAGGAGAGGGGTCCCCTGGAATCCAGAGGACAGAAGGCGGGGCCTGGCAAGGTCAGGAGGAGACAGGAGTTGCTAGTTCATCTTGATAATTGTCCTGATTTTTTTTTTTTTTCAAGAAAAGCCAGAAACCTGGGTTTTTATGTAAACTGCCCCAATTAAAACCTATTGGCAACTAAGTGGAAATGCTTTCAAACCTTCTATGAGCTGTCCCAGGAGGCTCAGGGAGGGTGGAGAACAGGGCAGCGACCTTCCCTGGTGACCCGAAGCTACTCGGTGTCATAGATGCTCCTGGAGGGCCACCCTCCCCACTCTCCTCCCCACAGCCAGGCGGGAAAGGGCCTGAAGAGGCTCTGTCTGGGGGCCGGGCCAAAGGATCCAGTAGGTTGTTCCTGGGCTCCATGCTGAGCCTGCTTGGGAGTCTCTATCTGCCCCTCCCCCGGCTCGCACAGGCGCATGCTCACTCTCTCCCAATAAATAAATACCCATTTTTAAAATGAGATGCCCAGGCCCTGAGGCTGAGAACCACTCTCTGTGGTTGAAATTTTTCACTCTCCTTCTCTTCATCCCTCCCTCCTGATCCTCCTCTCCCCCTCCTCCCTCCAGCACCCTAGGTAAACATTTATTGGGTCCTTCCCTATTCCAGAAAATCTGATCACTTTAGCTGGTGGCGTCAGACTCCTCCCCAACCAGAAAGAGCTGCTCGTGAGGACTCAGACACGTGACGGCTGCCCATGTTACCAGTCACAGAGCTTCCACAATGGTAGAAAATGCAAGAAAAGACACAGATCCCCGTGGACAGCAGTATCTGGGAAAATGGCTAGCCAGCTGTGCGGGTATCACAAAATCACCTTCTTCCTCTCTGCTTCTCCCCCAATCCGTGTGTAGGTCCCAGAGCTGGAGCCCCCACTCAGTCCGCCTGTCCCTGAAGTAACCACCCCAGAGCCAGGCATCTACCATGGGATCTGTGAGTATCCTCTCTTGGGATGATGTCCGGTGGAAGGAGGACTGTCAGGGGCCCAGGGCAGTCATGGCCACTTGGGGCAGGGATCCCCTAGACGGTTGGGCAGGTTGTACACTGCACAGAGAGGCCAAGCCGTGGATGGAGCCACATCATTTCACAGAAGGGGGTACCTGTCTGCAGTTGGCCTTTTCCGGAAGCGCACTTTTGCCTCTTGCATGCAGACACCTTATGTGTTAGTTGTGGCCCTGACCCAGGAGGCTGCAGCGGGAGCCCAGAAAGCATAGGCCAAGCAGACGTAAGAGCGAGAAGAGACCCAAGGCATCTGTCGTCCGGTGGGTTGGGCTGTCCCTTCAAACTCATGCACAAAGGAAATCTGCGTCCTCCCTGCTCCAGGTGGGGCGGGAGTGGCAGGAATCCTGGCCCAGGGTCCCAGGTCTTCTGAGAAGTCTGGATTTTTATGTGAAGTCTCCAGACTTCTTAAGCGTTGGTGGACTAATTTTATGCTATTTGTAAATACCGCATGAGCCAAACGGAACGCCTGTGGTATATCCAGCCAGCGGGGTGCCAGTTTGTGGCCTCTGAGCAAACCCCATCGGGGCTTCACTGTGTCTGTTCCCTCTTCTTTTCCCACTCACCCTTCCAGCCAGTTCCTCCCTTACTCTGTGTGCGTCCCACCAGCACCTCTGCTGCGTCCTGGGGAATCTTCAGGCCCAAGGTCCTGGCTGAGCAATCTCCCCCCGTCCCATTCCCTGTCCCCCATGAAGGAGGCCCTGGCGGTCAGTCCTTTGCAGCCACACCAGTGGACTCCCTCTTGAGGGAGGGCAGCGAGCAGGACAGGCAGAGGGAGGGGACCGGGCCTCATACACCCGTATCTACGGGTGTCAACACACGCGGGGAGCGGCAAGGCCCAGGGCAGCGCGTGTGGGAGGACTCAGCTGTGAGCCGTCAGCTCTGCCCTCCGCTGGAGGAATGCGCCCTGCGGTCCTGGGCTGGGACCCGGCTGTGCCCCCACCGCATCCTCGGCGCCCCCTTCTCAGGGCATTGCTGCCACACCCAGCTCCCCCCCGGAAGCCTGCCCGTGTGCCGAGCGAGAGCCAGCTCTCCCCCGCTCACTGCACAAAGACGAATTCCTCTTAGAAGGGGAAGATGCCTCCCTTTGAATCCCCGCAGATCCTTACATTCCAGAACACTCTCTCAACTGACAGCAGAGAATTTTTTTAGAACCAACCTAGTGCAGGCGAGAGCCTGGTTTGGGGCTTGGTTTTGTCCCCCCCGTTCGGGCACCACGCTGAGGCTTTCCTGTTCAGTTCTCATTCCGTCCGCACAGCCGGATTCAAGTGGGCGAATGACCTCATCTAGCCTAGGTGTCTCCCTCCGGCTCTCTGCCCTGTCTCACTCTCTCTTGTCTTTCTCCCATTCAGACCCTGGCCACCCAAGAGCTTCTGGAAGCTCTGGCTTTACATTCCCGTTCTGCCCGGCAGACCCAGATAAATGAGAGTTTCTGTTCCCATTGAGTCCAACAGCGTTCCAGAATCATGTCTCCTGGGCCTGGCTTGGGTCACGTGCCCATCCATAAACGAATGACCGGGGCTCACCGCAGCGGGGAGGGAGTCGGGGTGTGGGATGGAAAACTCCGTGCAGCCTGGGTCAGAGGCGCATCCCTGAAGCCAGAGGTGAGGGGTCAGCCCCCCAGTGTTCTAGGAGAGGTCAGAATGCCAAAGCCAGAAAAGGAAGGAAGGAAGGCTGGCCAGAAGCAGCCACTGTCCCCTTCATCTGATGATTTCCCCGAAGATGCTGTCTGTAAATGTCCTTCCTGCCCAACCAGCTTCTGACCTTTCTTGGAAATGTGATTTCAGTGCCTCTGAGAGTTTTGCCCCAGAGTAGAGCTCCGAGCCCTTCTTGCTGTAGGGAAAGTGTGATTTTCCTGCTTCTCTACTTGGTCGGGAGAAGAGCGTCCTGACCAAGCATCCTCTGCCCTCTCGGAGCCCTGCAATTTCTGAGTCTCTCTTCCCCGAACATTTTTGTTTCCCCTGCTGTCTCTAAAATCCTAAACCCACTTCGCCAGCCTGCGCAAGTGGAGAGAGCTTTGATAACGTGACCCGGGGGGGTGCGCTGGGGTTGGTAAATATGGCCAATCCTATTAATGTTTTGAAAGGGGATATATGACTTGCTAATTTGCAGATGACACTAATTTGGGGCGTTTTGCAAATATCAGCAGTGATGAATAGGAAAGTAGCTGAGAGAGTTGAAATGTGGGAGAGAAATAACAAAATTAATTTCCATTTATATAAATACTAATTGATACACCAGAGGAAAATGAATGTGGAGCGTGGATATTAGCTCAAACAGGAGTGCGGGCGCCTTTGGAGCAACCCCAAATTAGATGTCCGAGTAGTACCTCGTGCCAGGCAAGCCAAGGGGCGTCCGGGGAGAGGCTGGGGAGCCCTGTCTTGTTTCCCTGGGGGCAGGTGGCATTTCTGTCTCACGGTGATCCCCTCATCCAAATCCACTGCGTCCTCCACCTCCGTGCACACTGCCTCTTGGGAGCACAAGTGGGCCTGGGTGGCTCAAGTGTCTGACCCCGGCTTGGGTCATACCCTCGCAGTCCAGGAGTTCAAGCCCCGCGTCAGGCTCTGTGCTGACAGTTCGGAGCCATGAACCTGCTTCAGATTCTGTGTCCTCCTCTCTCTCTGCCCCTCCCCCGCTTGCACTCTGTCTCTGTCTCTCAAGAATAAATACACATTAAAAAAAAAAATCCCAAGTCCATCCCTCCAGTGGCTTCTCATCTCAGGGAGAAGAAAATCCAGACTTCAGGACGTGAGCCAGCCCCTGCCCCACCTTCTGACCTCCTTTTCCTCCACCGCCCCCCTCGATCACTTGGTCCTAACCACAGATCACATTGGCTCCCGTCCCAGAGCCAGTGCCCTTGCTGTCCTCTCAGCTTAGAATATTCTTCCAGAAATGCTGAAGAATGGCGGCCTCCCACGCCTCCCCCGGGCCTCAGCCCCACTGTCACTACCTCAGAGAGGTCATTCCCCAGCCATGTCTTATTTCCCTCACGGTACTCATAGCTCTGTGGAAGTATCGTATTTGTCTGTCTGTCACGTGCTTCTTGTCTGTCTTCACCGCGACGGAAGCTTCTAGAGAGATGTGACCCCCGGACCCCCAAGTCCAAGGGCAGGGCTTTGCACATAGCAGATGATCAATAAATATTCATTTACCCTTAACTGTGAATTTGGTGGCAGGCGATGGGTTTACACTGATTCATTTCCCTGCAGGTATTTAAAAAGTGACACAGAAAACTCTGTTGGCCTTATCTGTTTTCCAGATACTGTCCTAGGCTCTGGGGACACAACAGGGAACACAACCAACAGGGCTCCTCCCCTCAGGGAGCTTCCATCCGAGTGGGGCAGACGAGAAAACACATAAGCAAACAGATGTAGACCACGTGGTCAGACAGCAAGCGCCGTGGCGGAAAACAAAGCGGAGAGTGATGGGGGCGCCTTTGGAGCTCGTGTGGTCGGGGGAGGCCTCTCTGAGGAGATGACATTTGAGCACGGGCTCGCGATGCAAAGGAGCGCGTCGATTAGCTTTTGCTGCGGAACAAACCAACCGAGACTTCAGTGGCTTTCGCGCGACCCCTTCAGATCATAATTCCGTGGCCTGGCTGGGCAGTCCTCCCGTGGGCTGGCTCGGCCGGCCTCTCCTGGGCCTGCTGGTCAGCCGGCAGATGGGCCGGCGGCCGAATGGTCTAGGGCATCTTCGCTCACACGTCCGGCAGCTGGGAGGCTGTTGGCTGGAGGGGCAGGGAGACTGGGTCGGCCCGGCTCCTCCACGCGGCAGGACGCCCAAGGGATAAGCCCCAGTGCACACGTGTGCTTTCTGTGCCCCCGCTGGCCACGGCAGGTCACATGACCCAGACTCGAGCCGTGCAGAGATAGACCCCCGCTTTCGCACGGGAGGAGCAGCCAAGTCTCGTGGCAAAGGGTCTGTGCTCACGGTGTACGCCGTCGGTGCCGTGAGAAGCTAGGACGTGCCCGTTACCATGCAGGTCACCCGGCTTTGACGTCTGCCGCCAAGATGCCCCGGGGCTGCCTCGGCAGAGAGCAGACGGGATCTGAGGCTGAGTTGCAGCGCGTATGTTGGAAATGACAGGCGGATAGGAGAGGGAGCGGGGCTCCGGGGAGACTGCGTCGCTTGGCCCCACTTCCCAGCGTGTCCTGCGGACTCCCCGGGCTTCCGCCTCCGCGCCTGAGCTGAGCTGGACGGGACGTCCAAGCGGCCTTCCCCCAGCACCACAGCGCGGGCGTCCTGTCAAAGCTGCAGAAGAGTGTGAACCCTCTGAACGCGGCCTCCCCAGAAGGGCGCCAAAGAGGCTCCACATCCTTCCAGGGTAGGGAGTTCACGGGGCTTGGCCCCGCTCTAACGGGAGACCAGTTAGGAGAGAAGAGCTCCAGCCACATACCTGTTGGGGCCTGACTTTGGTCAGGATTCGTTCGATTTGAGCTATTGGGGCAAACGGGTGACTCACCTGGGCCGTATTGCCCCAGGACCCCAGAAGGTCACGTCCAAAGGGTCTCTGATGGAGCCCGGGTGAGGCAGGGGCGAAAGGATAGAGGTGTCATCGTGGGTCGTGGCTCACCCCGAGAGTTAACCCTCCGGCAGGGCAAACGGATGTTTACCAAACGGTCACAAGATCACAGTGGTGGCCAGGGCAGGGAAATGGAAATTCACAGTGACACGGCAGGCTGCGGATGGAGGTTTGACGGGGTCAGGCGGGCTTCTGAAGTGATTTGGGATCTGAAGGATGCACACCCGTTGACTAGACTATGTGAGTTCCAGACAGCAATAGCAGCATGTGCAAAGGCCCTGTGACAGGAGACAGGAATGGAAATGTGAGTGACGGACAGTCTGGGTGGAGCCCAGCTCCCTGTTGTAAGAGGAGGTTAGACAAGTAGGTAGAAGCCACATGGCCGAGGCCTGTTGGCCAAGCATCACTCTGGCGGGAAGCCCCGCTACGGTGTTAGGCAACGTGATGGACGAGTGGAGAAAGGATCCAGGGCTATGTGCGGGTTTACACGACACTGGTCCAGTCATCCTGCAGATGCTTCCAGAACATCAGCGGTGTCCCAGGCCTGAGGGCCACTAAGAGGAAAGGTGGAGAGCCCACCCTGAAGGCCCTTTCATCTGAGTCTGGGTTTTCAAGGCGGTAGAACAGAGGCTGAAGGTCATCCCTCTTCCTGTCTCCGTCTGGGAGCTTCCTCCGGAATGTTTGGCGTTCATGGGCCGCTTTTCCTCCTGTTAACAGGCCTTCAGCTGAACTTCACTGCCTCCTGGGGGGACCCGCACTACCTGGGGCTCACAGGCTTGGAAGTGGTGGGCAAGGACGGCCAGGCACTGCCCCTCAGCCTGCACCAGATCTCCGCCTCCCCCAGGGACCTGAACGACCTTCCTGAGTATGCCGATGACTCCCGGACCCTGGACAAGTAAGTGTCCGTAAGAAGCCGCCTGCGGCGACTTCCAGAGCAATCCCCTCCGACCACGAGCAGTGGACCACTTTCAGCCCCCGAGAGGCGGGGTCGCTCACGCTCAGACGTGGAGCTGGTGGGGATCTGTTCTGTCTCTCAGACTCCAGATTCAGACATCAAATAGCGTTCCGTCTTCCACCTTCCTGCCACCCCGTGAGGTGTGGGTCTTCCCAGTTTATTTTACTGTATTTTTTGAGGTTTCCTTATTTATTTTTAGAGAGGGGGGGAGCGAGAAAGAGAGAATCCCGAGCAGGTTCCGTATCATCGGCGCAGAGCCCGATGCAGGGCTTGATCTTATGAACCATGATATCATGACCTGAGCCGAAATCAAGAGACGGGGAGTCGGGCGCTTAACTGACTGAGCCACCCAGGCGTCCCCACCCAGACTAGTTTTGAGTGGCACAGTCCTCTGAATGGAGGTCCCCGGGGAAACCAACATCCATGCACTTAATTAACCGCTAAGTTCCACTGTCTTCCACTGCCTCCGTGTCCTTATCAGTAGCATGAGGACAATAAATCCCATGGCCAGAGGGTGGGAAGGGGATTGCCACACCACACCCGCGCCCCCTGTCTGGCCCAGAGGACTCCCCCCTGCTTTGTCTTAAGGGACCCCTTAACCGCGGCCCTCACACCTGCTGTCAGCACCTGCTCACGAACCACGCGGCACTCCGCATCGTGGCAGATCAGACTCCCGCATGCTCAGGCTCGGAGCCCGCGAGCCCAGCTCCTGCTGCAAAAGTGATCAGCCCACGGCCGGCCCTGCTTGTCCATCCACACCCACCCGCCTACCACCCCCGCCTCAGTTTGCGTTACCCCAAACCCCAGGCCCGAGAGCACTTCATCTCTAAATACTTCGGCGTGTAGCTCTAACCAATAAGGACTTTAGGAAGAACATCATCTCACTACCACCATTACACCCCCCAAAATTCAAATTAACACCGATTCCCTAAATGAGTAGGGTATCTAGCAAGTTCCTATTTCCCTTGACAGTCTCTTCACCTTCCTTTTTTAACAGTTTGTTTCTCGAATTGAGGTCCAGGTAAGGGTCCACACATTCTGACGGGTTGTTTTGAGATTTCCCATAAGTTCCACCCATTGTGATTGGTTGGTTTGGGATCCAGATAAAGTCCATACATTGTGATTCTTTGTTATGTCACTTTTCTTCTTTTTAAATGTTGATTGATTGATTGATTGGTTGATTTTTTGAGAGAGAGAGACAGAGCACGAGTTGGAGAAGGGCAGAGAGAGGGGGAGACACAGAATCTGAAGCAGGTTCCGGGTCTGAGCTGTCAGCACAGACCCTGACTTGGGCTCAAACTCATGAACCACGAGACCATGACCTGAGCCAAAGTTGGACACAACCAACTAAGCCACCCAGGTGCCCCTGTTAAGTCTCTTAAGCCTCTTATAATCTCTAGGTTCCCTCCCATCTTTTTTCACCTTTTCTTCGAAATTATCTGTTAAAGAAAGGGTTCCCCCCCCCCCCCACCGTAGTGTCAGGATTTTACTGGTTGTATCTCTATGGTGTTGTTTAACCTGTTCCTCAGGCCCCTGTATTTCCTGTAAATTGTTCATTAGATCTAGACGCCTCATCCGATTGAAGTTTGACCACCGGGGCAAGACGTGACCATAGGGGTGTCGATGTCACTGGGCATTCCCTTCAGGACATATAGAATGTCTGCTTGTCAGGGTTCTTGCGACATTGGCGGTCAATGCTCAGTGGGCACACCCATTACTATATTAGGGGTTTGGGTGCAGGATGGTGGTCCACCGATCCTATCATTCTTTTTCTCATCAATAAAGAGAAATTTTTCTTCAATGATATGGTTACTCTGAGGTATAAGTCAAATAGGAAAGGCAGTCTGAATGCTTGGTTCTTTCCCTTTATTTTTCAGCTTTCAGAATAAAAAGGTGTTTCTCTCGCATACTAAAACATTTGTGTTTGGGGGCACCTAGGTGGCTCAGTTGGTTAAGCATCCGACTCTTGATCTCAGCTCAGGTCTTGATCTCAGGGTCGTGAGTTCAAGCCCCACATTGAGCTCCATGCTGGGTGTGAAGTCTACTTAAAAAAAAAAAAAAAACTTTGTGTCTGACGATCATAAATCATGAACTTACACAGACTGTGTTTGAAGGTTTTCAATTTATTACAGTTTTTATCTTATTGATGCTCTTAGATACTGAGAGCTCCTGGATCCCTTTTTTTTTTTTTTTAAGTTTTGTTAACATTTATTTCTTCTTGAGAGACAGAGCACAAGCAGGGAAGGGGCAGAGAGGGGGGGTACACAGAATCCGAAGCAGGCTCCAGGCTCCCAGCTGTCAGCACAGAGCCCGATGCAGGGCTCGAACTCACAAGCCGCGAGATCATGACCTGAGCTGAAGTCGGATGCTCAACCGCCTGAGCCACCCAGGTGCCCCCTGCACCCTTTTTTAAAAATACGAGTCTGTGACAGCTTTCCTGCTTTCTGATGTGACAAGATATTCCAGGCTCCCCTTGTATATTTCTGATCCCAGATGTGGAATTGACCATTTTCCCCAAGAATTTCTGGTTCCTTCTATTGGGAAATGGTATTTAGAGACCATAATCTAGCCACGAGAGATGCTCATTGCTACTGGGTTTCTGTGGAACCAGTTTCTGTAGAAACCAGTTTCTAGGTGTTTCTGTGAACAGAGCTGGGAAGTATCGTTTAGATATTCTTGAAGGGGTCTGTAGGGGCTTGCCTTCACTGTCAACTGTAAACCCTTCAACAACTCTCTCTACTTTCAGAATTAAGCAGCAGTTTTGCTAGGGAGGCAGCCCCATCTCTAGGACAGAGAAGCAATTGCTTTTAGAAGGAAACAGAAGGTTCTCTGGTCAGCCTAATTCCGCAAACACCTCCGTTTGAAATTGCTGAATTTCCTCAGTTTTAAGATGCCAGCGGTTGTAAGACATGCCATCCATCAATTTAATAACCGCCTTTTAGAGAAAAAAAGAAACATTACCTCCTTGGATGAACACTTAGATTGTAAGATTTATTCCAAATCCAGAACTTTAAAATGTAAAAGGAAAACATAAAGTTTTATTTTAAAATCTAGGAATGTCTCCCAGGGCAGCAGCCTCGAAGTCACCAGGAATATAAGAGGGAGAGGAGAGAGGGTTCCCCGAGAAGCTGAGAGTTGGGCCCCCGTTCCTGGGGCCAGGCCACTCAATGGCAATGCCAGGCACAGGCCGGAGCCACAGGATGACGGCCTGGGGTCTGGGCTGCAGTGTGCTGGGCAGTCCAGGGCAGTCAGTGGCAGGATGGTCTCTGGGACAAACACAGGCAAAGTTGAGAGCGATGAGGCAGGATGTTCTGAGCAGGAAAACGAGAAACCGGCCAGGATGGGGGTACAATCTGGGCAAGGTAACCAGTTGATTCAGAATAGTGGCCAAGAAGCACATAAAGGCTCCAGGGGCTCCCTCCTAAGGCCACAGATCGGCCCCTTCTTGTACTTTTCCCTCACCGAGAGCTGCCAAGTTCACCCTGGTGCCTTAGTATGTCTCTCCCCAGCCCAAGAAAGAACGAATCAAATTATTTCAAAATGGGCCATAGAGCCACCACAGCATTTCGCAAAAAGTTTGGAAAATAGACAAAGGCATCCACCTCCCATCCCCCTGACACAAATGTGTGCTTCACTTCTGCATAATCTCTCCTGGTCCCCGTCCCCATTGTCCAGCATTAAAATCAGTGCCCATGGCCGCCTCTTCCGTGTCACTGCATCATCCTCACGATTATCGTTTTAACAAGTGTACAGATTTACGTGACCCTTTGTGTTTTGAGACCTCTTAGGGTTTTTGTGGTCGTTGTTTTTTTTTTTGTGGTGGTGTGGGTTTTTTTGTGGTTTGTAAATAAACAACACTATGATGAATATCTTCGTGTAGATAGCCCTTCAGGCAGGTTGAACAAAATTTCCTTAGAGGAGAACAGTTCCAGAAATGGAATCCCTGAGTTAAAGGGTCCAGAGAGATGATACATTCTCCCCTTTTATTTTAAACCTTGGTGGCAGGGCTCCTGAGCGGCTCAGTAAGTGAAGCGTCCGACTTTGACTCAGGTCCTGATCTCGTGGTTTGTGGGTTCAAGCCCCGCGTCCGGCTCTGTGCGGACAGCTCAGAGCCTGGAGCCTGCTTTGGATGCTGTGTCTCCTGCTCTCTCTCTCTCTCTCCCCCTCCTCCCCCACCTGACTCTCAAAAATAAATAAACGTTAAAAAAGATTAAAAAGAAAAAAACCTTGATGACTGGTTCGCCCCACCTTTAACAGCACCGACTGTTATCACTGGCCAGGCTGGTGCAGTGGGTACAGGAGGCTGGGGGGGGGGGCGGGGAACATGTAGACCCCCGCTCTGATTTCTCCCAGAAGACACGGCCAAGCCCCACCTCACCGCTCTCCCCACTATTCGCAGGTTAATCGATGGAGCCAACATCACGATGGAGGATGAGCATATGTGGCTGATCCCTTTCTCACCGGGCCTGGACCACGTGGTCACGATCCGCTTCGACAGAGCCGAAAGCATCGCAGGCCTGCGCTTCTGGAACTACAATAAATCTCCCGAGGACACCTATCGCGGGGTAAGCTGGGGAATAGCAGCCGCGCTCAGTCCACTGTCAGGGAAACGGCGCCTTGATGAATGGCTGGTGTGGCTGCCAGAGAGGAGCATAAATCTTCCAGAACTTTCCAAATGGAGCTGGGGGCGGGGGGGGTGGGTTACAGCCAGGGAGAGAACACACTGCCATTGGCTTCTTCTGCAAAGCGCAAATATGGGCTAAAGAGGCCAGGGCAGACTCGGGACACTTTGTTTCTTCTGGGGGCTCGGGGGTTCCCAGCAGGCCCAGGCCCCAACCGTAATGGTAGACTGAGGCCTGCCGGTTCATTGAGGGTTGGGGGCCGGGCCCTGAGCTGAGGGTTTTGTACCCATTCATTTCATGGGGCCCTCGCCCCAGCCTCTGTGAGGCCGGTGTCAGTACCCCCCATCTTCCAGGGTATTAGACTGAGGCTCAGGACAGTGCATTCACGCATCCAGGGTCACACAGCTGGAGCCCCCAGTCCACGTCTGCTGGGCTTCGGGCTCACACTCCGGTTCCACACCGGGTTCTCCTGCTGGGTGTGAAAAAGCAGGGGCCTCTGCTGCAGTGTGGGTTTCTGTCCTCCTGTGACTATGGACTGTGACACGTTTGTCCCCTCCCACTGCAACACAGAGCTGATGGTGAGAAGGCCACCGAAAATACAGCAACGCAGTCAGGGCCCGAAAGTCACAAGTCCCCGGTCTGAAACCCAGCTCTGACCCTAACCAGCTGTGTGATCTTTGCAAGTGGCCTGCTTTCCCTGGGCCTCAGTTTCCCCATCTATAAAGTGAGGAGGCGGATGCTACCTGCCTTGGGAGAGTACCCATCATCCTCTGCCACACGAAGGTTGACCACGCCAGGCCTCGGCCTCGGGTCCCGTGAGCCCCACGTGTGGCACCCCACCATGCACCTGCCACGGAGTTACTTCCGCAGGCCCCTGGGGCAGTACCGTGGGGGGTCGCCACGGTGGAGTCAGCAGCCCTCAGGCGCTCGCCTTCTGGAGCAGCGCGCGGTTCACAAATCCTCCCAGGCCACGCTGGCGGCTCCCTGAGCACGCTCTCAGCTTCAGCGGGTTTAAAAAGTCAGATATATAGGCGTTAAAAAAACATTCTTCTGGCTCAACTCGTGCCTCTGGGCCTTTACGTTCCCTCGAGTGAATCAGTCTGTCCTGTCGAGCCTCCATGACCCGGATTTGCCACCTGGAAATGCTGGGCCCAGAGCCCCTGCTTCCCAGGCCTGGCCGTGGCCACCAGCCTCATTGCCGGTGACAAGTGGCCACCATGGACTGGAGAGAGGGGCACAATCTGAAAGGGTAGATCCCAGAGGGCAGTGTGATGGCAACCATGCCCTCCCCAGGAAAATGCTTCGGCCGCCGGTGTCCCCCAAGGCCCTCTGGGCGCTCCGGTTATGGGCCCCTGGCACGTGGTTAGAACCAGGCCTTGCACGCTGGGGCTGGGGCTTAAGGTCCCTGCAGTGTGTCCTCAGGCGAATTGCTTAGCCTCTCTGAACTCCTAATTTCCTTGGCTGTAAGACGAGGTGATAGGAGAAGTCCCATCCAAGGGAATAAACAGAGGCCTGGGGAAGTCAGGGACACCTCCTAGTGGAGGTGGTGGCCCTGGAGGAGGGACAGGGCCTTCCTGGGCCTCTGCTCTGCTCTGTCGCCAGCCTCCTGCCAGCTCCTAGCCCAGCTGAAGAAGGAACCCCTCTTTGGAGGCGAGCCGGCAGAACCCCGGGAGTCATGCCGGCCATTCTGGTCTAGGTCCACGTCCCTGGACCAGTCGTGTGACCAGCGGGTTACAGTACGTCCGGGTCCAGGGTCTGAATCAGCTGGGAGCAAGGCGAAGTGGGGAGTTGCAGTCACAGTCTAGGGTCCCCACATCCAGCCATACCTGAAGCCACTTACCCTACACTCTTCCTGCTTACGTGCCCTGTGACCGGCTGCCATGAGGGGGCTCCCTGAATGCCAAAGGGATGAAGGGCCCCCGGGGCACATGAGTTATCCCTGAGACCCAGGGCAGGGCCCCTTTCTTTCCGCACAGCCCCTCTGCGTCCCCTGGAGGTGAGAATCTACCCGTTTGGTCTGCAGTTGGGCCCACGTTCCTCACCAGGACGACGCAAGCAGGCCTGATTCCAAAATGTGTGGTCGACTACCCCTCTCTGCTCACCCAGCACCCCCCTGCCCCAGGGGAGCAGACCCGAGCCACCTCAGACCCTGCCCTTCAGGCTTGGAGATTCACTGGTAGATCCTGGCCACCTGGCTGGTGAAATCCGTCCTAGAACGGGGGACACGTTGGCCCAAATGCACCCCATTCAGCAAGCTGGTAAGCGCCCGCTTATGCACCAGGCCCTGAAGCAGGTATAGGGGCCTCGCCAGGGTCTCTGCCGCGGAGGGAGACCCAGAAGCCGCTCAGGATGCTGAGTACACGTCCTAAAAGGATGAGCTAAGGGGGCGCCTGGGGGGCTCAGTAGGTTAAGCGTCCGACTTCAGCTCAGGCCATGATCTCTTGGTTCGTGAGTTCAAGCCCCACATCAGGCTTGCTGCTGTCAGCACAGAGCCTGCTTCAGATCCTCTGTCCCTACCCCCACCCCTGCCCCTTCCCTGCTCACACACTCTCTCTCTCTCTCAAAATAATAAATAAACATCACATAAAAAAAAAAAAAAACAAGCTAAGGGCCATGAGAAGGAAGATCAGGAAGGGGCTCGCTCTGTCCTGGGGACAGCGTAGAAGTGGTGGTCTGTGAGGCGGGGCTTGAAGAAGGATCAGGGTAGGCCAACACCTACCGAGTACATCGCTTTTCCCCGGCACTGCATTCTGCGTATTTTACGCAAGTTCACTCTTTATCGAGCCCACTTAACAGAGGAGGCAGTTGAGGCATAGGGAGGTTAAGTCACTCGCACAGGTGCTAACGGCCGATGTCGGGGCACCTGAGTGCCCGTGACCACCGTGCTGCTCTGCAGCGGGTGAGGTGGGTGGGGACCCGGGCCGGGTCAGGCGCCACCCCAACTCGTGGGCCACCCTCGTCCCCTGCCGTCTGCCCAGTGCCCAGCACAGCACCTGGCACGGAGTGGGGGTGGCACCAGAAAGTGGCCCGGCCCGGTGCTTCTGGCCTCAGAGGGAGGCCAGGCTGGGCTGTTTGTCCGGCGTGGGGGCTCCGTGAAGACCGTCCGTCACACACACGGCACACGAGCACGCGGCTTTCTTTTGTTTGCTAGGCCAAAATCGTCCACATCTCCCTGGACGGCCTGGGCATCTCCCCTCCAGAGGGCTTCCTCATCCGGAAGGGGCCGGGCAACTGCCACTTTGATTTCGCTCAAGAAATTCTCTTTGTGGACCACCTCCAGGCTCGACAGCTGCCCCAGCCGGCCCAGAGGTGAGTGGGGGAAGGCCCGGGAGTGTCCCCTCCCTGTCCTCAGGGCTGCCGGCTCCCCGCATCGCTCTGAAGTTTATACCTAAAGGTTCTGAAACGATGATCAAACGCGTTGCTTTTCAACTTGGCGGTTTTCTAAAGCTCAGCCGAGCCTCTCCGGAAGCCTGTGGGATGTACCCACCTTGTCTAGGGATGTTTGGGTTTCTCACAGTCTGGAGTGCTGGAGATTTTAAATGCTTCGTTGCACTTCCTGCTGGGAAAAGAGGTTCCAGCCTGCCTCCGTTCCAGAAATGCCCGCCGGCCAATTTGGGGAAGGGCCTTCTCTCTCTCTCTCGCTTGTTTCTCAGTTCCCAGTTTAGAAAGATTCAAAGACAAAATGAGAGCCTAACATTTTGTGGGTTCGCTGGTATTTCTTGGCCTCGGTCTCAGCTGCATTAGGCCCGTAACAATTTGTAAATGCCACGTTCAGTTAACTCATTTAAACCCCCTGATGTCCAAATGCCAGAGGCCAAGCTCACAAAACAAAATGAGTTTCCCTCCGCTGTGGCTGGGATCACTTGTTGGGCCGGTCATTGGGAACAGCCACTTAATTATAACATTGCCCTTGAAATTGAAGAAAACCAGCAAGGCTGGAGGGTACTGGCTGTGGACCGGGAGAAACGCCCCAGCCCCTTCCAAGTGCCGGCTCTGTTCTGATGCTTTGTATTCATCCTTCCACCCACCCTTTGAGGTGGGGATTATTATGCCCATTTTACAGATGTGGGAACTGAGGCCCCTGCTATCGAAGCCACTTGCTCAGGATCACAAAGCCAAAGCCTTCAGGGATGCCCCACCTTCCGCAGGCCTCCTCTCCCTGCCTGCCTCCCATCCCGCCCCACAACCCGGCCCCCTTGTTGCTCTCCCGCCACAGGACCTTTGCTCTGGCTGCCCCTCTGCTTGCAGGGTTCAGTTCTGACTCTGTGCGGCTGCCTCCTTCTTGGCTCAGGCGTCGGGTCCCTGACCACCCCCTAGGGTAGCCGGTCCCAGCCGGGCACTCCACCCCACCCTGGGTCTGGCCCAGCTGTCAGCACAGTGTGGACTCGCCTTGTTCGTGAACAGGCAGTGAGGCGGGGCTTGAAGGAGGATCAGGGCAGGCCGACACCTACTGAGTACATCCCTGAGCTGGGTGGTTAAGTGTGGACTCCGGAACCGGCCAACCTCAGGTCACATCCCACTTCGGCCGCCTGCCAGCTGTGTGGCCCTGAGCGAGTGACTTCACTTCTCCGTGTGCCAGTTTCCTCACCCGCACCCCAGGGCTGTAAGAGTACCCACCTCCTGGGGCTGTCCTGGGGAAGGAAGTGTCCATGCAGTCGCCTGGGAGGTGACTGAGTCTCCCGGAGTAGGACAGGACTCCACGTGGGCACACACTACATCGGGGAACCCTCTCCGGCCACAGCGTCTTCAAAGTCTGTCACCTGGGGAGTAAGCGGCCAGCGATCAGGGTAGTTGCAATCTCCTGCTTCCTGGTGCTGTTTTGTGGGTTTTTTTCAGGCTCAACACGCAAAGCCAGGAGCGGGCAAGCATGGACTACGAGGCACCCCTGATGCCCTGCGGCTGTATCCTCCCGCCACCTGTCTGCGTGTCCCAAGCCCTCAGGGGCCCTGTCCGGAACCCCAGGAGAGGGCTCGGCCCCTCTGGCAACGTTGGGGTTCCCGGCAGGCCGCAGCCCAGGAGCTGGAGCCCCACGCAGGGAAACCCGGGGGACCGTGGGAGGGTTGGTGGGTCCGCAGGCTCACTGGGTGCTGCTGGGGCGGGGGCAGCCACCCGAGTTCCAGATGCCGCGCCCTGGCCGGCTGATGTTTCAGGAAGCAGCACCCAGGACTCCAGCGGGGAGGGGCCAGAGAAGCTGGAACTTTCCGCAGGGCCTGAACTGGAGGCTGTCCTCGGACCCAGGCAGGGAGGAAGTAAAGATAGAAGTAAAGATAGCTCAAAGTCGCCGGACCCTTTCCTCGGCCTGGCCCTGTTCACACTGGGTGGCCTGTGTTAACTCAGGCCTCACCCCAGCCCTGGGCGGTGGAACTGCTAACACCCCCCATTTCACAGATGAGAAAACTGAGGCCCAGAGAGGCTAAGTAGCTTGCCCGAGGCCACATAGCTGGGAAGGAGTGAGACAGGTTAGTGAATGTGAGCAGCCTGGCTCTCTCACCAGTCCGTTCTTCTGGAAGGTCTGCCTGTGGCTAGGATATTGCCCGGAAGCCGCCACTCTGATTTCCTGCCCTGTCCGCCCCTGGAATGCTGGGAGCAGGCTGGGGACAGGGCTGAGGACAGGCTTGGTGCCCCCATTGTGCGACTCAGTCAGCAACGGCGGGTCGGTCACCCTGCCACGGCCCATCCCTCCTGGTGCTCAAGTATCCCCCCCACCCCCACCCCCTGCACACTTGAAGTAGATGGAGGAGAGAACAGGTGCTTCGTTCTTTGTCATTTTACGACCAGGGAAACTGAGGCACGAGACAGTTTGACTCCCGGTCACTTTGTTCGGCACGACCACACGATGGGTTTCTGGTGCAAATGGTCCTCCATCCTGCCAGCTCCCTCCCTCCTGTCTTCCTGTCTCCTGGGACGTGGAGGGAAGTTTTTAATTCTTGAAACACATGCATACGCGGCTTCCATTAAAGAGAATTTAATGCCACACATATTTGGATAGGTTTCAGTCTCCGTGCAAGAAAAAAATGATTTCCCCCCCCCTTCACCTGCATAAGCTATCCCAATATGATCTTTGCCATTGTCTTGCTTTGTTCTCAGAAAATTAAGCCTATTTTTCCTTAATAATGTGCCACAGTCATTTTTCAGTTCCAGCTCCTGACCAGCTGGGGTGACCCCTATTACATCGGTCTTACAGGCCTGGAGCTGTATGATGAGCGGGGAGAAAAAATCCCTCTGTCGGAAAACAGTATCCTTTCTAGGCAGAAGGGGGACCCCACCGTGACCAAAGGGAACGTGGGAGGGTCCGGGGCAGGAGAGGAGACGTCCCTGCAAGAACCAGACCCTGGGACTGAAAATGCCAGGGGACTCTGCTGACGGTCAGAGGCTGACTCTTGGGAGTCCCAAGGTAACAGGAGTCCCACAAAACAGAGAGCCCTGTGGCCCGGGGATTCGGGCGACGGTACCAACTGCACCCCCTCCTGGAGATCCACAGGTACTTTGGAGTCCCAAAGGCTCTGGCAAGGCCTGCAGGGAGCAGCCTGTGGGCCTGTGTTCAGCCCAGTGAATTCATTGACCATGGTCCTCTTTGTTCAGGGAACGCCCGCACCAGAACCTGCAAACTATTAGCCCACTGAGTTTTTAAATATTTTAGATTCGTTGCTAGTGTTCTGGAAAGATCAGGGCGTTTCACAGGAAGACCTCACTCTTCAGCAGCTCTTGAAAAAATTAGCAATGTTTGAGGCCACAGTCATGCACCACGATGATGGCTGGACCTCGGTATCCCCTTTCCCCCAAGCATGTCCTTATTGTTTCCTGCCAGGTCCCCCAGACAAATTGCTAATGTTTACTGAGGGCTCATTCGGTGAGGGCTTGTCCCGTGGTACCTGATTTGCCCTCACAACGGTCTCGTGAAGTGAGTGCTGTTAGCCCCATTTTACCAATGAAGACCTGAGACACAGAGAGGTTAAGTAACTTGCCCAAGGTCACACAGCATAGGAGTGAGGACCTGGGAGTCCGGCTCCAGAAACCATGCTCTGACCACTGAGCTGTCATGTGTCTTTGACATCACCTGCCTGACCCCTCTGGGCCTTTGCCCTGTGATCCCTGGCCCACCACAGGGACCGGCCAGAGCAGCTCCGACCCCAAAGCCTGCCTTGCACCTATGTGGGATTCCCTGGGTTCCAGCTGGATCCTTTTCTGATCCAACTTTTCTGCCCTTCCCGCGGTGACACCATCCTCCCCACCTGACAAATGATTGTTGGTGGTTTTGATTGTTGTTAGTGAGTCCTTGGATATGTAAGGCTGTGTTGATTTTACCGGGCACGCTCACATCCAGTGTCCTCTGAGAGCCTCACATCAATTCTGGGATGTGGAGGTTTTTAATTTTTTTTTAACGTTGACTTATTTTTGAGAGAGAGAGCGAGAGAGTGCAAGTGGGGCAGGGTCAGAGAGAGAAGGAGACAGAATCCAAAGCAGGCTCCAGGCTCTGAGCCGTCGGCACAGGGCCCGACGCTGGGCTCGAACCCACGAACCGTGAGATCACGACCTGAGCCGAAGTCGGCCGCTTAACCGACTGACCACCCAGGCGCCCCGGACGTGGAGGTTTTTATACCCATTTTACAGATGAGGAAACAGGCCCCAAGGTGCTCTGTGACTTTCCCAAGACCCCAGGTCAGAATGCAGAGCCAGCACCGGACCTGGTTTGTCCAGATCCGCGCTAACGTCCGGTATTTGAGGGGCCATAGCTGGGCCCGGCTCCCCCACCCGGTGCGTCCAGTCTCAGGCTGGTCCTCACATGCCGAGGCCGTGTCCCCTTGGAAAGGAAC
Source organism: Puma concolor (assembly GCF_028749965.1). NCBI lineage: Eukaryota > Metazoa > Chordata > Mammalia > Carnivora > Felidae > Puma > Puma concolor. Next base: position 20,391,301 of record NC_141682.1, on the reverse strand, counting down.
ACCTTAGCAGTTTGTCCTCCACTCTCCAAAGCGTCAGCCACAAATTCTGTTCCTGCCGCCAGCAGTCCGGTGAGACTGCTCTTTCCCCGCCATCTGTCTGCACGGCTCCTCCCCTTTCCTTGAAACTGGTCACCTCCTCCCCACACACCCACCCCTGTTGGCCTCTGTTCTCATTTTCCCTGGCATGTCTGATTTGGCTGTCGCTCTTCCGGCTGCCCAGAGCAGCGGACGGCCATTCTGCCCGCCAGCCCCAGCGTCCCCTGGGCCACGCCATCAGCGTGACGAGGCCAGCGGCCGCCAGGGTGGCACGCAGCTCCCAGCACACTGCTTTGGGTTATGGCAGCTTAGAGCCTCCCCAGATATCGCCGCCTTCCCCGACAGCGTGAACTCCCTGGAGGGCGTGTGCGGGGACGTCCGGACGCCCGACAAGCTCATCGACCAAGTGAACGACACCTGCGATGGCAGGCACATGTGGCTGGCTCCCATCCTGCCGGGCCTGGTGGGTTTTCGGGGACTCCCCGCCCCGGGGTGGGCAGGGCGACTTTGTGTCCTTGGTCTCCGTGACGTGTCTTTGTTCCAGGCGAGTGAATCTCCAACGAACCAAAATGCCCGAGGGCCGTCAGGGAGGCTCACGTCTAGCTAACTAACACTCTGACGGGCACTCTTCGGGGCAAGTTCTTTCTCGGTGCGCTTGGGGTGGTTGCGACAAGAGGCCGCCCACATGGGACTCTGGAGGGCCCGTGCAGCAGCCCCCTCTGTCCTCCCAGCCCCATCCTCTGGCCTCATTCCCTGTGTCCGCTCCGCCTTGAGAGCACCGGGCACCGGACCGCGACCTCTGGCCCCAGATCTGCCTGTCAGCTCTTCAGCGGACTCAGTTTTGCAGACCTCAGACCCTCCCACTGGTCCTGCTGGTCACCGGGGGACCTGGGGGTGGCCTTCACCCACCCGGCTAGAGAGAGAGGAGACAGGCCGGCCGGGCAGGTCGTTGTAGCCCCGCGCCACCCTCATGCCTAAGTATGCGAGTGCCGCAGGCCCTGGGGCACGCCTGTGACGGCGGAAGTGTCCCCTCCCCCTCCACGTGACTGGGCAGGAGGACTGGGAGGTACATTTGGCCCTCAGAGCACAGAGACAGCATCAGCAGCTCTGTTGGGGAGCTCTTCCAACAGTGTCCCCCGTGAGCCCCGAGCATCTGTCCCCCCTGAGCGGAGGCCAGCCCCACTGCTGCAGAGGAGAAACACGTAGGTCTCTCAGCCCTGAGACCCGGGCCCCACCCGCCCACGGCCATCTGGTGTTTGGCCAGCACGTGTTTTCCCGTCGTCTTTCACTTGGCTTTTGGTGTGAAGTCATCTGTCCAGCTGTCACTCTCCCAGCTGGACTCGAATGTTTGTTTGTTGTTGTTGTTACTGTTGTTGTTGAGAGAGTACAAGCTGGGGAGGGGTCGAGAGAGAGGGGGACAGAGGATCTGAAGTGAGCTCGGTGCTGAGGGCAGAGACCGACTCGGGGCTTGAACTCACGAACCCTGAGATCATGCCCTGAGTCGAAGCCGGACACTCAACCGACTGAACCACCCAGGTGCCCTTGGACTCAAATATTCGTATCTGCTTGAGCCCCTTGGGCAACTGAGTTTGAGGACCTTTATTATTTCCGTGGTGCAGTCAGAAGGCTGCCCCTGCCCCAGCAGTACCCTGACCCGCCCCCCTGCACTCCCGACATCCTCTGAGACATTCTGAGGATGGCTGGAGGCCGAGCCCCAGAGCCTGGGGCAAAACGGAGCCTGCAGCCTGGGGCCAGCACTGACTGCTTATTGCTTTATTCTGTCGTGCAAGGGGCCCCCTGATATTGGAGAGTCTTTGTGGGGGCGGCGGGGGCGGGCGGGGGTGGGGGAAGCCGAGGGTCTGACCTTAGTAGCTGATTCTGCCACTGATCCCCACACCCCTCCACCACCCCTGCGCCAGGCAGAGATTCAAAGACACATGCTGGAAATTATCCCACACTGCTCTCAGGGCCTGCGCCCTGCTGCTCATTTGTGGTTGGGGGAAAGGACAGATCGGGGTCAAGGCCGTGCTGATCGCCGGAGACAGTGCTCCTTGACCTGGGGCCCGCCCCCTTGGCCCGCGAAGCGTCTGGCCTGACCTGGGGGAGAGGGAAGGGCGCACCCAATTCTCCGCGGGTATTTAGATGAGGGCCACGCCAGGCCCGAGAAAACAGGCCCTCCCGGAGCCAGCTCAGCGGTTTGTTGCAAACGCAGCCACACGTGACCGGACTCAAGATGGGCTTCCAGGAGACAGAAGGCAGCGGGAGCCCCACGCACCGCGGCCCCCAGCAGCCCAGGCGCTGCCTCCCGCGCCCGCCCGGCTCACCCCTGCCCGCGTCTGGCGCCCCCCGCCCCGCCCCGCGCCTCTGTTTCCAAACATGCCCGTTTTAATGAGTTCTTGCCTCTGACAGGTGAACCGGGTCTATGTGATTTTCGATCTGCCTACCACCGTGTCAATGATCAAACTGTGGAATTATGCAAAAACGCCCCATCGAGGGGTGAAGGAGTTTGGCGTAAGTACTTATTAGCTGGGTTTTTTGAGATAATTATGCTGGTTGGTAATTAGGCTGCCGGCAATTACCATTCGTCGCCGCCGTTTGATTTACTCCTCTCCGTTGCTACCTTAGACACCACTGCCTGGTCCTCAGATGCAGGGAAATTCGCCGTCCCATCGTGAATTCAAAACCCGCCTCGAGTGATTTGAATCATCACCCTGAAAAAAAAAAACAAAAAAAAAAAAAACGAAAGTGGCTTTTCTTTCATCTTGTCTTTTCCAGTCATAGTGGTTTAGGGAGTTCTTCGCGCCGGGAGGCAACTCTGGGGCCGGGAGAGCCGGGGCCTCGGGGGCCAGAGGCGCAGAGTTGCCTCCCGGCTCGGCCACGTGGGCTAAAGGTATTTGAAGCCTCCCCGTCCCCGTCTGGCCGAGGGTTGCAAAGATCTGACACCATAACGCGGGCCGGGCTAGCGCGCGAGGCTCGGAGCAGTGACCTGCTTTGCCCGAGGCCGCGGTGGGGGGGGTCCCTCCCCCGGCCACACGGTGCAGCGCCTCCTCTGTCTGTCCAGCTCCTGGTGGACGACTTGCTTGTGTACAACGGGATCCTGGCCATGGTGGGCCACCTGGTGGGGGGCATCCTGCCCACGTGCGAGCCCACGCTGCCCTACCACACCATCCTCTTCACCGAGGACGCAGACGTGTGCCGCCAGGAGAAACGCACCGCCATCAGGTGCGCCCCAGGCCCGCCCCACGGCCTCCCCCGCCAGCCCTAACGGGGACGGACGGCAGGGGTCGAACCTTCCTTCCTCTCCCTCCCCCCCAGCAATCAGGTGGAGGATCAGGACGTCCAGATGATGAACGAAAACCAAATCATTACCAACTCGAAAAGGAAGCAGAGCGCGGTTGACCCAGGTCAGTGTCGCCTCTCGGCCCAGAGCGTAGCCCTCGGGAGTTAAGGCTGAACGGTCGGGAGCCAGCAGCCCCTGCCCACCCCTCAGACCCCTCCGCTCTGCCCAGGAGCCCACCTGGCGGCTGAGCTGGGGCTGTGGGGGCAGAACCCCAGGGGCAACGTGCTTCCCACGTCCCACAGGCGCCTGTGACCCAGTGTGGCTTCCTGGGAGGCAGGCCCTTGGGGCGCAGAGGGAAAAGGCCCCGAAGGGCAGACGTGCTGTATGGAGACGGCTAGGAAACCAGTGGGGGATGCAGGGGGCGAGGGCTTCCCAGAGGAGGTGCTGTTTGAGCTGCACCCTAAGAGATACGGGGAGCTGGCCAGGCAGAGGGGACAGCGTGGCAAAGGCCCGGAGGCGAGGCAGCAGAGTCGCTGCAGGGGAGGGGACGGGTCGGCGTGCGGGCGCTGGGCTCCGGGGCTGCAGGCAGTGGCCTGGGCCGGCCACCAGGACGGTCCGGACTTCACCCCCAGGGCGTGGGGCCGCCCTCGGTGACTGAGGCTGGGTAACGTCCACCCCTCTGTACTCTCCCCGACAGCACTGCGCCCCAAAACCTGCATAAGCGAGAAGGAGACAGTGCGACGGTGGCGGTGCTGACTGGCGGAGGAGGGAGAGCCGGGCCTCCCGACCAGAGCCGGGCTCTGTCACCGGCCCTGCCCAGCACCCGTGTCGCCCGCCCCCAGACCTCAGCCTCGGCAGCCTGGACTCCGGGGGCTGGAAGAAGGAGTCCCGTCGCGAAAGGGGACTCGCGTGGCACGGCCTTCCTCCGCCTTGCGGCTCGGGGGCTCCCTCCCGGGACACCCAGCTCGGTGCCCTCCCGCAGGACCCAGCAAAGCAGGGCCACACGCACTCACGCCTGTCCCTGCTCAGGCCCAGATGGTGGGGTGGCCGGGGAGGACTTGCTCCCAGCACGGAGTGTGGCTGTCCCGGGCCCGGGGTCAGGCCTCAGACCCCAACAGCAAGGGGAGGGGTGCCAGCAGCTCCCCGCCCCCCATGTCCCTCCGTCATCCGGGGTTCGGTGCAGCTGGGTGAGAGGGTGGGGCAGTTCCCTGGTCCCCCGAAGGTCTAGCCAGGGCCGCTGCATCCCCCTCACTCATCCCAGGCAAGGAGGACGGATCCCCGGGGACGTGTGTGTCTCACTGGGAAGAAGAAGGGGGCCATGCCCACCCGCCATGCTGCCAGGCCCACGTGGGACCCGCAGGTGGACAGCTTCACGCCCCAGAAGGCTCCGGACGCAGGGCAGGCCGAGGACCAGGGCCACAACCCCACCCTCGGGCCCCAGAGCCCACCTCCCCTTCCCCTTGAACTCTGTCTGGGGGAGGGCGGCCGCATCCCTGCGGTCTCACCACCGGCTTCTCTCACTCGCCTCCCCCAGTCTCGCCCGTGCCGGGCGCCCTTGCCTGCGGGCAGCGAGGTGTCTGGTGCCCCCACCCCTTCCCCCCCTCCCGGCAGCTTCCCCGCGAGTTGGAAATGTGCCTTGCACCCCCAGCCGAGTGGAGCTCAGAACGCATCTATTTCCATCTATGTAACAAGCCCGGATCAGGGACCTAATTGGTTTCCCAGTGGTGGGTAATTTCTCGTTCCAAATATTAATCCGTTGTTTTCCTGGCGCCCAGCCCGGCCCCGCCGCAGCGCTGTACTCGAAGTACGTTCCTATGCAACCGAGAGCCCGGCAGATACTTTATGAGCTTTGCAGCTTCCGCGGAGCAGCTATGCAAATGCGCTTTTCATTTGGAGCAGGGGGCCGATGCGAAGACAAGGAATTGTTTCTCCCGGAGAAGATCCATCATTGCTGCAGCTCCCCTGCTCACCTCCCAGATGGGGCGGGTGCCCCCGAGGCCTGTGGGCTCCCAGGAGAGCCGAGGCTTGGGGGGAGTCGGGGGCCGATCAGGCCGGCGCTTAGGGACCAAAACAGGTGCCACGACTTTAAAGGCTGTCACGGCTTCCCGTCCCCACCTGAGGCTGGGGCCCGGGTCAGACTGTCGGGGGGATTGCTCGAGCAGCGCACACGCTCCCAGAATCTCCACTGATGTTTATAATAATTGTATGCACCATGCAATTTAGGAGGGGGAGGAAAAAAAAGCTGTACAGGCATTAACTCCAAAATAAATTTCTATTTTTTTCTCTTGCAAGATCAATAAAAGATGTTATTAAGAATCTGGTCTGACGTGCTGGGTTCGGGGTCAGACGGAGGGAGCCTGTGCCGCCTCCAGGAACTGAGGCTGGCTGAGTGACACGGGGCAAGTCCCCTCTCTGAGCCCCCCCCCCCCCGTCTCCACCTGCAAATGGGGGCATGATCCTGGGTAGACGATACAAGCCCACACGTATGTAGTGGTTGTTTTGTGTCCGGCGCTCATTTAATCCACATAACAACCCCACGGGGTAGGCACTATGATGATCCTCCTTTTACAGATGAGAGAATTGAGGCACAGAGCGGTTGAGCGGCTTGCCCGAGATACACAGCTTTGGAAGCCATCAGTGCGCAAATCCTGGGGCAGCCCCAGGAGAGCTGAGGCGGGGTGAAATCCCCGGGTCGGTGGCCCTGCAGTTTCCCCGAGGCTTATGTGGATCCTTGAAGCCAAGCCCCCTACCCCCCCAATGTCAGACTCCTGGGCCGCCTCCTGTGGTTTCCGGCTCCCCTGCTTCCCTCAGAGGTGAGCCTTGGTTGGCGGCTCTTGGCATCTGGAGAGAGCCGCCCTCGGGGGGAAGAAGGCTTATTTGGGGGCCGGGTGTCTGGGCTACAGCTCAGGTGCCAGGGAACGCATTGGTGCCGAGCAGGGGGCCCCTCAGAAACCCCACCCCTTCCCCTGACCAGCCCCCCACCCCACCGCTTGCCTCTGAGCTCCTACCCAGACAGAGGGGCCCTGCCCTGCCCTGCCCAGCCACCCGGTGTTGGAGAGCCTCCCCCTACTGGAGGGCACGCAAGCCCTTCCGGCACTCCTGTGGGGTGGGAGGCCCGGGGGCCCTGCTCTGACGTCGTCAGGGAGCAAAGCTGGCCCAGGAGGGTCCCCTTAACAGGGCAGTGCAGGCCCCGACTAGGGGGTGATCGCGTCTCAGCTCCAATGGTCCGGAGATGCCTTCAAGGACTTTACGAGAAGCCAGAAATCCAGGTGTTTTTATTTTTTTTTTAATGCGAAAATCCAACTTTTAAATGTTGGCTCAGCTTAACCAAGCACACGCCAAGCGAGCCAAACGGGTTACAAGCCTTGTGTAGCCCACCCTCTACCCCAGGCCCCTCCCTGCCTCAGGATGAAGGCCAGCGCCCCTTCCCTTCCGGGTCCCCCTGAAAGCCGCAGTCCCCCCTCCAAGACCGTGGCTCCCCGAATGCCCCTCAGCTGGTTCCTCCCCAGGAGGTCCAAGGAGGGCGGGGATCATGCCTTCAGACCCCCCTGGGCACAGAGGCAGGGGTTGGCCCGGTGACCTGTGCGTGCTGGAGGTGACAGTCCCCCCTCCCCCCCCAGCATCCCTGGTGGGAGAACAGAGGCGAATCCTGGTCCCTGTTCAGCCCCGGGGAATAAGTTTCCACAAAGCTATCCCTGTGGGCTCCGGGCCACGCCCACACCCGGTCGTGGGTCACAGCTCTCGGCTGACAGGAGAGTTCCAGAAGAGCAGCAGGGGCTCCGGAGGAACCTCCCCGCAGGCCTCTGTCCCCACCTGCTTCTGTTTGTTCATTTGTCTCCGGACGGTTCCGGCCCTGGACCCACGACCTCGGAAGGACCCACGTGGTCCCCAGGAGACCACCGGGGCTATTTCCGCAGTCAGGAGGCGGAGCGTTTGCCGCGACATCCTGGGTCCCTCTCCAAGCCTCACCTCCCACCCCACCTAGAGTCCCTTTCTGAGGCCCCCGGACCCACTTGGCCTCTGAGCAAAACAGCGGAACACCGTCTGGCGGCTCAGCCCGCCCGGGTCCGGTGGCTGTGCGGGGTCTGGGTCCCATTACTCACGGCCACTGGAGCCCGGGCACAGGCTCTCCGGGACACCACACCCCCACAGCCCCTCCGTGTCAGGCCCTGCCTGCTTCCCTCACCGCCGCGGCCCTGCAAGGCGCCAGAGCCCGCGCGGGTGACGGTGCCGTCGGGCCCGGCGGGGTGGGGGTGTGGGGTGCCGGGCCGCCTGGCCATCCAGAGGGTTCTCCTGGGGCCACGCAACTCAAGCCTCTGGGGTCCGGTCAGCAACAGGCCCAGGCCCGGGGCCAGAAGAGGCAGACGTGGCCTCTGTCCAACGGGTCACATGTCCCCGTCCCTGGACCTCCGTGTGATGCGAGGCGTTCATGACACCACCGCCAGGCCCCCAGCCTCCGGGAAACTGCTCCGCTCACAGCCGCTGCCGGAGGCCGACCTCTGGCAGTCACCTTTCACGACACCACCACAAAAATACCAACTTCAACCCCCGCACCTCCGGCCTCCGTCGGCTTCCCTTCCCAGACAGCAGGCGGCCGGCAGTGCCTGTCTCGGGGAGCTCTGGGCACCTTAGAGTACCTCCCGGAGGGCAGACACACCGGCCGAGTCCCACGACTAAGCCCATTTGCCGGGTGTGCAAACTGAGGGTTTCGTAATGAAATCGTGTCGTTGGGGCTCAGGACTTCAAGGCCGCCCAGCACGGGGCCCGGGCTCCTCACCAGAGTCACTCAGCGCCACCTTCCACCTGACCTTCCAGACCTTCGGGATGATCTCCCGGCCTCAGCTGGTTGGTCCACGAGGGGCAATGGCCTTAGAGCAGAGGCGGATGTTTTAGCCCATCTCCTCCTCCCCTCCTCCCCCTCCTCCTCCCCCTCCTCCCCCTCCCCGCCTCCTCCCCCTCCTCCTCCCCCTCCTCCTCCTCCTCCCCATCCCCCTCCTCCCCCTCCTCCCCTCCCCCTCCCCCTTCTCCCTCCCTCTCCTCCCCCTTCCCCTGTCCCTCCTCCCCTCTCCCTCCTCTCCCTCCCCCACCTCCCCTCCCCCTCCTCCCCCTCCTCCTCTGCCAGCTCCTGCCCCTGCTCTGTTCATTCTCTCCACCCCCGGCCTCCTCTCCCCAACCCTCCCTGCCTACACCCCCCCATGCCGCCCACACTCAGCCTGGAGGTTTCCAGGGGGATCAGGAGGGTCCGAGGACGGGGGCTTGGGATAATGGCACTTCTCCCGCACCAGACCCCCTTCCTGACCCTTCCCGGTGGCCGCCCACTCCCCTGCCAGGCCTCTGGCATCAGCCCAGCCACCAGCCTCCCTTAAGGCAGAGGCTCAGACGGTGTCGGTCCACGACGAAATGTGGCCCCAAAAGCAATTACCCGGCTATGGCGGGCGGGGCTGTGTGGGGACAGGGCAGAGGTCCCGCGCCGGGATTTCCTGTCTGTCCGTGCAGTAAATCCCCGCACGGCGGAGATTGGTTTTTCCTCATGACTGATGGTCCCCGGCCGGGCTGAGTTTGTCCTCAATCCTGCGGCGAGATCGTCCACCGGTGCGCGGAGCGATTCGTTCACTGCCCACAGCCCTTGAGCGACGGGTGAGCGGAGCTAAGCTCCAGCCCCGCCCCGCCCCCCAAGCGTGTGCCTCGGGCCGCGTCTCCGGTGGTTTGGGGTCACGGATTTTTCTAATTCAGCCACTCAGAGGACACCTGTTCCTGAGTCCCGCCGCTGCCCCGTGCGGCCTACAGTCAGTGTCCCTGCCTGCACGACGTCAAAGCCCAAACAGGAGCCGCAGAGAAAAGCCAGCCCAGCCCAGGCGGCCCTCGGGCCCTCGTCCGTCCCCAGGCCACACTATGGCTACTTACCTCGTCCCCGGTGCCCCCGCAGCCTAAGCCCCCACCATCTCCCACCAGGCCCTGCTGCAGTCCCCTCTCTGGTCACCCTGCCCCCGCCTTGCACCCCACCTCCCAGGCCTTCCCCGCGCCCAACCAGGAGGAACTTGCCCAGATGCAGAGCTGACCGTGTCCTCCTCTGAAAAGCCTCCTGCCAGTGGCTCCCTGTGGCCTTCCAGGTGAAGGGCGCACTTTGTGCAGTAACCCACACGCCTCGAAGGCTCTGACCCCCGACGACCAACTGCTCCACAGCAGACCTCGTGCCCTCAGCCTGAGCTGCAAGCGCTGTGTCCTGTCACAGCGCCGCACCCAGCATTCCTCTCAACCCCAGGGCCTTTGCACAGGCTCTGGCTTCTGCCCAAACTCCCTGGCGGCTTCCTTCCGTCCCTGCTGCAATGGCCCTTCCTGAGAGGCCCACCCTCAGGGCTCCAGCATAAACCAGGCCTCCCCTGGGGGTGCTTCCATAGCATTTCCCCCACTCGGAGGTGATACTTTTGTTGCTAGAACTATTTGAGTGGTCTCTGTCTCCTCACTGGAATAGAAACTCCACGAGGGTGAACATCAGGTCCTCCTGACTCACCGCGGCAGCTCCAGGGCGCCGTCATGCCTGGCGCATAGAAGCCGCTCAGCCGGTAGTTCCCGGATGAAGGGGGCCCACCGCAGGTCGGGGGTGGTCTCGGGATCCGAACTGACTCTACAGCCTCTGGTACTTTCCTCTGTCGCCACCTCCTCCAAGGGGATGAGCCTCCCCAGCATGACTTGTCCTCGGGCCTGGCACCGGGCACGTGCGGACACAGGGACGGGGCCAGACGCGTCCAGGCCCAGCGCACGCCTCGGGGCCGGCGGGCACACGCACGTACGGATGGGTGCCGAGCCGACCCCCTTGTACGGGTGCGCGTACAAAGCGCTGACTCAAGCTTGTACGATGCTGGTGTGTGCACGTGAGCCCAGGGGGTGTGGACCCAGCGACGCGGGGCGCGGGCATCCAGAGCAGACGGCTACGTGCTCATCCGGGCACTTCCCGCCTTCAAACACCGCCCCCCCCGTCCTCCCTCCCCGCCCCCCCCGGTCCTCCCTCCCCGCCCCCCCGGTTCAGGCAGACGGTGGCATTTGCCCCCTGTGTGAACACAACCCTCCCAGTAACTCTGGGTAGGGACCCACTGGGACCACGCATCCGGCCCACCTGCAAATGCTTCCTTTTATCTCACCAGCAGGCTTCCTGCTGCAGGCTCCACGGGCCTGAAAGACAGCTCGTTCTCCCCTCCTGCCCAACAGGTGCCCAGACAGAGAGGAGGACTTGAAGCCAGAGTGGCCCCGTGAGCCTCCTGGCCCGCGCAGGGGGTAAGAAAGGCCTTGGCTTGAGCCGTCCGCACACCATAATCACAAACTACTTGCACGATTATTTATTGAATATTTTTCTTCAAGCCAGCTCTGTCTTTTTTACTTAAATGCCTATTTTTGGTTTCATCCTAAGCAACAGCGTCTGTGAGATCGTGACACCGATGTGCCCGTTACACGTTTTTTCCTAATACACATGTACATGAACACAACTATTAAAATAGGTTGAAATTTTGCCTACGTGTCAATTCAGATCATCTCCTGGACGTCTGTGGTCCGGCCGCCAAGGACAGAAGGACCTCGGGTGAGAAGGAAGGACCCCAAGATGCCGGGTGCCCTGGGGGCCCAGCCCCACGTCTACAAGTGGTGTCTCCTTGCCCAGAGGCCAAATCCCCAACTCCTTGCCCTGACGTTCAAGACCTTTGTAAGGGGACCCAATGTCCCACCCAGAGCCATTTCCCTGAGAGCCCCACACAGTAGGTCTGCAATATTTGCCAAATGAATGGAAAATGGATTAATGAATGGCCCACGTGATTAGTCAACGCATGCATAATGAATGAGCACACACCTCCGCGGGTGTCTGCTGGGATCTGAGACTCAACTGAACCCGCGCCTGACCCAAGCCCCAAATCTGAGAGTCTTTGCCAACTTTCCCTTCCTCCCACAGCAGTCTGTTGATTTCTGCCCCCTGACTAGCTCCTGAATCCGCCCTCATGGTCCCATCCCTTGGGGCCACCGTGCAAGCCAGACCACCCTCTTCCCTCCCCTCGAACATCGTAGGATAAGGGGGGGGGTGCGGTGCTCAGGAAGCACCAAGCTTCCCAAGGAGGCTCCGTGTCCTTCTGCCTGGCTCCCCTGTCCTCCTCACACCTCGTGGCTCTCCCTTCTCTCCACACCTGCCGTCTAGACTGTTGTAAAGTTCCTAGAACATTCCAGCTTTCTTCCTCTCCATGGAATGGATGTCTTGCCTACCTGACATCTAGACAACCTTCTTTTTCCCAAAGGAGCCCTCCTGACCACCATCTCCTCCTCCCTCCCCCAGCAGGTGCTGCCTTTGGCACCCCCCCCCCCAGCCCCTAACTTTCCCTCATCGAGAAAAGAGCAAACACTAACAAAGCACTCACTATATGCCTGGCTCTGTTCTAAGTGCTTCACGTGTATTAGCTCACTTAACCCTCATGACAGCTGTAAGAGGTAGGTATGATGATTATCCCCATGTGCCCATGGGGAGGAGGCACAGAGAGGTTAGGTCACTCGCTTAAGGTCTCAAGTGGAGGAGCTGGAATCTAAACCCAGGCTGCCTCGGGGCGCCGGGGGGCTCAGTCGGTTAAGCGTCCGACTTCCGCCTAGGACACGATCTTGCCGTGATGAGTTCGAGCCCCGCATCAGGCTCTGTGCTGACAGCTCAGAGCCCGGAGCCTGTTTCAGATTCTGTCTCCCTCTCTCTCTGCCCCTTCCCCACTCTCACTCTGTCTCTCTCTCAAAAATAAATAAACATTAAAAAAAATTGTTGGGGCGCCTGGGTGGCTCAGTCGGTTAAGCGGCCAACTTCGGCTCGGGTCGTGATCTCGTGGTCCATGAGTTCGAGCCCCGCGTCGGGCCCTGTGCTGACAGCTCAGAGCCTGGAGCCTGCTTCAGATTCTGTGTCTCCCTCTCTCTGACCCTCCCCTGTTCATGGTCTGTCTCTCCCTGTCTCAAAAATAAATAAAACGTTTAAAAAATTAAAAATAAATAAATAAATAATATTGTTTTTAACCCAGGCTGCCTGGCCCTGGAGTCGGGCACCACAACACCACCGTACAATAACCATCTGTCTGGTTATCTGTCATGCCCACCCGTGAGGACAGACACCCTGTCTGGATGGCTCAATATCCTATCTCAAGTGCCTCCTGCAGTCCTTGACACATCGTAGGGGCACAAGGAGCTATATCATTGGATAGATGGATACACGGCTGATTAAATAATGAGGGTGGGTCCTACGTGAAAGGAAGATGGATGAACGTCTGATACAGGAAGGATGACAACTGGTAGATGGATGATGGATGCATGGCTAGAAGGATGGATGGATGGATGGATGGATGGATGGAAGGATGGAAGGATGGATGGATGGAAGGAAGGATGGATGGATGGAAGGAAGGATGGATGGATGGAAGGATGGATGGATGGAAGGAAGGATGGATGGATGGAAGGATGGATGGATGGATGGATGGAAGGAAGGATGGATGGATGATGGATGGATGGATGGAAGGAAGGATGGATGGATGGAAGGAAGGATGGATGGAAGGATGGATGGATGGATGGATGGAAGGAAGGAAGGATGGATGGATGATGGATGGATGGATGGATGGATGGAAGGAAGGATGGATGGATGATGGATGGATGGATGGAAGGATGGATGGAAGGATGGAAGGATGGATGGATGGAAGGATGGATGGAAGGATGGATGAATGGATGGAAGGAAGGATGGATGGATGGATGGAAGGAAGGATGGAAGGAAGGATGGATGGATGGATGGAAGGATGGATGGATGGAAGGAAGGAAGGATGGATGGATGGATGATGGATGGATGGATGGAAGGAAGGATGGATGGATGGAAGGAAGGATGGATGGATGGATGGAAGGATAGATGGATGATGGATGGATGGATGGAAGGAAGGATGGATGGATGGAAGGATGGATGGGTGGATGATGGATGGATGGATGGATGGAAGGAAGGATGGATGGATGGAAGGAAGGAAGGATGGATGGATGATGGATGGATGGATGGATGGAAGGAAGGATAGATGGATGGATGGAAGGATGGATGGAAGGATGGAAGGATGGATGGAAGGATGGATGGGTGGATGGATGGAAGGATGGAAGGATGGTGGGTGGATGGAAGGAAGGATGGAAGGATGGACAGATGATGGATGGATGGAAGGAAGGATGGATGGATGATGGGTAGATGACGGATAATGGATGGATGATGAACGAATGATGGGTGGATGGAAGGGCAAAGAACATTCTCTACTTGGGGGAAAGCTCTAGAATTCCTTCTGGGAAGAGAGGAGGCTCTGGTTCAGACCCCAATTCTGCCATTTGCTAGCTCTGTGATCTTGGGCAGGTTACTTCATCTCTGTGACTCTAAGTTCTCTCATCTTTACAATAGGCCTGTTTCCCCAGGCATCTGAGCCCTAGGACTTGATGTAAAGGTAGCTCCAGACACAGGGCAAAGGGTCCCCAGGGGGTCAGGGCAGCGTAGGGCCCGGGCTTGAGGGCCCGTCTCCCAAATTTTCCACCTGCCTGACCCACCCCCACCTCGCCCACCCTCCGGAATCCAGGGCGGCCTGCCAGCTGGCTCCACCCCGACCCAACCCCCTAGACCCAGCTACACTCTGCTCCCCTTCCTTCCCGAACCTCAGTGTCTGGCCCTGACCCCAGCACACTCAGGCCGTCTCACCTTCAGGTTCCTGGAGGACCCGACAGGGTGGGGCCACGGGGGGCAGCCACAGCCCAGAGAGCAACTGGCCTCCACACACAGCAAGACGACAGGTTCAACAAGCATTTATTGTGGCCCTGCCATGTGCCTGCTGTGTGACCCCCTCCCCCCCTGCGGAGCCAGCGCCGGGAGGCCCCACCCACTCCCTGCCTCGCCACCGCAGGGCCCCTCCTGAACTTCCTGGCCGGCCCTCAGTGGCCGATGACCTTGCCTCTCCTGGCGTCCCAGCTGCACCAAACAGGGCGCCGCATGTGACGGCAGCAAGGGTCAGGAGCTGCTGTCCCAGAGTCGCCGTGCGCAGCCCTGCGCATTCCCTCGGGCCACCCCGGCTCCATTGCCAGGGCCCTGAGCCCCAGACAGCGGTGGGAAGGGCAGGCCTGCGTCTCCCACACAGGCTGGATCAGTTCACAGCACACGGGCCGGGTCTCCAGGGGCGCCAGACCGGTGGCCTTCTGGCAGGGGGCCGGTTCCGACGACCGCCTGAGGTCCGGGGGCCAGGCTGGGTCTCGGTCACACCCAGTGCCCCAGGACCCAGCACTGACGGTTCAGCTCCGGCATCTCGTGAGCGGAGCTCCGTGGCCAGGAATCTCCCATGTGTGGGTGGTGTCCTGCCAAGAGACGGGGCGGTCAGTGCCGTCGGCCGCCCCCCCGCCACCCACACGCCCGCTGCCCGCCGCCGGCACCCTCCTCTCACACTCTCCCCACCCGCAGCCCACCCGCCGTCCCACACCCACCCGCTCGTGGCCCTGCCACCTGTCAGCACGCCCGCACCGCCCATCACAGCGTCCTCCTCCCCCCGCCCCCTCGACGCGCCCGGCGGCCCCGCTGCCCTCATCCCCATCCACCTGCAGCCCGCAACACCCGCACCCTCCGCCCCCCCTGCTCGCTTGTCCACTTCCCAACCTGCCGCCGCGTCCGCTAACTCTCCGCCGTGCACCCATCCGCCAATGTTCCATCCGCCTGCCCTGTCCCCCCCCCCCCCGCCCCGCCCCGCCGTCCCGCAACCACCTCTGCACGTACCCGTGTGCCCACCGCCCCGTCAAGCATCCCTGAGCTACACTGCGTGGGAGGGCGAGAAGGAGAACAGTGTCCGTGACTCCTGCACCGAGGGAGGGGGAGGGCCCGGGGGCACCCAAAGTAACTGTGAGCAGCTTCCTGGGCCAAGGCAGCTGGCAGAGACCCCACCACGCCCCTTCCACCGCCCGCTGCTCCCAGGGGCCCCGGGCCAGCGGAAGGCCGGCTGCTCTCGCCCCAACCCGGGTTTCTCTGGGTTCTCACACGCTCACCGCCTTCTAACACACCAGACCCACCTGCTCAAACGTCCCTATACCTACTGTGTGTCCAACCCCCCAGGCCCGGCTCCCCTCTCCCCTCCCACAGGAGGGCCCTGCCATCTCTTTGCCGCCCCTGGGTGTTTCGCTCATCTCGGAGCACACACCCCAAGCGGCAGTCCCCAGCTCTGCCCCCGTTAGGCCCTGAGCTAAGGAGAACGATGGCTTGACCCGTGGCAGATGCTCCGTGACGGATCAGAGCCGGAGGAGCCAGAGAGGGAAAACAGAGGGAGGAGAGACGGGCCGGAAGACCGGAGAGAAAACCAACAGCGACCCGGCGTTCACGGTCTATACCCTACTTGATTCCAGCCTCACAAGCCTGTGAGGTAGCAACCCCATTTTACAGATGAGGGAACTGAGGCTCAGCGGGCACAAGCAGCGGTCTCACGATTCACAGCTATGGTAGAGCCGGACTCAATCAAACTTCCACATTAAAGATGTTTGCTCCGTGTTCTGTTCCCCTCGGAGCGCTCGTGGATGCTCAGACATTCCTGTCATCCTTCGGGGTCAGACGGGCCCTTTGTAGCAAGCCCCCTGGAGGTGGGAATTCCTGCTGAGGCCAAGCCCCCTGCTTGCACACCTCTTAAGACAGGCAGCTCATTACTCCTCCTGCACCCCCCAAGCAGCTCTATTGGGACAGTCTTCCTCATGACAAAGGCCGGAAGGGAACAAGCAAAGGTGAGGACGGTTGTGCCCATTAGGGGGTGGGGGACGGTTGTGGGTTTTGTTCTGTGTTTTTGCTTTGACTTTTTGGTTTTTCCTTTTTTAATTAAAAAAAAAAATTTTTTTAACGTTTATTTTTGAGACAGAGAGAGACAGAGCATGAACGGGGGAGGGGCAGAGAGAGAGGGAGACACAGAATCTGAAACGGGCTCCAGGCTCCGAGCTGTCAGCACAGAGCCCGATGCGGGGCTCGAACGCACAAACCGTGAGATTGTGACCTGAGCCGAAGTCGGATGCTTAACCGACTGAGCCACCCAGGCGCCCCTGACTTTTTGTTTTCAATATTTTTTAATGCTAGTGCTTTGCTAATTTTACCGTATTTTAAAAAGGGTACGAAATATTTGGCAAACATTCTGGAACCGTTTGGCCTCAGGAAAAACATTTGTTTTGGCCCCAGTCACCGAAATAGTTGCATTCTTTGGAAGCAAATGCTGCCAAGATTATAGGTGTTTGGATTTTTTTAAAAAAATCTAGAGGCAAATATTTGATGTGCAGAAAGATTTGATTGTTTTTCTAAATGAATATTTAAAAGTGATCGTGGCTGCTCTTACCGTTGCCAACAGGCAGAACCCCGGAGAATTTGTTGGAACAGAGACGTGATCATGCGTTCTGAAGGAAAAAGGAAGGCCATGATCCCTGCCCTTCCTTGAGTTAAAATCAGGCTCCTTGTCTCCTGGATCCAGAGGCCAAATCACTGAGGACTGGGCCCCTCCTTTCCTCCTGGGGCCCAGAGTCATTTACAGTGGAGAGCAGGGATTCTGTCCTCCCCATGCCTGAGGAGGTCCCCCCACTGCCACTCCAGGCCACCATGACCTTCTCTTCCCTTCTCTCAGTCTCTTTACTTTTTGGCTAGTCATCAGCCAGTGCAGGCAAAAGAGCACCTTATGCTGTAGATTGCAGAATCCCACGTCAAAATGTCAACGAGGCCCAATCAGATGACATCAGTGGGTGAAGCAGCCAGAAGGGGCCATTCTTCAGCTCTGGCCAACTGTTGCCATGGAAGATGGGCCCTCAGATTTTCCAAAAAGTTTAGAGACAATGAAAATCAGAATTTCGTAATAAAATCTCCTGGCTTTAAATAATGACCATGGACGCTTTTAAAACCATCTGTGGGCCAAGCGGCATCTCTCAGGCTGGACTCGGTCCCCACGCACAGGAGGCCATTTCTGACCTCTGACTATTTCCCCGCCTGCATTTTCGTTCCAGGCTCTGTTCCGTGGCTTTACACATTCTGGTCCCTTGGCCCGGTGCCCTTCCCTGCTGTTCTCTGGCTATTGAGTGCCCCATTTGTCTTTCAAAGACTCCCCCCCCACCCGCCCGGAAGAATTCCATGACCTTATAGGCACAGGCCTCGCTCCCTCCTCTGTGTTCCCACAACACGGTGCAGATCTCTTCTCCCTGGGCTTGTCACTTCGTGTTAATGAGGGTCTCCCCGGCTAACCTGGGGACTCAGTGCAGGCGGGGACCGGGGCTGCTGTCATCCTGGAGCCTTTGGCCGCCAGCACCTGGCCAGGCACAGAGCTAGTCCTGAGCTGACTTTTTATAACAAACGAAGAAACCATGCGGGACGAGGATGGAGCGATTCTTAAGCTTGGAGAAAGAGCTCTGCCTGCCGCTCCTATTCGGAGATGCTGTACGTTATGAGAGGCTCTTTGGTCAGTCTCTCCTTTTTTGGACCCAGGCTGAAGGGGAAAGACTATACTTGCAGTCTGGCAGTCAAAGGTTCAAATCAATGGGGCGCCTGGGTGGTTCAGTCGGTTGAGCATCTGACCCTTGATTTCAGCTCGGGTCACGATCTCACGGCTGTGAGATTCAGCTCCACATCAGGCGCACACTGAGCGTGGAGCCTGCTTAAGATTTTCTCTCTCCCCATCTCTCTGTCCCCCGCCCCCCATGCGTATGCTTTCTCTCTCTCAAAATAAAGATTTTTTTTTTTTTTGTTCAAATCCAGGCTCCACTGCTTTCAAGCTGTGTCAGCTTTTTTTTTTTTTTTTTTCCCAAGCTGTGTGACTTTTGACAAGTGCCTTCTCTCTGAGCCCGAAACGGATGTGGGTTACAAAGGGGTCAGCAGGCCCAGCGGGCCCCCTTGCTAGAAGTCCTTCATTATCTGACTTCAGACAGATGTGGAAATAGCAAAATACCAGCACTAGAGAGGATCTGGATTCAACCACCTCTCTTCACAGATGGGGGAGCCAAGGCTCCAGGGGGTGGTGGGGGGCAGGGGGAGGGGGGAAGAGATCTGTCCAAGGTGCCACTCAGAGGGTTGATAGCAGGTACTGTGTTTTAAATTCCCTTGGAAGCTCCCAGGCTTAGCAGAGTATTTGGCCCAGATGAACATGAACATATTTAATGTCCTGTCTCTTCGGTCCTAACTTCTCCATCGTTCAGTGGAAAATCATTGTCACGAACTCCCTCAAGGCACCTAGATCCCAGGGGATCAGCTCTTAGCTCTGCTGAATTGTGTGCAGTCACATCCTCTGTTCTGGAACGGATTCATTGAGTTGGAAGGGCCCTTTAAAGCCAAGAATGCCGATGCCACCACACAGGTGTCAAAAGGGAAAGGGGGGCACTTATAGGGGATGTAACTTGTCCAAGGTGCTCTGAAGCTGGTAGAGGAATTGATGACGGTGGGCACGTGGCTGGGATTGGCGTTTCTGACCCCACAGCAGCCCAGCCCAGAAGAAACAGACGATCGCCAACACCCCCGCCCCGTCCCATCAATCCCCCCACATGCGCTCTCCAAGGTGCTGAAAGCCTCTCTTCAAGACTCATGGCCCCACCCACAGCCTAACCTCGAACTCTTTCCTCTAGAAAGAGATGGGATTAGGGGAGTGATGAAGAAATGAATCAAGGTTGGCACTGAGGTGTCTGGCTTTGGGGGCCCTTCAGCTAGTGACGCTATCATCCCTTTGCCGTTCCTAAAATGTCACCACCTTGGCGAGGGCACTATGACTGCCTCTCCAAGCCAACCCTGCTCCATAAATCTGTATCCTGAGGGCACTTCAGAGACTCTGGCATATTTGGTAATATCCATTTACTTGATTCCTCCCAGTTTCCCCTACGAGGCTCTATGTGACATGAGGACACAGACTAGCTCTGCTGTTCTTACTACTGTGTCCCCAGCACCTAGCCCAATTCCAGGGACGGGATTGATAATGCAGATCTGGGGAGAAGAGCAGGTGTGTGAGAGATCCATGTGGAGGGGAGGCTGGATTTTGTCTACCTTGGGGGCAGCTTGCCTTAGGAGCCCAAATGGGGGCCTCATCCTTATCCTCGCTGGAGTCCATCTTCTTTTTTTACATATAAAGGTATTTTTTTTCTTTGGGTATTTATTTATTTTGAGAGAGAGAGAGAGAGAGAGCATGTGCACAAGCAGGAGAGGAGCAGGGAGAGAGAGGGATAGAGACAATCCCAAGCAGGCTCTGTGCTCTCCGTGCAGAGCCTGATGCAGGGCTCAAACCCACGAACAGTGAGATCATGACCTGAGCTGCAATCAAGAGTTGGATGCTTAGCCAACTGAGCCACCCTACCCCTGGAGTCCATCTTCTGGGGACCCCATGTTTCTTGGGCCATAACATGCTCCTCATCTGTTTTCCACACTTGGGATCAGGTTGAGTCCACTTAACCTTCCACCTCTCCCAGGACCACTGATTTCTTCATTCTCTTATCAAACATTTGTTGGGCACCTACTGTGTGTCAGCCTCCATGCTGGGTGCTGGATCTGCATACCTGGGTGAGACATCTGCCAGTGCTAGTGAGGGAGACAGACACGCACCGGAGGAAATGATGAGGGCACACGTGTCCCCAGCTCTCCCAGTGTGGCAGGACCCATTCACTGTGCCTCATGTACACGGGCTCATTTAATCCCCTGAAATATGAGTGACGTGCCATTACTATGCCCATTTTACAGATGAGGAAAGTGAGGCCCAGACAGGCTAAGTCATTTGCCCGAAGTCTCACTGCTGGATTTCAACCCAGGCAGCCTCCAAAGGCCGAGCTTGTAACCACCATAAAACCCCACCTTATAGACATGAGCCTCAGGGCAGGAAAAATGCAGAGGTGAACATGACCACCTCTGGCAGGGGGTGAAGAGGGCCCTGGCTGCCATCCCCAGACCTTTGAACTAGACTTGGAAAGCAACGTGAAACACGCGATTCCACTGGTAGGGTTTGTTTTTCGCCAAGCAGAGGAAGGGAACAGGTCTTTTCAGGCAGAAGGAACAGAGTGTGAAATAGGTTCTTGGCAGGTAAATGAGGTTTTCAGGAGGTGTGAAAAGCCTAGCAATGTTGGTGGCGAGCAAGAAGGTCTGTGTGGCTGGAAAGCGGGGTGAACGCGGCTGGCGGGGTGAGGCGTGGAGGGCTGTGGTTGCCAGAGTCGCTGGGTGCCGGGGGGTAAAAGGCCCAGCAATGCCCCCTCAGGGGGACAGGGTTCATCTGCCCCTGGGGTTTGCACCTTATCATCAGACTTCCCTGATGTGGATTCCTCGGCCCTGCCCCAAACCAAGAAAGTGGAATCTCCAGGGATTTCTGTATTTTGACAAGAGCCCCCGGCGTTTCTTAGGACCAGGCGCCCCTGGAGGAACACTGCCCTGGGCAGAAACGGTCATGGACTAAGCTAAATCATTCACCAGAAGTGTGCTGATGGCCGACAGTGGGCTAGGCACACAGATGCGGTGAGGAGGCCCCGTCCTCCTGGTCTCTCCATTCTAGTGGGGAGACACTTAGCAAAGAAGGATTCCGAGAGGGATGGATGGCGGAGAAACAAAGCGGGGATGGGATGGGGGGCGAGAAGGCCTCTTTGGGAATGTGCAGGAGGGGTTGGCATGGTGCCTGACACCCGCCATGGGAGCCAGCACGGGAGGTTTTGGAGCTAGGAAGGGATGGGGGTGGGGGGAGACAGGATCAAAACTGTGTCTTAGGAGGACGGATTGGGGAGGAATTGGCCCTAGAAGCAGCAGTTTCCATCCAGAAGCCACTGAAGAGCCCGACCAAGTGACAAGATGCAAACTCGCTCCCGGCCGCAGCTTCAGGGGGACAGGTGTTGGCTCCCGGCCGAGGACTGCTCCGAATCTGGTCCACAGAGCAGCAAGAAACAGTATCACTTGGGACCCCTTGGGAATGCAGACTCCCAGGCCCCGCCCAGCCCTCTTGAGCCAGAAACTCAGAGACGGGGTCCGGCAATCTGCATTTTAAGGAGCCACCCGGGTGATTCTGGTGTCAGCGCTGGCCTGGATCTCTGAGCCCCCAGTGCCGGGGACTCAGATGTCTCCAGGCTGCACACCTGTCTGGTGCCCAGCGACTTGGCGTTCGTATTTATTTCAGAAATACTGTCTGTTTCCATTTTAATAAAGGAAGCAGACTTGAGCAGTACGATATTGGATTTGATTTTGATCTAATAAAAATGCCAAGCAGCTCAGGACCCAGGCAAGTCTTCGCCCAAATTCCCTCTGCTATTTTGAGGGCGGCAGCGGCAGAGACCCATCGAGACGGAATTCCCAGAAGCCACCTCTGCACCCGGCAAGTGACAGCCTCTTGCCCAGCCTAGCCTGGCCTTACAGACACACCTGGCAAAATCAAAAGCTTGTCTCGGGCATTGAACCTGACAGCTGCAATCAGCTGCAAACCCCAGTTGCCCCTGAAGGAAAGATGCAGGCACCTGGACCATATGGCAGCATCGCCTCCATCAAATGTCACATCCGATGTGCTCCCGAGCTAGCTGGTGGCACTGCAAAGCCCCAAAGGCAAGTTTCAAAAGCAAATGCCTTCCTCGGGAAAAAGAAACTGTGGCAGAATCCATATCACAGTAGCCCGAGAGAAAAATAGCGACTCCCGGAGCAGTTAAGATCACCAAAGGTTCATGGAGTGGCTTAGGGAAAAGCGGCCACTTGGGCAGGAGGTGGTGGGAGAAACCTGGAGCCAACAATCGAGCACCTGCTGTATGTAACGCACTGTTCTAGACTCTCAGAATGCAGACGCGAGCAAAACAAGACGGGGCACTGTTCCCTGGACCCTGGTTGGGAGAGACAACCAAACAAAAATCAAGCCCGTAAACATAAAAGGTAAGTTCAGAGAGGGACAGGCGCTATGAAGAACAGAAGACAGGGTGCTACAAGGGCCACCAAGGAAGCTGGTGCGGTCAGGGGAAGCTTCTCCAAGGAAGTGGTCTTCTGGCCGAGCAGTCAAGGTGAGACAAAGTGAGACATGCGATGATTCAGAGGGAGAGCATGCCAGGTGGAGAGTGGCAAGTGCAAAGGCCCTGTGAGGGGGATGTTCTGCATGTTCTAGAAAGAGAGAGGCCAGGGGGGCTGGGGCAGAACGAGGGAGGGGGGAGTGAGAAAAGGTGAGGGTGGGAGTTTGGGGGCCGGAGCAGGGATAGCACTGTACCCGGAGGAAGGGGGAAGATGGCCCCCCGGGCTGGGCTGTATCCCCCAGGGGACCAGAGATCCCAGCAAGTCAGGGTGCCTTTCAGCTCCTCACTTTTTCCACGCCCACAGGGAGAGCCATCACCCCTCCTTCCCAGGGCTGCGAAGTGCTGAGCAGAGACCTGCAAACAGTAAGCCTTTAATAATGTGGGCTCGCTGACGTCCTTCCTCCCCCGTTCCTCCTGCCCGCGTCAGCCCACCACAAAGCCGGAGCAGCTGTTCGGTGCAGAAATATTGCAAAACTCGACCAGGCATTTCCAAAATATTTTCTTGGCCCAAACCCCACTCGCAGCTAAGAGGCTGCATATTCTGGAGATGGCGTTGTCTCCCCAGACGGCCCGATCAGGCTGCCTTTGTCGCCCGTGAGGTCTGTCAGGACCAAGTCCTCGTGTGGCTTGGCCCTGGGTCCCCGCACCCCGCCCGGCGTCTGTGGATGGCTGTGCCCAGCCCAGGAGCCACCCACCGACGTGGGGCGGCTCACCTGGAGCCAGACAGGCTGGGTGCAGATCCCAGCTCTGCCACTTGCTGGGCCTCAATCTCCCTGCCTGTAAAACGGGACGGTGTTTAGGATCGAATTAGTGGATAAATGTCAAGTTCTCAGAACATACACCGGGGTGACATAGTGTCAGCAGACCTGGTGGCACCGAGCTCCTCTTGTCGGCTATTTTTGTAACCTAGCCCAGGAAGCGGTGGAGCTGTAGGACTCTACCAAGTTGGATCGCTGCTGGCCAAGTGCCCCCTCCCTGTCCCTCAGCCCGCCCCCAGCCCAAGCCAGAGGAGGCGCCGCCCCTCTGCTGACACCGCGCCCGCGCTGAGCCCGCTTCAGTTCTGGCCACACCACACGGCCATGCTTGGGCGCTCCCCAGTCCAGGAACACACCTTATTCACCCCCCACGTTCCAGAACCCGGCATGGGCCCAGCCCAGAGAAGCATCTTTCCTAGAGATGTGTTGAACACGTGGAGGAACAAATGACTTTCATGGGACCACAGCAGCAGCCACCTGAGGGTAATTAAAGTGCCTGAAGCCAAGTCCCCCTCTGACAGCAGATGGGATCTTTCCCTTCCTGGCTTTACTTGGAGCCCCCAGTGCCTCCTGTGGCCCCTGGGATGGACAGCCATCCTCCCCCGCTACCCCGGCTGGGCTACCTGATAAAAGGCACTCCCTGGGAGAAGTGCTATGGGATCCGAGGAGTGGGGATCCGCCGAACCTCCGGGGGGCCGCAGACAACCCTCCCAAGCCCCTTCCCCACCACCTTCCATGGCTCCTCTGTGACCCCCAAGGCATTAGGATCTGGCTGCTTCGCCGTCCCTCCCCACCCCAGGTGTGCTCCCTAGAGGATCTCATCGGCTTCAACTACCTCCCTTCCCACCCTGCAAGACCCCTCAACCCCACACAAACCACACACCACGGCCGCCCCAACCTGTCCTCTCCACACCCGTCGGTCGGGGACGCCAGACCCTCGATGGCTGGGGCAAACTTCTGCACCTGACTGCCCCGCCCCTCACCTCCAATCAGACAAGCCGATGCTATGGGTGCCCCCGCCGGGGAACAGGCTGCTGACCTCCAAGTGCGCCAGGGCTCGCCCACCCGCCCCAGCGGAACGTAGGCACCGTGCCCCACCCCCAGCAGCCCTCAACGCCCGAGGGGATCCGCTGTTGAATCTGCAGTCATAACTCGGACACGTGCGTCCTGCACTGGCTGCCCGTGTCCCCCGGCGGGGCTCAGGGTGGTCCCCTCCACACTGTGTCCTTCCCTGACGCCCGCCTCTCCCTGCTTAGGCTGCCTTCCCCGCTCCTTCTTGTGTTTTCTGGGCTCACCCAGACAGGGGCTCGCTGCTGAATCCTGATCTCTGGCTCTGCTTCGGGGAGAACCCAAAGGAAGCCATTCGGACAGTTCTGCCAGCAGAAAGTTCCTGAACCCACCCACTTGTATCTTTATTGCCGAAGGTCGGTCGCCAGCATCGCTGCTTTCCCTGCTGCGGCCACACCGGCCTCTAGTCCTGGCTCCTCCTCCGTCGGGGACTCTGCATTTGCGAGCTTCTGCCGGAAGGGTCTTCCCCTGGCCGGCCCCTTCTCATTCATCAGGCTCCCCCGCTCCTTCTGAAGCCTGGTCTGTACCTGAGATTGTCGTGTTGGTTCCTGAGTCATTTCTTACTTTCTCTCTCCCCCTAGACAGTGAGCCCCACAAGGTGGGGGCCTCCGTCTGCTGTCGCTCATGGCTGTGTCTTTGAGGGAACAAATGATGGATTCTCTGCTGGCTGTGGACCTGGTGATTGCATGTGATGCTTGTCTTGGGGAGGAAACGCTGCTTGGGAGATGACATGGGTGCCAGGGCAGGGGTGAGGGCCGTGGGGGCTGGGCTGGGGGGGGAGGGCTTCTGCAGTTCCCCCCACCCTGGGTGTCCTCATTCTTAATTCCGGGGCTTGCTCTTAGAGCCAGACTGGGTCTCCTCCACTCTTTCTTCGTCCTTGGGCTTCAGGGATTGGCCTTTCCTGCCCCCAAGACAGGCCCCGTGGCTTCTTTCCACCCAGAGTTTCCTACCCATTCTATAGGAAGCATGGGGAGGCCCAGGATCAAGCAGGAGCCGATGGCACTTGCACACGGCCAGGGTTCTCAGCCTTCATCCGTACTACGTGACTTCTGAGCCCCTCGGAGGGATTTCTGCACCCCCCTGTTATCCCTGAGGTGGGCCCTCCCCAGCGCCCTCCATGCCCTGGTTCCTGACCCCTTCCTCCAGGAAGCCCTCCACTCCAGCACAGACACCTGGCCTGCAATCTCAGTGTGTGAGCCCAGGGTCCACTGCAGCACCCCCCCCCACACCGCCCCATTCCTCAGGCGGATCACTGGCATTCTGGCCACCTCACCGGGCCAGCGCGTCCTTCGGGAGCCCCCAGAGTGAGGACCAGACCTCTCCTCTTCTCCTCCCGGGCCCCTCCCTCCAAGCTGAGCCATTTCTCCTTCAGTTCCCGGGATCTGAGGTCAGACAGACCTGGGTGTAAGCCTCCACTGTCTTAGTGTGAGCCTCCCCCAGCAGACCTTGCGGTAGGGATGGGGGCGTGCGTGATGTTAAGGAGGTGCAGGGTGCACAGAAGGAAGGCGGCCAGCCCCGGGAGGGCTGCGAAACCCACTACCCGGATCTGTTCACCCTGCAGGGGACCAGGCCAAACACAGGCCTGGAGCGAGCCCACGCAGGGAGCTCCCCAGGCACTTCCCTCCTTCTGTGATCGCAGAAGCCCCCTGGCACTGCCCTCCTTCTGTGATCGCAGGTAGGGGAAGCCCCCTGGCACAGAGACGCAGATACCGGCAGCCGCAGGGCACTGAAACTTCGCTTCCCACAAGCCCTGAGACAGCAGGCACGGACAGCGTCTGCTTGAACTGCTCTGCCACAGGTGGCCAAGCTGTGTGACCTTGAGCAAGCTACCCCACCTCTCTGAGCCTTAATTTCCTCAACTGCAACATGCTCGGGGTCAGCAAGCATATGAGGTCAGGCATGAAAGGCCCTTGGTAGGGGGGTGAGGTGGGCATCCGGCGGGCTTAACTGAGATGCTGCCATCTTCACTTTAATCTCACGTTGGCTCCCTCTTCTTCCGTCTGGAACAAGGCCCTCTCTCCTTTCGCCTCCCTTCGCTTTCTGGTCCAGACATTTGTTTTCCTAATGGGTGCCCTGGATTCTGCCGAGGGCATCCCCCACAGCCAGGTAGACGAAGACAGTGCACTCTGGCTGCCACATGCCTCCACGGCCCAAATCTTGCCCACTGTCACCTCCCGTCGAGCCCGGAGCTGTCCTCCCTTCCGGACAACCCAACTTGCACCTGAGCTGTGGTTCGCCTGCCTGCCCTTAGGCACCCAGCGTCCCTCTCGCTTTCCCAGCAGCCCACCCCCATGGCGAGAGGGCCACGGCCGCCGCGTGCAGAAGACTTGCTACGGCCCAAGGTGCCGGGCCTCGGTTTCCCCATCTGCGGTGTGTGTCTGCGGGAGCGAGCAGGGGGTGCGGGGAGAGGCGGGCCTGGCTCATCTCCGGGGTCCCCCTCTCCGCGGATGGCCCACGAATCTGTAGCGCGGGCTACCGCAGACGAGGCCACTTACGGGCAGGGTGTCTCTCGTGGCGACAATCTAAGTGAAGGTCCTCCTCCTCGAGCCCATCCCCCTTCTCGAACCTGGAAAGAAAAGGACCCAAAAGCCTGCGTAAGAAAGAGCGAGCTGAGTTGGCAGAGACCCAGGACCTGAACAAAGGTACAGTCCTTTCCCCTCGAGAACAACTGTGCAAAGTAACTCTGTGCCACCCACCCCCCCCCCCCCCCCCGCCCCGTGGGAGCCTTCCCGCAACCCCCTTAGATGGGCGTCATTATCTCCACTTTGTCGACGGGGAAACGGAGGCACTGGATGCTAATGAGACCAGTCAAGCGCCACCAGCTAATAAGTCAGAGGCGGAGCAGGGACACCAACCCACGTGTTCTCACAAAAAGACGTTCCGTTATGTGCAAACGGGACACGACAAAAGACTGCACACAGTTTGATTTAAAAATTATACACCGGGACGCACAAAAGATTATTTGGCAGAATCTATACCAAAAGGCTAACAGGAACTAACCCTAGATAATGAGAATATAGGGATTAAATCTGTAGCCTTATTTTTGCTTCCGTCTATTTTGTGACTTGGGGCCAATGGACTCCTATCAGCTGGGTCTCTTTTCTTCACTAAATCAAAGCACTTCCTCGAGGCATGTCTACGCATAAACAAAGCCCCGGCCCTCTGATTTCTGGCACAGAAGGCTTGGAAGGTGGCTCCTTCCCACCAACGTGTGTGGCTGCCTTCTCCCCTGGCATCTCAGGATCACTGCAGCTCCAGAGGGGGCTGGCATTGGTGTGGCAGAGATGCGAAGCACGGAGCAGAGGCTGACGAGGGTCTGGTGGGGGCAGCTGCACAGGGAAACCCTCACCCCTGGCCCAGCACTGCTTGGGCCCGAGACTGGGCAGGGCCGTGTTCCCACATTGCGCTCGGCTCTTTGTAACCCAGATAAATTGCAGAGCTCCGCCTGGTCCAGTCCAGAGGAGCATCACCCTTCCAGGAGCACAGTCTGGTCCCCAGAGGTAGACACAATTCCAATCATCATCGTGTCGCCCGTGGCTGTACGTTTCGATATCTTTCCTCAATTCCTTTTTGCCTTTCACTTGCTCTGCACTCCTCCACTCGCCTCCTCTTTGCACTGACACCCTCGTTTCTCTCATGCAGGGACGTCTCCGTCCTCTCCCAGGCAAATGCTCCGCCCCTGTTTTCGGATTCCTCCTAGCGCGTCTTACGTCTAGTTGCCCAGTGTGTCCAGACGCGTGGGGCTACAGAAGGAGACATGGGAAGGTGATGAATGACCAGCAAGCCATGCCAGACGCCTAGTAGAAGGGACAGGAACACTCATGCACTGATCATTGTGGTTCCCTCGGACTGCTCATCCATTCATTCATTCATTCACTCAACAAGAACTTCCAAAGGACCTGCTCTGTGTAATCTACACCAGATGCTGGGTGCACCACAGAAGTGCCTACGTCACTTCACAGTCTCTGCCCTCAGAGAGCTTCTGATCGGGTAGGAAGGCAGCTCGCACACGAGTCAGAAAATGACAGGTGTTGCGGCGCCTGCTGACGCAGTTAAGTGTGTGTTAAGCATCTGACATTGGCTCAGGTCGTGATCTCGCGCCCTGACTTCGAGCCCCGCATCGGGCCCTGTGCTGACGGCTCGGAGCCTGGAGCCCGCTTCGGATTCTGTGTCTCCCTCTCTCTCTGCCCCTCCCCCGCTCCCTCTCTGTCTCTCTCTCTCTCTCAAAAATAAATAAACATTAAAAAAAGAAAGAAAAGAAAATGACAAGTGTCGTATAACGGCACCCAAGATTGCCCACTGTACTGAGGGGCTAGGCCTATGCTCGCCAGGGAGCAAACTGTGAACACAGTTTTTGTCGTTGTTGTTGTTGTGTTTTGTTTTTTTAACAAATATTTTGTAGGGCCTGGATGGTTCCAGACAGCAGAACAAAGCCCTAAGTGTTAACGCTACAGGAAGGCAGATATCATCGGCAGATAGCCTCGTCAATGCTATGAGAAGGTTCCATACAAGAAAAAATGTCCTTCTTTTCTTTTCTTTTCTTTTTTCTTTTCTTTTCTTTTCTTTTCTTTTATTTTCTTTTCTTTTCTCTTCTCTTCTCTTTTCTCTTTTCTTTTCTTTTCTTTCTTTTCTTCTTTTTTTTCATCCCTAGTAGAAGCATCTTTGTTATTTTCCTGATAGCACAGGCTTATTCCAACAACTATAACTCCCACACAATAGAGCAAAAGTCCCCCTGTAATGACACCTCCGTGTAATGGGATCACCACTATTAGGAGTTTAGTGTATATCTTTTCAGAACTCAACTTTTCTTTTTTAACATATAGTCTCAAATTAAACATGCTTTTGTAACCTGTTTTCTTACCCACAAAAATCTCCAACATCTTTCCACGTCAGTACACGTAAACCTCACTCGTCTGTTTCCTCATATTGTATGTGAAAGAACAGTTAACATTCAGTCCCCTACTGACAGATATTTAGGGGTTTGTCCAGTTTCTCACGCTTCTAACCTGCAAGATGCTAAGCCCCCATCCCCAGAGGTAATCAAGGAGGGACTATCACCATTTGTGAAACTCAAACGCTGGATGGAGGCTGGACCGTGTAGCTGAGCCCATCCCTGTCCCAGAGGGCCATCTTTCTGGCCATGTCCAGTGACTCTGGGTCAACAGATGCCTGCCCCGTCATGTAATGGGCCTTGAACATCCTCCTGCGTTTCACAGCCTTAACCTTGAACCGATTGTTCATCTACCCCAGGCTCCTAGTTCTCACGGCTTCTTATCTTCTGAGATCATTCTTCACCAGGCCTCATGCTGTGCACCTCTCCTTGGGCTCTGCCGGGACCCTCAGCCCTGGGGAGAGGGGTCAGTGCGCCAAGGAGCTGGTGTCTAAGGAGAGAACCGGCCCCACCCGGTATGGTCCCTCCTCTCCCTGGTCACCCAAACCTCCAGGCCAAGAAGCTCAAAGTGCAATAGTTAACATATCAAAGAACACCTGCCAATTAGTGAGCATTTGCTGGGGCCAGGCCTTGTGCTGGGCTTGGGGGCCACAGGTACCACTCAGAGGGGCCTCTGCCCTTAAGCTCACGTTAATCCTGACTTAAAATGCTAAGTTCTAGGCTAGATAATGTTCATTCAGAAGGTTGGCAGGGCGGACAACTGCCTAGACCAGGTGTTGGCAAACTTCTTCTGTAAAGCTCTGGGTAGTAAATAGTTAATACGTGAGGCCTTTCTGGCCATACGGTCTCTGTCCCGACTACTCAACTGCCCCTGTAGTTTGAAAGCAGCCGCAGACCATGTGTAAACCAATGAGCGTGTTGTTTAGTAGGTTATTTACAGCAAGTGGTGGGCGAGATTTGGTTTTCGGGAGACAGTGTGTTAACCCCTGGTCTTAACAAGGGTTCTCCACTTGGAGGCCCACCGAAGTCACCCTGGGAGGTTTCAATCACCAGGCGACACTAACGCACAGCCAGGGCTGAGAACCACCTGTTGGGACCAGCAGAGGCTGCGTCGAGGGGGCCCGCCCGCACCTGCCACTGGAGCCGCATGCTGGAGGCCACGGGACCCGCTCACTTCTCAGACAGGGAGCTGGACTCACACAGGTCTGCCTGTCTCTCTGCTGTGCCGTGTGGCCATTCTGGAAAGAGCTGGTTTCCTTGCTCCCACACAGCCCTCTCTACCCGAGTCGTCCATGCAAGTAACAGATCTGCGGGCCCTCGTGAGGGGCTACGGCGTGGCAGCAGTCACGGCACGGGCTGATGGCCCTCCCATAGCCCCCCAGTGCTTCCCAGCAGGAAACACGTGAGGACGAGGGGATGCTTGGGGCACGACTGAGCCCTGCGCCCTGCGGCGAGGAGGGATCGCGGCCGACGGCAGCCCTATTAGCAGGCAGCGTGGCCTTGTGCGGCTCACCTGGATCCCGTGGTCTAGCGGTTTCTACGTGGCAACGGGCACACAGGGGTAAGCATGACAGTAAAGACAAGCACACCGCCCCGCTGGCGAGTGCGGAGCCCGGAGCCTGGCACCGACGCAGTGAGGACGCCAGACAGGTTCACCACCCCTGCTCGCAAACCTGCTTAATCGTTCTTCCCCGGTACGCTTTGGAGTCCGAGAGAAGAGGATGCCGTCTCGCTCATTCCCCACTCGGAGGCCTCAGGGTCTAGCCGAGCGTTTGGTTAGCCGGGAAGGAAGGGAGAGAGGAGGCGCGCAGACGGCCCGAGGCTGAGATCAGCCCACGTGGGGAGCATCCAAGGTGCTGAGTGGAAAGGAGAGAACTTTCCACCGTGCGGAAAGGACAGAAACAATGGCTAACGGCACCAGGTGACAATTACATTTGACCTGACCTGTGATGTCCTGGAGGAAATATGATGTGCTTTCTGAAGACAGGCTTTTTTTCTTTTTTAAACGGTGGTGTGAGAAATTACCCACAAATCCCAGTAAGGGCCTTGATGGGGAAATGGGAGGTGCTGGGACCGAAGCAGTGCTCAGAAGGGCGGGCGGCGGGTGGGGGGAGGGGCAGCGAACCCCCCCCCCCCCAACCATGCGCTTCCCTCTGCGGGTGCTGGGCGTCTCTTCTGTGAGCTACTTGAGTCTGGACATGTCCCGATCGCCTGTGAGTCTTGATTTCCTCCTCTGGTCAATGGGCAGAAGAAGGTTACCTCTCGAGGCGGCTTCGGGATTAGCCAAAGGATTCCATGTAAAGCGCTGTGTAGAGTTCTTCCCGATACCGTTATTACGATGGTCGCCAGCGCCCTCATCCCCCGGGGCCTTTATGGCCTGTCCCTCTGTGACTTCACCTCATAGCCCCTGACGTGGAAGGATGGTATTTTAACATGCTCACCAATCCCCGCCCTTCAAAAGGAGCCACACACCCCTTCCCTCCTTCCATGCCATCAGTCAGACCTGAGCCACGTGCTGCCACAGGAAAGGGGTGTTTTGGAAAAAGCAGGGAAAAGGCTTCAAGGCATCAGGTATCTCTGGATTCAGAGTAGAGGGCACCCACAGGAGGAGGAGGAGGAGGAGGAGGAAGAAGGGGAGGAGGAGGAGGGGGACTAGAAAGGGGAGAAAGAGGAGGAGGAGGAAGAGGGGGAGGAGGAGGAGGGGGAGCGGGAGGAGGGGGACTAGACAGGGGAGAAAGAGGAGGAGGAGGAAGAGGGGGAGGAGGAGGAGGCGGAGCGGGAGGAGGGGGACTAGAAAGGGGAGGAAGAGGAGGAGGAGGAAGAGGGGGAGGAGGAGGAGGGGGAGCGGGAGGAGGGGGACTAGAAAGGGGAGGAAGAGGAGGAGGAGGGGGAGCGGGAGGGAAGGAGGGAGAAGAGGAGGAGAGGAGCCTTCCGCCCCAGAAGAGACAGAGTCTTCCCGAAGTGGGGACAAGGAGAGTCAGAGCAGAAACTCACAGTGAGTCGATGCTGTGGCTGGTGCCCAGTGAATGAGCCCCGGGGAAGGGTGACAGGAACCGCGGTACCTGCTCCGACTTTCAAGCGCGACAGGAAGAAACTTGTAAATTGTCTCAATCCCCACTATTTGGGGTCTGTGCGCACCCACGCAAACCTGCATCCCTACCAAAGTCACCACCACCACCGCCATTAGCATCATGCCCATTTTACAGACGTGAACACTAAAGGCAGGATAGGCTAGGGACTTGCCCCGGGTTTAGCGGTGTGCTGCCGCAGGCTAACCCTGGCTCTCCGACAGAGGGCAAGAGCCCTGCTTTGCGGCATTGGTGACTACTCCGGCGTGGCTGATCTGAAGGGATCGGTGTGACGTCACTGACCACGGAGCACATCGGCTCCAGCCCCGCGGCTGGCTAGTGGCAGGACTGCGCGTGAACTCAGGTTTATCGGTCCTCGTATCTTGAGTGTTTCTCCGTGTCCTGCAGGGATTCTCAGCCGCACCCCCCCCCCGCCCCGCCCCGCCCCACCCCGCCCTGCCCCACCGGGTGGTACCTGCCCCACCTGCGTTGCGAGGTCCTACAGGCAAGTGAGGCCGATGTCCCGCCTCCTCAGGAGGCCCCCAGTACCTGCCCGCCTAATTCCAGGGCCAAACGTGGCCACAGCAGGTCAAGTCGCCACAGCCAGGGGCTCTGCCAGGCCTTCCCTCTGCTGTGACAGGAGCCCCAGGGCCTCTCCAGCACAGCCCTTCCAGAATATCCTCCCTCCCCTGTGACCTTGTTGTGCCATCCTCAAAGCCGGCCCCTCTCTCGCCGTGCCCAGGGTTGGCTTCTGTTTTCTGAGCCACCAGCCACTTCCAGGTATGAACTGGTACGTACGTTTCCCCCTCAATCTTCAATCGACCTTGGACCAATTTTTTGAAATAAAATACAATAAAAATGAGTTACTAGAAAATGAAATGGGAAAACCACATACGAAGAGCAAGCTCGGGTGTCCCAGCAGCCCCTTCCTTCCTTCCTGCCTTCCTGCCTTCCTGCCTGTTGTTGAGAGAGCTTGTGCATGCTCGAGCAGGGGGCAGGGGCAGAGGGAGACGGAGAGAAAATCCCAAGCAGGCTCTGTGCCGTCAGCGTGGAGCTGGACTCGGGGCTTGATTCCACGACGCTGGGATCGTGACCTGAGCCAGAATCAAGAGTCGGACGTTCAACCGACTAAGCCACCCAGGCCCCCGGCAACCTCCACTTTCTGCGAGAGCCTCCAAACTTGGACCTCAACTCCTGTCCTCACGTCACTGTGGATGTCTGCAAATGGGCACTGGTTCGGGGGCCGCACTCTGAGTGCTGCTGGGGTGCGGGGCCTTCCTTTACCCGCTGGCCACGTCCGCCTCCTGAGTCACGCGCGGGCCGCCTCTGCTCTGTGCTCCGGCCCCCGTGTTTCCTGGACTTAGTAGTGCCCACCAGTCACCGGAGCGGCTGGTTAAAACGCACATGAGGGTTCGGCAGGTCTGGGGCGGGGCCTGAGATGCCGCATTCTAGCAGGTTCCCAGGCGAGGCTGACGCCGTTGGCCTGGGATCACATCTGAGGAGCCAGTCGCCGGACCCTTGGCTTTGGGAGCGTGTGGGGCTCCGCTAAGCTTCGTCCCGGTTGCCCTCTGCATCCTAGGCTGCGGCCCAGCGGACCAGGCCTCCAGGGTCCCCCCCATAGTCCTGGCTACACATGGGCATCACCGAAGAGCTAGGAGCAGTGCCGGTGGGGCAGGAGGGCGCCGGGGGCTGAGGGGGGAGCCTAGCCAGCTCCCTCCCGCTTCTCATGTCCCCTCCAGCTGGCTGTTATTTAGCAGAACACGTGGCAGTTCAGGGAGCGGCCCTTCCTTCCAGATGTGCTCCCCGCTCCCCTTCGATCGCTTTCCACTTCAAGGGCCCATCTGTGCGCTTAGCTTTCTTTTCACGCACCGGCGGCCGGCGGCCTAATCGTGGAGCCAGGCGGGGGTCCTGCAGTGTCCACGGGGCCACCTCCCATTTCTGGGCGTCACGCTCCTCTCCAGAACACACGGTGATTTCAAAGGACCCCGACAAAGAGTGAGGAAGCGCAAGGCGCACTGCTGGCCGCGGAAACAGCCGGGTGAGAGGATGTCGTGCCTGAATGGGTCTCAGAGGCTAAATATCGGGGGACAGTCGCAGAGGACAAAGGACACCGTGATTCTGAAATGATCCATGTGCACTGGAATAAAAGGCTGGAATTACAAGAAACGTCGGCAAACCGATGACCACAAATAGGAAATTAAGATTCCACAACGTCTTATCAAAAGTGCCATTCCAAAATAGGGGGAAATAAATGAGCTTTTCCAAATGATGCCTTTTTTTTGCTCTTCCCATCTCGTGAGTGGTATCATCATGATGCGAAAGAAACACTTGGAAAATAACGGAAAAGATAAATATCCACGTAGCCAATGCCTTCCCTGATGGTTACGTGCAGTTGGCAATTTTTTTTTTCTCTCCAGTCTCTCCGATACTAGGGTTTTAAGTGAGACCTCTAGAGAAGAGCGCCTTGAGATTATTTTCAGAACCACATGGGTGAGAAATTGCGACTTAGGAAAAAAAAAAACGAATAATCACTAGCACAAAGTGGAACCCCCACCTCACCTTCAACGGCCTCTTGGGGGCTCCGGGGGCCCTGTGGTGCCCTCTAAGCCCCTCCGTCGGCCTACAGGGCGGTGGGCACACCTGAGGCGGGGTGCTGTTCAGCTCAGCCAGGGAAACAGTGGGAAACCGCACGCTCTACCCATCAGACTGGTGGGGGGTAAAACAGGTGAGCGGACAGGCGTCCCTGCCCCGTGGACCTTGCTGAGTACCTGCGGGCTTAGAACTGAGTGCAGCGGGGGACGGTTCACGGGGCTGTTACAGGACAGATGGGGGTTTGTGCAGCTCAGGGTCAAGGCTGGAGGCACCACCTGAAGGCTGGACCTCGGCAGAGCAGAGTGGGGGGCACTCCGGGCA
The DNA here is from genome assembly GCF_028749965.1 of Puma concolor. Taxonomy (NCBI): domain Eukaryota; kingdom Metazoa; phylum Chordata; class Mammalia; order Carnivora; family Felidae; genus Puma; species Puma concolor. The sequence continues at coordinate 20,356,300 of NC_141682.1, read as the reverse complement.
GAGAGGACGGCAGTCCGGCAGCTACCTGCAGGCAGGGGAACCATGCGGCTGGGGGACTGCGAGGGCCCAGGGGGTGCTGCACACAGGGGAAGGGGACCAGGGTCCTCAGTGAAGCTAGGCAGTGGCCGCAGAGGCTATCGGGAAATGGAGAGGTGTTTTAGGCAGAAAGCTGGGGGCAGAGGCGCCCGGAGACTAGGAGTGCAGAGAAGGGGAGGGGGTGGGCTGACGGCAGGGGTGAGGCCAGATGCAGGAAGACCACGCAGGGCCCGCAGGGGTCTGGCTCCAATACGCCGGACCAGGAGGCAGAGAGATGCGGCAAAAAGACCGGGTTTGGAGGAGACCATCGTGAGTCGGTCCTGGCCCTGCTGATTTTAGGTGCTTTTGAGAATCCGAAGTAGCAGCAACAAAGAGGCAGATGGATGTGGAGTGAGGCGGTCTGGGGTTGACTAAGAGTGTGGGAGTCCTGGCACATGTGCGGCCACTGAGGCTCACGTCAACTGAGGACAGAAGAGGGCCTAGAAGGAGCCCTGGGAGCATTGCCATTTAACAGAACGGGGGCGGGGGGGGCGGGGAGGGGAGTGGGTGGGGCCGAGGGAGGAGGGTGCGTGCTGAGCGTCAGGGCCCCTGGGAGCTGTTTGGGGTGGGGGTGGGGGGGCAAAGGGCAGACTGCAGGGGGCTGTGCGGTGAGAGAGAGATGACGAAGTGGACACAGACCTTTCCGAGAGCTTCCCGACAACAGACGGGAGAGCAGAAAGCAGAGAGCCCCCTCTGCACCGGGCAGGGGGATGGGCAAAATGGGGCTCAGCCCCTCGACGGTGTGGGAGTCGTTCATGCCCGGGCCCGTCTCCCCCCACCCCCCCCACCCCCCCCACCCCCCGCTTGGCATCTAGCTGCTCCGTGTCTGCCTCCAGGGACCAGCGAGGGCTGGGCCCCAGGAAGCAGGCCTGGGGAGGGCTCCCAGCCCACACCGTCGCCCCGGCACTGTGGGAGGAGGAGAGAGATCGGGGATCCAGGTCTAACTCCCACTCCTAAGTCAACCAAACTGCTCAGCTTTTCCTAAATACGTTTGTGTGCCCCCCCCACCCCCACCCCATCGCCAGCTTTTGCTCATGCTGCTGCCTGAGCCTGAGAACGCCTTCTCTCACCCACCGCCCTCTGGCCGCTGAGCGCTGCACGTGCCTTTCAAAACTTGGCTCAAGGGTCTCATCTCTGAAAGCCCTTCTATCTTCTAGCTCCCAGGGATGGGCCCAGGCCCTCGGCCTGCCGTCACCTCCAAGAGACCCCATGCTTGGGGTGCTCACTAGACGCCGAGGCAGGGGCAAGGCGGGTGATGGAGAGCCCGGAGGACTCCCCGGGGGCACCTGCTCCTCCCTCCAGCCCACAGACACCACGCAAGAACAGGGGCCCAGCGAGGCCAGACCCTCCGCTTTCTCGTGAGAAGCAAACGCCTGGATGTTTTAACGTGAACTCTCCTGATTTTTACAACTCAGCCAAAATCGAAAAATGTGGAAACCACCCCGGGGGGCCAAACAAAGCACGTCTTTCTGCTGAGTTCTCCAGCGGCCGCCAAGAGCACAGCAGCACGTGCTGTGCCCCTTTCTCGGGCAGGGAGCGTGTCTTACTTGCCCTGTATAGGGAGGTTTCTGGCAGGGGTGTGGCTGGGGAAAGGGGGGCCCTGGTTTAGTTACAGATGCTCCGCTGCATCATCTCACGTAATCTTCAAAAGCGCGAAGAAGGCGTCAGCCCATCTTCCAGCCAGGAAAACTGAGGCTCCAGGAGGCGAGGTGACCCACAGCTGGGGACGGACCCACAGCCAGTAAACTGCGGCGTCAATTTCCACCCTGGTGGATTTCTTAATGAGTGCAGCCCGGGTTCCACGAGGACGTGCAGGCCAGGCCCAGGAACAGCGCCCGCAACAGGAAGTACAATCCTGCATTGTGATCGGCAACGTAATTATTAGGGAGGGTCGGTCAGATACCTTATTGGGCCCCCTGAGGTTCCAGGCGCCAGGACCCAGTGGAAACCAGAGAGACCATTCCCGGCTTTCTCTGGCAGCAGCATGCACACGGGAAGGAGGCAGGGGACGAGGCAGTAAGGGAATCAACACGTTCAGAGAGGGCCATGCCACAGAGCAAGGTGAAGGGCCCCAGCAGAGGAGCAGGAGCTGTCCTCCCTCCGGAAGCCCCGGAACTTTCTCTCTCCCACCCCCGCGGCTTTCCCCAGGGAGGCGGGATGTCTGTTCAGTGCAGCTGAATTCCTCCTGGAGTCCAATCCAACAGGTCTGGCTCTCCTCCACGCGTCGTTAAAGCAGATCTCAACATTAAGCATTCAAGAAAGCCGGGCCTGCAAATATTTACCTTTCGTTCAACAGCTTCCGACCCTCCCCTCAGGAGGCCCCATTAAGACGCCCTCCTCGGGGATGGGAGGCAGGGTGACTGGGAGAGCTTAATTCCAGACATTTCTCTGAGCAGGAGAGGCTGTTCAGACTCAGGGGGAGGCTCCCCAGTCTCTGCTCTGCTCCGCATGTGTGTGCACATGTGCACACGTGTGCGCGCGCGCGCACACACACACACACACACACACACACACCTTTCTTCCACATCCCACTGCATTTCAAAACCTCTAAAATTGTCCTCAGTCCGGGGTACAGCAGGAGAGGCCTGGAGGAAGGGGGATCCACAAATGCCTCTCCCCCAGACAGGAATGGCAGGGATGGCTGGGAGACCCTGCACCCTCTCCCAGGGCACCAGCCCCACTCTCACCCTGTGACCCTCAGCAGACTCCCCTCATTCACCCCTGCAAACCCAGCTCCCACCTCAGTGTCAGGCAGAGGCTTCTGACCAGTCCTGAGAGGCCACACCTCACGAGACTGACCGTGGCCTGCTTCAAATCCCAGCTCTAGCACTTACCAGCTGTGTGACCTTAGACAAGTCACTTTACCTCTCTGTGCCTTGATTCTGCATCTATAAAATGGGGACACAATAGTACCTACCACCTCACACAGGGGCTGTGGAATTCACTGAGGCCACAATCTAGAGCAGACAGAAGAGTGTTTGGCACAGGCCATGCACCATACGTCTGCTGTGGTTATTCATACGGTTATTAGATTCCCAGTATCTGAAATGCCGTCTCCTAGGCCGATCATCCTAAACTCATCATTACCAAGCTTTACGTTTCACATGAGTAGCAGACGAAATGGATGCCTAAACACAAAACATACCCAGCACATCACCTGGGGTATCATAGTGTGACTTCCCAGGCTGCTGAAGGCTCAGGGCTCTCCCACTTGGGGTCGGAGGACACTGGCCCAGACAGGCTCAGTGCCTTACCCGAAGTCACACAGCAGCAAAGCCACAGGACTGGAACATGCCTGCACGCAGATCGAGTCTTCCTTCCACCCCTTGCTCCTTCCACAGCACCCCCCAGCCCCAAGGAGGAGGAAGCAAAGGCACGGTGGGCCCCCGGGACCTCCCCCCTCCTGTCCCTGGCTGCAGTTCTGAGGACACTGGCCACTGCAGAAGGTCAGCCCTGCTGCTGCTGGGCAACTTGCAGCCACCTGTGCAGAGATCTATCCATGTGCTCTGAGCTCTGAGTGGGGAAGGCACCAAAAAAAAAAAAAAACAAAAATTAGAACAGCCCAGCTAAGCTGAAATGCTCTCCTCAGAGAGGAAGGGAAATAAAATTTGATGAACCTCTGCATAATGTTCAAGTTATGAACGCGTAAAGTGATATTCTGCACATATGCTGGGTCCCATTCATCTGCCCCCACATTGCTGGGGCCTGAGCTGTTAGGGACCGTTCCAACCAGGGCACTGGCAAACGGCAACTTCTTGCTGATGGGGTACTGTCTTCCGTCTCAGCAAAACAGGGCTGGCCGTGGGTGCCCCGGGCTCTTCCACGGCCGAGGCGGCAGCTGGTGCAGTGTTAATGGGGCGGTTTCAGACATCGGGCTGTATGGCTGCTATAAACGCTTCCTGAGCTCCTACTGGGGGTCCCGTGAGACGCCAGTCACTGCCACCTTCCTAATGAGTGTGCTCTGTCCACGCCCGGGGGCCAGGCGGCCCTGTATGCCTGGTTAGTCTGACCCCCGTCCTGGCCCCAGCTGAGCCGCCCCGGGACTGGACCCCTGACCTGGGACTTTGGCGTGGGGGTGCTGGGAAGTTAAATCCGCCTGATGATCATAAAGCTTGAGCTGAATGAGCGTGAGGCACAGCCAGGCCTGAGGTCTCCCAAGAGAAGAATTCAGTTTATGACCCCAAGAAAAAACCAATTTAATAAACACCTACTAGGGGGCCTGGCCTAGTTGTAGGTGCTCGGAATACAGTGGGGAATATGACAGCGAAGGCCTTCTGCCGTGGAGCTCACAGCCTGCAAACTATCCAACAGACAAACAGAATAAGGTCAGATTGCGTAGGTGCTCTGAAAACAACAGCGACTAGAACAGAGTGTGTGGGGCAAATTTAGACCGAGTGATTAAGGAAGGCCTCTCTGAGCAGGCGGCATTCAAGCCGAGGCCTGAGTGACCCAGCCAGCTGAGTCTTCTAAGCAAGGGCGTAGCAAGTGCGAAGGGCCCCAAGGGGGTGAGCTTGCAGTGCTCAAGGGACAGAAGGGACACCCACATGGCACAGGAGAGACAGGTCCGTGTGTGCCTCTACATGCGACTCCTAGGCTTGAAGCCCTTCTAATGCCCCGCAGAGAGTCCAGCTCCTCGATGCTGCCCAGCCCCGCAGCCTCCTTCCCCCTTTTCCTCCCCAGGCTCTGTCATCACGCCGGACAACCCTTCAGTTCCCTGCCACTGAGAGGCATTATTACACATCCAGTCAGCTCTCCTAAAAGCAGACCCTGTGATAAGGATTTGACAGGTAGTTTATTAAGGAGGTGGTCCCAGGAAATATGCTAACTAGAAAGTTAGCCTACCTTCCACTCATTCATTATCCACCATCCATCCATCCATTCATGCATCCATGCATGCATCCATCCATCCACCCACCCACCCACCTGTCCACCCGTCCGTCAGTCCGTCCATCCATCCACCCACCCACTCACCATACATACATACACCCAACCACCCACCCACCCACCCATCCACCCATCCACCCATCCATCCATCCACCCACCCACCCACTCAACAAAACATACATACACCCAACCACCCATCCATCCACCCACCCACCTGTTCACCCGTCCACCCGTCCACCCATCCGTTCACCCACCCACCCACCCACCCAACAAAACATACATACACCCAACCACCCATCCACCCACCCACCCACCCGTCCACCCACCCATCCACCCATCCATCCATCCACCCACCCACCCACCCACCCAACAAAACATACATACACCCAACCACCCATCCACCCACCCACCCACCCATCCACCCATCCATCCATCCACCCACCCACCCACCATACATACATACACCCAACAACACATCCACCCACCCACCCACCCATCCATCCATCCACCCACCCACCCACCCAACAAAACATACATACACCCAACTACCCATCCACCCGTCCACCCACCCACCCACCCACCCAACAAAACATACATACACCCAACAACCCATCCACCCATCCACCCATCCACCCATCCATCCATCCACCCACCCATCCATCCGTCCATCCATCCATCCGTCCATCCACCCACCCACCATACATACACTCAACCATCCATCCATTCATCCATCCATTCAAACACTCACCATTTATTGTTACTTCCTCTATTCCCAACTGGACTCTGAGGACTCAGGTGATCAGATGCCTGGTGGTCAGTCCCTGACCTTGAGGAGACTCCTCCTCTAGCAGCCATCAACAAACAACCCCACTGCTGGGTCCTCTTTTCACTCAATGCTGTGACAGAGCCCAAGAAGGGGACCTGGGTTCATTCCCTGTGCACCCTTATCTTGGTTCTAAGAAGCATGGGCTAAATGGCAAACTCTCAGACTCAGTTTTCTTCTTCTTAGTTTCTTGGGTTCTGAGCACAAGGCAACCTCACGTCCAACAAAACATCAAAATGTCCCAGAAATTCCAACGCAATGGGGTCCAAACTCTGCCTCACCCAGACCGTCCCTTCTACCCCACAACCGCCCAGGGATGCTTCTGTCAGATCACTCACTCCAGTTTTTGACTGGAGCCCTGTGGCCACTGAGGCTGAGCCCCAGGCTTTGGCTTCCCAATGGTGGCCAGAGGCAACCCCATGTGTACTGACCTCTCCCGGAAGTACTTGATGGCCTCAGGGTCTATGAAGGTTGGCTCCTCCCGGTGGCCCTGCTCAAAGACCTTGCGCTTGTGCCGGAACTCAATGACCGTCTTGGTGTAGGAGTTGAGTGTGGTGACGGAGGCTGCCATGCAGCAGGTAAAGGACCCCCACGCCAGGCTGCCAACAGACGAGGAGAGAGGTGCCACGGTGAGGGTGGGCCGGGCACAGGAAACCCCACCCACCAGACAAGCGCTCCTCCTGCACAGCTGCCTCCTCTGGGCCAGACCTGAGCAGCTGCTGCCGTAGAGCAGAACAGGATTTGGTCCCTGCCCCGCTCACAGTCTGTGCACGGATGCAGACATGACAGAGTTCATCACTGGGAGGCAAGAAAAGGGCGAGGCCTTCTATCCAAGGGGGCCAGCCTCCGGGAAGGTCACCAGAACACAGTGATGCTTGTGTTGCCCAGGGTCTTGGAGGATGAGTGAGCCTTTGCCAGAGGGAAGGGCATCCCAGGAAGAGGGAAGGGAGTGCGCAAAGGTGTGGAGGCATGAGGGAGTAGAGAACAGTCTCTGGTCTGTAGGATGTTGGGGATGCTGGAGTGAGGGAGAGCGTGATTAGGTGAAGTTGATGATAGAAAAGGGGATGGGGGCAGACACCCGAAAAGCTGGGTTCCATGGGGGTTAAATTACCTCTGTTCATGCATGCTTTGGGCAAGATGCTTAACCCCTCTGCCTCTTATTCCTCATATCACTTCAACAGACACATCAACAGCACCACTTCACAGCATGGTTGCAAGGGTTAAAAGAAATGAGCCATTCAAAACGTCTTAGAACAGTGCCTGGCGCATACAGCAGGCACTCAAGAACAGCTTGCGGTCATTACTACCATTGCTATTTTCAACCTTCTTACTACCCACCCACTTCTATCTGACTTCATCTCCAAACTCTCCCCCTGAGAGATTAAGTTATAACAACCCGTGTGGCTTTCTGTTGTCCACTTCCTCCAAGCACAGCTGCGGACTCTTGGCCACACGCACCTGATGTGTATGCTGAGCCAGCCGGGGCTGGAGAATCTGTCCTACCGACAACTGGAAAGCAGGGAAGGGCCGCACGGGGCTAGGAGACCAGCTGTCCAGGCTGCTGCGTCTCTGACCCAGTGTCCGTTCTAGAAATGGTCTCCCACCTACTTCTGACCAGGAGTGGGTACCAGCCTGGTTCTACCGGTCAGGCCTCCCGGTCCCTGCTCCCCAGTCTCTGCCCTGATGACTGGTTTCCTCCAGATCAAGGGCTCAGCTTTGCTGCCCTGTCTCAGAGCATCCCGTCTCCCCTTTTGCCCGCCACCCATTGGGTCTCTCAACGTGACCACCATGCATTCCTCAAGGTCAGTGCAGCCCATCTCCCACACCCACTGCTCCCCTTTGTCAGCCCCTGGCCATCCAGAAGAAAAGCAAGGGGAAGTATGCGAATTCAGCCTTTCTCCCAAGGATCCCCTATCATCACCTGAACCTTATCACCAAAACCATTAATGGATTCTTTCATGATAATGAGCTAATTTTGATCTCCCAGAAACTCTGAGTAGCTGTAATAGACAGGCATGGGGTCCACTTGGCCCCTCTTAGAACGGCCTTGTCCATCAAAGAGTCCAGTAGGTGACCCCGCCCCCCTGTTCATAGATGACTGGATGAGGGCTGAACATGTGGGAAGTTGGTCCAATCAGATACTCTCTCCTCTGAGCAATGAAACTCAAGACTAGTTCAATGTGCGGTACGTGTTTAGACAGGTGGAAATTAAAAGCATGATGATGGCAAATGAAGAAGCAGGTTTTTCTGGGATTCCACAAGGATACATAGGTTAGTTTTGCCTGACCAGCAACCATTCTGTTAAGGGACCAGTGCTCCCCTCTTCTCAGGTCATGTGGTTTGTATGGAGCTGGCCTCACCACCCACCCGCCCCAACACCTTTAGGCGTGATCACATGGCCACCACCCGGCCAATGAGAGCATCACTTCCCTCTGGCCGCAGATAGTCGTTCAAGGATGGGCATGTGACACCCGATCCCAGGACTCTTGCTCAAGCTGTTGGAAAACAGGGCTCATCTTTCTCCTGGGGTACCACACGGGTGGGATTTGAGCCTGGAGCTGCTGGGGCCTGCCTTGCCACTATGCAACCTGCTAATGAGGCTGCCTCAAAGCAGAGCCACGAAAAGGAGCTAGATCCTTGAGCTGAAGCCATTATCCCTGGATTTTTCAGTTATGGGTGCCCAAATTCCTTTATCAGGTTTTTTTTTCCCCCTAAGCCAATTTGAATTGGGTTTCTGTCATTGGCAACCCAAGTTCTTATACAATTACTTTTTATACATTCCCTTCTTCTACATAGCTTAGTTTTAAAGTGAATTTCTAGTCTTGTCTAGGAGCAGGTCAACTACCAACTCTGATGACCCAACGAGAGGAGGAGTCTCTCTCTATCACATACCCCTGTTCAGTGTCCCCTCAGCCCTCACCACACCCTGTAATTCCCCTATAGCTTTTTCCCCCCTATTATTTATTATTCTTTGTTTTTAAATGAAACTTTCTATTTTGAGATAATTATAGATTCACATGCAGTTGTAAGAAATCATGCAGAGAGATCCATCCATGTACGCTTTCCCCAGTTTCCCTCATGGTAACATCTTGCAAACATAGTACAAGCATATTGACATGGACACAATCGAGATACAGAATATTTCCATCCATCACTGCGATGATCTCTCCTGTGGCCATTTTACAGCCACACCCACTCCCCTCCCAAACTCTGGCAACCAGTAATCAGTTCTTCATTTCTATAATCTTGTCATTTTAAGAATGCTATATAAATGGAATTGCACAGCATGTATCTTGGGGATTGGCTTTTTTACCCGGTGTGATTCTCTGGAGAGTCATCCCTGATGCATGTATCAACCATTTGTTCCCTGATATCGCTGAGTTTCTCCACATCTGCATCAGCATTTCATGTTGTCACTTTTTTTTTATTTTAGCGATTCTGATAGATGTGTAGTAACACCTCATCATGCTTTCCATTTGCATTTTCCTAATGGCTAATGGTGGTGAACATCTTTTCAGTTGCTTACTTGCCATCTGTTTATCCTCTTTGGCAAAATCTCTGTTCATGTCTTCCTGCCCACTTTTTTTTTTTTTTTAACGTTTATTTATTTTTTTGGGACAGAGAGAGACAGAGCATGAACGGGGGAGGGGCAGACAGAGAGGGAGACACAGAATCAGTAACAGGCTCCAGGCTCTGAGCCATCAGCCCAGAGCCCGACGCAGGGCTCGAACTCCCGGACCGCGAGATCGTGACCTGGCTGAAGTCGGACGCTTAACCGACTGCGCCACCCAGGCGCCCCGTTCCTGCCCACTTTTTAATCGAGTTGTTTTGCTGCTGTTATTGTTTCCTTTTGAGTTTTGAGTGTTTTCATTGATCCTAGCTATGAGTCCTTTGTCAGAGCAGAGGCTAACAAGTCTTTTCTTCCTCAGCAACTTGTCTTTTCAACCTCTTAACAAGGTCTATCACAGAGCAAAAGTGTTTAATTTTGCTGAAATCCAATTTATCAAATGTTCCTTTTATGTTTTTGATCCAATCGATATTAAATCTAAGACCTCTTTGCCTAGGTCTAGATTCAAAGATTTTCTATTTTTTTCTCCTAAAAACTTTACCATTTCACAATGTATATGTAGGTCCATGATCCATTCTGAGTTAATTTTTAGATAAGGCATCGAGTGCTTTTTTGTTCTGTTCTGTTTTGTTTTTTTACCTATGACTGTCCAGTAGCTCCTGCAATATTTGTTGAAAAGGCTACTCCCCCCTCCACGGAATGGAAATGCATCTTTGTCAAATATCAATGAGGCATATTTTTGGGTTCCTTATTCCACACCATTGATCTGTGTGTCTACCCCTCCACCAATACCACACAATCTAGACTACCGTAACTATGTATTAAGTCTTGAAGTTGGGTAGACTTCCCAATTTTAGCCTTCCACTTTTAGCCTTCTTTTTCAAACTTATCTTAGCTATTCTAGCTCCTTTGCCTTTCCTAATAAATTTTAAAATAATCTTACCTATACCTACAAGAAATCTTGCTGAGATTTTCACAGGAATTGCATGAAACTGTATACTAACTCGAGGAGAACTGACGTCTTCACCACAAACACGCTGTCTCTCTCCATTTATTTGGATCTTGTCTGATTCCTTTCGTTGGCATTTTGTGGTTTTCACCATGGAAGGCCTACAAATGTTTTGTTAGATTGATGATGAAGTGTTCACTGTGTTGAATGCAAATGGTGTTGTATTTTTAGTTTTGTTGTCCAACTGTTCAATGGCGGTTTATGGAAACATAATAGGTTTTTACATTATTTGTCTCATATCCTGAGACTCTACTGAACCTATACATCAGGTCTAGGCATGTTTTGGTAGATGTCTTGGACTTTTCTACATAGACAATCCTGTCATCTGCAAACAAGTCTGGTTTATTTCTTCCTTTCCAATCTGTATGCCTTTTATTTACTTTTCATGCTTTATTGCACTAGCAAGAAATTCCAGCACTATGTTGAGGAAGAGTGGCGCTCCCAGTCTTAGAGAGAAAACGTTCAGTCCTGTTACTGCCTGCTGGAGGTGAGGTCCAGGCTCCCCGCGGGATTTCCACCGCCACTTGGGGATGGGTGGGGCTTGTTACTTTCCCAGCAAAGTGACAGTCCCAGCTCCCTACTCTGGCACCACCACAGCAGGTGAGGGGGCATGCAGTTAGGTGCCTCCTTATAGCCTGGTGAGGGGAGTCTAAGCTTGGCATGAGTGGGGGTCAAACCACAGTTGTTGGGGTTGTTGTTTTTTTGTCTGTTATGTATCACTATACGGTTATTGCTAAACTTTCTGTCTTGGTAGGCTGCCCCTTTCCTGGTCTTTGGCTATAGAAAGTAGACTCCGTGGTGTGTGTGTGTGTGTGTGTGTGTGTGTGTGTGCGCACGTGCACGCCTTTTTGCATTGCTGGCTTGCTGACTTCTTCATTTGTAGATCGGGATGCGCTAGACAAAAAGTACTCACCAATATGCTCTCAGTCCCTGGCCAGCCTGCTGTCTCATGTCTACCTTTTAGCATCCTCTTATGCTGCTTTATGTATAATGTTCCAGGAGTGCTAGCTGGGACTTAGCAGGAGGAATAGGGAGAAGGATGTCTATTCCATCATCCCAGAAGCGGTAGCTCCCCCACTCCCGCCCCAGAACATCAGCTTCATGAAAACAGGAGCTTTGTTTTGTTCCCGGCTATATGCTCAGCACCAAGGACAGTGCCTGGCACATAGCAGGTGCTCAATAAATATTTGCAGAATGAATAAATAGAGATTGAACAGCTATAAAAATACTGCCCTGCTTTTAATGTGGGTGAGGGGCTCAGGGCCTCATCCTCCCTGCCGTGCCTCATCCCAAGACCCCTCTGGGCCCTCACGCAGGACACTGTTTGAAAACCTCGGGACTGAACACTTCCTGCTGTTTGCAGCTTGCAATTCTGAGCTGGTGCACCCCTGGCCTGCTGCCTGAGGTACGTGGGTGGTTGGCCTGGTTTTTGGAGCCAAGAGCAGAGTGGACACTGTGGGGAGGAAAGGGGAGGGTGATGGGGTGGACAGAGTGACTGTCAACCACTCTGTCCTCTGGGAGCTGCGGGGGGCAGGGCAGGGGAATGCTGGGGGCCGATTCAGAGATGCATAGATGCCACCTTGCAGTGTCCCCCAGGCCCTCCTCCATGGGAAGACTGTTAACTGACCACTGAGGGGGGCAGCCCTAGTTCTCTTTCAGGCCAGACGGGCACAGAGTCATTGTGCCCAAATGCTCGGTCCAGGCCACGCTCAGTGCCCCAGAACTGATGGGACCAGGAGCTGATGACGGCAGGTTCTGGGGCCCCAGGCAGTCCAGCCATGGCCAGCAGGCGTCCTTGGGTGGCCACACCTCTCCTTCCCCTCCTTGGTGTTAAACAAAAGGAGGCAAGAACCACCTGCCTTGGGGGACATGAGAAAGAGTGAGAGCTTCCTGCTGACCACACAGCCTCTCAGCAGGGACACCAACAAACACATCCTCCCCAGTGGCTCTTTGGGGCCAAGGTTCTTCTACGGTCATGGCAGCAGAACCCCCCACCCCTAAGGGATCGATCTGCTGAAATGCCAGCTAAGGCCTGCAGAGAGGGCAGGGCAGCCGAGGGTCCTGAGAGAGGGAAGAGGCTAGCCTTCTGTTTCCACAGGGTTGTGGAGACTGGAAGGGAACAAGGGGAGGAAGGTAGGACGGTAGCAGCGAGGCCATCACACTTCACACAGATGGGGTCCCAGAAGCAAACAGAGAGGCACCACCCCTCTGGGACCTGGCCCAGCTTGCTGCTCTCTTGCTGTGTGACCTGTGCCAAATCGCTTAACCTCTCTGGGCTTCTAGCTCTTATAAAGCTACAACTCCACGATGCTCTCCTACCCTCAGTCTGCAGACTAAATGCTCAGGACTGGGGTTCCACTGTGTGTGTTGTGGTAGGAAGGGCCTTTTTTCTATCTTTCTCCACTTTGATCAAATTGAAATCAGAAGCACAGAGTGACTAGCTTTCCCCTTCCCCGCCATCGCCAGGAAAACGGACATGCTGACATTCCACGTGGGGGTCACAAACTCACGTTCCCGCAGACTCAGCTGGATGGTGAAGTGAGGAAAGTATAAAGCGAGAAGGAATGGTGGGGACACAGGTGAACCGGACAGCATGGGCCCCATCTACGGGGGCAGCCACCCCTCAGCTTCAGCCGCCGGCTGCCATGTGGCAATGCCAGTTAGGCAAGGACATAGCCCCTAATGGTCAAGAGAAGCCCAAAACTTGGAGTTTTGCATAAAATGTTTACCTTTTTAGACTGTTAAAAGCAAATACAACTTTTATTGAACATCCTGGCAGGCCAAACAAAACGTCTACTGGCTGGGTTCAGCCCCTGGGCTAAGGGGAGACATTTTTTTGGAAAAAAAAAAAAACCAAACAGGCAGGAGGGCTGGAGGGGCTCCGGGCTCAGGGTGAGGATGGGGTTCTGAAGCTCTATCACGGCCAAAGCAGCAAGCTGGGCAGTGACAGGAAGTCACGGCCAGGGCTGGATACTAAGAGAACATTAAAGTCCTGGGAGCAAATGTGAGAGGTGCATCCAGGGCGGATGGAGACCCTGTGAGGCATGCATTAGTATTATCGACTCGAGAGATGAATCACTTGAGACGCTGGGTTGCTTGCCTTTAATAATAACACGCGTGAGCACATCCTCTGTGTTAAGCACCTCACACGTGTTATTTCACATAGTCCTCATTGCAGCCCCTCCCTAAGGATGCCCCCGGCCGGGAGCCTCACCTCCCGGGGTTCATGCTTTGTGTGGGCCCCTTCTCCTTGAATCTGGCCCATCACTTGCTCTTGACCAACAGAAGCAGCGGAAACGACAGTGTGACTTCTGAGGCAAGGTCATAAAATAAACTTGTAGCTTCTGCTCGGATCTCTCGGAATGCTTGCTCCCCGCAGGGGCCCGGCCACCGGCCTGGAGAAGCTGGTCCTGCTGACAGCCTAGCTGAGCCCCCAGCCCCCAGCCAGCACCCACAGCCAGTGCTGGGAGGGGCCAGCTTGGCCCCCCTGCCCAGCCAAGCCCCAGATGACTCCAGCCCTGGCCAGCATCCCACCAAAGCGTCATGGAAGACGCCGAGCAAGGAATACCCAGCTAAGCCCAGTCAACCCGTTAAGCCATAAGAGACAATAACACATTTTTATTTTAAGCCACTACGTTTTAGGGTGATGTGTTATAAATCCACAGAAAACTGACAGACTGCTTGCCAAGAGACTCGGGCCATCTCCCCATTTTACAGCTGAGGATACTGAGGCACGGGGAGGCGGAGGGACCTGGTGCGAGTCCACGGCTGGTGAGGGTCAAAGTGGGGATCTGTTCCCAAGCTGTCTGAGCCCAGAGGCCGCCCTTCCGCAGTGCCTGCCCCCAGTGGCCCAGCAGTGCATGTCGGCAAGGTGTGAACGAGGCCGTCTGACTCTCAACCGTGGACCCTTCCCCTTCCTGGGCACGTGTCCCTCCCAGAAGCCGGTGCCCAACATCAGCTGGGCATCTCTGATCCCCGACCTCCCAAGTCTCCGTGGCCTGTCTCGCTCTGCTGGGCGGGGAGGCAGAGGCTGGCGCTGTCTGGCCTCAAAGCTGCTCTCCTGCCTGGTGCCTGGGGCGGGGATGGGGGAGGCGCTGGGGCCAGAATTTTGACAAACGGCCTCACACATATTAAACAAGAGAAATGACACAATGACGCTGCACAGCCCTGGCGAGGCCCCAAAAGCAAGGGATGAAAAATGGGGTTGATCCATCTTGCAGGTCTTGGTGACAAGAAGAAATGGATCAGCCCTAATAGGGACCGCACGTTGGGCCCCGGCCTTAAATAAGTCAGATGAGAATGAGGCCAGCCCCAAGGGAACAGGAGCAGGGCAGGAGGCCTGGCTTCCAGGGAAGGAAAGCTTCCCATGGCCGACACCGGCAGGCCCCGTTCGAGACACTGAGTGCCAGGGCGGAGAGCCAGGGGCTTCTAGAATCCTATTGCTACTTAAGGCTGTGGGACTCCGGGGGAGTGACCCAACCTTCCTGAGCAACACGGGGGGGTTTGCGTGTGTTAAATTTCATATGGAAATCGGTAACATTAGAAGGGCTGGTGTTTGGGGCGCCTGGGTGGCTCGGTCGGTTAAGCGTCCGACTTCGGCTCAGGTCACGATCTCGCGGTCCGTGAGTTCGAGCCCCGCGTCGGGCTCTGTGCTGACAGCTCAGAGCCTGGAGCCTGTTTCAGATTCTGTGTCTCCCTCTCTCTCTGCCCCTTCCCTGTTCATGCTCTGTCTCTCTCTGTCTCAAAAATAAATAAATGTTAAAAAAAAATTTTTAGAAGGGCTGGTGTTTGAGAGCACTTCCCGTGTGTCAAACAGCGTGCCACACACATCCACGAAGTGTCTACGTATCACCCCGTTCTCGCAGAGGCAGAATACAGAGGTTAGGAGTGTGGGCTCTGAGGCCACACTGCCCAGGTTCAGATCCCAGCCCTGCCGCTCAGTGGCCAGAGAGAGCTTGGACGGGTTACTTAGGTTTGCCTGTGCCTCAGTTTCCCCTCCACAAAATTTCCACCGCACCGCGCCGTGGCGATGGTGACATACCAGGCCTCGATACGTGGCACAGGCGGTCACACACGTGCTCACACCCGAGAATGTTCATTCCTTTCCTTTGCCCCCTTCTCTAGCTCAGGTGACCACCGTCCAAGGTCAAGAGCTCAGGCGACAGCTGCTAGAAGGAGGGACGTGTAGGGCAACAGGGGGCACCAGAGCCTTAGCTGGTTTCCCTGCGAGCCTGAGGGTCAAGGTCCCTGTAAGACACGTGCCTTTGCAAAGCAGAAACCAAACAGAGGGTGGGAAGGGGTGAAATTAGCAAGAGTCCCCAGTGGTCTGGAAGGGGGTCCTTCTTACTTGAAGCCCTACTCCTACTCCATTCTGACGATCCTCCGAAGTCTCTGTACCTCCTGTCCCCTCTGCCCAGCACATTGTCTTATTCCCTTCTCCACATTTTGCCCAATCACATTCTCCCCAGAGGACCCTCCCTGCCCGAAGTTGGGTCAGCAACCCCTCCTCTGTGCTCTGTGCTTACTCTGTCCCCGAGTAAGCAATCGGTAAATGCATGTAAAGTGACTGAGTGGATAAGTGGTTCCCGGCCACCAGAAGCAGGCCTGCATACCTCGTGTAATGGACAACTGAGGTCGTTGTCTTTCCTCCTTGTGATAACCCCGCCTCACCCCTAATTTTCCACGGGGGAGGCTCCTCCTCCTGTCTCTGTCCAAGGGATTGGGTGGGGCCAATCCCGCCGCCTGGACCTTGTGACTCAGGCCAGACCAATCAGGGTGGAAATCATTGGTCATGGGATGGGCACACGACTTAAGCTAATCCAATGACAGCCATAACCAGGATTTTGGCGGGAAATATGGGAAAGAAGCCCCATCTCTCTGCTGGTATTGCTACGTTTGTAAAATGGAAGCCTAGAGCTGGGCATGGTGACCATCTTTGCTTAGGGAAGGCTGCCTGTGAATGAAGACAAGACAAAGGACAAAGGGAACAGAGACAGGCAAGGGGGTGGGGAGAGCTCCTGATAAATCACCTGAGCACCTGGACCCAGCTGTGCCTGGGGCAGATGCTCACCCAGCACCCATCCCGGTCATTCACCACCGGAGAGTTCTGGGCTCATTCCTCGCCCGAGAGGTAAGCGTGGGCAAGCAGAACCAATATGCTCCTGGCCCTCCCTCAGCTGTGGTGATGATTTGGGAGAGAGAAGATGACCCATGGCCCCTGATGGGCCCATCAGGGGGAGACCGGGGACTTCGGTCAACGTTGGGGAAAGAGGAACCCTCCCTTCCCCCGTATGTGAAGGAAGAAGCACCAGGAGGGAGGTTTCTCACCACCAGGAGGAAAGCCCACCCAGGGACAGGGTTAAATTCGCAGAGGGTCACGACGGATTTTTCCATCGTGACCCGAGGCCCCCCCGCTGACCCAACTGGACTTCTGGGTCACCCGAACTAACACACACCCCTTGTTTACTTGGCTCGGGAGTCTACTGATTCTGTCTTGCTCTTGCATACAAAACTTATCCGACCTCCCAGGCCCTCCCACCCCCGCCGCCCCCAACTCGTCAGCTTCCACCTCCACCTTCCAGAACGGCCTGTGTGGCAGGGGTCAGAAGCTTTACTCTGTAAAGGGCCGGGCGGTGAACATTTTAGGCTTTGTGGGCCACTGACTGTCGCCTGCAACCGCCCAGCTCTGCCATTGTAGCGTGAAGGCGGCCACAAGACAACGCGTGAATAACGAGAGTGGCTCTGTCCCAATAAAACTTTATTTATGGACACTGAAATTTAAATTGCACATGATTTCCACACATCACAAGGTGTTATTCTCCTTTTGATTGATTTCAAGCATCTGAATATGTAAAAACCATCCTTAAGTTGAGGGCTGCATAAAAACAGGTAGTGGATGGGCCATAGAGTCTCAAAGTCCCCGTGCACTCTGGGCTACCCTTGCCTTCTTCTGCCCTTCCTCCCTCACCTGGGCCGAGCTGCCGAAGGCCCAGCATGCGTGGAGGCTCTGGTGTCTGAAGGTCAAAGGCCACTTACCAGAAGGACCATCCGTAGTCCCAGGAGTGGGGTCTCCAGTCTTCAGGGCCGAGGCTCACGGTGACCTGGAACACCTGTGTGTACATCATGTGGGCGACCATTCCCAGGAGGCCTGTGGGGGGAGCAGAACAAGAGGTCAGGAAGCTAGGTGGAGCTCTGTCCACCTTTGTCCTGTGGGCCTGTCAGTGCTGGGGGACAGCATGGAAGGGGAAGGGCCGTTGGTAGGACCAGAGCAGGGAAGCCAGAGGGTGGTGTTTTCTAAGCCAGCCAAGGAGCTTGGGTCTGAGCAAGAAGGCACAGGGAAGGCGTGGAGAAATTAAACAAGGGAGACACAGAGTCAAATCTGCACAGACGGGCAGACTTTTTCTTTGTCTTTATTTTAAGTTTACTTATTTATTGTGAGAGACAGAGACATCATGAGTGGGGGGGCGGGCAGAGAGAGAGAGAGAGAGAGAGGGAGAGAGAGAATCCCAAGCAGGGTCTGAGCTGTCATCTGGGAGCCTGACTCGGGGCTTGAACTCACGAAACCGTGAGATCATGACCTGAGCCAAAACTAAGAGTCAGATGCTTAACCGACTGAGCCACCCGGGAGCCCCAAACTTTTTCCGTTAAGTACCAGGTAAGTAGATATTTCAGGCTCTGTGGTCCACGCAGTCCCTGTTGTAACTACTTCTCTACTGTCGTAGCACAAAAGAGTCAGAGACAATAAACGTATCAATGGAGGAGCATGGCTGTGTACCAATAAAACTTTACAAAAACAGGCACCGAGCCAGATTTTAACCCGTGGGCTATAGTTTGCTGATTCCTGCGTTAGGAGGTCATTTGGGAGAAGCAGCCTAGAGGGTATTTTTCAAACTGCAGGTGTTGATTCGCTAGACTAGTGGGTCATGAAGTCACCTTCAATGATTGCCACTGTTGATTGCCACATTAAAAAAAAAAAGAAGAAGAAGAATGGAACAGAATGGAATGGAATGGAATGGAATGGAATGGAATGGAATGGAATAGAAATATCTGATACATCAAATGTAGCAGGAATGAATATTGTTTTGGAGAACTTTTCAGTTCTATGCATGTGTACATGGGCGCAGTGACTGAAACATGAAATGTTTTTCTGTGGCTCATGGTCAAAAATCTTTGAGCCCACTGGCTGGGAGAACTTGGATTCCAAGGGATCTGAGTGGGAATCCTCTTCCACCACGTTTTCATCACGTAGCACTGGGCAAAGCCTCACCCTCTGAGCTTCAAGTCCTTGAATCCGAAGATGAGGATTGTGACACATAAGGCAAAGAGTAAGTGAAGTGAGGCAAGGCAGCCTCAAGTCTGTGCTCAGTGGCATGCAATCATTATAGTCACCGGGATTATTATAAACCTGGGGACATTTCTCTGTGTGGACTGTGGCATCTGGAGCCCTCAGGAAGCTAACCTTAAGATAGAGTGATACACTATTGATGAGAAAGGGAGGGGTAGATAACAAGAAGAAAGGAAAACAATCATGTTTGTGCACCTGCTATGTGCCAAGCACTCTGTATGATTACTTCTTAATTTTCACAACAACCCTCTGAAGTATCATGAAGTACCTTGATCAGGACTATGTACCGTTGTTCAGGTTGCCCACTGCGCATCTCCATAGGGCCCCATTCACAATACAGTCTATGTTGAAGCAGAGTTGAAGCAGAACCATGCCTACAAGGCTGTATGTGGTAGCCCTGAATACAATTGTTCCATTCCACGGGGGAGAAAATAGAAGCCCGGAGTGGGAAAGTCTGTCCAAGGTCACAGAGGGAGTCAATGGCATAGTTGTGACTGGTGCCCATATCCAAATGCCCTCAACTCCAAGGCTCTCCACCCTCTCCCCTCTTCTTGAAGAGGAGGCAAGAGAAAAGATGGAGATAAGGAGTGGAGAGATGGAGGTTCAGCAAAGGCAGAAGTAAAGAGGGAGTGGGGTTCTGTGTCCTGGGACCCAGGGTGGGGAATGGAGGGAGGAAGCCATCCTGTGTTCCCACAGGGTGGAGATAAATGGTTAGCAACTGGTTCTCCAGAGGCAAAAGAAAAGCCCTGATTTGTAGCGTCTATCAGGTTCCACGGTGCCACTACGGCCAATGTCAAGTGACCAATGGGAGGTCACGGAAGGCAGAGCAGAGGAGAGGTGTGCCCAGTGGGCACCCATAGGCTCCAGCACACCTCGTGCCTGACGCCAGTCACTGGACCCCAGGCCCAAAGGAGACCAAGGACTCTGTGGTTGTCTGCGTCTCTGAGCTTGGGTCAGCCCCTCATGGACACTTCTCGCTATTCTCTGACTGCAGATTAGAGCTGGTGGGGAGCCCTTGAGTCAGGAAATCCCAGGGAGGAAATCCAGGCACCACGACAGGTGCTGAGGCCTCCTCGGGAGCCTCCTAAAAGTCCCTCCTCCCCCAGGCTGTCTCTGCCAGGCCCGACTACATCCTAGACCACATCCTTAGTTGTGCCCTGGCAGGTGGCGCAGAACTGACCTGGGCTATCCCACCCATTCGACAGCACCCTCTCTGGTCCTCTCTGCCTTGGCCCAGTCTGTTGAAAGGAGGCGAACGGTGAGCCATATGGATATCTTCTTTTTCGTCACTTGACACAATTCTGGGTGAACTTGCCAAGACGTACGTAACTGATATAGCTTATTCTTCAGAACCAATGCATACGATTCCTTAATAACGAAGTAGCATGTTTTATCTACCCAATCAATGGATGGTACTAGGTCTTGTCCCGTTTTCGGCTCTACAAGAAATGCTGCGATGAACACCTTTCTACAAGTCTTTTTGGGGATACAAGCAAGTACTGCTCCGGATGGAATAATAAGAATTGCTGGGTCATAAAGTATATGCGTTTTAAATTTGAGTCAATGTCAGAAAATTGCTCTCCTGCATGGTAGCCCCATCATGTGTTTCTGCCAGCTGTCTGGGGGTACTTACCTAAACCTTCACCAACACTGGAGATTCCAAAACATGAAAACCTGTGCCCATCGCGGGATGCAGAATGCCACCTCAACATTGTTGTCAATTTTATATTTCCCTCATACTAGTGAGCTTGGGCGTGTTTCACATGTTTATTGACCATGCCTATCTCTGTCTGTATAGCGCCTGTCTGTATCCTTTGTCAATTTTTTCTTTAAAAAAAAAAGTATTTTCTCTTATCAGTTGGTAGGAATTCTTTATGTATTCTAGATACTAATCCTGTCTGTCACGTAGACTACCCAAGAGTTTACTGCTCTTGTCTTTTCCCATGTACCAAACACCTTTTTGTTTTTTTTAATTAATAGACTTTACTTTTTAGAGCAGGTTTAGGGTCACAGAAAAAGTGAGGGGAAATTATGGAGAGTTCCCATGTGTCCCCAGTCACCACCGCCACAATCTCCCGTATAATTAACATGTTGCATTCGTGTGGTACATTTGTTACAATTGATGAGCCAATACTGATCCATTATTATTAACTAAATCCTGAGTTTACATTAGGGTTCACTCTTCGTGTTGCACATTCTATGGGCTTTGATAAATGTATAGTGACAGGTAACCACCATTACTGTGCCGAATCATTCATAGCCTTAAGAATCCCCTGTGGTCCACCTTTTTATCCCTCCCTCCCTCTCTGCCTCCCTGAACCCCTGGCAAACACTGATCTGTTTATAGTCTCCACAGGCTTGCCTTTTCCAGAATGTCATATAGTTGGAATCACATAGTACATAGCCTGAGTTCTCAGGCTGGCTTCTCTCACTTAGCAATATGCATTTAAGGTCCCTCTCTGTCTCTTCATGGCTTTTTAGTGCTGAATAATGTTCCATCGTCTGGACCCATCACAGGCCATTTACCTGTGGTCCAGTAACCTGTGGAAGGACATCTCAGTTGCTTCCAAGTTTTGGCAATTATGAATAAAGCTGCTTTTGTCAAACACTTTGATATCTGATATCGTCAAATTTACCAGGCTTTTCCTTTGCAGTTTTCACATGCTGTGTCTACCTTTTTGGAAAAGGAACACCTGTAAATGCATTGTCCTATATTTTTATATTAATTCACCTAGAATTTATCTTGGTGAATGGTGTGAGTTAAGGATTTAAGTTAAGTGTTTTTAATGAGTAGCTGATTGTCTTGAATCCTTATAGAATGACCTGTCCTTTCCTCCACTGATTTCATTTTTATTTTATTTATTTTAATGTTTTTTATTATTACGTTTCTTTATTTTTGAGAGGCAGAGAGAGACAGAGCATGAGTGGGGGAGGGGTAGAGAGGGAGACACAGAATCGGAGGCAGGCTCCAGGCTCTGAACCGTCAGCCCAGAGCTCGACGCAGGGCTCGAACCCACGAACTGTGAGATCACGACCTGAGCCAAAGTCGGATGCTTAACCAACTGAGCCGCCCAGGTGCCCCTGATTTTATTTTTATTTTATTTATTTATCTTGAGAGAAAGAGACAGCACGAGCAGGGAAGGGGCAGAGAGAGACAGAGAGAGAGAATCCCAAGCAGGCCCCACACTGTCAGCACAGAACCCGATGTGGGGGACAATCTCATGAACCAGACGATAATGACCTGAGCCGAAATCCAACTGAGCCACCCAGGCGCCCCTTCCCCGCTGATTTTAAATGACACTTACATTCCAAGCCCCACCTGTACGTGAGTGTTTCCTGATGTCACTCTGTTCTACTGGTCTGCCTCTGTTCTTGTGTCAATGCCACACTCTTTTACCCATTATAAGTCACAGTAGAGTCTGTTATCTGGGAGGACAGCCTCCCCCCCGCTCACTTCCCAGTGCTCTTTCCCCCTAGAATTGCTGCCTTACCCAGGAACCTTGCGCCTTTAGTGGGGTCCTGACCCCTTCCCTAGCCCCAACCAGTCCCTTTCTGGGTTTGTGGGAGGGTGGGGGGGAGGGCTCACTCTCCAAACCCTCAGCTGTTCTAACGTCTTGAGTTTCTTCTGCACTGTGCCAGTCCAGATGCTCTCCGAGCTATGTGGCCTCTGCGTGTCTTGTTTTCTCATCTATAAAATGGGGATATCAGTAGACACAGGTAATCCCAACGAGCATCTACTAATGCAGGAAAGCGTTCATGAGAACAACCACTCCTTCTATTAGGGCAGCGGGGACATGACGAAAACACCCAGCGAGACCCAGAAGCCAGACCCAGCCTGTTGGCAGAACAATTTTCTAAACTGTTCGTTTGGAAAAGCAGTGACTTCTCAATCGGATTCCATTTACTCCCAAATATGAAAGGCCGTGCTTTAAGGAAAGTCAATAAACGAAAATTATTTCTTCATTCAAAGAATTCAAAGATAGGCTGGTGAGTTGCTCTGACTGCATTTTGAAGAGTCTCCTTTAAACATCTGATCTTCGCCTGTGTTTCTGGAAGCATGTCTGTTCTGCACAGGGAAGTCCGTGGTAGCGTCTGTCACACAAACTCTCCGCAGAAGGAATTGTTTCCAACTCCTGCGAATTAGAAAGTGACTTTCTGCAGTTACCGCACCTCCTGAAATTGGCAAGAAGGAGGCTTTCCGGCTCTGCGACTGCTGCTTCCCGGCGGCCGCACACCAGGAAGCGCAGGGCTGTAAATCTCATTTTCCAACTCCTGACACCGTCAGTGGGGGCCCCGACCCACATGGTGAGGCAGGCGTGGCTCCTTCCAGCCCCTGGGGAACACAGGAGGGCACTGGGGGCGAGGCTGACTGCGGGGTCAGAGCTGACCCCAGAGCGGGCAGGGCTGCCGTGACCCCCGCCCTGGCCTCCGCTGCTCACACTGAGGAAGGGAAAAGTCTGCTTTTAAGTCCAGAGGGGCTGGCGTGGGCCCAGAGGGAAGAGACAATGTCGGGAGGGTCAGGACGTTAGGCCCAGGGTAAAGCCACAGTGAAACAAAATGAGCAGCAGCTATGTGACCTTGGGTAGGTGACCTCCTGTTTCTGTGCCTCAGTTTCCTCAACATAACACAGGGATAACAATAGCACCTACCTCATGGACTCATGAGTATCCAGTGGCTTATATTTGTAAAGCATCTAGAACAGTGCTTGCATGCAGGAGGTCCTATAGTGGTGTTTCTTGAATGAATGAATGAATGAATGAATGAATGAATGAATGCTTGAGGCTCACTATATAGGCCCTCTAGACTCTACACTCGTCCAGGAACCCGGTTTGTGGTCCCCAGCACTCGGTAATATGTGTTGAATGCACAGATGACCACGGATGTCAAGGTGCGTGGGGGAGGGGCACTAGGTTGCCTGGTGGGAAGTCCTGGGTCTGGGATGTGGGAATGAACGAGGGCAGGGCCAGATTTTGGCAACTTTGGAGAGCGAGTTGTCTACAGGAGCTAAGATGCGAGTCATCATTCATTTATTTATTATTCATTAATTCAATCAGTCAATGAATATTTATTGAATGCTTTTCATATGCCAGGCATTGTTCTAGCGCGTGGGGACCACTGACATAGACAGACCGATGCCTTGCCCTTGAGGCCCAGACAACGAGCACGTAGGTTAACGAGAACACATCAGGTAGTGAAAAGTGCCACGATGCATTATAAAATAGGACAATGTGACGGGAGAGATCCCAGGGGCTGCTCAGACTGGGTGGTCAGGGAAGCCCTCTCTGGGGAGGTGACGTTTAAGCAAAGGCTTGAATGGGAGCTGGAGGCAGCCACAGGGAGGTCTGGGGAAGAGCACTCTAGTCAGAAGGAGAGGCCTGGCAAAGGCTGAAGACAGGACCCTGACCTGTGGGGGGGAAGGGAGA
Organism: Puma concolor; assembly: GCF_028749965.1. NCBI lineage: Eukaryota > Metazoa > Chordata > Mammalia > Carnivora > Felidae > Puma > Puma concolor. Next base: position 20,332,174 of record NC_141682.1, on the reverse strand, counting down.
AGAGGCTCCTGCAGAGGGGGATAGACAAGGTGTTTCGAGACCGGCCAGGAGGGCGGGCGGTGGCCAGGATCTGCCGGGCCACAGTGATGAGCCTGGCTTTTATCCTAAGCGTGACCGAAGCCAGCAGAAGGCCAAAGCAGGGGCCCAATTTATGTTTACAGCACATTCCGGTTACTGGGTAAGGAGAGAGGATGCGGGAGGGGTGGGGAAGAGGGTCCCCCGGCTGGGAGGCCTGAGGCTTGGCCCAGAGTTGCTGGCAGCTCCGGGGCAGGTATGCAGCTGCAGCCACCGGGACGTGCTGAGGGACCGGACATGGGGCCGAGGGGACCTGGAGCCTAGGATGACCTCCGGAGTCTCGGTTTGGGCAACTGGGCAGACGGTGATACCACCCACTAAGGCGAAGAAGATAAAGGAAGGAAGACGTTAGGTTGGGTAGGCTCCAACGTGGGCCATATTAGCTGGAAATGCCTACCTTATATGCAAACAGAGACAGCAAGCAAGTAGCTGGGTGTGCAAGTTTGGGGTTCGGGGAACAGTCCGAGCTGGGGATTAAATGCATGAGTCATTGGCGGAGAGAGAGAAATGACCTGCAGAGAGGTTGTAGGAAAAGCAGGCCCCGGACAGAGCCGATGCCGGGGCCGAAGGGGATAGGAGGAGCCAACAGCAGGAGGAAACCAGAGTGGCTTCACCAGGGCCGGGTGAAGCATCCAAGGCAAGAAGGAGGGAGCAGCCGGTGAGGTCAAAGACGAAGACAGACAAGTGACCGTTGTATTTACCACCACGCAGGCCACTTGGGACAGGTGATCGGCGACAACAGGCTGATGAGAGGAGAGAAAGCAGCGAAATAGTCCCAGAGAAGGCAGAAGCGGGGGATAAAGGGGTGATGGTGGGGCTCAGGGAGGGCTGCTGAAGAGGGGAGATTGAGAGTGCTCCCGCACTCACCCCAGGGGCGATCAGGTAGACAGGGGGACACTGGCAGTCAGAGGAACCCCAGGGCGACTGCGGAAGCTGGGCAGAGGGAAGGTAGCAAGCCACTACGCAGGACAAAGGGGCTGGAGGCAACTGTCCTCCTTCCTTTCCACCCAGCCGGGCAAGGCCACCAGCTGAGGGCGAGCCAGAGGGTGAAACAGTCTTTTCCGGGAGTGGGGGTGGGAGCGCACGTGGCGCGGGGCAGCGCCGTGTGCGTGCAGGACCTGCGCTCAGGAGCCTAAACCGAGACCAGGCCGCAGGGCAGCCGACGCCGGCGCTGACACAGGACACGCGGGAGCACCGAGCCACGACGCGTCCCTGCAGCAGGGGCTGTGGTGGACCCCGGCCCAGGTGACCCCTCCTGCGGACACCGTCCCTGGTCCGGAGATGCCGCCTGGATCAGCACACGGAGCACTGATGCCCAGCTGGACTCCAGGACGCGTCTTGCATTTGACCTGGCTCCCTTTTGCGGGATTTGCACACGGGACGCTAACGGCATGCTCCGTTTATTTGCGGTATCAGGGAAGCGGCCGATTGACTCATTTATAATGGAGTTTATTATTGAAGATGCTAAGTTATTACTCCGAACGCTCAGAGAGCATTCGCGGCTAAATAAATACTCTTGTGTCCCCGGGCGCTGATCTGGATTTGCCAACATGCCACGCATGTCATGTCGGGACGTGACACAGAGGGGCTGGTGGGGACCTGGAGGAAGCTGAAACCCGATGACACAGGGCAGGATGGCGGCAAAGGGGACACCCCTGCTGGGGTGGCCTGACTTTCAGTTGATTAGTCACTGAGCACATATTGAGTACCTGCTGTGTGCCGGGCTCTCCTCCAGCTGTGGGGGATACACTGGGAGCCAGTGAAACACCATCCCTCCCAGTGCTCTGGAGGGATGGGAGAAGCGGACAAGCTGGGGACGGGCATGTGCCAGGGCAGCCAAGGGGGAGGGCCAGGGGCCCCTGGGAAGCCCGGCTGGGCTCCCCGAGGAAGGTCAGAACAGAATGTCTCCCAGAGGAGGTGATTTCCAAGCTGAGAGTTAATAGCTCGGAGGGAGCAAGAAGGCAGGCCGGGCAGCGGGCAGCGGGACCGCAGGCAGAGCCCCCAGGCAAAGTGGCTTGGTGGGCTGTAAGGGCTTGAGGCAGGGCACGTGGGTGGGGGAGCTGCTGCTACAGGAATAAACAAGACACTGAAAAGTTCCAGAACCATCGTAGGGAGTTTGGGCTTGGTCCTGAGGGCAAATGGGCAGGGATCACATAACTGTAAGCAAGAAGGCAAGAATCAGACAAGAATCAGACGTGCTTCTGTAAGATCCCTCTGGCTGGTGTGTAGAGAATGAGAAGGTGGGAGGCAGGGAGTCGGGAGAGGCCGCGGTGGCGCCCCAAGCGACAAGGACCAAGGACGTGGCCCGGCCAAGGCTGCTGAGGTCAGGAGGCGGGCGGGCAGGTCACCAGGGTGGGTGGAACTTTGCTGAGATGGTTGAATTCCCAGTCAACCCGCAGGCACTGAGGAGCCCTGCCTCAGGAATGGGGAGAGACTGGGGGTAACTGGTGGGGCTGACCCAATTAACAACAGCTCTGGAAAGAAAACTTTGACATTCTAAAGGCTGGTATTTCATGACAACCATCCGTAGGGCGGCAGACAGGAAAATAAATCTCTTATCTATACATTTCTAAAATATCCAGTTGTTTGTCTGGACAGAGACCAAAGGCTGATTCTGACTGTCCCTTGTGCCCTTTGACCTGGGAGGGACCACATACAGCGCGTCCTCGTGCACGGAAAACCGTGGCCAAGAAGCCGAGCTGAGGCTATGTTTAAAGCTTGCCCAGAACTATTTTTAAAGAACAGGCTATTTTTAGACACTCTCCCGAGAACCCGAAGCCTCTCTTGGTAGCATATTTCAGGGTTTAAAAAGTTCCTCCTTACACATAACCTAAATCTTTCCAGCTCCAATTTAAGCTAATTTCTCGCTCTGCCCTCGAGGACAAGGGGCCGAACCGGTTGGCTTCTTCTCAAGGGGAACCTTTGGGAGCTTGGCAATTACCGAGTCGCCCCTCAACCTTGTCTGCCCGGTACTAGATCATTGCCATTGCTCTGCCCTTCCTGCAAAGGTCTCCTTCCAGACCACTTGAGTCATTAGCATCACTGCTTATTTGGATTCTGCTCACTCTTCTATTTGCCTTCTAAAGTGAAGTGGCCCAAATCAGAAGTGGCATTTAATAGGGGGCCTTCCCATTTTAAAAACTAGGTTTACTGAACCACCACTGGCCTCGTCTACCCCAGTCACCTCCATCAAGCCCCGAGGCAATGAGTGGGCTCAGACCCTCCCCAACACCCCCCTCCCCGCCCCCCACAGGTGGGGGTGCGGGTCTAGAAGGGTACTTGAGGCCATGACCCCAGTTCCTGGTGAGTCTTGGGGTAGCCCAGGGCAATCTGGTGGTGGGACGGCTTTTGATATTAAAAATCACAGATTTCCACCCCCCCCCCCCCCCAGCATTTCTTCATTTGGGTAACTGGAGAGAAGATCTCAATGACCTCGGGGCACAGGTATCATAGAAGACTGGGAAAACCAGAGTCAGAGTCCCAAAGCCCACACTGCAGCTGTTCACTGAAAAGGTTCGGGAGAACATTTGATGAAGCAGAGCCAGCTTCTCTCCCCTCCACCTGGAGACCAGGTAAGCTTCCCTGCCTGGGGGGGGGAGAGGGAGGAAACAGAGGAGGAGAGGATGGTGGGTCCCAGGAAAGAGCGAATTCAACTTCGCAGACGGGAGCAGAGCAGCTCCTGCAGGGCCCCCAGCCTCCGCCTCGGGCCCCCTCCAGGACTTCCCCGGGGGGGGGGGGGGCACATGGGCTTGAGATCAGCCCCCACCAAGGGTCCTCTCCCAATATGAGTGGACAGCGGACAGCAGTGGACGTCCTATGGCAGTGGGGCCACGTGCTCATAGACACAGCCAGTACGCCCTCGAGATTGTTCAGGGTGATGTCCCTCCTGGGGCTCCCATGTGACCCTTCGCACGCACTAACCCCACTTTGATGGCCTTGGATGTTCATAAGCCCCCCACGACAGAGGGTGGGCCCTCACCTGCAGGATGATGGTGGGAGGAAGGGGAGCAGGTGCCCTGGCCTGTGCCTGGGTAGGAATGAGGGGAGCAGGTTGGAGCCCTCCACCAGAGGGCTGGAAGGCCCCCTCGACGTGCCCACACCCCCAAGTCACAGTCCTGGCCCTCTCTCTCCCCCTGTCTTCTGCATCTCTGCCCTGGAAATTCACATGCCCCAGGAATGTGGTCCTGACATTCTACCCAAGCCCGGGACTTGGGCTGCATCTGTGGGGAACAGCCCCGATTCCAGCATGATAATCAAAGCCTTGTCTGCCGAGGGGTGCCTTCTCAGCAGCTCCCAGCCAGCCCCACCCCCAGCCTCTAGACCCTGCTGCTAAACAGAGATGCTCCGAGCACCCTGTAAGAGTAGGGTCCCTGAGTGGTGGGAACAGGCCCGCTCTCTCAAGCCTCAGTGACTGCTCAGCTCTCCACATGCCCCACTAGACACAAGGGCCTGAGAGTGAGGGGGGCCGATCATTGACTGCCCGGGCCGGGACACTGGAGACCAAAGGGGGTCCAGTTATAAATTACCCCGGGACAACCTGATAACTGCAGTAGAAGACATGAATGAGGCAGTGAGCCCATGATCTCTCCAGGGACCCCTGCCACTTGCAGATGGCCCCTAACCTTTACCCAGGGCTTTCCTTCCGCCAGGGACTTTTACACACGCTGGGTGCTACTGGGGACAGCATTCCTATGAGTGTGTCCCGTTCACAGGTGAGAAACAAAGTACCTGACAGCCAGCCAGACAGTAGGGGATCCGGGACCCCCACCCAGCTTTCATTCATTCCGCATGGGAGCACCTGCTAGGAGCCAGGCACCGTGCTGAGGGCTAGGGGACGATGAGACAGGTGTGGCCCTGCCCTCTTGCAGCTCTCATCAGGGACATGGACGTGGGCAGGAAAACAAAGGCCAAGGGTCAGAGCGTCAGGAGATGGGAGGTGCAGGGTCCACAGGAGCTGACACTTGGAGTCCTCTGCTCTGGGGGTCTGGGGAGACATCCCTGGGGTGGGGGGTGCTGCAACTGAGTCTGAAGGATGAGGAGCTAACGAGGTCAGAGCTGCCCAAGTGTGGGGCACACCTCCCTCGGGCGCTCAAGCTTATTTTAGACCAGAAGTTCTAAACCTCAGCACTATTGACATCCGGGGCCAGATAACGCTTTGCCGTGGGGGTGGGATGGCCAGCCGCACCCCCGGCCTCTGCCCTTCCATCAGATGCCAGGAACATTCGCCTGCCCCCTCCCCCAAGTGCCGGCAACCAAAAACATTCCCAGACCTTACCAAGTGTCCCTGGTGGCGGGGTGGGGGATGGGGAGAGGGCAGAGTCGCCCCAGGGGGAGACCACGGGTTTAGATGCTACGCAAACCTTTTGACAGTGGTAATGTTTTTATTTTTGCGGTTTTACAGTCCCCTTCTATTTATTGCAAGTGTACCGGCTTTTCATTTCCGGCCGTGATCTGAAGCTTCCTTTCTGAATACATTTAAGTTTGACACAAAAAAAGTGAGTGATTGAGGAAGAAAAACGGCGGTGGAATGGCGGCCTGTGGATGTGGATGTGGCGGTCGTGGAGGAAGAGGCAGGGGACAAAGTGTGAGGAGTGCAGGGTCAGGTGAGAGCAGGCTGCGAGGTGCCCAAGGCGGCTGCAGGCTGCGGTGTGGCCCATCAGCTGCACACCCAGGGACAGGCTTAGGAATCTGGGTGTGTGTGGGGAGGGGGGGGGCATTCTAGAGGGCATACACTCTCCCATGGAAGTTCAAGGCCAGCTTTCCTCCAGCCTGCCCACAGATTGTCTCTCTTGGGTTGGGCACCAGAGGAAGGAACTGGCTTAACTTTGGGGCCCCTGTGGCACGAAAGATAAGAATCCTTCAACACTGGAAGCACGCTCTTTGCGGCAAGAAGCTGGCATTAGGGAAGGCACTGGGGGCCCTGAAATCATGGCGGGGGGGGGGGGCACCCACTAGACAGTGACATCTCACCATCCATCTGGGGTATGTGCTCGCGGGGGCCACTGCGCAGGCCCCTCCCTTTGGTTGTTTTCTCTCTTCCAGCCTCTTTTTCTGTTTCCTTCTACCTCTGCCTTGGACTGTTCCTCCCTGTCTGGGTCTCTCTCCCTCTCTCTCCCGGGAATACCTGTACATGCGCCCAAGTTATAGGCAGGAGTACTCACTGTCCTCGGGTGTCACGCAGTGGGCCTCCCCCTCACCTCCCCATCCGGCCCAGGAGGGACCCTGGCCTGCACAGAGTCACTCGTGATGGGTCCGGGGCCCCCGCCTCACGCCTGGTCAGCCTTGAAAACATTCCTCCCGAAGCTCCTCTTCCGTCTGCACTTCCCTCCGGCGACGCTGTGATGCCATCCCATTAGCTTCACTGCCCAGGAAGCCGCCTGGGCACCAGGAAAATGAGCTGAGTGGACGCTTTGCCACAAAACCTCCGGACAGCCCTCCCTTCCCTGGGCGCTTTACAGTGTGCAAAGCACCCGACCATCCCATTCATCCCGCGTCTCATGCTCTCCCTGCCTTATCCCAGGAAGGCTAGGTTTGGCTGCACCGGATCTGACGAGTGAGTGAGTGAAGCTCAGAGAGGGAAAGCAATCCACCCAGGGTAACACAGCACATGCGGGTCCAGGCCCACCCAACTCCAAGTCCAGATGTGTTCACATTCCATCACAGCCTCTCTCTCCCATTCACACCTTCATTCAGCCAACGTTCGGTGAGCACTTGCCGTCTGCCAGGCTCCCCTCACGGTTCAGGAAATGAAGGCGTGTCTAAGACACGCCAGGTCCCTGCCCTCACGGAGCTGACATGCTTACGAAGGAAGATAGAAAAGAAGCACATACACTGAGAATTCAGAGTTTAATAAATGCTTTGAAGGAAATGAGGGCATGAGGAGAAAGTGGTAGGTAGTTTGGCCCAGGAGGATGGGGCTGGCCCTTCTGGGAAGGTGACAGGTAAGGCGAGACCTGGGCCGCAGGTCTGTTCTCAGACTCAGGGCAGGGAGGCCGGAAGTGCGCCGGGAGGAGCCGCTGCGGGGTCTCGAGGACATGGGGCCGGGGGCGCTGTCGGCCCTGCCTCCTTGGAAGCCCAGCCTGTGCCTGTCTTTTCCGGACCCCTGGCTCGGGGGCGCTCACAGAGGGGCACAGATGCCAGTGGCCTGCAGGTGCCTCCCGGCCCACCCCTCTCCTGGGACAGGAGCCAAGATGGAGCCACACGTGGCCAGGTGGCAAGAGGACGAAGCTGGGGTGACGGTGCAGAGGAGCTTGGAGTCGGGTGCTGTCCCCGGGTCACCCTCCGGCCAGCGCTAAGAGCTCCCGCAGGGTTGGTGCCTGGGATTGCCTGAGTCTGAGCGAATCTCAGGGCGCAGGGGGTGCTCACGGAGGACGGTGAGGGGGGGCCCCGGGAGCCCGGGCTGTGTCACGGCATCAATGCCAGGCCCGTACGTGGCTGCCTTGGCTCCTGTCGGCCCTGGCTGAGACCTTCTGCTCGCCCCCTCCGCGCTCATCTCGGGTGGGCGTAGGTGGGCCTGTCTCTCCTCTGAGGAAGGCCCGGGAACCAAGCTCCCAGCAAGGCTCCCTGGGACGCAGGGCAGGGACCAGACCGCAAGGCCCTCAGACCTCAGACTGCCGGGGATCAAGGCTCAGCTGAGTTTGTGAGCTGCTAAGCAAGGGGCGGAGGCAAGTGAGGGGTCGCTCTACGCACACTCCGGGCACAGCCTACAGCCGGGGCTCCTCCCAGTCGGCCCTGCCTGTCCCAGCAAGACTTGGCAATGCAGCCAGAGACTCCTGGCCACAGGCTCAGCTGCCCTGCTCCTGACCCAGGGCTCCCGGGGGTGGGGTCTGCTCACCTTCCCTAGGCCTGGCCCAGCAGTGGCCCTGTGGACCCCACCCTGCCCCCCAAGCTGACAGACACCTCCCCCAACCATACCGCAGTTCCCTCCCTGGATAGCTGACTGTCTCCTAGGGCTCTCGGGAATATACCTTCCCCATCGGCCCACTCCTGTATCCCAGACTAGACCATCTCTCCCATCCCCATATATGGCATGGGCCTCTTCCCCCACCCAGGAGACTGCTCAGACACCGTCACGGTAGGCCGGACAGTGTGGACTCCGGAGTTAGACCGCCTGCGTCCAAATCCTGCCTCTAACACTTACTGACAGTGCGACCCGGGCAATTCTGTTAAATGCTCCGTGCCTCAGTCTCCCCACCTGGTATAGGAAAGAGCCATGAGTTCATAGAACGGCGCCTACAGCAATGTCACTGCTCTACAAGTGTGGGGGCTCCCCTGATCGCGGACATGCCCCACTCCCGCCTGACCCCAGGACACCTGTTGCAGTGCTCCGCCTGCCGGGCCAGACGTCCTTGGACGCTGACACATGCTGGGCAGAGTCTGAGTTCTTCTCATCCTGGGGACCATGCGATCCCACTCCTGCTAGGTCCCCCCACGTTCCCCAGCCCCTCTCCCCCAACCACTCTCAGCTTGTTCCACTCCCCTACCAGACCACGGGGCAGAGGGCCCTCTGTGTCCCAGGTCAATGTAGAATACCTTTACTGATATATCTGCTTGGCCATGACTTGTCCCTGCAAAGGGGGTTCAGGAATGATGTGTGTGTCCTCAGGGAGAAGAATTTGGAGGGGAGCAAGTAACTGGGAAGTGTGGTGGCAATTTGAGAGATTATGTAGGCATGGGGCACCCCAGGCAGGCTTTGAGGAGGGAAGAAGGCCTTGTAGGGCGATGCTTGGGCTACATGGTGACTAATATGAAGCTATTGCCATGCGGTGCTTGACAGGTGCCCGAGGGAGGGATTCTACACGTACCGCCTCATTGATCCTGCTTGGGGACTTTACAAAGGAGAAACTATTACTCTCTCTCTCTAACAGATAAGGAAACGGAGGCTCAAAAAGATTCAGGATGTGTGCGGAGGGTCAACTGGGCTGGCTCCAGAGGGGGCGCCCCTGATTATTTCTCTGCTGCCCCTGGAAGGGCCAGTTCTCCAGATGAAGGATACCAGCCCTGCCTTCCCATGCAAGCTGAACCTCAGGAGAAGAGGTACGACTAAGCATGATGACAAGAAAAATGGGAATGTGGCTGGGGAGGAGGAGGGACTGAGAGCCATCAGTGGCCCAGATGGCGATCCAGACCTTGCCTGCCTTGTCACTGGTTGACTCTTACGTGGTCTCCGCCCTCAAGGGTCTCAGAGCCCGCAGGCCCTGCCAGGACACGTAATGTCACATGAACGGCGTATGGTGTGCTTCTATCCAAAGACAGGAGGGTGAGGAGGGCTGCCCCTCATTCCAGCTTGCTTCCCGGACTCCCAGCACCCCTGCCGAGACACTACTCACCTTCAAGTTCCCAGTATTGGCCTGACAACTGCCAGTCCGCTCTGGACAGCCAGCGATGTCTACCAAGGCCAACCGGCTAGGGAGAGGGCACTGAGCTGGGCTCAGACACACCTGGGTCTGAATCTCAATTCTGCAACTCCCCAGCTGTGTGTCCGTGAACGAGTCACCTCACATCTCCAACCCCCCATTTCCTCACCTGGAGAGTGAAGATAATACCCAGTCACATCCACTCATACAACCACTATCCCTTGAGCACCTACTGTGTCCCAGATATTTTACTAAGTCTTGGGGACACAGAGGAGAGCTGTCCTCATGGAGCTGAGAGTCAAGCGGGGGAAACAGATAATAAAGATGTAATTTCAAGGAAGAAACAGAGTGAGGAGACAGAGTGACTAGAGGAAGCTGCTTCAGATCAGGTCATGGGGGAAGGCCTGAGAAGAGGCTTCAAACGGCAACCTGAAAGATAAGGAGTTGGTCATGAAAAAGCCTGGGAACAGTCCCAAACAGATGGAACAGAGATTGCCGAGGCCTTTGGGTGGGGAGAAGTGGTCGGTGTGGCTGCAGCCTGTGAAGAGGTTTGGGGCGGGGGGGGGGGGCGTTCAGGGAGGTGGGAAAGGACCAGTCGGGGGAGGGGTTGGGGTTTTATTCAGAACACAACAGGAAGCCACTAGAAGCTTTTAAGCATGCAAGTGACACTTCCCCCACTTAGTCATATTATACACAAAAGCAGAGCACACAGGGCATGCTCGGTGAATGTTGGTTGACTCGTAAGCGGTCTCCACCCCAGTGGGTCTCAGAGCCCCCAGGCCTCGCCAGGCCTTGCAAATGTCATGTGGATAGCGTGTGGCTCAGCTTTATGCAGAGGGGGAGCACAAGACGGCCACAGCCTCTCCTTCCAGGCCAGGTGTTCTCCGTGCTCTGCCCTCTGGCAGACTCTGCCAGCCGGCCACCTTCTCAGAGATAAATGGTGGGCAAACGCAAACTCAACTCGTTGTCCCAAAACAGCCATCAGGGAATTTCCAGCACCTGGGAAAAGCACACAGAAGATACCGTTCGTGAGAAGAGTTTTCCAAGCGTGGAGAATTTCCATCAAGGGGAAGTGTCCTCCAAGGGGCTCTTAGACTCCCCAGCCATCTGCAGCGGCAGAGGCCGTCTGGAGGGAGGGGGTGACGGAGGGAAGACGGGAGCCTGGGAAGACAGCACGATCCTTTAATGTGGAACAGCCAGGAGAGGACAGCAGGCCAGGGCAGGGACCAGTGAAGTCAAAGGCATGAAGGACCCTCAGAGGAGGCCGGCAGGAAGGTCAGCTCTTGGGGAGGGAATTTGGCAATGGCTGCAGCTTCCTTTTGACCCAGAAGTTTCACCACTGGGAATTCACCCTCAGACATATTTGCATCTGTGGACAAGGATATTCATTGCCATAGAGGGTTAAAAAACACCCTGAACGTCCACCAGCCAGGGACTAAGTGACGGCAAGAGAAATCTCCATCTCCATCTCTGATCAGACCTCCTCCACCTCTCCCATTCTCTCCTCTCCAGCCACTCTGGCCTCCTTGTCTTCCCTTCAATGTGCCGGGCATGGTCCTACCTCAGGGCCTTTGCACTTGCAACCCCTCTACCTGAGCCATTCTTCCCTCAGATCCCCACTTCTGCGGTAGGCAGCTTCAAAGATGGCCTGGTATGATCTCTGCCTCATTGCGGAACCATTATGGAATCCCCTCCCGCAGAGTATGGGCTGGGCTTGCTGACAGAATACAGATGTGATGGAATGTCGCTTCTGACGTTAGCTGCGAAAAAACACCATGGCTTCCATCTTGGGCTCTCTCTCGCTCTCTTCTTGGCATGTATTCTCTCTCTCTCTCTGTCTCGGATCAGTTGTGCTGGGGGAAGCAGGTGGCCCTGTTGCAAGCGGCCCTTGGGAGAGGCCCAAGTGGCCAGCCCGTGAAACAGAAGCTGCCACAACCACGAGTGTGGGCTTGTATGTGGGTGCCTCGGCCCCAAGCAAGCCCTGGGGTGACCACAGCCCCGGCCCCCAGCTGGACTGCGACCCATGAGAGACTTGGGGCCAGAGCTTCCAACGCATCTGTGCCTAGATCCCTGACCCCATAAAATGGCTGAGTTTGGGGGTAATTTGCTGCACAGCAAGAACGAATTCAATTTCCTCCTCAGATGTTTCTGCTCAAGTGTCTCTTGGCCATAATGGCCTCCCCTAACCACACCCACCACACCCGACGCGTCATTTGCATATTTACCCGTTATCTCTCCCTACCAGCCCAGCAGCTCCTTGGAGCAGAAACGGTGTCATTTTTTTTTTAATTTTTTTTATTAGTTTTCTTTATTTTTGAGAGGCAGAGAGAGCCAGAGCACGTGTGGGGGAGGGGCACACAGAGAGGGAGACACAGAATCGGAAGCAGGCTCCAGGCTCCGAGCCATCAGCACAGAGCCCGATGTGGGGCCTGAACTCACGAACCGCGAGATCCTGCCCTGAGCCGAAGTCGGACGCTCCACCGACCGAGCCACCCAGGCGCCCCGAAACGGTGTCCGTTTTGTTCACTGTTGTGTCTCTAATGCCCCGAGCGGCACCTGGCACATAGAAGGTGCTAAGTAAATGCTAAGCTAATAATCCACAAGTGAAAAAGAAGTGGGTAGATTAAAATATGCTGACCCAAAATGACCCCCGAGGAATATTAAGTGGAAAAAGCAAGGCACAGAAAAGGACAGACAAGAAGCTGGTAGCCGCGGCTGAAGGTTTCACAAGGAGACATTACTTGACCCGGGGCTGGAGGGGAAGGGAAGGCAGGAAGAAGGAGGAACAGGGTTTTAGCAGAATGAGCGGCCTGGGTCTCCTCTGGACCCCGTGAGGGTGCCAGCCCAGGTGCTCTTCTGAGGCGGCCCAGCCCGATCCCACACACGGGGCTCTTGGCCACACACGGCGCCCGTCCAGCAACCTGCTGGGCCCTCCTGCTTCCTCCCCACCTCAATCCTGCTCCTACTCCAGGTCCACCGGGCACCTGACCTTTTATCTTCCTGCTCCCGGCCTGTACCTTGGCACATACTTTCCCGAACTGGATTCATCAAGATTCGTGGGGTGCCTGGGTGGCTCAGTCGGTTGAGTGCCCGACTCTTGGTTTTGGTTCAGGTCATGGTCCCAGGGTCATGGGATCGAGCCCCAAGTCAGGCTCCGCGCTGCGCTTGGAGCCTGCTTGGGATTCTCTCTCTCTCTCTCTCTCTTTCTCTCTCTCTCTGCCCCTCTCCCCCACTCGTGCTCTCTCTCTCTCTCCTCTCTCTAAAAAAGAAATTAAAAAGAATCATCCACAGGCCCCTTTGGCTCGATATCTCCCTGGGAAGTGTCGCCTGCCCCAGCACCACCTGGGATCCAAGCCCTGGCTACTCCGTCTGCTTGACTGGGCTTCTCAGTCCCTGGGGGATTCAGAAACTGCCACAGGGTGGGGAGCGGAGGAGGTACAAGCGGCCTCGCTGGATAAAACATGAACAGCACGGCTTGGCTGCACCCCCCACCCCCACCCGCACCCGTGCTCTAGACACAGGCGGCAAATGTACTTTCGTAGACTCTCCCTCTATGTATCTCTCCAGTTCTGCCTCCCTGTGTCTCTATTCCTTTTCCCCTGTTTCTCTCTGTACGTCTCTCTGTCTTCGCCTCTGTCTCTGTCTGGTTGTCTATGTCTCCATCTATACTATGGTTCTCTGTTTCTGGGTGTCTCATACTTATCCTTCCCTCTCTGTGTCTGGCCTGGCCTGTGCCCCCCCCCCGCCCCCCTTACGTGAACTATATGCATCCCCACTGTAATGCTAAATCGCAGCCGCCATGAAAATCCCCAAACTGCCACCATATTACCAGTTGTGTTACAGTCATCACCCCGAGAGCCAGCCACATACCAGGCACGATGCCAAGCGCTCGGCACAGGCTGACTGCTTAAAATCCTCACAAACCCCCATACGGTAGGTGGGACTCTCACCCCATTTGGGGGAAGGGGTCGCTAAGGCTGAGGGAAAACAGAGGACTTGACCAAAGACACACAGCTGGCGGTGAGGCCAGAATCTGCACCCAGGCAACCTGCCCTTCGTCCACACACATCGTGGCTCCTCACCTTCACCTCTCCATACCCCTGTGGTGGAGCACTTTTCAGGGAGTCTCCAGCCTCCACCCTAAGAATAAGCTCAGGCTGATACATGCAGCTTAGGTGCAGCCCCCCTCCATTCCCTATGGGTGGCCCACCCTGGCCCAGGGGCAAGGGGACAGCTGCTGATGTGAGGGGCAGGAAGGTTTTGCTGTCCCCCCCTCCATGTGCCCCTTCCACCCACAGGCACCCTCTTCGGTCACTGCGAGGCAGGCTCTGTCACACTCCTCTCATGAACGAGCATTGACGAAGGCCAGCTTTGTGCCAGGTACTAAGGCTACAGGAACGACGAGGCAGACCCGATCCTGTCTGAAAGCTCATGCTCCAGCAAGGAGAGTGCCTGGGACATTAGTGCCGTGAAGGGAGTCCCTGGGAATTGAGGGTGGGCCTGGCGCCTGCCCTGATCAGTCAGGCCCGGTGCAGACTAGTGAGCCCTGCCCCGACGAGTTGTCCCAGGAGTCCCTTGGAGCCTCCTTCCCTCCCATTAATGGAGAACTCCGGTCCCTACACTCGACCCTCACCCAGCTACTCCCCACCCTCCCCCCACCGTGTGTAAGAGACTCCAGAGCACAGCCTTTTCTTCTACAACAGGGCTTTGGTCTCAGTTTCCCTGCTTAGTTCCCCGCCCAACCGACTTCCCTGGGTTTGCACCCTATGCCTGTATAGTCCCCAGCCGGCTGAAGTCCTGACCACTGGGGAGAGGACAGACCAGGCTCCTCCTAAGGATCTCCAACTGCCCTGCCCACTTAGTGTCTACCTAAGGCCACACCCCCAGGCCCTGCCCCTTCCCGGCCACACCCCCAGGACACCTTCCTGGCCATGCCCCTCAGACTCCAGCCTTCCCTTGGGCCAGTGCCTGGGCCTCCTCATGTTTCCCCTGACACCAGGCCCCTGAGCGCCCAGCTTCCCTTGCTGTACCCACTCCACTAAGTCATTTAAAACCGCTAGAACTGAGCAGTTCCAGGACTGTGGGTTTTACTTCCAGTTTTTATTAAGCTTATTAAAATTCTCACCTCCTCCTATCCCCCAAAGCCCAATTTCTGCCTGGCCCTGTGCCGGGGGCCAGACTCATTTGTATGAAAGGCCCAGTGGCCTGCATATTCCCCCAACCCGTGCTTCCAAGAGCACGCAGAGGATGTGGCAGAATTTCAATCACCGTGACCAGCCTCAGCAAGGCCAAGGACACAGCCTGCCTCCTCAGCCTCCTGAAGACCCGCTGGCTACTCCCAGCTAACGGATCCTGGGTCCCATCTAGAATCTTCAGACTGCTCTGCAGGCCCTGACTTGCTTCTAACATTCCAACTCATTCCTTCAACAAATATTTATTAAGCGTCCTCTATATGCAAAGCATTGGACCAGCCACTGAGAATACAGCTGTGGATAAGGCATGGCCATTCCCCCAAGGCTAATGAGGAGGACGACATAAATAGAGAAGTAAAATCAATTATTACAAATACTAAAATAGAAAGACAGAAGCTGTATCTAAAACTGGCAGCCCATGGGCTGAATCCAACCTGCAGATGTTGGCTAGAGCTGTAAAAAATGGATATATATATATTTTTTGCCAACATTTAAAAATCTGGAGGATTTCCATTAAAATCTGGGAGTTACGGCTTCTCTTGTACAAGTAGGAAACTCTGGCGACAATGGGTCCACAGTTTCCCTCGGCGACCCTCAGCCGTCTGATCAGACCCGTGCCGTTCAGTTGGAGCCTATGGCCACCAAGCCTCGCAGGCCCCACCGGGCCCATGTGTCCCTGTCCCCTGCCTGTGCCATTCCTGTCCCCTGTGCCATTCCTGCAGTATTCCTACTCTCTCACCCATCTTCCCTACCAGGTCCCTTTTCGACCCCCGAAAGGGACCTGAGGGAGAGAAAGGCCCGCTTTACCTGGGCGTGGGGAAAAGCCTGGAAAAGGAGGTGAGCTTTGAGCTGGGTCTGGCAAGGTCAGCACGTGTTCACCGACAAGGGGCAGCGGGAGGGAGGGAAGGAGGAGACAGGCAGCGGGAGAGGCCCAAGCAAAGTGGGAGGGGCAGAGCAGTGCATTCTGGGCCTCCCACGGCTGCTGAGTTTGGCATCACCTGTTCTCCTGGGGCCCCGGACTCAGGACTGTTCCAGTTCTGCTTCTGATCTGCTGGGACCTGCCACAGACAGGTGAGAATAATGCTACAGGAGAGTGTGGGCCCAGGGGCTTAGGGAACACACAGAGCGCTTGGATGGTTCAGTCGGTTAAGTGTCCTACTCTTGATTTCAGCTCAGGTTGTTGTCCCAAGGTTTGGGAGATCGAGCCCCGCATCGGGCTCCACACTGTAAGCATGGAGCCTGCTTGGGATTCTCTCTCCCTCTCTCTCTGTCCCTCTTCCACTTGTGTGGAACTCTCTCTCAAAATACATAAACTTTAAAAAAAGGACAGGTTTCCAACTGCATCGCCTCTAAGGCACGTTCTAACTCCAGTAACTGGAATTTTTTTTTAACGTTTATTTATTTATTTATTTTTTTATTTTTTTATTTTTTTTTCAACGTTTTATTTTATTTTTGGGACAGAGAGAGACAGAGCATGAACGGGGGAGGGGCAGAGAGAGAGGGAGACACAGAATCGGAAACAGGCTCCAGGCTCTGAGCCATCAGCCCAGAGCCTGACGCGGGGCTCGAACTCACGGACCGCGAGATCGTGACCTGGCTGAAGTCGGACGCTTAACCGACTGCGCCACCCAGGCGCCCCTAACGTTTATTTATTTTTGAGAGAGACAGACAGACGGCACGTGAGGGGGAGGAGCAGAGAGAGAGAGGGAGACACAAAACCCAAGGCAGGCTCCAGGCTCTGAGCTGTCAGCAGAGCCCAATGCAGGGCTCGAACTCCTGAGCCGTGAGATCATGACCTGAGCCGAAGTTGGACCCTTCACAGACTGAGCCACCCAGGCACCCCTGGAATTTTCTTTTTTTAAGTTTCTTACTCTGAAATAATTATTGATTTGCAGGAGATCGCAAAGAACTGTGCAGGAATGTTTCACACACCCTTCCCCCACTATTAACACACAACCCATATGGTCCTAGGGTACAACAGCCAAGTCAAGGAGTTGCCCTTGACCCAATCCATGGAGTTGATTCAGGTTTCCCCAGTTATGCATGCACCTGTGAGTGTGTGTGCGTGTGCACAGCTCTGTGACAATTTTGTCACGTCCGTAGCCTTGCCTACTCACCACTGCAGTCAAGAGACTCGACTGCACCATCACAAGACCCCCTAATGTCACCCCTTTATAGCCCCACCCATCGTTCTGCCACTCCTACTCCTTGGCAACCCCTCGTCTGTTCTCTGTGTCTATAATTATGTTATCGCACAGATGTTACGTGAATGGAATCGTGCAGTATGTATCCTCAGAGATTGGCTCTTTCCCGCTCAACTTAATACCCTTTAGGTCCGTCCCAGTTGTTGTGTGTTATCAGTGACCAGTTCCCTGAAAAAGAATCTTATTGAAGTATAGTTGACATACAATGTTGTATTTGTTTCAGGTGGACAACGTAGTGACTCGACAACTCTATACGTGACTCGTGCTCTCCATGCTGAGTGTTGTCGGTCTCTGTCACTGGAGAGTGTTACTGACTGCATTCCCTGTGCTGTGCTTTCCACCCCCCTGGCTTGTTTTGTCACTAGAAGTTTGTACCTCTTAATCCCTGTCACCTGTTTCACCACCACCCCAGCCACCTCCCCTCTGGCAACTGCCAGTGTGTGCTCTGTATTTAAGTGTCTGTTTGTTTTTGTGTCCATTCATTTGTTTTGTTTTTTAAACTCCTGCATGTCAGTGAACTCACATGGTATTTGACTTTCTCTGACTTATTCGCTTATTCCCTCTAGGTCCATCCACGTTACAAACGGCAAGATCTCATTCCTTTTTTATGGCCGAGTAATATTCCATTGTGTATATACACCACATCTCTATCCACTCATCTATGGCTGGACACTTGGGCTGCCTCCATTTCTTGGCTATCGTAAATAACGCTGCTGTGAGCATAGGGGTGCATATATCTTTTCAAAGTAGTGGTTTTTTTCTTTGTGTGAATCCCAGGAGTGGAATTTCTGGGTTATAGGGTAATTCTATTTTTAATTTTTTGAGGAACCTCCCTGCGGTTTTCCAGAGGAGCTGCACCAGCCTGCATTCGCGCCCACAGTGCACTCCCTTGTCTCCACATCCTCACCAACGCGTGTTATTTCTAGCAGTTGGTTGGTTCCTTTTTGTTGCTGAGTACTATTCCATGGTGTGGATATGCCACGGTTCATTTATTTACTCCTCCACTGAAGGACATTTGGTTAGTTTCCAGCTTGGGGCTCTTACAAATGAAGCTGCTATGAACATTCATGTACAGTTTCCTGCGTGAAAAGAAGTCTTCCTTTTTCTGGGATCAATGCCCAAGAACGCAATTGCTGGGACCATTTTTACTTTTGAGAAGGAACTGCCGAAGTATTTTCCAGAGTGGCTATAGCGTTTCACATTCCTGCCAGCAACGTACAGGCGATCGACTTTCCTGGTAACTGGAATTTTATTTAAAAACAAAACACTACAGTTCTCATGGGGGCTCAATTTTGCTGCAGTCTCAATCTCTCTGAGCAACCCCAGGACGAGGACCTCCCCCACCCCCCATCCTTGGCAGCCTGTTGGCTGGCCACGCCCTGGCGATAAGCCCGCAGAGAGCAGGGCCGGGCCCTGCTCAGATCTGCCCCCCGGATCTAGCACACGCATGGTGCCTAGCAGTTGCTCAGTGGAAGCAAATTAAATCACACACAACAACTAGTGAAGGCAGCAACGACCCACAGCCAGCCAATCAGAGGAGGGCAGAGGCCAGCCCCGGGGTTCGCAGGGCATCGCTTAACTCCCTCTGCCAGAGGCAGCCTAACGGGAACATGCTCAACTCAGCAAGGCCCCCATCAGCAGTCAAGCTTGAACAACACGGGTTTGAACAGCACGGGTTCACTTACAACATGGATTGTTTTTCAATAAGTACAGTACTTTAGATGTATTTTCTCTTTCTTGTGATATTCTCTTTTTTTTTTTTTTTTAATTTTAGAAAGAGAGAGAGAGAGAGAATGAGCAGGGGAGAGGGGCAGAGAGAGAGAGAGAGAGATCCAGAGAACCTTAATGTGGGGCTCAATCCCACAACCCCGGAATCATGACCCAAAGTCAAGAGTCAGATGATCAACCAACTGAGCCACCCAGGCGCCCCACTTAGGGTATTGTTAATTGTATTTTCTTTCCCTGGTTATTTTATTGGAAGAATTAAAAAAAATTTTTTTAACGTTTATTCATTTTTGAGAGACAGAGAGTATTTAAAAAAAATTTTTTTTAACGTTTATTCATTTTTTAATACTTATTTTTTTTTTTTTTAATTTTTTTTTCAACGTTTTTATTTATTTTTGGGACAGAGAGAGACAGAGCATGAACGGGGGAGGGGCAGAGAGAGAGGGAGACACAGAATCGGAAACAGGCTCCAGGCTCTGAGCCATCAGCCCAGAGCCTGACGCGGGGCTCAAACTCACGGACCGCGAGATCGTGACCTGGCTGAAGTCGGACGCTTAACCGACTGCGCCACCCAGGCGCCCCTAACGTTTATTCATTTTTGAGAGACAGAGCACGAGCAGGGGAGGGGCAGAGAGAGGGAGATACAGAATCTGAAGCAGGCTCCAGGATCTGAGCTGTCAGCACAGAGCCTAACACGGGGCTTGAACTCACGAACCGTGAGATCACGACCTGAGCCGAAGTCAGATGCTCAACTGACTGAGCCCCGCAGGGCACCCCAAGAATACAGTATTAATACATATGCCAATATGTATTAATCGATTCTTCATGTTGTCAGTACGGCTTCCTGTCAACAGTAGGCTATTAGTAGTTAAGTTTTGCGAGGGTTAAAAGCTATACATGGATTTTTGACCGCATGGGGAGTCAGTACTCCTAACCCCCATGTTGTTCAAGGGTCACCTGTACACGCAAAAAAAATCTAACTCTTCTTATAAAAAAGCACAGATGTACATAGAATACATAAACAGATATGCGGCACACCTGTGGAGTTAAAATTTCACGGAGGAAGGGAGAATTAGGAAGAAACACTTCTAACAAGGCTCCTAGGAGAGCAGTGATGAAAACAGGGTTGAGAAACACTGCCCTGGAAGCACATCCTCGCCCCTCCGCCTGTGGAGGAGGTCGCTCTGACTGGCCGAGGAGCAGAACAGGACCTTCCAAAAAGGCACTCCTGCCTATCGCACTCCCCTGATCCAGAGGGAGGTCTGAACCGCCAAGCATGCCGTCTCTCCAGCAGCATCTCTCCCCGCATCCCCCATGCTCCAGCTCACGCCGAAGCCGCAGGTGAACTATGGATTCACCCTGTTGGGCCTCCTTGCCTTCGCACCTGCTGTTCCTTCTGCCTGAAATGCCTTTCCCTACTCTTTGCCAATCTCTGTTCGAGGCGTGGCCCACTTGTCACCTCTGCGGGGGTCCCTTCACCTCTCCAAGTGCAGCAGACGACTGCGATGTTCTCCGTGCCTGAGTGGCAGCCCTTAACGCACCCGGTTGCCACTAAGCTGTGTCCTACATGTCCTAGATGGTTCCTCCAACTCGGCTCTGGGTTCCCTGGAGACAGAGGCTGCATCTCACTCACCTGCAGCGTCTCACAGGCATCTCAAATTAGCCTCGAATCTGAGCTCCTGATTCCCGCCCCTACGCCCATCCCTCCTTCCTCCTCCCCAGACTTCACCCCTCCCCCCCTTCATCTCCTTGCCCCTTCTCCCCCCCCACCCCATCCCTCCGAAGTGCGACCCATCAGCACCTCCTGTTGGTTCCACCTTGCAAACATATCCAGTAGCCAACCACCTGTCACACCTCCACCATTGCCGCCCTGGTCTGAGCCACCCGCATCTCTCACCTGGACCATCCCAGTAGCCCTCTCACATCTTCCTTGCTTAAAACCCTCAGCGGCTCCCCACTACCCCACCATAGCAAGCCCCCACGTCTCCTGGCCCCGGGATCCTCAGACAGCCACAAGCCCGCCCCACTTCCCACTTCCCCACCCCCCACCCCCACCAGCACAGTCCCCACCAGCCACTCCAGGTGGCACCTTCCCCGAACCTGCCCTGAAAACCCTTCACTGGCTTCCTCCCTGATGCCCTGGGGAGAAGAGGGAGGCCCTGCCCCCTCCACCTCTGATCTCACACCCCCCTGCCCTTGCTCTCCAGGCTCCTCCCACGGCCACCTCGTCAGGGATTGTCCGCCCTGAGAACTTGCGCCTGCCCGGGGCCCTCCTCCTCGCTGCCCTTCTCCCTGGAACACGCTCTCCAACCCCCTTTACCCCCTCCCCCAACTCAGCCACCGACTAACCACCCCCGGCCTTTACGCCTCAAGAGGGCGCACCCCCTTCTGGGCAAGGTCCCCTGTGACAGCCTTGGGGCTGCTTCTTCCTATCAGTGGCTCCAATACTGCTTAAATCGCCGCCTCCCCCTCTAGACAAAAGCCCCCAGGACAGAGAGCCTGCGGGGTTCTCCCCGCACCTGATGGTGGGGGGGGAGACGCTCAAGGACTATCTGTGGAAGGAAGAAAGGGAGGGAGGGACGGACGGAAGGAGGGAGGCAAAATGAAGGAAGAATGTCTGTCTGCCTCTGTCACCCGTTACCTGACAGCGAGGGCTTTCTCACCTTTCCAACCAGCCTTTAAGGCTTAATTTGATGCGGAGCGTTTCTCCAAGTTTCTGTCTGTCCCAGGGTGAAAGACCCACCTGCGCCCAGGGGAGAGGCTGGCGGTCAGGGCCCACCTCCCCCAGCTCCCAACTGACCAGCCCTGCCCTCTGCCCCCCCCAGCACCACCCGCCACCTGCAGTCACACGGAAGACGATGCCCAGATGCGGAGTCAAAATACATTTGAAACTGAAGTCCCGTGGCCCCAGGAAGCAGAGAGAAGCCAAGGGGAAAGGAAGGAGCCTGGAGGCAGGAGGAAAGAGCAAATCCGAGGGAGGGGCTGGCGCTGGGGCAGGTGGCTGGGTGGTTTCCGCCTCAGGAAACACGAGGGCAAGATATGCACTCTTTTAAGGAACTAAGGATACAGACACGGAGTAATGCCCGTGCAAAGTGCCCCATAAACGGGGCAGGCAGATAGCTTATCATCCGAACCAGAGCGGCCAGGAGGCGGGGTCGCCGATCCTTGGTTCGGTCAGGCACGCACCAGTGCATCCGGGCCCCTGTTCTCACCCGAGAGCCCAACCCTGTTTAACAAGCAAGTACTGAGCACACTCCACGTGTCCACTCGCGCCACTGGCTCTTCCGTGGGTGGTTTCATCTCATTGCTCAGAATCATCCTGGCGCTGCTTTTTCACAGGCGACGCAGGGGTGGAGAATACAGGTAACTTGCCCCAGGCTGCGCAGCGTGATGTGGCTCCGCTGGGGTCGGATCCCGTCTGTCCGGTTCCAGGGCCCACGCTTGCTCTGTGAGCCCAAACTGCAAACCCAAAGGCTCAAGCACCAGCAGCCGTGCTGCGGGGACTCTAGTCGCCTCTGCGGCTCTCACGCGTTCACCAAGGATGAGCTGAGAGGGCCAGGCTTTCGGGTTGCAGCAGTGAAGGAGAGAGACAAGGCCCCCGCTCTCACAGAGCCCACCGTGTAGGGCATGGTCCTCAGCCAGGCAGGACTTCGCCTCCCAAGGAACATTCGGCAGTGTCTGCAGACACCGTGGTTGTCGTGACTTGGGGACGGGGGTGCTACCGGGGCATCCGGCAGGCAGAGACCAAGGATGCTGCTGATCCCACCATGTCCAGGACAGCCCCTGTCATCCCACAACAAAGAATGATCTGGCATGAAACGTTGGGCCGAGGTCGAGAAATCCTGGTCTGGGGAGAAGGGAGGGGTGCCATTAGGAACCAAAAGGGTATATAAGTTCTTGTATCATTCAACAGACATCCACTGAGTGCTGAGTGCATGAGGCAAGCTGTGAACCATGAAGAAAAACAATACAGGAGGGAACAGATAGCAAGGGGGGGGGGGGGGAGGACCCCCTAAGGAGATGACCTTTGAGACGGGCCTGAAGGAGTGAGGGAGCTAGCCAGCAGCCCCGGGGTTGGGCTGGACCAGCTCAGAGTGCGAGGAACAGCCAGGAGGGACTGAAATGCAGGAGAGGAGTTAGTTCGAGAGGAAGGGAGGCAAAGGCTACGCTTTGTAGTCAGGGGAAGGTTCTGGATCTGATTCTACAAATGTAACCTTTGATAAATACCAACCAGAAATGGCAAAAACAGACTTCGTTTTTAAAAAAAAAAAAATCCTGAAAGTGGTCAAATTAGGCTAAGTGAGAAAAGACTTCTATATATTTTTACATCTCTAGAGGGGCTGGAACTTGATCACACGGAGAGCTGTACGTTTGCTGACTATTAACCTCGGGCACACCGCGGTATGCCAACTGATCCTTAAGCAAATGGGTGTGGCTGGATAATACTTTAAGATGTTAATTTGTGTTTTTTCCCCTTGATTCCAATCCCCCTCCCCCCTCCCCCCCTTAGCTTTCCCATCATTCAGAGGCTCTGAACTTCCTTATCCCAGAGGTTTTTTGCAGGAAAGGGGCAGGAAAAACCCATCTGCAAATCCTTCCGTTCCTGGCTTTCATTTCCAGAAGCCTTAATTTACTGAGATTAGGTCAGGGGCCTCTGAGTGGGGAGGTGGAAGGAGAGAAAGAGGGAGCTGTCTTCGCTCTAGTCCTCAGGACGAAAACCAGTTGGTTTCTGTTTTTGGCTGGGGCCAGGGAGGGAGACGAGGGTCTGCAGTGAGGTTCTGTCGGCTGGCACATTTAAAACGTTTTGAGTTAAGGGGCGCCTGGGTGGCTCAGTCGGTTAAGCGGCCGACTTCAGCTCAGGTCATGATCTCGCGGTCCGTGAGTTCGAGCCCCGCGTCGGGCCCTGTGCTGACGGCTCAGAGCCTGGAGCCTGTTTCCGATTCTGTGTCTCCCTCTCTCTTTCTGCCCCTCCCCCATTCATGCTCTGTCTCTCTCTGTCTCAAAAATGAATAAACGTTAAAAAAAAAAATTAAAAAAAAAAACGTTTTGAGTTAAAAAGTTGAAGCTCAGGGTCACCACACGACCCAAACTTTCCTCCCCTAGGAAAGCACACGTCCCCACAAACTTTGGTAAGTGGGAGGTCGTGGCCTCACAGCGGAATGCTCCCAGCTAGCCAAAAGGTGGAAACAACACACAGGGCCATCCACTCCTAAGTGGAGAGGCACGACGTGCTGGGTCTGTGCACCACGGAACGTCGTTCGGCGGCAAAAAGGAACAGAGTGCCCACACCCTGCTGCGACACGGACGAACCATGAGGACCTCACGCCGAGTGAAAGAAGCCAGTCATGAGAGATCACGTATCGTGTAATTTCACTGATCCAGAATGTCTGGGACAGGCAGAGCGATGGAGACAGAAAGTAGACTAGTGTTGCCCACGGCTGGGGGACTTGGAGGCAAGTAAGAAGGGTTTGTGGGTACAGAGGATTTTGCGGGCGGGGGGGGTGATAAAAAGGTTTTAAGACTGGATTATGGCGATGGTTGTGGGAACCCGTTCGACTGTACTCTTCACATGGGTGCGCTTCATGATATACCAATCGTGCCTCAATAAAGCTATTTTAGAAACAACTGAGTTAAAAATCTGATTTTCTCATAAAAAGCCAGATTTGGGCTTTCCCTGGAAGCCAGCCATATTTCTCCGTGGCAACCGTGGGCTGCTGACCCTGTTTGCCACGGTCCTCAGGGTCACTGCTGTAATGCTTCCAGCTGGCTTTACCCATTGCTGTCCCCCACCCTGTCCCTGTGGGACCTGGATTCGGGACGTCTGTTCTGGAGTGATAAGACCACAGGTACTGAAAGTATCAGCCTCGTTCTCCCATCTCCCATCTGGCCCTAGCGACAAAGAACCCCGGGGACCAGAGGGGACGCTGTGCACAGGGCGGCGGCAGCAGCAGCCTGCGTGGACCCGTGCAGTAGTGAAGCACATGGAACTTCACTTACCAGCCCTGTGCCTCAGTTTTCTCAACTGTAATTTAGAAGGTGCCTAGCCCACAGTAGACACTCAATAAACGGCAGCTACCGGGCCTATAATTTCCTGTCTGCGATTTCAAATTCTCTGAAATTCTGAAATCCAAAAGCTTCTTTGTAACTCATTTTAGACACAGAAATCTGACTTGGCCTGAACTCATTCAGCAGGAAGGCCTGACCTGAATGGATGTGAAGCTACTACCTTTATTTATCCCCCTAGCATGAATATTCATGGGCTTTATGCAGAAATATGAATGTGTTTGCTTACAGGGTGCTGCCCAACCCCCCCTGCAGTGTTAGGTAATAGATGGTCTAGGTGTCACGTTACCTTCCCAAATCTGGAAAGTTCTGGATTCTGGGATACTTCTGGCTGGAAGGGTTTCAGACCGGATACTGTGATCAACCACCTCGTGGACACAGGAGGGGTGGGAACAGGGAGCTGGAGAGAGGCATCCCAGACCCTCCAGGACTCCCCACGGAAGCCCTCGGGCCAAGCAGGCCCAGCCCTCCTGCAAGTGCTTAAGGTACTTGTCCCAAATAGGAGGAGACCGTCCAGGCCCCTCTCCGCCTCAAATGTGATCGGTGCCGCCAGTCGGCCCAAACAAAACCCGGCTGCAGGCAGGCGACAACTCAGCTACGGGGTATGGCTTCTAGTTCGCCCACCCAGACCCCTGTTTAATAAAGAATGTGACTGGCCTTCTTCCTCAGTTCTGAGAGGGGAACTCTAAATCCTTGGGATTTCCTGAGTAATTGGAGGGTCTTTGTTATTCACGAGTCATTGGATCACGCCTGAGGTTTTGCTAATGAATGAGAGGACTGAAGATGGGGGCTGGGAGAGAGAGAGACAGAGGGAGGGAGAGAGAGAGAGAGAGAGGTATCCTACCTGTGATCAGAGCATAGGGCTTTCAGCTGGCTCAATACCAACCAATCAATCATGCCTGAGCAATGAGCCCCCAGTAAACACTCAGGCCCCCAGGCTCCAGTGAGCTTCCTGGTTCACGAACAACACTGCTGGGCCACAAGGACGGTGCACTGATTCCACCGAATCAGGTGGGCATGGAGGGTCTGCCTCTGAGGGCCTCCCAGACCCCACCCTGAGAGTCTCTTCCTTTGGCGGGCCCCGACTGCACCCTTTACAATCCTAAATATAGCGCTGCCCTGAGTTCTGTGAGCAGTGCCGGTGGACTAGCACGAGGGGGTTGTGGGAACCCCGAATTCGTCAGCTGGTCAGAAATGAGGCTGGCCTGCGGTAAGGCCGCCTTGGGAGTGACTCTTAAGTAGTGACGGACAGGAGCTAGCTGGCACGTAAAACTAGCTTTCTCACTCGCTGGGTGAACAGTTCCGAGGTCCGTTCTGCACACTCAGAGGGGCCCAGCGGGACAGAACCCCAGGGGCCCACAGCAGCCACCTGCTCATCAACTCTCCCTTTACTGGCTTTCCTCCCTTCCTGTCTTCTTCTCCACTCTCCCGCCGAACTTCCTGGGATCCCCTTCCACATAAACCACCTGCACCCAAATCTCCATCTTGGGATCTGCTTTGAAGGAATCCAGATTAAGACCTCTGCCATTCCTGGGGCTGAGTCCTTTAGCCCCACCGCTGACCTCCTTGACGACCTCCCGGCTTGACAGGCCATTTGGATTTGCAGTCAACCTGTTCGTCTGGGCAACCACTTGTCCACCACTGCGTAATAATCCTGCTTGGCCCATGGCTAAGCCCACGCCATGGGTATGGCTAGGGACCCAGGCCTGGCTAATCGGAGTATTGCATTCTGTCGCATGGAGACTGGTTCAGGAATGAGTCTATGAGCCTGTGGTCCAGTCACGATCCTCCTTGAGGTTTTGTAGGAGCTATTGGAAAGGAGCTCTCTCTACCTCTGGAATCTTACGTGAGCCTGGAGCCGCTCGGGACCATTTTCTCTCCACGTGGACAAAGCCTAGCTGAGAACAAAGTCAGAAAAAAGCAGAGTTTGGAGATATAGATAGATACCTGATGACATGAACACCTGGATGCAGCCATGCCTGAAGCTCAGCCACCTTGTATTTTTCAATTACATGAATCAATAGGGTTCTAACATCACCCTCTTTTCTCTGGTAGCTAATACGATTGGGTTCTTGTCACTTGCAAGCAAAAGGATCCTTCATAATATGGAAAAACTCTTTTCTCTGACTTCGACTCTCTGTATTGTTAGATGCAAAAATACACAAAAGTACTTGCTTCTAGGTTAGGGACAAAAGACCCGGTCTGACCAGAGCAGGGAGACTGAAGAAAGGGGGTTATTAATGTGGGATTCTGTTTTAGCACAGACCCAAGAATTATCAAGAAACTCATCCTAAAATAATAAGTGATGCTTTATGGTAAGAAGTTACAAATCACCCACTAAGAGAAGCTCTAAGGTCCCTAAGCCTCTGTCTGCAATTTCCACCTTGCAGGCCGTGCAGCTGCTCCCTCTTCAATTCATACCTCGCTCTGAAAATGGCTCCTGAAACCCAATTCCAAACAGCAACCTCACCTTGGCCATTTGTTTGTTTTATTGCAAAATCTCCTTCCCTTCTTACTTAACAAAATGCCCCTTCTGGCTTCTGCACGAGCTCTGATTATTTCCCAGAATTGGTCACGTTTCTTTCTGTGCCACCGCAGTTTTTACTAAAAGCCCACAGTTAGCTCGACTGTGCAGGGACTCTCCAAATGACTTTGTGTTTTTCCCAAGTGGATCTGTCTCATTTTTCAGAGGGACTGGGGAAAAACGGACATCTTCCAGCCTGCTCGCACACCCCTTCGGGTGTGTAAGACTCTGGTCACTGGGGAAAGAAACAGGGAGTTCTGTCTTTCCCAGCACCTCTTGGCTGAAGTCGCAGGACTGGGCAAGGGGACGCTGCTAGCTGGAGTCACCCCCCTGTGCTGGAATCGGTCTTGCTCAGTCCCGAGAGCCCGAGAAAAGCTGTGACCCACTGCAGGGTCACATCAAGACGTGCAGGGGCCCCAAGCACTTTTGTCTCCTCCATAAAGGAAATGGTAGGGGCACCTGCGTGGCTCAGTCGGTTGAGCACCCGGCTTCAGCTCAGGTCTGATCTCACGATTCGCAGGTTCGAGGCCCACATTGGGCTCTGTGCTGACAGCTCGGAGCCCGGAGCCTGCTTCGGATTCTGTGTCTCCCTCTCTCTCTGCCCCTCCCCTGCTCACATTCTGTGTCTCTTTCTCTCTCAAGAATAAACATTAAAAAAAAACTTTTTTTTTTAAAGAAATGGTAAAACTTGTATGTTATGACTGCAACAGTAGGAGAACAATTATGATCCGGTCTGGATTCACTCTTACAATTTCATTATTATTACATTAATTTTTTTTTTCTCCCAATTTGAAAAGTAGTCAAAATTAAAACATTTCGTGGGGCCCTAAAAGTACTGTGAGCCCTAGGCCCTGGGCCAGTGGGCCAGCAACCACAGCCCCCACACCCAGGCCTCAGGGGCCGTCCCTGTCTGTACAACCACCTTGTGCCAGGAACACAGCCTCGCTGGCCGGAACCTGTCACCAGCTCCTCCCTTCGCTGAAGAGCATGAACCCCTGGGCCTCGCTGTGGCTGTGGCGGGGCTGGTCCCTGGGGCCATGATCTGCCCCTCAGCTTATTGGAAAACAGTGGGGGCTAATCATAACGACAAGAGTCCCAGGTGCTAAGCCCTACTCAAAGCACTTTATAGGGCAGGCTCAGCTGGGGGTCCAACAGCCTAGCAGCTACGTGACTGCAGGCAAGTCGGCATTCCCATCTGCGGAACACATGCAGGGTCAGACCCTCCCCTGCAAGGGCACCGTGAGGGGTAAAGACGCTAACACGTGTGGCAGGCTGAACCCCGTGCCAGTGCACGGTGGCACCTCGGCCGGCACTGGCTGTTACCATGAATCATAATCACTTGGTTCATTATAATAACTGATCATAATAATTGGGTACAGTAGGGGCTGCCCCAATTCTGCTTTCCCGTCTACCATAGAAGGTGTTGACCTTGGGCTGAAGACCCCTCGGCATAAGCTGGGCTGGCAGCATCAGAGGACTTGGTCACGGGGCTTGCACACTCTTTTCCCTCCCATCAGAGCAAACCCGAAGGCCACCCCCCTCCTCCGGGCCCCTCCCCACCCCTTACCCTGTTCTCAGGGGGCTCCGGAAAGGCCAGGGGCTCCAGGGCCACGCAAGCCTCTCTTAGTGTCCTTTTGCACCCCCCCCCAACTTATCTTCTCCCAGGTGTGAATATAAAATCCTTTCTCTCCACCACTCGCTACTTCTGTCTCATGACGTCAGCTGGCTCACACATGCTTCTTAGTTACTGTTTTCTGAAGACTTAAAAGTCTTCTCCCTCCAGCCCGGTCACCCCTGCAGCTCGGATCCTATGAAAAGAGCACGGGGCTTTGAAGCCAGCAGGAGCTGGGTTTAATCCTGGCTCCGTAACTGACCAGCTGTGTGACCCTGGGCAAGTCAATTAACCTCCCTGAGCCCTGTATTGTTTATGTGTCTGAAATTACTGAAGACAATCTTATTTTCTTCAGCAGTGGGCCCCTGGGGGCAGGCTTTTTGAGGGGTGAAAGCTTTGATGAGCCCTTTGAGGCAGGGGAAGGAGCCCCCACCTCCTACCCCAAGAGAGGTCTGCTTGAAGACTTGGGGATGGTTGCCTTGGGCCGCCCACTGGCTTTTGTTCTGTGACTGGAATGAGCAAGTTGAGGGGGAGGGCTGGGTGCCCGGGACAAGGGGACTCTTCGATGCTTGCAGTGGGGAGAGGAAAGAAAAGGTGAAGCCGCTAACAAGAGAGAGGAGACTGGACACCCCACAGCACATCACACTCCACCTGCTCAGATCGGATCCATCACCCCCACTGCCTGCTTTTCCCACCTTCCCATCTTGGGGGTCCGGGACCATCCCGTCCCTGCCCAGATGCCGGCCACGGGACGCAAGATCAGGGGCTCTGGCCATCTGGACCTCTAGGTCCCTCCTGAGAATAGCGTCTCCGGATACACAAAATAAAATACGCGGGATTATAAAGCAAACCCCTTATATGGAAATCTAGTTAGCGAAACATTCAAACGAGTTCGTGGCATGGGAATATATGTGCTTCTTCGTTAACGCGCGAGGTTAACAAGATGCAGCAGAAGCTCTGGCATTATCACACTTTTGAACGAAAGCATTTCAGGGTATCTGCCCCAACGACAGCGCGATAGGAAAAATATAGATGATTATTGGTGACTATGTCATAGCTACTGCCCCCTACAGGGTTCTGTTGCCTCCACTCACATTTGAAGGACAGCCTAAGTGTCCGTTACAAGTTAGAGAACTACAGATGGAACTTCTTCCCCACCAGGCTCATGGACCCCCCGGACTGTGTGGATTCCAAACCAGGTAGCTGACCTGGGTTCTCTGTCTTCCGGGCCCACCCGGCTCTCCTGACTTGGCCTCCTAGCTGGAGGGTGTGTGTGCCCGCGTCCCGCGTTCCCCCTGCCCCCGCACCCGGGTGGGGCCTCATCTTTTCTCACCTCCGGGCCGGTCTCCTCACCTCCACCCTTGCTCTGCTCTGTCCACGCCGCAGCCCGAACCCTCACCCCGAAATGCAAACCTGACCGTTATCCCCCTCTGCTCTGGATTCTCAGCGCGGTCAGCTACATGGTAACATCTAAGGATCACTGCAAAGCACCGAGACCCTCACCCAGCTGTCCGATTTCATCTGTCAATTGTGCTCTCCCTACTCTGCCTTCCTGTCATTCTGAACTACTCAAGGTTTCCAGAATATGCCACCCTTGTCCATGCTGTTCCCTCTATCTGCACTGTCTTCCCCAAGCTGTCCGTCAAGCAAACTCTTCGGTTTTTTTTCCAAGTCTCATGCCCCACCCCGCCCATCCCCACTCCACCCCCAAACAGGACACACGGGTCCAGAATCGTCCGCGGCCCAAGAGCTGGGAACCAAAACCGACCCTTGGCGATGACGATCACTCTATTTCTCTTTTCTTTCTTCTGCTATGATGGTCAGATTTCCACATCCTGAGAACGCCAAGTCACGCGTGTTTTCACCTGCGGAGCGTGCTGTAATCTCTTGGATGCAGCTCTCAATCTTTGAGGGACCCCTCTGTTGTACACACATACTTCAGTTAGGGGGAGATTACGTCCCTTACCAAAAGGCGCCTCGTTTCGGTTTCATTAAATAGAGGCTTCTTCCAACGCATGAAGAATAGGATTAGATTTATGGAAATTCAATTCACACTTGGCTTTTTAGGAACAGATGTCTTGCACAGCCAAGCCACCACTCTATCTGTCAGGCCGCCTGAAGTCACGGTTTGGAGGCTTCTTTTACTCCTCTCTGGCACATTCCCTGCTTAACCCCTCGTGACCTGGATCTGCTGAACCAACTCTGGGCTCCGGGCCACCTAATCCAATGGCCTTTTCTTGGAGTCTTCTGTCTCCGGCTCCCTGAGTCACAATGTCCTGACCGTCCTGTTCCCCCTAAAGCCCCCAAAACCCCTGGCTCTGTGGCCTTTACGCACCGTCTCTGCCCACCCCACACTAGTAGCTGAGCTTCTAGATGTGTTTGCTCCCCTCCAGCTTCCACACGTTTGTCTCAAAGGCAAATAAGCCAAAGCAGATGAGTGATGTGCGGGCCACCCCAAAACGGGCCCCCCCTTTATGTTTCTATGGAAGACAACATCATCCACTCATGCCAACACACCACCTCCCTGTGCCCTGTCCCACAAATACAGTCCGCCACGAGGGCGTGGGGTGGTCATCCCTTGAATACACGTCAGGCTAACCCACCTCTCTCTCCCACACCTGTTAAACTCCACGGGCTCTGGAACGGTCCCTCCGTTAGGAAAGCCCCAGTCCTTATTGTTAGCACGGTACCTGGCACACGATATTCAACAACCACTGAATGAGTACGCGAGCGCGCAAATCCCGTTTTAAAACCGTAACGCGGAGGCTCAGAGCAGCGGAGTGATGGGCGCAAGGTCACCCGGTGGGAACAGCCAGGACTCGGCCCGGGGGCGGCTCCAGCACCCACGTTCCGCTCTGCCGGAGGTCCAGGGTTAGGCCCCACCGCCAGAGGCCCTCCGCCTTACCGGACAGCACCGTGAAGACAGCTGCGAAGGCGTTGAGCTTGAGCCCGTCGATGACATTGCTGGAGTGGAAGAGCTCGAGACACATGAGGCTGAAGCCGACCACCAGCAGGAGGATGTACAGCACCTCGGACACCACCGACAGCCACAGGACCCCTGCACGACAGAGGCAGACCGGCCGTGAGATGAGGGACGCCGCAGGGTGACCCTGCCCCGTGTACCTTCCACGCCACGCCCCGCGGCGGGGGTCCGAATTGTTGGAGCAAGGGCCGCGGTTCCAGGGTGGGTCCCCGTGACACAGCTGATCACGGCCTCCCGTCCTCCGCACCAGGCCTGGCGCAGGTGCCCAAACCTAAGTTGGTGGAGGCCAGCGCCCGCCCCCTCCCCCACCCCGGTGACGCTCACTGGTGGGCAGTGGCGTGCGACCCCTCTGTGGGCCCGTTCAGACGGGAGGGAGGAACCTGCGTCCCGGTCACACTTTCTCTTCGCACCTGGTAGATGGCTGCGCCAGGGAGCCACCTGATGGCCAGGAGGGTACCCGCCTTAAGATGAAGCTGCCACTGTAGTTGCTGAGCAGTGGTGACACCACGGGGCCAATCACCAGCCCCGAGGGCTTCCCCACCGTCGAAGCTTTCGGGGCCAAGTTCTCTGTCACCCGCAGCTAGGAGCGCACCCCTACGTTTCTATCGGCCCTGTACCCTACTCCGCTTTTTTTTCTAGAAACTGCTACTCCCGTGGCCACAGCTTCAACCTCGCGACTCTCCCCGGGACCCGCGGTGTCCTAAAGCGGCCCGGTCTTCCTGGGCAGAGCCGATTGGTCGGGTTTGATCACGTGGCCTAGAATTGGCCAATCAAAGTCCTGCCCTGTAGCAATCCGCGCGCTCGGAAGCACCGAAATAGACGGGGGGGGGGGGGGGGGGGGGGGGGGGGGGGTCAAATCGGGGTGTGAACCTTTTTTTTTTTTTAAGTTGATTTATTTGAGTAATCTTATTTATTTTTAATGTTTATTTACTTTTGAGAGCAAGACAAAGCCGAACAGGGCAGGGGCAGAGAGAGAGAGAGAGAGAGAGAGAGAGGGGGAGACAACAGAATGTGAAGCAGGCTCCAGGCTCTGAGCTGTCAGCACAGAGCCCCGCGTGGGGCTCAAACCCATGAACCATGAGATCCTGACCTGAGCCCAAATCGGTGGCTCGACTGACTGAGCCACCCAGATGCCCCAGTCATCTTACTTGTTTAAAAAAAAAAAAAAGATCAAGGTGGGGCTTGAACTCACCGGGGGAGGGGGGGGGTGGGGGGTGGGGTTTCGCAAGCTCTTCCAATTGGGCCAGCCAGGCGCCCTGAGAACCTGAGCCTTATGACAGCGTGAGTGCCTGGTTCCAGCTCTTCCTGAACGCCGGCTGCCCCTCTATCCTTTCAGTGGTTTGGCTGTTCAAATGTTTACATTCCCTGAGCCTCCACAGCTCCCTCTGCCCCCCAGTTTTTTCCAAAATTCGGCTGCCATCATTTGCCCCCTACTTTAGGGGGCATTCCTTGTTTTTCCCACTTTATTCCTCCCTTCTGACTACAATCCTTTCACTGGGGAGTCCCTTTCTTCTCCCAGTCTGTGCAATTCAATTGCAGCTGGCTCCATGTTTGGGCACATGACTCCTGTGTAGCCAGTCAGAGCTTCATAACCCCTATGACTCTAGTCATTGGTTCAGGAGTGAACCTCTCTATGCCTCAGTTTCTTTACCTATACAACAAAGATAAAAATAACGCCTATTTCATACTACTGTCATGCTGTGAGGATGCATTTGCACAGCAATGAAAAGACCTTGTGCTTAGCATCTAGTGAGGGCTCAATTTGTGCGATAGTATCATTGTTGTATGGGCGGAACATGTCCCCGCCATGATCCCCTGGAAATGGAGCCCAGGAGTGCTTGAGGGAGGTCGAGGCAGGAGACAGAGTCAAGAGGGAGAAATACAATTGAGGGAGCAGATATAATTTCTGAGGAAAAGGGTGGCCAGTGGGAAATGTAACACCTCACGTGATTTACCTTCCAAACCACACTAATCAGTGAGCGAGGCCCCCACTTTAGAGAAGGGGCTATGGACAAAGCCTGGCCAGTCAGAGATG
This sequence comes from Puma concolor, assembly GCF_028749965.1. Taxonomy (NCBI): domain Eukaryota; kingdom Metazoa; phylum Chordata; class Mammalia; order Carnivora; family Felidae; genus Puma; species Puma concolor. Next base: position 20,298,405 of record NC_141682.1, on the reverse strand, counting down.
GACATATGACCCAAGTCAGTTCAATGAGAGTCAGCCGCTGGACTTTTGCCGGACCTATTGGTGGAGAAAATTCCTTTCTACTGGGTTTGAGCCTGGGGGAGTGGAAGGATGAAACTGGCTGAGTCACCAAGTGGCAAGGGCCTTCCTGAGAGCAGAGACAATGCCAAGGAAGGCAAAGCTGAGATAGAGGAAGATTGTGTCCTATGACGTTGTTTGAGCCCCTGGATCCAGCCGTGCCTGAAGCGTCCCATCATTTGTTCTTTCAATCACATGAACCAATGAATTCCTTGTCTTTGCCTAAGCTAGTTTGAGGTGGAATTTCTATCACTTACAACAAAGAGTCCTGATCTTCACCTTTTCTGTTCTCCAAACCTGTCAAACATGTCCTTCCTACATCTCAGCCTTTATAAGATTGTTCCTTCCACTGGGAATGTCCTAGGGACATCCAATATGTACTATTTGGTGAATGAAGCAAACAAACAGAAAATTCTCGGTCCTTATCTGCTCCCTGACAAAGAATCCAGATTCTGAAACACCCACTATCATTCCTAGCACAACGGGCTTTGAGAGCTGTGGAGAAATTCTTTTTTTCTCCCCCCCCCCTTTTTTCTTTGGCTACAAAAATATCACATCTCCTGGGCAATCCCTTGGATTTCTGTAAGAGAATAATGTGCTCCTGGCAGCCTGGATGTTGTTAAAACACCCCCTGGCTTGGCACACGCACACGCATAGTCTCCGAGGCCCTTCTCTGGCCCGAGGCCCACCGAGGCAGCAGGGAGGAAGGCAGGAGATGTGGGGCGAGCTGAGCCTCGCCAGGAGGGCGGCAGCTCCCGCGGAGGCCTGGCCTCCCTCCCAGCAGCCTTCACCTCCAGCTGCTGTTGGCCTTGGTGGCTTGAGGAGGCCGCCCCTCACCACCGTGCTGCTTACTGACTCAGTGCCTCTCCCGAAGCACCCCTACTCTCCCGGGGGGGGGGGGGGATGGGTTGCACTCATCTTTGCCCTCGTGGGCCCCAGGCCAGGCTTCCACCCCACTCCACCCCCTACCCCCGCCTCCCTTCCCAACAGTATCCAGCTCTGCTCTGTCAGATAGGCTGAGAGGTAAGGTTGGCGTCAGGGGCTGAGATGCTTAGAAAATAAGTAAGTTTAACCATGGAGAACCAGGCACTAGCATCCCCAACGCCTGGCTGGGGTAACTTAGGCTTCTTACTCTCTCCAGATTGATTTCCCTGCCCTGCCTCACCCCAGTTTCCCTACCACTCTCCCCCGGGGCATTTCCTTTATAAACGCCTTGAACGTGAATCCTCACCTCGGTGTCTGCTTCTAAGGAAATCTGATCTCAGACACTAGCATTCACATGTGTTCTTTCCCCCATCCTCCTAAAACCTGACGAGGTAGTTTGAGCCTGATACTGTTTGAGCCCCTGGATCCAGCCGTGCCTGAAGCGTCCCATCATTTGTTCTTTCAATCACATGAACCAATGAATTCCTTGTCTTTGCCTAAGCTGGTTTGAGGTGGAATTTCTATCACTTACAACAAAGAGTCCTGATCTTCACCTTTTCTGTTCTCCAAACCTGTCAAACATGTCCTTCCCACATCTCTGCCTTTATAAGATTGTTCCCTCCACTGGAAATGTCCTAGGGACATCCAATACGTACTGTTTAGTGAATGAAGCAAACAAACGGAAAATTCTCATCTTTTACAGAGGAGTAAACTTAGGTTCGGAGGGACTAAGCAACTAGTCTACACAGCCAGATAGTGGTACAATCTGGGTTCAAACCCAGGCCTCTCTGACTCCAGGATTCATCATGGCTGTAAGCTGGCAGGGTAGAGTAGCCACCTTGAAATCATATCATTCCCCGCTCTTGGGCTGGTCAGAGGGGCCCGTCTGGGTCTGAGGGCACGGGGTTCCCTGGCCATGGCTCTTATCTACATGCTCTCCAGCATCCCAAACAATTCCTGAGCCAGAGTTCCTGCAAGGGGGTGGCCACTGAGTGGGATGGGGGAGAGAGTGGATTTCAGTCCCCAGCGATCCTGAGGCCAGCTGGTCACCAGATGTCGGGGGGAAGGAGGTCCCAAGGAAGAGCAGACAGGTCTTGAGGATGCCAGAAACCAGGCCGTGGAAGGTGGGCTTGGCCCATGCTGCTGAGGCAAGTGGGGACCTAAGTGTCTTAGCAAGGAAAGGACACCTGTCAGGAGGCCCTCTCTAGAAGGATGGGGGGGGGGTCTGCCATGGCAACATTGGGGGTGAGGACAAGTGGAAAACCTGATGACTCCTGAGGCACGGGCTCTGTGGGCTCTGACCATGGTGGGGCCACGTGTCCCGCCTGGGCAGCTGAGCAGATGTGATGCTTTTCATGGAGAATGAGGTAACGCCAAGGCAGGCAAACAATGAGGTTCCAATTCCACTGCAGGACCTCCAACAGGATGTCCAGGGGGTAGCTGGAGCTCAGGCGGAGGGGTGCGGACCTTGGCAAATCATGGGTACGCAATAAATGTCTACTCTGATTGCCAAAGAGACGGTAGCCCGAGAGCGGTTGACATGCTCGTGCAAAGTATGTGGAGCAAGAGAGAAAAGGGGGGGGGGGGTTGATCCACGGGAACATGAATACTCAAGGGGAGGGGCAGGGCAGAGAGCCGTGAAGGCGACAAACACCATGGGAGCCCAGCGGCCCCTGCCCCAACACTTCTGTGCACATTGCCACTTGCCAGCACGCGGACCGCTCTGCTCCAGTGCCTGCCCACCCTCCAACCGTCACCCGCCTGCTGGACTAGGGGGTTGACATCCCCGTCCTCCCCCAGCTGCAACCCCCCAACGGATGCCTGATGTGAGCTGCTAAGTACCCCAAGTGAGTAACACTGGGGGGTGCCATCTCCACGTCTGTGTTTCCCCCCAGGGGAGAGGTGGCGTTACACTAACCACAACACTGAATTGTCTGAGTCAAAAAGTGAAAAAGCTACTCACTTCTCTGTTATTTTTATAAATCCTATCACCTCGATCAAAAGAGCCTCTGTTTGGTGCTAATGTGTCCTTAACACCTTTCTACCACTTGTTAATTATTTAAAACTGGGAGAGGGCTCACAGAATCTTCAGCAGGTCCCAGGCAGACTGGAAGGACATTTTGACAATTTCCTTCAGCCCCGCTCCTCTCCCGCCCTCCCCCAGCCACTGCTCTCCGCCCTTCTGTGCCCGGCTCTGGGCCTCAGGGGCCTGACTCCTTGGAACTACGCCCCCAGACTCCCCAGCCCTCTGGCTGAGCAATGAGGAGCACCAGCTAGAAATCAGAGGGTGGGAGGAGGAAGGTCTGATTGTTTTCTCTCTGCCCTGCTCCCTGTCTGGAACCCCTTCTCCGGCAGAGGCTCCATCCCAAGTTTGTGGGATCCAAGCATCTGCGGCTTTCACACTGTTCCCACCTTTTCTCCTCCCCCCGCCAAGGCTGGTGCTAACAGCTCCCCTCTGTTGCCAGCTTTTGGGGGCCTCAGATGCCCTTAGCCCTTCCCGTGCCTCTATGTGGACTTTTTCATTAAAGCGCCTTCGTTTGAACTATCTGGGGGATTCTGATTCCTGCAGGGGCCCTCCCTTACACATCGTGCTTTATGGCAAGGGGTCCAATTAGAGCAGCGATCTAAGCCAGCATCCTCCAACCTGTAGCAGGCACACAGGAACACGGGATGCTAACCCTTGGGCCTCCAGACCCATGTATGTTGTAACGAGCTCTCCAGGTGATGCTGACGCACCCTCAAGCATAAGCACCACTGATCCAAAGTTCCCTTCCGAATGTTTGTACAAGAAAGTGAGTCGACTTCAGAAAAAGACGGAGCCCATGCCAGCCGGCAGATGTTGGCGTCTGGCACACAGAGATAGAGAGAAGGTAGAACTCGAATGACAAAACATTGGAACCGCCACACAGGGCCTGGCTGGCAATCGGTGCTCGTCACGATTCGTGTTATGGAGGCACACGCGTGTGACTAAAGGAAGTCAGAAAGGACAGTGGGCGGGCAGCCTCTGGCCGGGACGGTGGGGTCTTGCCTGGGTGACGCCCGGAAAGCCTCAGTAATCACACAGATGATTGTGTCGGGTCTCTGAAACTTGGCACGAAAGGCTCGATTTGCAGCTGAGAACCGGTGACCTCCCGGGGCAGAAGAAATGAAATGGCTTCTCATCAGGTACAGGGCCCGTGGGGTGACAGCTAATCCCGTTAGCTGCACTTTCTGCCTTTTTAAAAAACAGCTTCATAACATCAACCCTGACCCTCCATTGATGGAATTGATGGGTTTGCAAGAACCAATTCCCTTTCGCCCCAGTCCCTCCCTTGCCAAGATAGTTTCCAGGGCCCGTCTGGCTGAGTGGGAAATCACGGGTGTCTTACATCTACAGCCTTGGCCAGAGACCTCATCCGACTCTGTCCCTCGGTTTCCTCATCTGAGAAATGGGCATAACAGGCTTGTCCTGAGCATGAAGTGAGACACTATCTATAAATCGCGCAAGCCTGACACTTGGGAAGTATTCAAAAGAGCTAAGTGTTACCGTCGCTTCCCGCTAAGTATAATTATGGGCGATTAGAATAATTATAAGTGGGGGCGGGGCAACAAGTGTGAAGATCACGGCCCCGGGCTGGGCCACCTGGGTTGATCCCCGGCTCTGCCAGGCACTGCCTGGGACGCTTGGGCAAGTGACGTGCTCCCACTGAACTGGTTTTCTCGTTGGAAAATCGGGGATAGATATAGCACCCAGTTTGCAGGCAACGTGAGGACAAAGCGAGTAAATTGATGAGCAAAGTGCTTAGGGCAGTGCCTGGCGCACAGCAGGTGTTATATAAGCGTGAGCTGTTACTATTATTGTCATCGTCATTGTTAGTCCCGTAGGATGTGACCAAGGAGTAGGCAGCCTAGAACCGGCACATCTCAGTCACTGGACAAATAAAACCCTTCTGGGGAGCAGAGGGGAATTGTTGCAAAATCAGATGAAATCCCAAGGCACCAGGGCATTTCAAGAGAAAACATCCCCCCCCCCCCGCCCAAATCCATCAGTCTAATATGTCAAATCAATAAGGTATGGCGCAGTGGCTGCTGGCTCTGGGCTCGGCGACACGCCCCCTGAGACCCAGCACGTGAAATCGTGTAAATGACGCAGGCCAGGACCTCTGAGGCTGCAAACGGCTTCATGACAGCTGCTGTTTGCGAAATGTCAATACGCTCAGGCTTGGGGATGCTCAGGGGCTGGGAGGAGAAGGCCAGAGGCCTCGGGACAGACTCCAGGGGTCGCTGAGCCCTCCATCTGCAGATGAGAAGTTAGCCCAGTGAGGACTTAGGACACGCCCATGTCACAAAGCAGGTTGAGGGCAGATTGGGGGCAGCGGTGGTGGTGGTGGCAGGCGGTGGGGGGCTTCCACCTGCCAGGCTGCTTGCTGTTGTGAGACTGGGAAGCAGGTGACCCTCTGAGAGGTGCAGGGAATGAGGTTTGGGGGAGGGGCATGGAAAGGGGCTTCCCCGAAGAAGAGCGACCGCAAAAGACCACAGGAAGGTGACTGCACCGCGTGTCAGCAGCCCTGAGTTCCAGCCGGCGCCGTGGGGCCTTCCGAAGGTGCCTCTGCGGGCCTCAGTTTCCCTCCCGGTGAAACAAGTGGATGCTCCAACAAGCTGCCAACAGGCCGAATCCAGCCCACAAAAATGTCTTGTTTGGCCCACACAGTATTTTAAAAATATCTGAATTCATTATCAACATTTAAAAATAGGAGCCTTCACATAAAATTTCATCCAGGTTTCTGGATTCGCTTGCAAGACGGGTGGATACAGCCGTGCCGGACCCGCATCCTCATACAAGGGCTGCGGGGCTGAGCTGGGGCTGCTCCCCCTCAAACAGGACACGTACTTCTGAGTCAGCACAGACCCTCCGCAGTGCCCATCACCCTTGGCTCCCGTCTAGCTCTCTTGAGCCTTTGAGTTTACAGCCCCCTGTGCAACGAGGTCTAAAGCCATTTCTGTCCCTGACGCTCTGCAGCGAAGCAACATTTTAAGACCCTGCACGGTCCTCGCTGATATATCTCCATGTAGGAGTGAACTATCCAGCAAAGCCTCAGCTGTCCCCTTGCTCAGGGACAGGGGAAGTTCCAGCAAATACCACGCCACCCCACACATGAAGGTGCCAATTTTCAAAGAGTTAGATTAAAAGGAGAGACAATTCAGCTCTAAAAATATGCCCACATTGTTACACGGGACTCAAGAGCACAGATCTGAGAGCTGTTCCCGAGAGTCATCTTGTCCGCCCGAGCCCACATCCTTTCCACGAAGGCCTGAGAAGGCTAGTGAGTTGCCAAAGTCACGACACTGGGAATCTTCCTTCGATGAGTCAGACAGAACCTTTCAGGTTTGGACTGGAGGTCATGGTGACCATCCTCAGCGGCCGCTCTCAGAAGATGTGCAAAAATGTTGGGTAACACAGAGTTTGGGAAGAGAATGCCATTCAAATGCCAACCGGGGTGATGCTCTGGAAACACGGAGCCTGGGGGGGGGGGGACTGTTTTCTGCATCACCATCTTTTCTAGAACCATCCTTTTCTAAAGCCTCGCTAGCCTACCAGCAGCACCTGCAGCCCCTGGGAGCCTGTGATAAATGAGGATTCTCAGACCCCACCCAGACCTACTGACTCAAGGTGTGTGCATTTTCACCAGATCCGCAGCCGTCCAAGTGTGAGGAAAGCACTGCTCTAGAAGACGAAGTTCAAAAAAAAAAAAAAGATGAAGTTCAAATGCGCCAACGCGGAATTCAGTGCCCTTGACGCGTGGATCCTAATCAGCCCCTCCCACCTCTAACCCCTCAGCCCGGCTGCCTGCTGAACATTCCACGCCCTCCCGTGCCTCAGGCACGGCCCGGCCCTCAAAGTGTTGTCCTCTCCTGGGGTCCGCTGAATAATGGCCTGCAAAGATACCCATATCCTAATTTCCCCAACCTGTGACTATGTTATCTTACACGGACAGAAGGGACTTTGCAGATGTGATTATGATCTTGAGATGGGGACATTATCCTGCATTGATTTTGGCCTCCTAAGGTTCATTTGGAATTCTGACCTCCAGTCATTAGGTTTGTGCTAATTTGTCACACAACAGCAATGAGAAACTAATACACCTTCTTTCTTCATATAAGGTCACCTCCTCCAAGAAGCCTTCCCTGACCACCCCAGCCTCTGCTGTGGCCCCCAGACAGACCTCTGCAAAGAAAGCAATCTCTCCACCACTTCCAGGTAGATGCCTTGCTAGGGGGGGGAAGGAGCCTGGACTTGAGGGTCCAAAAAGCCTGGATTTGAGCTTGGGCGTTTATCTAACCTCCCTGAGCTTCAGTCTCTTTGGCTAAAAAATGGAATCAATGCTACGACCAATCGTAACACGTTTTCTGGACAAGTTAAATGAGACCATGGCTGCAAAGCCTCCTGGTCTGGTTTCTGGTACCCCGTAGGTCCTCAGTAAGTGTGGGTGTATCAGGCTGACAAGCTGGGCCCAGAGAAATGAGCCCTTCTCCTCCGAGCTCACAAGTGGACAAATTATCACTGGAAGGGTTTCTGACAATGCCTTGTTGCCCCCAGAGTTCTGCAAGGCTCTAGTCCCCATCAATTTAAAAATGACTCTGGCAGACATGCCCTTTAGAAACTGCTCTGTTGGAATCCAGGGACGGTCACTGAGCATTTGAGATGTGTCATGCTGACCTTGGCCTTCAGCATCAGACTGCAATGGGTTTTCTTTCTCTTTAGAGTCCAGGAGCCGGCCTTGAAAATAAGGTCCGACCCACATGGGCTGGGGCCTGGGGAGGAGGCTGGTAGGGGGAACATCGTGGGTAAAGCTTGGAAGGCTGAGGTTGGGGTCTGGCCCCCAGCCCCACGCTGGCCCCCCGTCGTCTTGGGCAAATGCTCTCACCTCTCTGGGCCTCCCCTTCTCCCCAAATGGGGCTGCTGTGCAGGCAAAGGAAGTAGAACAGGTTAAGTCAGAAGTTGCAGACTGGCCTAAAAAGTTTCTGAGATTTTGTTGTTGTTTTTGCGGGGGGGGGGGGGGGGGTTGTTGTTGTTTTCTCTCTCTCTGGCTGCCTCTGTGTGTCTCTTCCTCTCTTGGTATACGACGTATTTTTTTTAATTTTGAATTAGATGCCACCATTTAAAAATGGGAACACCGGGGCACCTGGGTGGCTCAGTCGGTTAAGCGTCCGACTTCGGCTCAGGTCATGATCTCATGGCTCGCGAGTTCGAGTCCCACGTCGGGCTCTGTGCTGACAGCTCAGAGCATGGAGCCTGCTTCGGATTCTGTGTCTCCCTCTCTCTCTGCCCCTCCCCTGCTCATGCTCTGTCTCTGTCTCAAAAATAAATAAAAACATTAAAAAAAAAAAAAAAAAGAACACCTCTGTGGACATAAAGTGGGGCTGGTCCCTGCGGAGGGGAGGAAAGAAGAGAAACACTTCTCTGCTGTGGGGTGGTGGTGTGCCCAGGGCTTAAGGCATGGCCTGGGAGCCAGACCGCCCAGGCAAGCCCCAGCTGTGCTGCTGACTTGCTGTGTGACCTTGGGCAAGTTACTTCACCTCTCTGAGCCGCAGTCTCCCCAGTGGCCTCAGAGAGTGGTTGTGAGAATCAAACGGGGCATGGAAAGAGGCACAACCAAGGCTTAGCTCATGGCGGGCCCCAATACACGCTAGCTGTCCCCATTCAACAGATGAGAACACTGAGGCTGGGAAAGCAGCAGAAAAAACTCATCTGGCTCAAGCCTGACAAAGCCAGGCTGAGCGGGTGGTGGGGAGATACTATCAACTGGATTATCTGGATTCATTATTTGCCCAGGACCCCAAGATGACGTGTGCTCTAGCCCTTTGTCCTTGCCTCCCTGTGGCCCCCTTGCTGAATCCGGGGTCCACTATGGCCGTGGGGGCATCCGACTTGCCCTCCATGATCCTGACCTCTAGAAAAAGTGTCCCTTCTCCCTTAACTCACGTGAGAAGTAGCACTCACCGCAGCAGACACATTTCCTAAACCCAGACTCTGTGTCAGGTACTATGGGGGATGCAGAGGAGAGCAGGACTCGGATCCGGCCCTCTGGGAACCCCAAACATAGCCTGAGGGGTGAGACACAGCCAATAATGACCACCTTATACATCCCCCAGACAATGCCAAGCGCCATGCTGGGCCCTTGGCACATAGAAACCCATTTCATCCCCGCAACACCTTATGACCTAGGTGCCATTATTACCTCCAAGTTACGGAGGGGAAACCGAGGCACAAGGAGGTTAATTGCCCAGCCCAGGTGATGGAGCTGGGAGTCAGAGCTCAGCCAGCCTGGCTCCCCACTCCCTGCTCAACAAGCCCAGCTGGCCTCAAAGTCCTACGCGCCAGTGGAAGAAAGGGCACGGGCTGGTGCCCCTGGGTGGCCTGGCTGGTTCCTTCCAACGAGCATTCGAGATAGGTGCTATCTTCCAGGTAAGGACACGGAGGCACAGAGGAGGAAAGCAATTTGCCCAAGGTCCCTCGGCATTGGCAAAGGGAGTCAGGAGAGGCATCCGGCTCTGCCTGGGCCCCCACCCCCACCCCCCCAGCTCTCTGCAGGCATTCTGCACCTTTTCTGGGCCGCGGACCCCTGTGGCATCTGACAAAACCTAAGGACTCTTTCTCTGAATAACATTTTTAAATGCATAAAACAAACACACACAGAATTGCAAAGCAAGCTAATTATTTTGAGACGGAGTTATCAGGACAAGTTTTTAAAAAGTCAGATGTAGGATATTAACCCACGCGCCTCTTTATTAATGCATGAAATAACAAGATCTAATAACTCCCACGACTTCGAAGCAGCGAGGAGAAAGGGGTCTTTTCAAGATCCCTACACGCCCTGTAATGTGTTGTGAAAATTCTGTGACTCCAACTGGCGACAAAGCCCCAGGTGTGGCTAGGAGGGAAACGCAGACTGCCAGTTAGAGGCTGGGAGAGAAGAGACGTAGTATTTTGCTACCCCAACTTTTGCGGCCCCTTGAGTTCTGTCTGCTGACCCCTTGGTTAATTTCCACGTGAAGACCCTGAACCCGAAGCAGTGGTTCTCAAATCTGTTACGTGCTGGTTAAAATGCACATTCCCAGGCTGCCCACCCCCTGCCCCCCCCCCCCCCCCCAGTGGCTGATGCCGCAGATGAGGGCAAAGGCTGGGATCCACCCGTTGAACAAGGGGCTCCGGGTCGCTCTGCTGCCTGAGCCATATTCGGAGAAAAAGGGATCTTTCAAAAATGTAAACGCCACTAATATATCTTGAAATCTGGGCGCGTGATACCTCCGGCTTTGTTCCTCTTCCTCAAGGTTGCTTTGGCCACTCGGGGTCTTTTGTGGTTCCATCCAAATTTGGGGATTCTTTGTTCTAGTGCTGTGAAAAATGCTGTTGGCATTTTGGTAGGGATTGCGTGAAATTTGTAGATTGCTCTGGGCAGTGTGCACATTTTAACAGTATTGGTTCTTCCAATCATGATCATGGAATATCTTCACGTTCGTTTGGGCCGTCTTCAATTTCTTTCATCTGATTGTTTTCAGAGTACAGCTCTCTCACCTCCTTGGTTAAGTTTTTTCCTAGGTATTTTATCCTTTTCGGGGCAATTATAAATGGGATTGTTTCCTTAAGGTCTCTTTCTGCTACTTTGTTATTAATGTATAGAAATGCAACAGATTTCTGTATGCTGATTTTCTGTTCTGCAACTGTACTGAATTTATTTATCAGTTCTAGTAGTCTCTTGGTGGAGTCTTCAGGGTTCTCTATGTAGAGTATCACAGCATCCGCAGATGGTGAAAGTTTTACTTCTTCCTTACCAATTCGGATGCCTTTTATTTTCTTTCTTTTTCTTGTCTGATTGCTGTGGCTAGGACTTCAGTACTGTGCAGAATAAGTCTCTCCCTTGTTGTAATCTTCTGGAGATTCCCCACTGCACTTTAAATAAATGCCAACTTCCTGCCTGGCTTTAAAGGCCCTACCAGGTTATCAAGCCACTGCACACCCTTTGAGGTCTCCTTACCCACCAGACTCCAGCCACCTCAGGGCCTTTGCACTTGCTGTGCCCTCTGTCCAGAATGCTCATTCCCCCAGCATTGCTTGGTTGACTGCTTCCCAGCTCAGATGTCACTGACCGCTCCATCTAAAGTAGCCACCACCAACATACACACCACTAACCCTTTCCCGTTTTACTTTTCATTATTTGAAATGGTGTTATCTGTCAGTTTACTTATGTGTGGTCTGCTCCCCCCTCCGTAACGAGAGCCCACTGCGGGCAGAGATTTCGTCTGGCACGTTCAGTGCTGTCTCTGAGAGCAGGAGGCACTCAGTAAGTATTTGTTAAGCCAATGAATAAAGAAATGACGAGTGGTGCCTGGGTGGCTCAGCTGGTTAAGCGGCCGACTTCGGCTCAGGTCATGATCTGGCGGTTCCTGAGTTCAAGCCCCGCGTGGGGCTCCGTGCGGACAGCTCGGAGCCCGGAGCCCGCTTCGGACTCTGTGTCTCCCTCTCTCTCTGCCCCTCCCCTGCGTGTGCTCTGTCTCTGTTTCAAGAGGAAGAGAAGAAATGACACAAGCAAAGAAGTGGCCAGACTACTTCAGCAGCAAAGTTAAGGGAAGAAAGTAATCCCAAAAGGAGGAGTCGCTGTTGTGAATACCACCCAAAGGTCAAGGGGAATGAGGAGGGGGAGGAGAAAAGTCCGCAGGCTTTGGAGATTCGGGCCCTTCTTATGACGTGTGTGGAGAGGGAGACAGATTCTTCAGAGGCCGATGCCAAGGGGAATCTGACTTCAGCGGCTGGCTGGGGGCTTCAGCTGCCGAGACTCCCTCCCGGGGGCTGTTGAGGGACAGTGGCCTCAAAGCTGGAATTGGCCGGGGGATCAATTCTTGCAGAGCAAGCCAGGGATCTGGGGCTCAGCACACTGAATACAGCACCCACCCTCCTCCCCACACTCCCATGTTTGGACGTCCTGCCCTCAGGAGGGCCCCAGCCAAGACAGAGACCCTCTGGGGCCTCCATGAAACCATTCTGAGTAGGCGTGCCAGCTGGCTCAGGCTTCACCCACCTGTTGGGGTCAGCAGCCACCCGTGCAATGCCTTTAAGTCCCCCACACCTCCCGGCCTCATCGCCTACCCTCCTGCCCCTTGCTCACTTCCTTCTAGTCATATTGGCCTCCTTGGTGTTTTTAAACGCTCCAGGCACACTCTTGCCTCAGGGCCTTTGCAGTAGCCATTCCCCCCTGCCTAAAACGCTCTTCCCCTAGATCTTCCTCCCCTCCTCTAAGTTTTGCTCAAATGTTTCTTTTTTTAAAATTTTTTTTTTACTTTTATTCATTTTTGAGAGACAGAGAGAGGGAGACACAGAATCCAAAACGGGCTCCAGGCTCTGAGCTGTTAGCACAGAGCCCGCTGAAGGGCTTGAACTCACGAACCATGAGATCATGACCTGAGCTGAAGTCGGACGCTTAACTGACTGAGCCACCCAGGCGCCCCTCAAATGTTGTTTCTTAATGATGTCCCCCTTGACCTCCTTACATCAAATTGCCAACACCTCTCCCCCGTACTCCCGAGTTCCCTTCCCTTTTAATTTTTTCCCTGGCATTTATCATCATTCGGCAGCCAAAATGATCTTTCTAGAATGTAAACCAAATCTCCTTCCTTTAAGCCCTTCAGTGCTCCAGTGGTTTCCCATCACACTCAAGTCCCCACCCACCTGTCCAGCCTTTTCCCTCCACAAACATACAAAACTCATTCCTACCTCAGGGCCTTTGCACATGCTTTTTCCGCCTTTGCGAGAAACATGGGAATGAGAAATCTCTTACTTTTCCTCCCCTAAGTAAAGGTACAGTCCCAATAATAAATGGGAACTGACACTCTGCTTCCATGTCAGGAAGACGACCAGACCTGATGACAAGTGCAGCGACCTGGACCAACCCCTTTATCCCCAGGATAAAGGAAGAGGCTGGAGCCAAACGGCAGCTCCCAACCGGTGGAAGCATGTGCCCAGGGTTGCTAGATCTTGCAACTTTTCAAGAGAGGCCAGAAATCCTGATTTTTGTGTGAAATCTCCACATTTTGAAACATCAGTGACGCATTCTGACACTTTCAAACATCAGGGGCGCCTGGGTGGCTTAGTCAGTTGAGCATCCGACTCTCGATTTTGGCTCAGGTCATGATCCCAGGGTTATGGGATCAAGCCCCGCATTGGGCTCCACATTGAGCGTGGAGCCTGCTTGGGATTCTCTCTCTCTCTCTCTCTCTCTCTCTCTCTCTCTCTCTCTCCCTCTCTCTCCCTCTCCTTCTCTCCCTCACTCTCTCTCTCTCTCAAATAAACTTAAAAAATATATTTTTTTAATTTAGAAAAAGCATCACGTGAGTCAACTAAACACAGCTGAGCAGTGCCAGGGCCCTAGGACACCTGCGCCCAGCCCTTCACAGAACCCAGACACCCAATCATAAATGAGTTCACCCCGCTTCGTTTTTCAGGTGGTAAAAATTCATCCCAGGGAGGACGCCAGAACTGAAAGAGGTCACACAGCTTCTGCAACACGGGGGGCTCCCACCCAGGACTTCTTAGCAACAGACATGTAACTCCCACTGTGCACCAGGCTGGACCCACAAATTGGAAAATGCTGTACAAGTTCACGTCAGCATCTACAAGGCATGGACAGAATAAGGGGAAAAAGAAAAACGTTTGTGGGCAGCAACCTTTTAGGGCTTAACCCCGAGGGTGCACGCAGGGCTATTGTAGCACAGAGATTAGACTTCTTTCTGAGCAGGATATTCATCTTGCTGGGGGGGGGGAGGGGGGGTAACTAATGCATGATTTTTGCCTGAGTCTCCCTTGCACTCAGAATCCCTATTTTATGACGCGGGAGCCAGACAACATCTTTTGTCTTGCCACTCCCCGCCCCCCCCACCACCACCTTGGCCAAAAAGGATCTTTGTTTTATCACGCCATCAGAAGAGTCTAAAAATATCTAGACTCACCAACTTCAGGGGTTTATTCTCTCATCCGGGAGGCGCCCACAAAGCTTTTGCCAATATAAATGGCATTTCCTTTGATATTTTTAAAGATCAGAGAATCCAGGAGAATATGCAAGCTGGATGGGCCTTTGAGATCAGAGCTCCCAAATACCTCCTGTCTCAGGTTAAGGAGAAAAAAAAAAAAAAACTTTCCTAAGGAGGCCCAAGAGGTTAGGTTTCCAGATAATTCACAAAAGAAGAAACGGACCTAGTGAAAATCATATGGAGGCATGGATTCAGCCTCATTAGCAATAATATTGAGATTGAAACATCCTTGAGATGGCACATCAAACTGGGATATTGAGCAAAGATTTTTCAGACGGTAGAAGGTGGTGAAGGGTGGTGGGTTTGCCCTGTAGGAACATTTACCTCTCACTCAATAGCCATGTCATTCCCCCTGTTTCCAGGCGGCAGCCCCCCCCCCCCCCCCCCCCCCGTGCAGATGGGAAGGACGGGGTGACTGGTCACCCGGCTCTGGGCGGAAATACGCATCACTTTCGAGAAAACGCATAGAAACACCTGGCAGGGGAGCTCTCCGGCTCTCACCCCTCGCCTATGTTGAGATGTCCGTGTGTCCATCAGCCTGGGTCCCCGAGAGACCAAGTGTCCTTCCGCGTCAGGCCCTCTGCACTCAGTTGCTCCCTCTGGAAGGTTCTTTCTTCTTGCCTTCACATGACTGCCGCTCTTTTTCCATTCAGGTCTCAAATGTCAACTCCAGACGGGATCTAGAAAGGCCCCAATCTATCCACCAATCCAACCTGCTTCTCCCCAGACCCTCCCCATTCTGCCATCTTGTTTCTCTTCCCAGAGGCTTCCCCACTTTGAAATGACCGTATCCTTGGCTCAGTCTCCTTGTCTGTGAAATGGGCAGTCGGACAACAGTTCCTAAGGGCCCTTCCCTCCTCGACATGACTCCTGGGACCGTGGTAGGTACAGACACCCGGCCTCCACCACCCCTCCTTCTCCTGTGCCCTGAGCCGGCCCAGCATCCTTTCTGGGAATAGAACCTGCCTTTCCTTCCAGGGACCACTGCGCCCCTTTCTCAGCCCTTCCTAGTGGGGCAGGGCAGACCCTCTCTTCCCTGTTCCAGCTGGGCTGTGACCCAGGCCACAGTGATTGGTTCAGGGATGGGCGTGGGACTCAGCGGGGCCAATCGGAGCCAGTCCCGGGACTTTGCCTAAACACCTGGGAATGAGGTGACCCCTTGCCAGTGGTGGTTGCTAAACAGGGGAGGATGGACCCAGGAGCTGTCGGGGGCATCTCGTGGCAATTCCGTAGGGCACCTGAGAATGAGGCCGACGCCGGAAGGCCCCGCTGAGAGTCAGAAGCTGCGCGCTGAGAGCACTGGCTCCAGCTGTGGATGACTGAATCCACTCCTGACCGCTGAGTTACCAGAGCCAGCAAATTCCTCCTCGGGCTCAGGCCCGTTGGAATGAGTTTTCTGTTTCTACACCCAAAACAGCCTTTAGCCTCCACCGTCCCCGTAAGGCTGTCTGTCACAGCTCCCCCGGAATGTTTGCTGATAGTTAGTGTCTCTCCGGGGCTCTGAGCTCCCTGGGCGGGGCCTCGGGCCTCTCTGCCCCATCACTGCCGCCCACAGCCTGCTCAAGTGACCAGAGGGGACAGAAGCTCACCGCTCCGGGTCCTTAATTGGGGAGGTTTTCTGTCAGTCCTGGGAGCCTCAGACTCTGTGATCCGGGCAATTAACCTTTCTGCAGAGGCCAAGGCCAATTATATCCCGGGGGCCATCTGCAACATCTGTGTAACAGACCAAGGGCCTCGGCCTGACTCCTGGGTTTTTATGGGACAAATGTGGCATAATCAATCTCTCCTGTCCCCAGCCCTGTTGCCTTGGTCCAGGCCTGTGTCCTTGTTTGTGCTCGGAACGGCTTCCTTCCTTCTCCCTTCTTCCCGATGGCCTCTGTGTCCTCCCCAGATCATCCCCCATGACCTCATCTGCAGCATGGCCACGCTGCAGCCCTTCAGCACCCGCCCCCTAAACTCCCTGGGTGCCAGACTGCAGACGGGGACCCGATTCCTCACCCCTCCTTGCGTCCGTGCCCTCTGCATGCACTTTGGGCTCAGCCATGTGACCTGCTGCGGCCAGCAGAGTGCTAGCAAGCACATCGCACAGCTGGGGGTTCCCCCGGCTTGTGCTTCTTTCGTCACCACGAGGTCGTGCCCGGCCTAGCCTGCTGGCGGACGAAGGACCCACAGAGCAGGGCCGAGCCCTAATCATCCCAGCAGAGGCCAGCCTAGGTCAGCAACTCTCAGCCCCTGCCTAGACACCTGAGCCACCCAGCTGGAGCAGTAGGACACCTAGCCACCCTCCCCAGGAGCTTGGCTTCTCCATGCTCATTCTCAGACGCATACTGTATGGGCACACATACCCTGTCGACCTGCTTTACACAGCGGAAGCCTGCTTCTGTCTCCCCAAATACGCCAGTTCTCTGCCTGGAGCCCCAGGCAAGTGCTGGGGCCCTGACGCTCTCTTTCCATACAACTGCCAGACCCTGCCACCCCCATCATCTCTGAGTTTCCTGGCAGCCCGAATCAAGAATCAAGGGTGCCGTTTGCATGGCAGGCACAGTGTGGCCCCCTTCCTGTCTAGCCCCGTCTCCTCTTACCCCCTCCCCCATTCTCTTTGCTCCAAGCACACGGGTCTCTTTGCTGCTTGGCTGTTCTTTGAACATCCTGCCTCAGAGCCTTTGCACCTGCTGATCCTGCGGCTTAGAACATTCTTCCCCCAGACGCCCTCACGGCTTGTTCCTACCACCTTCAGATCTTTGCTCAAATGTCACCTTCCCAGTGAGGCCCGTTCTGGCCACTCCATCTGACGTGCAAACGCCCGCCTACACCCCCCGTCCCCCCCTACTTTTCTCCACACTTCCCACCGCCTAATAACGCTTTATCATTTTGGTTTTTTTGGATGTTTGTTTCGCTCGGCAGGAGTGTAAGCTCCACGAAGACAGTGATTTCTGTTCCTTTTATGTACCACTGTCCCCTAGCATCTTGACCCCTGCCTAGAACACGGGAGACATTCCATATTTATCAAAGAAACAAATGATTACCTTGTCAGCTTTGAATTCAAGCTATAAGATCACCGACTACCTGCTGTGGGGGGTCAGGCTGAGGCTTGGCCAGGTCCCACGAATCCTACAAGGGTCCGACTGCCACCATCCCCGCTCCCAAGCTCCCAGCTTGTCCGTGGCCCAGGCCCACTCAGGGTAAGACAGCTGGCATTAAGCCTAAAGGTCTGGTTGTCATATCTTCTGACTTCCCAAAGCTGTGGGGTGTAAGGTAATACACTCAATAACAATATTAAGATGAAAAATTGTTAGGGTACGAAGGTAGCAAGTGTTGGTGACAATATGGAACGACTCTCATCCCATGGTGGAGGGAATACGGGTCGATACAACCAGCTTAGAGAACAACTAGCTTTACCTAGTGTAGTTGAAGCTGTTCAGGTCCTATGACCCAACAATCCCAATGTTATTTGTGCACATTAAAGAAACTCTCACACCATAATATAGGCTCAAGAATGTTCAGAACAGAGTCTGAAACGGAAAAAAAAAAAAAAAAAAACAACAACCTGGAAACAACCAAAGGACTATGCACAGGACAACGAATAAATAAATTATGGTAGATTCACACCATGGAATATTATGCAGAAGGGCAAAGAAATGGATCAGATATTGGAATGCACCTATTGTAATATTTAATAAAGTCATTTTTTAAAAGGAAAACGATAATAAAGGTTGGGTAGAGCAGAGATCGGCAAACTATGGCCCATAGGCCAAATCTGGCCCACTGCTTATTTTTGTAAATAAAGTTTTATTGAAACACAGCCACATCCATTTGTTTATGAATTGTCTGTGGCTGCTTTCGTGCTACAGGGGCAGAGTTGAGTAATTGCACCGAGACCATATGGCCTGCAAAGTCAATATACACTATCAGATACTGGCTGTCTGGCCCTCTTTTTTAAAAATTTGCCACACCTTAGGTTAGAGCAAGGAGCCATTTGGCTCAGACCGAACTTAGTTATTTAAAACAAACTTTTAAACTGATTTTTAAAAATTTAAAGTGAACGTGCTTATTGTGAAGAATTTAAAAAATACAGAGGCGCCTGGGTGGTTCAGCAGGTTAAGCGTCCGACTCTTGATTTAGGCTCAGATTATGATCTTGTGGTTCATGAAATTGAGCCCCACCTCTCTCTCCGCACCGATAGCATGGAGCCTGCTCGGGATTCTCTCTCTCTCTCTCTCTCTCTCTCTCTCTCTCTCTCTCTCTCCCTCTGCCACTACCCCTACCCCACTCTCACTTTCCCTCTCTCACAACAAATAAGTAAATAAATTTAAAATACACACACACACACACACACACACACACACATATATAAACATGAAAAAAATAAAATTTTTCCATATAAAGTCATCACCCAGCAATAACCACTGGTAAAATTTAGGGTTATTTCCCTCCAGCTTTTTTTTCCCCATGTGTCCGTACCTTTCCCCCCCCCTCCATAATCAGAAGCACACTGATTATGCGATTTTGTACCCTGCTGCGTTCACTTAATATCATCTCAGGAACATTTTCCTGTGTGGCTTAATCACATTCAATTTTTGCTATTATAAGTAATGATGTGATTAGTATCCTTGTACACACATTTTTGTTGACAATATGAAATATTATATAGTCATCCAAAATGAGTTCTTCAAGGCATTTTAATGATACAGAGACTGTCACAGTTGCATTATTTATACCAGCAAAGAGACTGGAAACAATATAAATGGCCTGGAAGTAGGAGAATCATTAGGTGAACTTTGCACATCAATGGATGCAATCTTCTGTAGCTCTCAAGTGCCATGTTCACAAAGAATGGTAAAATGACAACCTTGCTGAGCCTGTTTCCTTATCTGGTGTTTTTAAAGCGTCTCACACAAACGAGCCCGGCTATGGGTGGCACCTCTATTATTATTTCAAATAATAATAGGTAGGGGTGCCCGGGTGGCTCAGTCTGTTAAGCGTCCAACTTCGGCTCAGGTCACGATCTCGCAGTTTGTGAGTTCCAGCCCCGCGTCGGGCTCTGTGCTGATGGCCGGGAACCCGGAGCCTGCTTCGGATTCTGTGTCTCCCCTCTCTCTTTGCCCCTCCACCGCTCGCTCTCTGTCTCTGTCACTCTCTCAAAATTACATAAACATTAAAGAAACTTAAAGTAATAATATATAAATGGGGGTGGGGTGGGGAAGGATACAACCGGGCTGATTGGTCAGTCCTGCATCCTGCCAGCCGCTCGGTATTTGGAAGATCGCCCTGTACCCACACCTAAGAAAAAAAAAAAAAAAACAGGGGCGCCTGGGTGGCGCAGTCGGTTAAGCGTCCGACTTCAGCCAGGTCACGATCTCGCGGTCCGTGAGTTCGAGCCCCACGTCGGGCTCTGGGCTGATGGCTCAGAGCCTGGAGCCTGTTTCCGATTCTGTGTCTCCCTCTCTCTCTGCCCCTCCCCCGTTCATGCTCTGTCTCTCTCTGTCCCAAAAATAAATAAAAAAAAGTTGAAAAAAAAAGAAAAAAAAAAAAAAACAAGCATCTGGAAGGAGCCCAGCCAAGTGGCAGGCGGCACTCTTTCGGCTCGACTTTGCAGCGCTGTGATTGCGGCTCCCGTATCATTTGTGTGATAATCAAAGGGCTGTGATCTCAAATGGGCTTTGAGGAGAACCTGCCTGCAACCAAGCAAGAAGCAAATGGCTCCTGATTGCAGGCATAACTAAGCCGCTACAACACAGGTATTGATTGGAGATAAGGCAAGGCCAAGCTGGAGTGATGGGACTACCACTGGTGAGGACGGAGAAGCATTTCTATCCGAGAGGAGGTATGCACACTCATGCACACGCATGCACGCACACACACAACTGGTTTCAAAAGTAGGAAGGAGGGGGGTTAGGGCAGGGTCTGTACATGTGGCGTGCTGCCTGGGAAGTCTGGTGATTTAGGGGGCGCTTCCAGCCTTCTGTTTCAGATATGAAAGAAATATTTGAAGGCAAAGAAATCCATGAACAGCGGGAGGCCTTGTGGGGCCATAAATAAAGACTGGGCATCCAGGACAGGGTAGTGAGCAAACAAATGACAGTGGAGAGTCAACGTGGCTTCCCGGGCTCATGGACCCAAGCAGCCCTCATTTATTCCACGAACGTGATTGAGCACCAACGCAGGGAAATGTTGGAGGTACCGGGGATAGAGCTATGAACGAAACGGGGAGTCTGCTCCCTTGGGGAGATTGAAAATGAACACGTGAGGAGGTAAATAAGATCTTTTCAGATGGTGACAGGATAGCAGAGCGGCTGAGGGAACAGAATGGACAAAGGCACAGAGGAGGGTTGGGAGAAGAGTCTGTCGAAAGCAATTTAAAAGTCCAATTAACCTAGAGCACAGGACGCCTTCATCTGAGGCCAGAGAAAGAAAGTGGGGCCAGACTGCGGGAAATCTGGGGTGCCAGGTGAGAATTTGAACGTTCCTCCCAAGGCAGCGGAGAGCCATTCAAGTTTGAAGTAATGAGTATAAAACCATCTGTTTGTTGCATATTGAATGTAGAATTTATATCAGTCGTCTTTTAGGTGTAAGGGACAGAAAATACAACCCAAATAGGCTTAAACAGAAGAATGATTTTATTGGCCGAAAGGTGTAAAGGCAGGTCCAGCTTCAGGTCCAGCTGGACTCAGCGCTTGGTCCTCTATCTTTTGGTACCACCTTCCACTCTGTGGCTCAGGTCTCAGGCTCCATGCAATGGCAAGAAAGCCGCTGGCAGCTCCAGACCAGTGGCATGCTGGCAGCCTGTTTCTTGGGGGGCGGGAGAGCCCTTGATTTGTAGCAAATGCTCCCACTGTGGCTGATTTTGAGCTCCCAGCGTGACATCACTGAATGTCAAGTTGAGAGGACATGTACAGAATCAGCACTCGAGGCCATAGGAAACAGCCCATGTCCCACCACCTTCAAATCCACAGGGCACAGTCTCCTTCCAGGGGCTGCAGCAAACATTTCGTTATATCCCCTAACCTACGTACAGTCATGGATGCATCTCTCGACCTGTTGCCATGGCTGGAGGGCTATGGTGGCAAAAGCCCAGGTCTCATGCTCTGTCCTCAGCTCCAAAACACATGGCTTGAGCATAGAAGGGATTGGCGCCCGAGGAAAAAACCTGGAGATGGTTACCAGGAGAAGGGAAGCTGGGTAGGAGGCAAACACAACGGATTGTTAGGATCAATGAGAAAATGGCCATAAAAACTCTTTGTAAAGTGGGAAGCCCAGCGTAAGCTCCCTAACTGCCAGACACTTGTGTTCCCGGCTGGTGCTCCAGGCTGATACATCTGACACAAAGTCCCATAAAATGCTAGGGGAGACACCTCCAGGAGCGGGCAGTCTGGGTGTGAATGAATCACCGCTTCCTTTTCTTTACCCATGGCAGACATTGCTAATCGATCACGGCACTCTCTCACAGACCGTGGGTGATGCACACAATCCTTCTCCTCACAGCTGTCCGGGCAGGCACTGCCCGGTGAAGAGAAAAGGGACGAAGGATGAAATCGCCTTGTTATCCTTGAACTAGTCCAATTCCATCATGAACCAGAGTGGGAACAGGTCCAGAGAGGGCGTGCGGCTGGCCCCTTTCACTGAGCAAGTTATCGGCAGAGCTGGAGGATGTCCCGAATCTCCCAACTCTTAATCAAACCTGGTAATATCCAAGATGCCTCGTATGGAGAGAGATGTCAGAAGCAAAGAAAGTTCGAGGGCGTGGGGAAGCCCAAAGTGGTAATGGCTTCTCACTGCTGTTAGAATCGACTGCAAATTCCCTACTATGGCCTTCAGGGCTTTCCATAGTCTGGCCCCCGCCTTCTTCTCCCACTTCACCTCCTGCCACCCTCCCCTCACCCTCCCTGCCTAGCCATTTGGTCTTTCTGTTCCTCAAAACATGACAAATTCAGTCCCGCCTCAGGGTGGGGCAAGATCTCCCCCAGCTGCCCACAAAGACATTCACTGCCAGCTCCAGGCTAATGCCCCTCCCGCTTAGCCTGCAAGCCCAGTTGGAGAGCCCCACTTTCTCAGTAGGTACAGCAAAACCCCAGAGCCGAGTCTCATTAGCCTACTAGAATCTAGGGTCCGTCGTGGTGGCCAAAAAGATGGAAAGCTCTGGCCAGGCCTGGACCCCATGCCCATCCCCTGGAGAGGAGAGTCAGCCTCTTCCTGACCACAGATTGAGAGTGATGGAGAGGTGGGTGCCCAGGGAGAAATTACAGCAGAGTGGTAAAGGAAGGAGGAGCGGGCTCCACATTCCACCCTAGTCGATAATACAGAGTTCATATCATTTGGTTTTCACCCTGAAGGAGGAAAACGAGAGACAGGATGTTTGGATGCTTATTTATTCCCTAGGAACAAGAACAAAGGGTACACAGGTGAGTGGATTTCTCCCATCTCTCTTGATGAAGGTCCCTCCTACCCCATGCCAAATGACATTTCAGAGGGAGCTGAATTGGGGAAATATTGAGGAATCTTGACAGGGGCGGGGGTGGGGCGGGGAAGAAACCTCCTACAACACTGTTATAATGTCCTCCTCTGAGGCATACTTGAGGTCCTTCAAGAAGACAAGGGGAAAAAGAATCTCTCATTGTCTTATTTTTTTTTTAATTTTTTTTCAACGTTTTTTATTTATTTTTGGGACAGAGAGAGACAGAGCATGAACGGGGGAGGGGCAGAGAGAGAGGGAGACACAGAATCGGAAACAGGCTCCAGGCTCTGAGCCATCAGCCCAGAGCCCGATGCGGGGCTCGAACCCACGGACCGTGAGATCGTGACCTGGCTGAAGTCGGACGCCCAACTGACTGCGCCACCCAGGCGCCCCTCTCATTGTCTTATTTGAAGCTACCGCTCAGCCCTGAATAGCCAACCCTCATATCCAGGCTCCTATAACATTCAGGCTTAGTGGTGTCATGATCGATTAACAATGTCTGCCCTGGGCAGAGAAGCAAGGGAACAGGGGGTATGCGTGCTGTGTATTTGCTGACCCTAGTCTATGGACTTTCTTGGACTCTTAGCATGGCTGCCTAAGGCCAAAAAGATCCCCACCTGGACCTGAGCTGTCAGCACACCAGGCCGGCTTAATTAAAGTGAGCAGAATTACTGAGTCATTATTTAACAAATGTAAAGAGGCTCCGGGAGTTGTTGGAAGCAGGCACCACCTTCAGGGGAACCGCTGTGCTTTCTGTCCTCCACCCTGGCAGCACGGCCCTCTCTTTTATCATCTCTCCTGCTCTAAGTGTTTTCCCCATTTGCTATCTGATCTTGCAAAACGGGAATGAGACATGTTTTGCTCAGGAAAATGCAGAGCAGCCCAAGGAGCGTGGGCCGGCCACTGGGTACAGCCACCATGCAGGGAAGCTGCTGTTCATCGCCGCACGCTACTGTCCCCCTCCCAGCAGCCTGCAGGAGCCCTGTGATGGGCTGAAAGGCCCTCGGGGAACCTGTAATTAAATCCCAGAAGACTGCCAATGCTCCTGCTGGTGAGGGGAGGAAAGAGCAAAGCACAGCAGGCGTGTCCAGACAGGGCTGAGTAGAGACAACCAGCCAGGGACAGAGGCAGCTTGGGCTGCAGTGGCCAAGAGCAGACAATGTGGGGAGCTGGGGATATGTTCAGTCACAGGGAAATGAAGAGCCAGATGGAAACAGGTGATTTCTGGCCAGGAAGGACTGAAAAGGACTTTTACATTCTGTCAGATGGAAAGAAATCAGCCCAGATCCCTATCCATTCCAAAATTCTATGACCCATCAATCCACCTGGTAAACAAACATTTGCTGTGACTACAACCACTCTTCAAAGCATAAATCCAATTGTAACACTCCCCTGCTCTCAACTCAGGCCTGATACGCAGCAAATATGCACCAGTACAGTCATTCTGATGGTTCAGATATTGAAATGCTTTCATATCAGTTCATGCCGGTAAATAGTTGCTATCTTGAGCCCCACCTCTCCCCACCCAGGTGCCCCCCCGCACATACACACATGGCTCCTGCCCATCTCTCCGAGACCTTAGGTCCCCCTTCCAAGACTTGCTCCAGCACCATGGCCAGCGCCCATTCTTCCCATTGGCCTGTTGGCTGTTAAAGGATTTGAGTATCACTCTTAGCACTGTTTGAAGACCACAGCCTTTCATCTGGCACATTCTTTTTCAACTCTTGCCCCCACTAACTTTTCCAGCCTTATCTCCTACAACACAACCACCATGAACCCCAACTACATGAATTCCCCAGCACTCCCCCAAATAAGACAAACAAGGCACATTCTCACTGCTTGGGTCTCCTTTCCCCACATCTTTCCTCCAAAACTCCTACCCATCCTTCAAAGGCTTTCTCAATTGTGCCCCAGTTCATATAGATGGTCTTCCTGTCCAGCTGGGGTACGGGATTGATAGCTGGGATACCACCTCTGTATAACCAGATCTCTGTCTTGGTTTCTTTTCCAAATTCTTGTTTTGGTGACATGTCTTAGACGGTAGCACCCTCCTGAGATGAAGATTCTGCCTTGATTGTCCGTGTCGCCCACCCTCTTTGGCAGCAGCGAGAGACAGGGAAGGAGACCGAGGCACCAAGATGTCACAATTTCTGATAAGTCAAGCCAACCCCCCTCCAAGACCACCAGGAGAGTACCTGCCACCCTTCCCCCAGTCCACTGTGTCCTCTATGCAGCTGTGCTGATGAGCAGAACGCAATAAACAAATTCATCAACATTTCATTTATTTACCCTTGCTGTCACCATGCCCATACACATCTCCTTTATCCATCACCCATCCCTCCTGCCTGAAAATGACTTATTTCTCTCTCCTCTGCACTAGTCTGGTTCCTCCATCTCTCTAGTGGCCACAAGAATGTCAAAACTGCAGTTTCCCTCTCTTTATCATGCCTGTGTCTCCAAGCATCTTACTGCACAAGATATTTGTCTGATTCCATTGATCTTTCTCAAAAAAAAAAACCCATAACTACAATATATTTTCAAATATGCATGGCCATATAATTATGCTTTCTCCTTCACATACCTATAACCAAATACGTCTTATATATTTACTGCTGAACCTAGTAAGTTTCCCCACTTGATTACAATAGATTGGCCCCTGGTCGATATGACTAGTCACCCCCAGGGGAAGATGGGATTCACTGATGCAGACGCTGACCCGGGTTCCCAGTCCCTGCGATTCCCTCCCCAACTCCTTTCCCTGTGTTCACTCCACATTCTGCTTCCTCTCGTGACCCAAGCCTTCTGCACTGCCTGATGGACAGCTCCCCAGTACCATTTGCCCCAGGATTTGAATCCAAGGATCGGCAGTACTCTCCCACATACCAGCCATTTCCCCAGTCACAGACAGATAGAGGTATCCTATGCTAATGTTCATGAACCTCCTCGCCCCCCCCCCCCTTAGCCTCCACAACTGCTTTAACACGTCACCATTTAAGCATACCATTTGCATGTACAGATTTGACAAATTGAACCAGTATTTACTGGCTGGTTAAACCCTGCTGCTGGGATACGGGCTGGACATGATCATAAAGCTTTGCTCTGCTGCCCGGGGCCACGATCCAGCCTGTGTGTGGCACTCAGAACACCACAGCCATCTGGGCCACACTTGCTGAACGACTGCCTCTGTCCCTGCACTCTCAAGAGGCTCCATACCCCCTCCCAAGGTGAGGACCACCTCCCACTCCCATATCCCTGACACACTCTGTCAAGCCCATGCCCTAGGATTACTAGCAAAACCAGCTAGCATTATGGGAACCAGTTTTTATGGACACTCAGAGGTAGGGCGCCATGGTGATTAAAAGCCCAGCTGCCCGTGTTCCAGTCTTGTCTCCCCACACACCAGATCTGTGCCCTTGCACAAGTTACCCAGCCTCTTTGGGCCTCAGTC
Organism: Puma concolor; assembly: GCF_028749965.1. Taxonomy (NCBI): domain Eukaryota; kingdom Metazoa; phylum Chordata; class Mammalia; order Carnivora; family Felidae; genus Puma; species Puma concolor. The sequence goes on along the minus strand of NC_141682.1, from coordinate 20,272,444 downwards.
TCCTCAAAGGAAAAGGGGAATGACAATAGTATCGTCCTCAGAGAGTTTGTGAGGGTTAATTCAGTTTCATATGTAGGAGGTACTTAATATTTAATACTTATAAATGTAATATTTATATTTACAAAGTGCTTAAATCAGTAAGAGCAAAATTACATATACACAGATATATATAAATGCATATATAAATATACATAATGTATATATATATAACTATATGAATATATGTCATTGTATATAGTGCTCTATGTTTAGCATATACTATATAGACTTATTGAGCCATGTGGTAAATATTACATATCATCATAGCATACCACATACTATGTACAGTAAATTCAATATTATGTATATGTATGGGTGAGTATGTACATAGAACGAAAGGTTGCAAGAAGTGAAGGAAGAAAGGAACAGGTTTACTACCCTAACACGGCCATCACCATTTTTAAAAACTACTTTCCTCTGATCTTTTCTCATTTGCATACATTTCTGTATCATGCTGGACCGACCGTTCTGTGTCTTGAGTGATTTGCATAAATAATGTCATAACGTTGTTTCATGCAGCTCCACAACTTAGAGTTTCTCTCTTAATGGCTGTATAACATCCTCGCGAGCAGACAGGCCTGCATTGACTTTGCTATTGTCCTTGTATCTGCCTGGGTGCTTTAGGCTGCAAGTAACAACACACCCTGACTCGACTGCCTTGAACGATAAGAGATTTTCTTATCTCACATGAAGGAAACCTTGGAAGGAAAGCATCTCTGGGGTTGGTTAATTTAGCGGCTCAACAATATCATCGCAAAGTCCTTCCCACATTTGTGTTCTGCCGTCCTGACAATGACAGATGATGGGTTGTCCTAATTTTGACCTTGACAGTCATAATATGTTGTCAGCAATCCAAACTGAATTATCTCTTCTAAGAGTGAGAAAAGTTTTCCACGGTCTCCCAGCAAAACTGGGTCACACGCCTACTTCTAAGCCAATCACTGTCAAGGGGACAAGATAACCTTGTTGATTTAGACCTCGTTGAGTGATCAAGATTCACTCCTGGGCTGGGGACACGGGCCACATTCCCCAAGAATGGATACATGTGGATAGCGGAGCCAAAGCAAATTCTTCTTGAAAGGAGTTGGGCAGGGTGCACAGACATCGGGGAAACAGCCAACCGTGTCTCTCTTATCCCTCGTCTGGACATTTCACTTCCTTCCAACTCGGAGGAGCAATTAAGTCTGAGTAAAGAGACTGAAATTCGTAAAGGAGATGGCATTTGATCTGGGTGTTGAAGGATGTGTAAATGTCAACAGTGGGAGGGGCCAGCATTTCAGCCCGCAGTTCCGGTTTGAGGAGAGTTGGAGGGGCGGTCAGCTGAGGGGCATCTTCCAGGAAGAATGAGTGCCCCTGGGAAGTTGGGGTGTTGGGCGGTGGGAATGGGAGGAGGGTGGAATGTATGGCTATGCTGAGGCAGAACTGGGGGAAATGTTTAAATGCTGGCTGAAGGAGGCTGAGCTCAGAAATGTGGAGCCATGGGAAGCCACTAAAGCTTTCAGAGAAAAGAGACACAGAAAAGCTCAGATTTGGGGAAGACTGGATGTGGATACAGGATGCATAGCAGGGGAGAGGTGGGCAAAAAGAGACCAGTTAGGAGTAAGCCACCTTTGCCCAAGGGGAATACCACAGGCTCACCCATGACTGCGTTCGTGGGAAGAAAGTGAGAGAATCCACCCATCCAGGGAGGCGAAATCCACGGAACCAGCGGTGCCTTTATGCTAGGGCCAGGGGGCAGGGGGTGACAAGATGAATGATGGCATCATTAACCAAGCCGGCAAAGAAGTGAAGACGAAGGATCAACCAAACACACGGTCCCACCTGCAGCACGCATGAGTCCTTGAACGGTGACAGCAGAGGGCAGCCCGGGAGGTCCAAGCCATAATGTATTTATGCCAACGTCAGAGGGGGAGAGAAAAACTTGCCAAATAAACCGTGTGCGTTGTGTACGTTTGAGAGGCATGCTCCGTGAAAGTTTTTGTACGTTAATTGAAGTGGGGCTCTTCGTTGGATTTCAACAAAACAGCCTTCACGACTATGCAACAGAGAAAAGGAAAGACAAAGGCTTACTGTTGCTACTGCTCCACCTGCTCCTAGAAGAGGCACCAGACATTAGATCGTAAGTGTGGGAAGCCATCACTAAGTGCCCCAAAGCCCCTGACCGCAAGCAGTCTGTACTCAGCCCAAAAAATGTATGCATTCGTGAACACATTTATTAAGTACCGCTGTGTGCCAGGCACTGGGCTAGAAAGGGAGCCCTGATCCAAGCGGTTCCGGTCTCTGCCTTCGCAGCGCTCCTGGTTAGCCCAGCGGGGGACGCAGACAAGTGCCACACAGTTGATAAAATGCTTTGACAAGGAATCCCAGCGGAGAAAGAATGAGCTGGAAGACGTGACATCTGGGGCAGGGACTGAAGAGTAAGAGGGAGCTGCCTAAGTAGAAGTAGCCGGAAAGGTTGACATCGATCAGGTGCCTACTGGGATGTAGGCAGTTCATTATCTCCCCTTTAATGATCACGACGACCCTGGGAGGTGGCTATTGCTACTACCCTGGCTTTTCAGAAGAGGAAACTGAGGCTCCGAAGAGTGAAGAGAACATGGTCAGAGACTGAGGCCAAACCCAAGCCCTTGATCTCTACACTGAGCTACCCCCTCATCCAACCCTCTGTCTCTGCTCACCCACGTGACTGCCGTAGCCTCCTCCGGGGTCTCCCGTGCCCAAACGGATCCCCTTCCCATCCACCCTCCACACAACAACTAGAGGGATCTTTTGAAAGTGCGCCCCTGACCTCGTCACCTCCCGCCAGAGTCCTTCAATGGCTCCCCTCACTGCTCGGATGGAGGAAAGATGTCAAAGGCCTGTGCAGTCTGGCCCCTCCCCTGGCTCCACACTCATTCCCTCCGTGCTCCAGCCACACTAGCTTTTCCTCAGACCCCCTCCTCGGTGCCATCCTCCTTCAAACCACAGGGCCTTTGCACTTGCTGTTCCCTAATCGGAACTCTCTTTTTCAGCATCGCCCCCACCGAGCCCTATCTTGGTAGGCTCATATCTGTCCCTCAGTTCTCACCTCCCCCAGGACACCCTCCCCGACCTCAGTTTAGGCAAGTTTCCTTTGTTGTAAACAGCTTGTCAAACATCTTTTTATTTGGTCAGTGATTCTCGACCTTGGCCACACACCTAGGGAGAGTTTAAGAACACTGATGTCCCAACCCCAGCCTAGGACCGGTGGATCAGAATCTCTAAGTGGCAGTGTGGGGCATCCGTATCTCTTAGATGTCCCCCAGGTGAATCCAGTGTGCAGCCACACCGGAGAATCCGTGCTTTATCACAATTTCCTCGATGCATAAGTCATTCCTAGCTTCATTTTATTCATGTTTGTCTCTTTCACTAGACCATAAGCTCACGAGGGCAGAGAGTGTCCCCGAGTACCTCCCGCAGGTCTCGGTGAGTACTTATTCGGCAGGTGACGATAATCGTCACAGCCCGCATGCGCCAGGCCCACAGCCTTCACTACGCTGCCCTGTTTCACCCACAAAAGCCCTATCAGGTAGGAATTCCTATTAGCCACATTTGACAGGCAGGGAAACTGAGGCTCAAGAGGTCAGGATCAACATCACAAAGAGAAGCGGGTCCAGACCGTGGATTGCCGCCCTCAGTCCATGTGACTCTACAACTTTCTCCTGACCCAATGCTGCCCAAGTCCTCAAGATATGGTAGAAAATACACCTGTGAAGATGCTTCCCCTGAGGAGACCCTCATTATGTGTCCCTTGGTCCTTCCCCGGCTCTTCGCTCCCGGGCCCCGTTCTAAGGACAACGAAATCCTTGTGAGTAGAGAGAAAACTAAACAAAGACCAGGGCTCGGGGTGTTTAGGGTCCACCGCACCCCAAGGAGAGGCAGCTAATTGGATTCCGTTCAGCTGACCACACGCTTCCTGCTGACACAGGGCTGGTGGCCGAGGCTCAGGGGCGGGCTGGGTCAGGGGGCCCTCGGAGCAGTTCACGGCTCAGGTGGCGGGAGTTTGACCTCAGCGGCTTTGATGCCCATCAGAAGCCACTGTCTGCTGAAGGCCATCCTGGTCCCCGTCCCAGGAGACCTGGAGGCCAGTTCAAACCTCAGTTTAATATAAGCCAGAGACCGGCTAAGGGCTTAGAGTACAGTTATGGATTCCTCTGCCCCCTCTGAATCTTTCCTTATAAGAAAATGGTAATACATGCAGCGAATTAAGGACTGGGGACCCGGAACCTTGGTTCTCCGCCCTGACTACAGGAGGAGCCTTTAAAAAATAATGGTGTGGGGGCACCTGGTTGGCTCAGTCAGTGGAACATGTGACTCTTGATCTCAGGGTTGTGAGTTCAAGCCCCCCCATTGGGCATGAAGCCTACGTTCAAATAACGAGATGGAATGGAATGAAATAATATAATATAATATAATATAATATAATATAATATAATATATATAACATAACATAATAGTGAGGGGGGTGGCCTTACCTCAGACCTATTGCACCTGTATCTGTCAAGGTAGGACACAAGGCACCTGTATTTCTTTAAATTGCCCCGGGGTGGGGGCACCTGGGTGGCTCAGTCAGTTGAGCATCCGACTTCGGCTCAGGTCATGATCTCGCGGTTTGTGAGTTCGAGCCCCGCGTCGGGCTCTGTGCTGATGGCTCAGAACCTGGAGCCTGCTTCAGATTGTGTCTCCCTCTCTCTCTGCCCCTCCCCCGCTTACATTCTGTCTCTGACTCTCTCAAAAATAAATAAACACTAAAAAATTTTTTTAATTACCCCAGGGTGCTTCTGAGGTACAGCCAGACTCAAGAGCCACTTCGCTAGTGGGTAAATGTCTCCTTGCTGGTGTTGGAGGGTGGAAATCATAGCGTGGGGGGTGGAATGACACGGACCATCCTCCCTTCTGGTAACAGCTGCCCGGGTTTTCCTTAGAGAACCACCCTTCTCCGTCGGCCTCAGTCTTGTGGTTGGAAAGATCTCGCCCCCAGCTCCAGGGATGGCCACATGAGCCAGGCCTGGCCAATTAGAGGCTTGCATTTTCCCAATGACTGTGATCAATTCAGAAAGGACAAGTAGCCAAAACCATCCCAGGGAGAATCAGCCTGGGGCTTTTGTGGGTGCTGCTGAGGGAAAAAAGCTCTCTTCGTTCTGGGATTGCTGTCCGTGGATGCACCAGCAGCCATTTTGCTACCTTCTGGAAAGAATCAGCTCCAGAATGAAGCCACAACGGATGAAAGCCGACAGCTGGCAAGAAATCGATGTAGTCTGAATCCTGGATCCATCCGTGCCTGAAGGGGGCTTTTCGGTCACTTGGACCCATACCTTCTCCTTTTCCTTTCAGCCTGTCTGAGTTATAGTTCTGTTGTGTGTGGTTTTTAAAAGTCTTGACTATTGCCGTGGTTATTGGTACATCTGCCCCCTGACAAGCTGGGTGCGGTGACCCAGCACTGAATGAAGAGTGGGTGGGCAGGGTCCCAGCTTCCTTCTCTCTTCCACCACCCTCTCTTTTCCTGTTCTGATGGGTCTCCTACAGTCCAGATTACCCCCGAGAAAAGACCCTCTGCGAGAAAGCGGTAGCCAAGCCCCTGCATAGCTGGCACCCTATGTGTGCAGCATTTACGGTGCCTCATTTATGTGTGCCTCACTCTGAGTGTGTCAGAGACCTGGGTCTGAGCCCAGCTGCACCTCTTAGCCAGGACCAGGACTTGCACGCCTCTGAGACCGAGGGTCTCCTAAACTTTGTCCACTCAACCCCTCATCTTAGTCCCAGCCTGCTCCTGTGACTTTGGGTGGGTCGCGTGACCCCTCTGGGCCTCCACATCCCCATGGATAAGCCCTAATGGTTTTCAACGCTGCCCAGCCACTGTCAGGGTTGCTCCAATAGCTTTTCTAGAATGCCTCACAGACCCCACATGGTTGGCTGCTTTACCTCCTTTGGGTGTTTTGTTGTTGTTGTTTATTTCTTTTAAGAGAGAGAGAGAGAAAGAGAAGAAGGGAGAGGGAGGGGCAGAGACAGAGAGCGAGAGAGGAGAGAGAGAATCCCAAGCAGGCTCCGCAAAGCAGAGCCCAACTAGGGGCTCGATCTCACAAACCATGAGATAATGACCTGAGCCGAAATCAAGAGTTGGACGCTTAACAGACTGAGCCACTCAGGTAACACGTGCCCGGCCCATAGTAGGTGCTCAGTCAATGTTTGTCGACAGAGTGGATGGATTCGATTCCCACAAGCCCCCTGCGAGGTAGGTCAAATTCTCATCCCCGGAGTGATATCGTTATCCCTGAGAATTCAACGTGTAGGAGGCTGCTAGCACCTAGTAGGTCCTCAGCTGGGGTGGTTCAGAACCGCCCTTTTCTCGATTTCCATAACGGTTTGAGGAAGGAGGGCTTGGGGGGGGGGGTCTCGTCAGTGTCTCCCGGGTCACTCGTAATCCAGCAAACAACCTGACATCCGCTTCTTCATTTGGGTTCTTCACAGGGCCAAGCAAAGGACAAGTTCCCCACTCAGAGCTGCGGCGGAAGGCTGAATAATCAAGGCCAGGACAAAGCGGACGAGCCTGGACTTCTTTCCAGCACCACGTCTCGCCTGTGGCCCCTGAGGACGCAGCCACGTGGATGCCCTGCTCTGACCTCAAACCCCCGTGTCCAGGTGGGGGGTCTCCAGCCGCCCCCAGCCCCCCACCCCCTTCCCAGCCCCCTGGCCTCTCTCCTGGTGGAAGGCACACAGTGCAGAGGACAGGAAGAAGCAGTTTCCAGAAGCAGAAATCCGAGCCTGAGGCACACGGGTAGAAACACTCAGAGGCACCACTGATCCGAGAACTGCAAAGGAAGGAGGCAAGGAGGTGTTCCTCTGTGCTTTCTACTCCCCAGACAGGCAAGAACGAGCTGTGGGGGGGAACAGGCGGGCGTTAATGTTGCAAATAAACAGACCCTGCCCTACAGCCCCGCAGTCCTGCTCCCGGGCTCACGCTCCAAGGACGTTCGCACACGCGTCCTCGGGAGCGCGGGCCTGAGGACGCTCCCTGCAGCCACATCCGCGGTGACAGGGAGCAGAGAACAAGCTGGGCGTCCATCTCTAGGACAGGACATCAAGCAGCACAGGGAGGAGACGCTCGGCACGGAGCGTCGGGCAGGTGTTGGGTTCGGGGCGCACGCAGCCGCGTGGAAATGGAAACACGAGGTGCCTAACGGGCACTTCGGAAAAGAGACCCATAGCACACAGTGGGATCGACCGCATCACTGTTCTCAGCAAATATTCAGCCCCCTGACTCGCGGGGCAGAATGCGCTCCCCCACCGTACTGACCTGGGGCCTGGCCACGTGCCTTGCTTCGTCCACTGGGAGACGGGCAGACGTGGCTGTGCAATGTTCCTCAGCGGAGGCTTACGGGGCATCACAGATTTCCCTCCCGTCTCTTGCACTTCTGCCACCGACACGAGAATCTGCCCCAGGGAAGATGCTGACTCCAGAAAGACAGGAGACGCGGGGCGGGACCTGAACCCAAGTCTGGAAGCAAGCCCAGTCAGCCCACTGCCCACAGCAGTGACCCCACTCAACTCACAGACCCGCAAGCAACAATAGTCCTTGGGACGCCCGGGGTGGCTCAGTCGGTTGAGCGTCCGGGTCTTGGTTTTGGCTCAGCTCCCGATCTCACGGTTCGTGGGATTGAGCCCCGCGTCCGGCTCTGTGCTCACAGTGCAGAGCCCGCTTGGGATTCTCTCTCTCTCTCCCTTTTGCTCTTCCTCTCCCCTACCCATGCTTGCGCGCTCTCTCTCACACACACAAAATAAATAAATAAACATTTGAAGAAAGGACAGTCCCTGTTTTTGAAAGCCACTGAGTTTTGGCGTGGTTTGTTACAGAGCCTTACCGCAGAAATAGCTAAAAATAATGGACATGATTGTGACATCGATTTAAGATAGACAAAAGCGACACCTTTGTAAGAACACCTACAAACATAACTACGTTAAGCAGAATTGCTGGTAGGGAAGAGAGGGGAAGGGGAGGGGGATAAAGAGAAACGAATAGATCGGTCGGGCGCCTGCAGACCTGCGCGGACAACTGGTGACCACCGACTTGAACCAAGAGGAGTTCCAGCTCACTCTTGTCCCCTGAGTTCCTGCCTCGCCAAACACAAGTCCGTGGGGACAGAGACCTGAAAGAGTCCCTGGGAGGCCCCCGGTTGGTGCTCAATACATACTTGCCAAACCGATGACTTAAGGTGAAGAATCTGAAAGCTTCTGTGAATTCTCAGGAACCAGAACCCCCTTCTGGAAGGCAGTTTCACATTATCCTGTCAGAATGTAAACCTCAAATGCCTGGGGTGGGGTGGGGGGGGGGGCGGTCTTCGTCACCTTTATCTCACAGGCTCAGAAACAGGTCCGAGGTCCCCCCACTCAATGCCAGATCTGCTGGACGAGGAGCCCCTATCTTGAACCAGGCCCACCCCGCTCCCTCCGCTGGCGTGAGTGCAAGAGAATAAAGGATGTGGAGTGAACTAAATTAAATCCTCCTCACCATCTCAGCCAGTTTATTTGTCAACTTTAATCCTAAAGAGACACTGATGAAAACTCCACGGGAAATAATGAGACAGCCGAGGGGAAGGCTCACCGCGGCCAAGCGAGAGGCCCCCACCTTCTGCTACCCTCCAGCTCACTGGATTCTGGATAAACCTCCAGGGAGGGATGCCACTGAGGTGCAGGAAGGGAAGGAGGGCTCAACAGGTGAGCTACGAATTTCATTTCCAAAGAAACCCGAAGCGGAGCAAACCCGGAGCGAACAGCAGGGGCCCCACCACGGAACCCGGGCGTGCAGTCCGGTCAGCCCTGGGCCAAATCCCGACTCCGTCACTTGGTGGCTGGGCGAGTGCTGAGTAAGATACTCAGCTTCTCTGAGCCTCGGTTTTCCCGTGTGTGTAAAGAGGGCAAGAAGAGTCCCTACTTCAGCGGGCTGTTGGGAAAATTAGAGGAGATGGTCTATGCTCAGAGCACCCACTGGGGGAGCGCTGAATGAGGCAGGTGAGACCGTGCCCTCCCGGGACCCCAATGTCTTGTGAACACAAGACAAAAAAAAAACAAAAAGTGCACACATACAACAAGGTTGTCCCAGGGATCTGTGGAAGTGGTAAGACAGGACGGCTAGAGAGGAGTCTTTTTTTTTTTTTAAGATTTTATCGGGGTTTTTTTTTTTTTTTTTGGAAGTTTACTTTTTTGAGAGAGAGAGTGACAGCAGGGGAGGGGCAGAGAGACAGCGAAAGAGAGCATCCCCAGCAGGCTCCACGCTGTTAGCGCAGAGCCCCGATGCGAGGCTCGAACGCGTGAACTGCGAGATCACGACCTGGGCTGAAACCAAGAGTCCGACGTTTAACCGACTGAGCCCCCCAGGCGTCCCTAGGAGGGGTCTGTGTTAGTGCCGTAAGGGAAGGCTTGTCCAGGGATGGCACTGAGATGGGGCCTGGGGCTGAAAAGGAGCCCATCATGCAAAGGGTTAATGGAAATGGGGCTCAGGAAGAGACCCCACTCCCAATCTCGACCCCCCTCCCTGACCAGGAAGGGGCAGCCAGGGTGGCTGTTGGGAAAAGCCCCGCTTCCCCGGCTCCTCACCCCGTGATGGGGGAAGGAAGGGTTCAGAGTCAGCACCCGGGCTCTGCTTGGGTTTTTATTCCTGGTGCCAAATTGCTTCTATAAAACAGGTTCTGACTTCAGGTTCCTTCCCCCTGGAGGCTGTGAAACATGGACGTTGTCAAACTCTCCGCTGCGCACTCACGCGGCGTCAGGCTCCCAGCCACCCTGCAGACACAGGTATGCAGAGGGCATGCCCGTCAGGCCCTCCACGAGCTCCCTGAGTTTCGGTGACCACTGCTTCCCCCTTTGTCTGGGGACAGCTGTGAATCAGCTTCCAGAGCTCAGATCGGATCACACCCCATCCCCCAGCCACAGGAGCCCTGCCAATCACTGCCCCCCTCGGGGCACAGCTTCCTGATGAAACTGACCACTGTCCTGTGTGACCCGCCCCCTGCCTGAGCCCATGGGATGTGAGCTGTTTCCAGCTCGGAAATTGGACCAATCAGATTCTCTCTCCTTGGGTTTTTGAAGTGGGGCCCAGAGACTTAATTAAGTGCTGGAAGGTTGGGAGACAACCACGAGGCCATGGACATCGGGTAGGGGTCGCCACAAGAAAAGTGAGAAGCAGCTGTGCTGAGGAATAGAGGTCAGACCCTGGCCAGCCCCCTTCTCACGCCCCAAAGTTCTGGTCTTCTAATACTTCCTCTCTGGACACTGCGGGGTGGTCCTCTCAAAACCCCTTGCTAGGGGCGCCCGGGTGGCTCAGTCAGTTGGGCGTCTGACTTCGGCTCAGGTCATGATCTCACAGTCCGTGGGTTCGAGCCCCGCGTCGGGCTCTGTGCTGACAGCTCAGAGCGTGGAGCCTGTTTCGGATTCTGTGTCTCCCTCTCTCTCTGACCTTCCCCCATTCATGCTCTGTCTCTCTCTGTCCCAAAAATGAATAAACGTTAAAAAAAAAAAAAAAAAAAAACCTTGCTAGATCCGCTAGTCTGAGCAGGCTTTCAGTCCTTGTAGCCAATCTTTCTTCTTCTCGAAAACCCCCACCAGTCCCCAATCCAAAAGTTGTGCCAAGGATTTAGGAAGTGCTCTCTGCGTCACTGCCCTGGTATGTCCCACTAGGAGAATGATCTAGATGTAAATGATTGCCTAAACGGTTGACAAGGGAGACGGTCTCCCGAGGGGGCGGAGGGCCACGCAGGACGCCCACTGACTTCCCAGAACGCTCTGCCTCCCAAAGTCTTCCAGAGAGCCTTGGCAGGGATGGGCGCAGACGCCCCAGTGGGGAAGGGAGATCCTGTCGGGCTGGGCCAGCGCCCTCTGCAACAACTGCTGGCCAGAGCCACAGAGGGCTCCGCGGTCCTGTTCAGTACAAGAATAACAAGGCAGGGAGGAATGGGCAGCTCGGAGCCCAAGGTACGGATGTCAAATCCCGACAGCAAGCGAGCAGAACTCTCCCGATTCTGCTTTGTTCCTGACTTCTCTGGCAAGGAAGCATCTGCAAGCCGGAACCCTGCTAGGACCCTCCGTGGGGTTCCGCGGGCCCTTTGTGGACGTGCAGTGCGGAGGCCTGGGGGACCAGGGAGGAATCAAGTCCCTGAAAGCAAGGATGACATTCCAATTTCAAAAAGAGGAAGAAACTAGAATCTGCAAACTAAAAGGCAGCAGCCAGTCAGCCAGATTCTTGAGCGAACTGGGGCAGGAGAACATGTTGAGACCTTCGCTGAGGTTTCCCACGGCCCTCCTGAAGCCCCTGTCCTTGGCCACCTGTATTCACTGCTGCAGGGGAAGGCGGGAGCTGTGGGAAAAAGCAAGACCGGCTCTCGGGCCGCAAGGACAAGGCTGCCGAGCTGCTCAAGTCTGCGCTTTTAAGTTCACACGTCGCAGTTTGTACTGTAAATGATGTATTTGGGAGGATGGAGGAAAGTCTGGGCCACCTCCCCTCTCCCCCACATCCTACAGTTAAACTACATATCCCTACATCCATTGTAGTTGCCTGCAGCCTTAAGACGGAGTTTGGCCCAAAGGAATGTGGGTGGGGATGAAGTGAGCCGCTTCTAAGTCTGGCCCTTAGGGACCTCCCCCATCATCCTTCACTCTCTCGCCCCAGCCACTGGCTCAACAGAGAACACTCCAGAGTCCTACGAAGGAAGGAGCCTGGATCTCTGGGTGAACATTTGGAAGGGCGCCTGCCACCAGGACACCCACATTGGAATCCGTGTGAGCAGAAAATCCACTTTTGTCGTGGAAAGCCCCTGAGATTTGGGGGGTGTCTTTGTTATGGGAGCTAGGGTTACTATACAAAGGGGAGTGAAGAGAACAAAGATGCTGGAGTGGATCACTGAAGCGGGCCCCTGCACCCTCCCCCAACACACATACGCGCGCACAAGCCATCCCATAAGGGAGAGAGTAGCACGCTTTAGGAAACCTTAAAGCAGAAAGAAGAACCACTTGATCTTCCAAGGAGAGACAAGGACAGTAACAAGACTTGAGTTATTGTACGCCCAGCACCGTGCAGGGGCAAATGCATGCAAAAGGTCTCCAGACGAATGGATATAGAACAGCACTGGAGTGTTGTGCATGAGGGCAGAACTGGTGTGTGTGCAGCTAGAGAATCAGCAGAGCTACTGAAATGTTGAGGTCAACAAGGACCGAGTAGAATCTGCACAGATCAACATATATATCCCCAGTATCTGATACAAGGTAGAAGATCAACAAGTATTTACTGGATGGATGAATGGATGGATGGATGGATGGATGGATGCATGAATGGATGGATGGACATATGTAAGGATTGATAGGTGAGTGGATGGGTAGATAGATGGTTGCATATATGTATGGATGGATAGGGGGATGGATGAGTGGATAGACAGGTGGATAGGTATATAGGTAAGTGGATGAATGGATGAATAAGTTCTGGGTGTGCTCATGTTCTTAGAAGAAAACATAGGGGAAAACTTCATGACATTGGATTTGGCAATGACCTCTTGGATATGACACCAAAAGCACAGACAACAACAACAACAACAACAAATAAGGGCTCCTGGGTGGCTCAATCAGTTAAGCATCCGACTCTTAGCACACACTTCACAGTCATGAGATATAGCCCTCTGTCAATCTCCACGCTGGGCGTGAGGCCTGCTTAAGATTCTCTCTCTCCCTCTCCCTCTGCCACTCCCTGTGTGCACTCTCTCTTTCTCTCTTTCAAGAAAGAAAGAAAGAAAGAAAGAAAGAAAGAAAGAAAGAAAAAGAGAGAGAGGAGAGGAGAGGAGAGGAGAGGAGAGACAAAACAAATAAATTGGACTTCCTCAAAATTAAAAGCTTTTGCACACCATCAACAGAGCAAAAAAGCAACCCACGAAATGGGAGAAAATACTCGCATATTATAAATCTGATCAAGAACGATATCCAGAATATAAGGAACTCCAAGAACTCAACAACCGAAAAACTAACAACACAACTCAAAAATAGGCAAAGGACTTGACAGTTCTCCAGAGAAAGATATCCGAATGGCCAAAAACACAGGAACAGACGCCCAGCATCACCCGTCACCAGGGACATGCAAATCAAAACCACAGTGAGATACCCTATCGCACGCATTAGGATGGCTATCATCAAAACAGAAAATGACGAACGCTGGTGAAGATGCAGAGAAATTGGAGCCCTTGTGCACCGTAAGTGTAAAATGGTGCCGTTGCTATGGACAGAATGGCGGCTCTACGAGCAAACGTACAGTTATCGTCTGACCCAACAGCTCCACTTTGGAGTATCCATCCAACAGAGCCGAGCAGGGGCTTGGATTGATATTCCTACCCCAGTGTTCACACCAGTATTATTCACCAGAGCCAAAAGGCAGAAACAACCCAAATGTCCATCAACAAATGGGTAAACAAGTGGTGATATATACGCCAGTCCACAGCAAAACATTTGCTCCCGACCCATGCTACCGTATGAAGGAACCTCGAAGGCGTCATGAAAAGTGAAATCAGACAGACACAAGAGAGCAAGAAATATCGCATGATCCCACTTATATGAGGTGCCTGAAGCAGCCAAATTCGTGTTGTTGATGTTGTTGTTGTTGTTTTGTGTGTATGTGCGTGTGCGTGAGGGGGAGAGCGCAAGGGAGGGGCAGAGGGAGAGGGAGAGGGAGAGAATCTCCATGCCCGGCACAGAGCCCAACGCAGGGCAAAATCTCACAACCTCGAGACCACGACCTGAGCCAAAATCCAGAGTTGGACACCGAGCCAACTGCACCACCCAGGCACCCCTAGAGTAGCCAAGTTCTTAAAGACAGAAGGTGGGACGGTGGTTGCCAGGGGTCAGAGGGTTGAGGGAATCGGGGGGTTAGTGGTTAACGGGTACAGAGTTTCAGTTAGGGAAGATGTAAAATCTCTCTAGAGATGGGCGGTGGCGATGGTCGTACAACAACATGAATGTGCTTAATGCCACTGAGTTACACGCTTAAAAATGGTTACAATGGTAAATTTCACGTTACGTATATTCTACCGCAATAAAAAAAAAAAAATTCAGAACTTCTGTTCCTCAGAAGACATCTGTGAAAAGGTAAGCCGCCAAAGGAGAAAAGGAGTTTGAAATACCTGTAAGCCACAAAAGATTAAAACATGTAGGGGCGCCTGGGTGGCGCAGTCGGTTAAGCGTCCGACTTCAGCCAGGTCACGATCTCGCGGTCCGTGAGTTCAAGCCCCGCGTCAGGCTCTGGGCTGATGGCTCAGAGCCTGGAGCCTGTTTCCGATTCTGTGTCTCCCTCTCTCTCTGCCCCTCCCCCGTTCATGCTCTGTCTCTCTCTGTCCCAAAAATAAATAAAAAACGTTGAAAAAAAAAAATTTTTAAAAACATGTAAAAAAAATTTTAAACTTATATAAATCAATAAGAAAAAGACAATCTAATGGAAACATAGGCGGGAGACGTGAACAGGCACCACAAGAGAAAATCCAAAAAGCCATAAACATGAGAAGATACTCAACCCCGTTAGCAATCACGGAAGTGCAAATTGAAAACCACAGTGAGATACCATTTCTCATCCATCAGGTTGGAAAATGTTTAATATCTGATAAAGCTAAATATTGTCAAGGAGAGAGCAGTGGGAATTCTCATACCCCATTAGTGGGCGTGGAAACTGGTACACCCAACCCACTTTGGACATTGGGAAGGCCTTGCCTTGTAAAACTGCGGATACGCAAAGTTGACCAAGCAAGCCCTCGTCGAGGTAAACACCAGAGCGGTGATTCTCAAACAGGAGTGGTTCGTCAGAGGGCCTGTCAGACAGAGACTGCTGGCCCCAGACCCAGAGTTTCTCGCTCAGGAGTTCTGGATGGGGCCTGAGAGCTTCCATGTCTAACAAGCCCCTGGTCTCAGGATCACATGTGACGAACCAGCAGCGTTATTCATAATAAAAACAGAAAAGAGCCCACTAAGAGAATCCATTAAGAGTAGAATGAGCAGGGGCGTGTGGGTGGCTCAGTCGGTTGGGCACCTGACTTGGGCTCAGGTCATGATCTCACAGTTCATGGGTTCGAGCCCCGCGTCGGGCTCTGTGCCGACAGCTCCGAGCCTGGAGCCTGCTTCGGGTTCTGGGTCTCCCTCTCTCTCTCTGCCCCTCCCCTGCTTGCACCCTGTCTCTCTCTCTCTCAAAAATAAATAAATACTACAAAAAATGAAAAAGGAAAGAAGTAAAAAAAAAAAAAAAAGAGGAGAATGAACAAACAGAAGGTTTAGTCATAACGTGGAACATTACATAGCAATGAAAATGCACAAAACACAGGTCGCTATATGATTGCTATAGACCGAAGGTTCGTGTTCCCCGGAAATGATATGTTGGCTTCCTACCTCCCGGCATGATGGTACCTAGAGGCGGGGCCTTTGGGAGGAAATTAGGTCATGAGGGTGGAGCCCTCGTGAATGGAGTTAATGCCTTATAATCCCCCAGAAAGCTCCCTAACCCCTTCCACCACCAGTGAGGGCACTGTGAACCAGAGGCCATGTGGTCTCTCTCTCAACCACTTAATTCTGCCATTACAGCACAAAAGCTCTACCCACATAAGACAATGGGTGTGGCTGCGTTTCAATAAAACTTTATTTACACAAACAGGTGGCGAGCCATGCTTTGCTGCCCCCTGCGGGTACCCTTAAGCCAGGCAGTGATTACTCTCCTCTGGGGTCAGGAGTTGACCCCACTTGTGAAGAAACACATTGCCAGGGGGGCAGGGCGCCAGCGACAATCTCTGTCTTGACCTCAGTGGGAATAAAGTTTTTGCTGGACAGTAGATTATTAAGCTACGTGTTTATATTTTAGGTATGTTTCTGAACTGTGCTATCTTCCTCAATTTTAAAAAGTTTCAATAAATAGGGGCGCCTGGGTGGCTCAGTCAGTCAAGCGTCCAGCTCTTGACTTTGGCTCGGGTCACGATCTCACGGTCATGAGATCGAGCCCCGCTTCTCAGGCCCCATGTTCAGCGTGGAGCCTGCTTGGGATTCTCTCTCTCCTTTCTTTCTTCTTCACCCCTGTGTGCGCTCTCTCTCTCTCTCCCAAAAATAAATAAATAAATATTTAAAACATTTTTTAAGTCTCAAGAAATAAATAAAAAATAAAAGATAGTATACCCATACAATGAAATATTATTTGGCAGTGAAGAGAAATGAAGGACCGACACCTGCTACGATGTGTACGACCTTGAAAATATATTAAGTGAGAAAAGCCAGACACAAAAGTCCTCACGTGACACGATTCCATTCATATGTGTCCAGAATTGGCAGCCCACTGGTTGTCTAGGTCTGTGGGGTCTGGAGGATTGAGTGGGGGGGGGGGGGAAGGCTTAAAGAAACAAGGTTTGCCCTCAGGGTGATGGAAATATTCTAAAATTGACAGTGGCAATGGTTGCACGTTCCTGAATGTACTGAAAACCACTGAGCTGTACACGTTTAAGTGGGCGAATTGCATGGTAAGTACTCATATCTCAACAAAGCTGTTACGGAAAAAAAAAAAAAATTGAAAGTTAATGAATCAAATCGATAGCCTGTGTCCTCGCCACCAGAGATGGGCCAGGCGAAGGGGCACGAGTGCCGAGTCCAACCAGACACCGGCTTTGGAGAAGCCACCTGTGCATCCTCCCGTCTGCAGAGGCACCCCATCACCGCCCCCCACGTCACGCCTCCATCAGCCTCTGGCAAAACGTGTGCTGAAAATCCGAAGCCCAAGAGGCCCAGCCAAGAGACTCCAGGCTTTTTAAATGCAACATGAGATTTCAGGCAAAAGCCTAAAGGAAACAAAGCCTGTAAGAGTCAGGCTGGCCCCAGGAATCCACACCAGGGCTGTGGGAGTCAGTTCCCGGGCAGCTAATCGGGGCAGAGGCTTCAGCCTTCTAGAACCTTCCTGTTGAGACGGCTTCTCTCTTGGGTTTGTAGTTCCTAGTGGCTTCGAGGCGTGGGGAGGGTTTCAGGGGGCTTGAACCCCTCTGCTCCCCAGGCAGGCAAAAGGCAGCACATTCGGGGGTTTCTGCGTTGCATCCCAGGCCTTTGCGGGGCCTCCAGGGAGCCCGGCAGATGGCTGCAAATGATGAGGCTGGAGAAGCCAGCAGATGGGATGTGTGAGGAGCAGAGGGTGCCGGGAACAGGCGCAGCCGTGGGGCCCCTCGGCTGCTCCCTCCCTCCGCTCCACACAGTCCCCGACAGCTGTGAGCCGGTGGGGCCGCCTGGCCGGCTCAGAACACACAGCAAAGCCAACCAAAGACTTTTCTGGGCCTCAGAGGCAGAAGAGGGGCCGGGAGGCACCAGGCAGAGCGGAAAGACCTGTGAGGCGTGGCAGCAGCAGCACGGGACTGAGGGATGCATCGCTTTGCTGTGTGACCCCGGGCAAGTAGCTCAACTTCTCTGAGTCTGTTTCCTTGGGTGTAAACCAGAAATCACAGCACCTACTCCAGAGAGCTGTCGAAAGAATTAAACAAAACAAGGGGTGGGGAAGTGTGTAGCAGTCATGGGATCCTGGGATTTTTTTCGAGAAAGGTTAGTCGAGTAGAAATACATGCAAATTGAGTTACTTTCCGAGTTAGCTTTCTTGCTGACTGAGCTGAGCTGGGGAGCTGGGGAAAAATACCACAGAACATTCAAGCTGCGTTGACCGGGCCAGACCCCGAGCCAACCAACCCCCGGCACAGATGATTCCATTTGATTCTCAGAAGAATCCCACAAAGGAGATGCTATTATCCCCATTTTGGGGATGAAGAAAGTGAGCCACCAAGAGGCTAAGTGGCATGCCCGAGGCCCCCAGCCAGTGAGGCAGAGTCAGGATTTGAATCCAGGGCCCACGCTCTGCATGAGCACTGCCCTCAGGAGCTCTGTGTTTAAATCCCAGCTCTGCCAGCACCGGGACCGGAAGCGAGTTTCTTAACCTGTCAGAGCCTCAGCTTTCTGTCCCGAAATGGGGGGTGGTGATAGTAAGAATACCTACTTTGCGGGCCGATGAGAGGATCAAACGGTACGACGTGCCTGAAAGGGACCGGTATGCAGCAGGCGCTCAATACGTGCTCACTGCGTCACCAGGGCTGGCCCCATTTCTCAAGAGTACTCAGTTGGTATGCTCACTATACTCAGTCCATGGCAGCCACGGAGAGCTTTTCCCTTGGGGCCTCAGTTTCCTCATCTGCAAAATGGAGCAGGTGAGACCAACTCCCTGGGCCCTTCCGACCTGGACGGTGTGTGCGTTGAGGCTTGGGCTCCCTTCTTGGAACAGGAGGTGCCACAACAAGGACACAGAGGAAGGTGCATGTGGTGCGAGCGCCCTGGGGGATCACGAGTGACGTTCCCACGCGGTGTGATGGCTCTTTCTTCCTCCCCGGCCCCCGTCTGGCCAACACGTAACTTGTCCTTCTCTTTCATTAAGACCTCAGTCCTTCCCAGTCCCGACTCGTTTTAAGATCCTTTTCTATTTTATTTGTTAATGTTTATTTATTTATTGTGGGGGGGAGGCGGAGAGCACAAGCAGGGGAGGGGCAGAGAGGGGGGGAGAGAGAGAATCCCAGGCAGGGTCTACGCGGTCAGCGCACAGCCAGGCGTGGCGCTCGAACTCACAAACCGTGAGCTCATGACGCGAGCCGAAATCAAGAGCTGGACTCTCAACCAGCTGAGACACCCAGGCGTCTATTTTAATACCTCTATTAAATTCTATTTTAATACCTCATCTTGAGACAGTAAGTGGAACGGTGCCATTCAAGGACTGCGGCCCGCGGGCCCGGGTTCCCACCCCGCCCTGCCGACCCATATGGTCTTGGGTAAGATGACTTAATCTCTCTGGGCCTCAGTTTCCCCACCCATGACTCGGTGTACCAGCAACCCACACCACATCAAGCTGCTGGGGGCGCCGCTGGGTCTGGCGTGTTGGCAAAACGGAAAAAAATGGGCGAGGGGGGTGTTATTATTATTTTCTCTAAAGCATCTTGGAAAGAATAAACACTCACACTAAACTGTGAGTTGACAGATACCATTACTCGGGACGAAGCTTTAAAAAGTAGGCTTTCTAAATGAATCAGTGTAAAAAGAAATAGTGGATAATAATTTTTTTTGGGGGGGGGGGAAGTACACAGCCCAAATTGGAAGGCAGGGAAAAATGAAAATGCTGCACCCGTTGTTAGAAAACTTATTAAGAATTACTGTGCCTAAATTATACCAATGAAGTAATATCGATGAAAACAAGGAAACACGACAAAACAGAGTCACAAATCCCCAGCTCATACTAGGCAGAGTGGTTCCGTGTTGAGGTGTAGGTATAAATTGTATGTTCAATGTTTTCCTTTAACCTGGCCTATGTATCCCTGGCCCCTACGTACAACCGTACGGGATGTGTACTGCCCAACCCCACGCCATTCGCGTAGACTCCGGTACGAACCGTGACTCCTAGACTCGCACAGTGAGTAACCTGCACAACTGAACGTGGTGAACCTGATTTGTAGCTGTATGTCTAACCTCATTTGAAGGAATCATCGTGGGTCTAAAGTGAAAAAACGCTTTGCGGACGCAAGACCCGGGCTAAATAGAAGGGCCTTGTTGCAAATTCCATTCCGAGGAGGGGTCCAGGAAGAACCAGCCCATGGAAAGACTTTTCTGGGTTCTGGAAAGGAGCCAGCATCCTTCAAATTCTGCAGGTCCTGTGCAGCTCAGCAAACCCTATCCTTTTTCCCGCCTGGCCCCCCCCCACACTGCTGAAAACCTCTGCTCAGACAGGCAAAAGGCTGGATTGAAGCGTCCAGGCTAATTTCTCACACCAAAGTATGATAAGACACGGAGTCATTTAGAAATTTAAATTACCACTGTTTACACTTAAGAGGGTCTTCTCACCATGGAGAAACTGTTTCCAATTACGAAACACGAAAGCCGGTCACCGTTTGGGGTTAACACGACGCTCTCTGAGAGAGTGAGCAGGCAAGACTACCCAGACACCCAATTACCTAGAAAGATAATCTTGAATAATTGGAATGAGAGCAAAGAAAGCAATTACTCGATGTTGTGATCTCCAGAAGCAGTCCTCCACCAGCCGTCGGGATGTAATCACCTTTAATAAGAGCGCGTAATTAGAGGAATCCAGAATTTCAGGACAGAAAGTGACAGATCCGCCACTTGAGAACGAGGGAGGTGAGAGGACCATTTGTGGTGCTGGAGAAAATGACACCGGCGGGTGGTGGGAGGGACGGGATGGATGAGAATGGGTGGGTGGGGTGGCAGGGTGGGCAGGCTGCTGCTGCTGAAAAGACCTCAGAAGCCTGGGGGGGTGGGGGGGTGAGCCTGACTCTAGCCTAAATGTGCTGTGTGACCTCGAGCAAGGCATTTAACCTCTCTGGGCCCCACCTTCCTTCTTCCTTTCATCCCTCCCGTAACCGTGCGTTGTGCATCTGCCTCATGGGACTCTTGTCCCAGGAATGACAGCCCCTGGGGCCCCTTATGCACCAGTCGTTCGTCCTTCGGGACCCTCCCTGCTTGGCACCCCTCCCACACGGCCTACCCAGACTGTCATGAGCCCCTTCCACAGCCCTCTGGGCCCCCGGGTCCGCAGATGTGAGTCTCCTCCTCGTCGGTCCCCCACTAGAAGGCTCCGCAACAGCAGGGGCTGCGGGTGACCCCCCCCCCCCCACTGCCCGGGATCCTGGCACACAGCCTGGCACCGGAGGATACCGACCACCGGCCTGCGGCAAGGGGGAACGAGGTCAATGTGGCCCGTCCCCGAACACAAGGCTGCGGCCTGCCCTGCCTCCGAGAACGGCACCCAGTGAGGCGGCCTGTGTTATGAGTTTATCGAGAATGGCCAGGAGAGAATCTCTCCCTTTAGGATTCCAGGGCTCTGCTGGCTCCACAGATGACCAGGGCCATTCAGATGATTGATGAGTCCCCACCTCAGCCAAAGGGCTGCCAGAATGATCTCAATATTGTCTGGGAATGGCAGGTGAGAGGGAACAATGGACGTGTTAACCATCGGGGCTGGTCCCCTGTCTCTTTGTGTCCCGAAGTCTCCGTGTCATGGGATGAAAGCATCCGATCTCTCCTTTTGCCAGGCCCCGGGGCCACAGATAGGTACCCGGGAGTTTGGAAGCAGGGAGCAGAAGTAATTGAGGCACTCTGGGGGCAGGGGAGGCCTCTGCAGAGGCGGGACCTTTGGGCTGGCTCGTGACGGTTGACAGAGAGCTCCCTAGGCAGACAGAGCGAAAAGATCACCCGGGATTAACGCACAGGCCCGGGATGCGCCGGCCACCCGGCGTGCTGGGGCTGCAGCCAGCAGGCTGACCTGCGCGAAGCTCCGATGTCAGATCCCGGGCAGCTGTGACTGTTGGTTTGTCCCCTTCCTTCCCTGCCCAGCGTGTTCTGATCTATGCACGTTTCAGTTCTATGACATAAATCAATGAAATGCACTAAATAAATTAAGTGAGCAGCAGAATTGTAAATCGATTTCAGACGCAGAACAGAGAGGTGCGGGGAACCAACAAGAGACTATTATAGAAACTGAAGGGAGAAATGACTCAGGCAAGACTCAGGATTGTGGCCGTGGAGCCACCACATTGTTACACGTCCCTGAAATATGAAACAAATGAAACCTACAAGCCTTGGAGAATGTTTCACCAAAAAGCTGCCGGCTGGTGGCTGCCAGAAATCCCAGCTCGCTGGGAAGCACGAGCAGGGACGACTGGGCAGCTCAGCCCAGGGGGGTCAGGGGAGACCACAGACTCTTAAGTCAGGATCCAAGTTTCCGAACCCAAACGGGTCACCCAGGGTCTGTAACATGGACCTCCCTACCTTCCTTCATTCGACAAACATGTGCTAAACTCTCGCTGTGTGCCAACCCCTTCTGGCTGGGGCACGGGGGCTGTCAGAAGGACAAGACCCAGTGCCTGTCCTCCGGGAGTGTCCAGTCTGATGGAGATGATCTCAATGCAGAATGACGGGTGTTCTTGGGACCAGTCACCGTGGGTATCTCTGGGTTCAGGGGTGGCTTGGCAGGAAACGTCATGTCTAAGCTAGGTTTTGAAGGATAAATAGAAGTTTTCCGAGGTCCACAGACCAAACGGAGGGAACAGCATATGCAAAGGCACAGAGGCCTGACAGATGGTGCAGAGCTCGAAGGAAATGGATGCAAGTGGAAAGACAGGGCTGGAGCCCAGGGTCCATGTCAGAGACGGTAGGAAGTGGAGTAAGAAAGGCAGACCAGACTGTCCTGACTTCCCACAGTCTAGACTCATCGTGCCGGTTTTCCAGTTTTACCTAAGTGGCATCGTCGTAGGAGGTATTCTCTCGACTCCGGCTTCTTCTGCGCAAACCCACGGTGTAGACTGTCCACTCCCCTTGCCGAATTGTGCTCCACTGTGTGTGCTGATGGGGATTGAGGAAAAGCAGATAGGAGCTGAAGGGTGCAGGCTTGATGGCAACTATGGGTCACGGGAGGCTCCGTGTGTTCATTCATTCGCAGTGACAGCCCATCGACCTGTGAGGGACAGCTGCCAACTGGGGTGTAGGAACCGGGGGCATTCCCCACATGATACCGTGACAGGTGACTTGGGACCAATCCTTACTGGGGAATACCGTTAATAAGGTAAAGGGAGGAGAACCCCAACATCTTCCCGGACTCTCTGCAGGGATCTGAGGCGGCAGAACATCATTCCTCCTGCCTTTTCCAGTGGAGGGTGGCTTCTTTAGCCTCCGTCGGAGCCCCTCCCCGAAGTCTGCTAACCATTTTTAGCCCTCTCCCCACCCGTAGGGCAGAGACTTTTTTGCCTCATTCGTGTCTACACCGGCAGAGCTTAGCCTAGAGCTTGCCACGTAGTGGGTGCTCAGGAAATGTTTGTCACATGGAAGGGCGTGTGTGCAAATGACTGGCAGGCAGAGGCTGTTCAGTTGGTACCCGGCAAGGAAACCCACCCGAACATGTGGGTCCCTTTTGGAGAAATACATAGGTCATTTGGGATGACAACGACCGGGGGAGACTTTGACCTGCAAATCAATGAGTCTCTCACACACACACACACACACACACACACACGCCCAGAAATCCGGCTGAGCCAATTCCAACACAACCATCCCCGAGGCTGGGGTCAGGCCCGGAGGTCCCCACATGGGTAGTGTATTTCTTGCCTCGCTGATGTTGGCAGTGGCCGTGTGACTTGCTTTAGCCAATGGGATGTTGGCAGATAC
The DNA here is from genome assembly GCF_028749965.1 of Puma concolor. Classification (NCBI taxonomy): domain Eukaryota; kingdom Metazoa; phylum Chordata; class Mammalia; order Carnivora; family Felidae; genus Puma; species Puma concolor. The sequence goes on along the minus strand of NC_141682.1, from coordinate 20,249,155 downwards.
GATGCCAGCAAAACTCGAAAACGTTTTTGTGCGGTTAGGCACCTTGCGTTTCTGTCCCCTCTACCCGGCCCCCAAAAGGAACACACGTGGAACAGACGTGGGCCCAGACCACATCCTGGAACCAAGATAACCCCCAACCACGGGAGCAAAAAGTAAATGCCGAATGCCCCTGCGCTCCAGGGCGGCTTGCTACCCGGCACGATGGTGGATGTGGCATGATTTCATGGTTTCTGAGTTCGAGCCCCATATCCAGCTCTGTGCTGATACCTTGGAGCCTGGAACCTGCTTTGGATTCTGTGTCTCCCTCTCTCTCTGTCCCTCCCCTGCTCGCTCTCTCTCTCTCTCTCTTCCTCTCTCTCTCTCTCAAAGATAAACATAAAAATAAATAAATAAACCTTGAAACTTTAAAAAAAAAAGAATTATTATAATTTTCATACCAAGAGTATATACTGTTAAAATCAATGCTGATTTTTCATTCATTCAACAGGTTTTGTGAAGCACCTGTCAGCGCCAGGCTTCCCTCCTGGGCAGTGGGGACACAATGAGTCACAAAGGAGACAAAATCCCTGCCCTCGCGGGGCTGACCGTGTTAATCAGACGAGCACTGAATACACTGCAGGCAGTGATAAGTGATGCAAAGGCTTCCCTGAAGCTGGGACTTTCAAACCGAACCCTGAATGACGAGGAGGTACCAGCTGTGCAGAGAGCTGAGCGAACAGTGTTCTGGGAGCAGGGAATGACAAGTGCAAAGGTCCTGAGGCACACACTAGTTTGGCTGACTCAAGGAACAGTAAGGATCCGGGGGTGCTGGAGTGTGGTGACGGCAGGGGAGGGGAGAGCGCAGGAGACGAGCTCCAGAGGTACGGGGCCAGACCCCACACACCTTACAGGCTGTGATGAGAACGTGTGCTTTTTCTCTGAGTGCGACAGAAGCCAAGGGCGGGTTTTAAACGGGGATTCGCATGAGCTGACTTACGCGTTAAAAAAATCATTCTGGCACAAGTGAATCAGGGGGCAAACATGGAAGGAGGTAAGCAGTTAAGAGACTGTGGCAGGAATCCAGATGAAAAATGGATGTGGCTTAGGCTAGTATAAAACAAAAAGATATTTCCCATGTGAAGCACAAAACTAAAATGGTCAGGCACAAACTGAGAAAAATGCACGTCATGCTAAAAATACTGATGACAGACAAATAATTTTCCAGGGGACAGGGTCGGGAAGCAAGGGACCAGAGGGTACTGGAGAAAATGGCAAAGAGGGGGTGCCATTTGTGAAGGGCCTGGAAAGTGTGACTACGGTTTGCCAGGCGGAAGGAGGTCAAGAGAAGAAGGGGAGACCTAGTCTGAGGACACCCTGAACTTGGCTCAGAGGTCTTGGTGCAGGAGGAGCAGGGAGTATCACCCAGTACACACCCACGTTCACACATGCATGCAAACTTGTATGCATCCCTGCGCATAGACACACATATCCACGCATGCGTGCACATTCACACATGGACACACACTGTGCATCTATGCACACGTGCACACAACATCCATGCATTGATGCACATGTGCACACGCATCCATGCACGCTCACACACCATGCATCTATGCACCTGCACACACGTGCGCACACACATCCATGCACGCTCACACATAAACACATGCTGTGCAGCTATGCACATCCATGCACGCTCACACACCATGCATCTATGCACCTGCACACACACATGCACACACATCCATGCACGCTCACACATAAACACATGCTGTGCAGCTATGCACATCCATGCACGCTCACACATACCCACACACCGTGCATCTATGCACATGCACGTGCACACGTGCACACACACCCATGTGTCTGTGCACATGAGCACACATCCATGCACACACACGTGCACACACATCCATGCATGCTCACACACGAACACACCCCATTCCTCTATGCACGTGCACAGTCTCACCTGTGCACACATTTACATACCCCCATCCTCACACGTGCTCACCCACCAGCATGAAAGCACACCCGTGAGACACCCGTGCACACGCTCTCACAGCAGTACCTGCTCACGCATACACACACCGAGCCTTGACCACACACACACACACACACACACACACACACACATTCACTCACTCGCTCGCAGAGTCTTGGAAGGCCTGGCGTATTTAAGAGCCAAAGGGCTCAGGTTCAAACCCAGCATCCTAACTGTATGACCTTGGGCGAGTCGATTCACTCTCTATGCCTCTGTTTCCTCACCTGTAAAATGAGGACTAGAATGAGTCCCTGCGTGTAACATTCTCAGAACACTGCCTGGCACGTGGTAGTGAAAGCCAGTCCGTGTGAGCGTCGTGGTCATTACCGTATCCGGCAGACCAGAAGGGAAGTCCCAGAGGGGGCGGGCGCGGGGACAAGGAGCCAGGAGACGCGTGCGCTTTGGGGCGAGAACACACCCGGGCTCCAACACCCGCCCCGGACTCCCCGCGTGGCCCCGACCCAGCGCTCCGTCTCCGCAGCTCGGGGACCTCATCCGTGACACGGACAGTCACCGTGGGAGGTGGGCACAGGGACGGACCCGTGAGCGTCACGTTCCCGCAGGCCTCTGGGGGGGGGGGGGGGAGGGCCAGGCTGGGGGCGGGGGGTGGGGGGGGCTCGGGGAGAGGCCACAGCAGCTGCGCGACAAACCCCGCCGATCTGAGGGGACAGCTGACACGCCTGAGAGGCCGGGAGGGCGCGAAAATCGTTCTGCAGCTTGGCGGCAAAGCCAGCCCACTCAGCCTCCTTATAAACATTTTTATATGCGCCGCCAGAAGGTCCTTGACGTGGCCGCCAAGCCCTGAAGGGAAAATCACGAGGCGGGGAAAACACAAAGATACAATCTCCCCGGGGCCCTCGGTCCTCGTAAAAGAAGCAGGAACAAAGGTCGACTGCTTCCAGGAGGAGGCATGAACGACCCGCCCGCCGCCGGACGCGGACACGCACGCACGCGTACCCGCTCCACAATGCTCACACAGGCACACACACGCACGTGCGTGCTCACACGTGGACACGCACCCTCCACCCCCGTGCGCGCTGGCACTTGGGTCACACGTATGCACACGCTCACATGGACGCTCACACGTGTACGCACTCCACACACGCGCACACATGCACACACACGTGCATGCTCACACTTGGGACACACGTATGCACACGGTCACATGGCCGATCACGCGTGCACACACCCACCCACGCATGTTCACACTTGGACACACATGCTCACCTGGACACACACATGTGTATGCACTCCACACACACTCACACGTGGACACACACATCCGTGCATGCTCTCACTTGGACACTATATGCACGTGCTCACATGGACACACATATATGTATGTACTCACGCGTGCACACCCACACTTGTGCATGGTCACACTCGGGTACATATATGCATATTCTCACATGGACACACACTCCACACGCTCACACGTGCACACACACCCGTGCATGTTCACACTTGGACACACATGCACGTGCTCACATGGACACACATGTGTACACACTCCACACATGCTCACGCGTGCACATACATACACACCCATGCATGCTCGCAATTGGACACACATATGCACATGCTCACATGGACACTCACACGTGCACACACACACACCCGTGCATGCTCCCACCTGGACACATGTGTGTGTTTACACACATGTATGTACTCACACATGCACACACATGCATGTTCACACTTGGACACACATATGCACATGCTTCCATGGACACATATGTGTACACACTCCACACATGCTCACACGGGCACACACTCATGCATGCTCACGCTTAGACACACATATGCACATGCTCACATGGACACTCACACATGCACACACACATCCGTGCATGCTCCCACACACACGTTCACACACATGCATGTTCACACTTGCACACACATATGCACATGCTTATATGGACACACAAGTGTACACACTCCACACATGCTCACACGTGCACACACGCATGCTCACGCTTAGACACATATGCACATGCTCACATGGACACTCACACATGCACATACACATCCGTGCATGCTCCCACTTGGACACATATGTATATGTGTTCACACACACGTATATACTCACACGCTGACACGTGCACACACGTGCATGTTCACACTTGGACACGCATATGCACATACTCACATGGACACACATGTATGCGCTCCACACATGCTCATGCGTGCACACACACTCACGCATGCTCACGCTTAGACACACATGCACATGCTCACATGGACACTCACGTGCACACACATACCCGTGTATGCTCACACTTAGACACACATATGCACATGCTCACATGGACACAAGCGTATATGCACTCCACACGTGCCCACGCGTGCACACACACTTGGACACACAAGCGCATGCCCTTTCACACTCACACGCTCAGCCACCGGCACGCGTGTGTGTCCACACAGGAGACACATGTGTGCAATACTCACGGGACCACCTGATCGCACACGTGTACACTCGCCCTCAACCCGACACGCACACGCACGTTTACGTGCGCGCACACGGGCCACGCTTCCCGGAAGCCGGACGCGGAGCACAGTTGAGCCCGGAGCTCCCAGGCCTGTGGGGGATCACTGGTTCGGCATTCTCGAGGGCCGCCCCCGGGGCCGGGCTCGCAAGATGCCACAGCACAGGGGGGCCCGAAGCGTGGCCTCTGCCCCAGATGTGAGATGTAGGGGGCTTCATGCCTCTAAGGCTCCGATTCCTCACCCGTCAAGTGGGGCGAGTCTGTCGGCGCCCCCCAAGGTTGGGGGGAGGCTTCTTGGTTAACGCCTGGGAAGCACCTGGTGCGGAGGAACAGCTCGTCGAACGTCCGCACCGTATTACCCAGTAGTATTCCTGGCGCTTCTGGACCTCAGTTTCAACTTTTCTTGGTTAAGTTTACTTACTTTGAAAGAGAGGGAGAGCATAAGCGGGGAGGGGGGGCAGAGAGAGACGGAGAAAGAGAGAGAGACAGCATGACAGGGTCCATGGTGTCAGCGCAGAGCCTGACATGGCTCTGCAATTAAGAGATTATGACCTGAGCCGAAACCAAGAATTGGAGGCTTAACCGGCTGAACCACCCAGGTGCCCCTCCTGACCTCGGTTTAGAAGCTGGGGCCCGGTTGCTCAGCTCAGAACTTCAGGGGTGGCCACGAGTAGCGGCCACATAGGGCACAGTCGCTGGGAAAGCCAAGGAGGAAACGGAGGAGGAAGTGCCCCCTGCCAAAAGGCTGCTCCGCCGGGGCATCTGGGCCTCTTCCTGGGCCTGAGGGTCCCTGTCTCATGAGCTGCCACTTGGTTGAAGGTCTTCAAGGGGACAGTGTCTGTGAGACAGGAACATTAGCAGCCTCCGTGACATAGGTCCCCCTCACCCACTCCCTCTCTGCCATCAGCAGGGATGGGTCAGAGACGGACCCTCCAGTCCCCGAACCTCCGGACGCTGCAGGGCCACCAGCCCCACCGGCAAGAGGCACGAGTGGCCACGAGCCCCGGACAGGCACACCGAGATCCCCCTTGTTGGGACAGTTTCTAGCACTGGACTTCTGCCTCAGTTTCCCCACCCTGACTCCCAGAACCGGAGCCCTCTCCTCATCTCTAGGCTGTCTTGAAGACACCTGCACACCTCCCCTCTCCTGGTAGCCGTCCTCCTTGGGCAGGGGTGGGCAGGCGGGGAGGCGGCCGCACCCCTACGTCCCTTCGGCAGCGAACCCTCCAGCATCCATTCTCCTGCTCTTCCATAATAACCAAACCCCTGACTTCGCTGAGCACACGGTTGCCGGGATAGCGATCTCATTTCCCAGCTTCCTTTGCAGCTGAGTCTGGCCCTGGGATCATGTTCTGGCCAGGGACACATGAGCAGGTGCTGCAGGCAGCTTCTAGAAACCTTGGAATTGGCCAGCAAGCTTTGCCCTTCCTCCTTTGCGCCCTTCTAAGTGGCTGCCCAGAAGGCAGGTGTGACCGCTGGAGCACCAGCCGCCATCTGAGACCATGAGGACAAAGGCACAGAGATGATGGAGAGGGGCAGCAAGGTTCCAGATCCTGAGAGCTTCGTGGGGCAGAGCCTCCCTGGATTGCCTACTTCCAAACTTTTATATAAGCAAGGCACATTTGTCCTTTAAAGTCAGCTACTGTGGATCACCATTCCTGTGGCTAAACTTAATCCTGACTGCTGTGCTCACCCCACAGGATGGCCAGCCCCTGACCATCCTACCGGAGCATCACCGGGGGGCAGAATCTCTGTTCGTGGGCCCCACACACCAGAGAGTCATCTCTGCACAGTGACTGGGGCCTCCCCACGCCTGTTGAGATGACAGACACAGGGCATCTGGCTTCCTGCCCCCGAGGTCAAATTCTGTGCTCAAGGCAGTGCCCCAACACTGGTCTAGCCTGACCCCAACTTCTGCACACCCGTCCTACCTCCCCAAAGTCCTGCTGTGCCCTGGAAGGATGGAAGTGTAATGACTCTCAGGGCCACCCCGCTTGCGGAGGGGAGTGGTGCGGCGGTGGCAGGGGGTGGGGACAGGATGATACCCCACCTGCCTCTGTCCCCTTCCCAACAGCTTAAGAAACTCAGAGCTGCAGGATTCAGGCTCCTCTGGGGAGCCGTCGCCCATGAGCGCGGCAGGAAAAGCTTTCATGGGGCTTTGGAAAGCCACTTGGGCAGGAAGCGTCTCTGCAGGGCACTTGGCTCACACACCTGAGACCTGAGCGGGGGCCACACTTACCCTTCTCCGATGCTGGGGCCAGGTCAATGAAGCTGCGACATGTTTCACCTTCGAAAAGAAAAGAAGGGTTTTCAGAATGTGAGAGGCAGCGTGGGCTTCAGGCTTTCGCCTCTCCCCTTCCCTGAGCCCTGTCGCCAAGTGGGCGTGGCACCCGAGCGTCTCTAACCTTTATTCCCAGAAAGTCAGTGTCCCCAAGGAATGTTTGCTGCCAACTCAGCTGAACAGCCCCGGGGAGGCCGCCTCCGCTCTCACCTCCTGATCCAACCCATCCAGCCCAGTCGCTGGCACCTGCTCCGAGCCCTCAGTCCCCCTCCGTGGCCTCAACCCCATCCAGACCCACCAGGATGAGGGCAGCCCCTCGCGGGGCTCCCTGGGCCTCCACACTGCTGTCGCCAGAGGGATGCTTTGGAGCCACACAGTTCTGATCACATCTCACACACGCACACACACACACACACACACACACACACACTCTCCCCCTCTCTCTCTCTCCCGCTCAAAACCCTCTGATGACTTCCTGAAGAATGAAGCCCAAGTTCCTTCACGGGGACCCCTGAACTCGGCCCCCGACACTCCTCAGGCTCCCTCCACCACGAGGCCGCCACACGTGCCGTCCCCCCTGCCGGGGACATACTTTCCTTGTTCTAAGCTCTCACGGCACCTTGGTCTTCCCCTGTGGGACATCCGGTCACCCGACAGTTCTACCTCTTGCATGTGACTCTTGGACGGATGGCCCACAAGTTGTCAGCGCCACGAGGGCGTGCCCCACATCCTCGTGTACCCCTGCCCCCCGCTCAGGAAACGGCAACTCTGGCCTCCCACGTGTTCAGGCCAGAACCGCAGCGTCAACCTTGACTTCTCTCTTGCTCTTACATCTCCACATCTGGTCTGTGGCTCTGGCTTGGAGGTATATCTAGAATCCGACCACTTCTCACCCCCTCCACTGCTCCAGCCACCATCGCCCACAGCCTTTGGGCTGTGGCAACAGCCCTTGCTTGGGTCTCTCTGTTTCTGTCCTTATTCACACAGACGGATCATGTCCCTTTGTTGAGAAGCCTCCCGTGGTTCCCAGTTCACTCAGGGTCAGAACCCAAGTCCTCAGTGCGGCCAACCAGTCCCTGTGCGATCTGTCCCCCCATCACCTCCCCGACCTCGTCTCCTACAAGCTTCCCCCTCACTCACCCCACTCCAGCCACGTCAGCCTCCTTGCTGATCTTGAAATGTGCCGGGAACCCCCCCCCCCCCGTCTCAGGGCCTTTGCACATGCTGCCACTTCTACATGGAGCATTTTTCCCTCAGAGAGCTGAATGGTTTACTTTTCCTCTTTTTTACCACTTTCCCCACATGTTACCTGCTCAGGGAGGCCTTTCCTAGCTAATCTATTCAATATTCCAGAGGTTCCTTCCCCTGTCCGCCCATCTCTCTTCCGGATGGGCCCCTATCACCTAACACAGCGTCTGGTACACAGTGAGCACATTATAAACTAAATATTTGCTGAAGGAATATATGAATGGATGAACAAACCAACGGATGAACAAATGAGCGAAAGCCTTACACCCAAACCTTATGCCTATAAGAAACCGCAAATTTTCAGTCTCTTCCGGGGCCTCCTCGATGCTGGGCACTGTGCTGACCACTGAGGACACACGACCCAGCCTCCAGCCCCTTGGTCACAAAGGTGGCGCAGGCTGGACCCCCACCCACAGACGCATTTTGTGCGGCCCACACAGGATCCCAGCATAGGGAAAATGTTGCCTTGCGAGCCCAGATGAAGACTCAGAAACCCCGGCCGTGCTGGGCCCCCAGGGCACACAGCCACAATCACACGGGCCGGATGCTGCCCCCTTCAGACAGCGGATGAGCCTTGGAGTCGGCCACGGTCCCTGCCCGTCCCTGCCTCACTGAGGCCACCCAGCCGGCCCCTGGGGGCACTGGATTGGCTGACCTTTAGGGTCTGCTTGTAACCCCTGGTTTAAGGATTTTACTGGATACAGATTTTAAGGATACAGATTTTTGTGTCCAAATGGAACGAACGTGGGTTGGGGGGCAAAAAAGATCTGGAAGCTTCCGGCGTTCTCAACTCATGTGTCTGCTTGACGCTTGTGAATTCTTCTCTAAGAAGGTCCCTGGAAGCCCCTGTGGGATCCTGAACGTCCTCCCAGCTCCATATAAATAAAGGGTGTGCTGGCACGTGAGGCTGAGAAGGAAGGCGGGGGCCAGATCACAAAGGGTCTTGAGTGCCAAGCTAAGGAGTGGATTCCTGCCTTATTGACGTCACCCCTTCCAAAGATTCATGAGGCCACAGGTGGCTGGACGGCACTCTTGTGGTTCTGTCGTGCATGTTTCCTCCCTCAGGCTCTGGGGCCCCGCTTCCCTTCACAGATGAAGACACTAAGACTCGGGGCCACAGAGAGAACAACCGGGGCCACGTAGCGAGCCAGAGGTACCAAGATTAGAACCCATGGAAAGAGATGTTTGTTGACAGCCAACAACTGCAAGTGAGGGTAAAAAAAAAGAGAGAGAACAGTGGCAAGCCAGAACAGACAGATCTGAATGAATTGTTTCATGCTTTCTTTAATGTTCTATGGTTTTCTCAAAATCTGGAGAGAGAAGCCTTTAGTGGTCAAATGCACACTGATGCCACCCAGGGCCACGTTCAGACCTTGTGGGTCCTAGGCATTTTGGCCTGTTGGGCTCCTTCCTACATAAAGAAATTAAATTCAATTAAAAATTGTATTTTTGCAATTGCATCGGTTAAAGACAAATACATTAACATTAAATGTTAAAATTTTTCGTCACCTAGAAGTTTATCTTTCTCTTCTAATTTTTTTTTTTTTTTGAGAGAGAGAGAGTGAGGGCATGCGAGTAGGGAGAGAGAGAGAGAGAGAGAGAGAGAGAGAATCCCAAGCAGGCTCTGTAATGTGAGCACAGAGCACGATGCGGGGCTCAAACTCATGGGCCGCCAGATGGTGACCTGAGCCAAAACCAAGAGTTGGCTGCTTAACCGACTGAGCCACCCAGGCACCCCAGTTCACCAGTTTAAAGTAACAGTTTAAAGGTTTTTAGGGGCGCCTGGGTGGCTCAGTCGGTTAAACCTCTGACTTCAGCTCAGGTCATGATCTCATGGCTCGTGAGTTCGAGCCCCATGTCGGGCTCTATGCTGAGAGCTCGGAGCCTGAAGCCTGCTTCGGATTCTGTGTCTCCCTCTCTCTCTGCCCCTCCCCTGCTCATGCCTCTGTCTCCCTCTCTCAAAAGTAAATAAACATTAAAAAAAATTTAATAAATAAAAAGTAAAGGTTTTTAGTGTATTCCTACTATATTCGCAAGATCGTGTGACCATCACCACAATCAACTTTAGGACATATTCATCACCCCCCCCAAAAAAACGCCATTACCTATTACCAAGCAATCCCCCTTTCCCCCAATCCTCCGGCACGGGGCAACCACTGATGTATTTTCCTTCTCTACAGATTTGCCTCTTCTGGACATTTCACATAAATGGAATCATACAATATGTGGCCTTTTGTATCTGGCTTCCTTCACTGTTTTCAACGCGTGATGTCTTCAAAGTTCATCCACGTTGTAGCGTGTATCACTACTTTGTTCCTTTTTTGTGGTTGAATAATATTCCATGGTGTGGCTACAACCCATCGTATTTATCCCCTCATTGGTTATTGGGCTTTGGGTTTGTGTCTGCTTTTTGGCTATGGATGAACATTGATGGACAAGATTTTGTGTGGGCAAGTTTTCGTTTCTCTTAGGTATGTACGTAGGGGTGGAAATCCTGGTAACTCTATGTTTAACCTTTTGGGGAACCACTAGACTGTTTTCCAAAGGAGGAGCAACATTTTACAGTCCCACTAGCAATGTACGAGCAATGTTCCAATTTCTCCACATCTTCATCAACACTTGTTATTGTGTCATTTTTATTATTATCATTAGTATAGGCATCCTTGCAGGTGGAAAGTAATATCTCCTTGTGGTTTTGATTTGCACGTCCCTAAGAACTAGTGATGTTGAGCATCTTTCCACGTGCTTATTGGCCATTTTCATTTCATCTTCGGAGAAATGTTTATTCAGATCCTTTGCCCATTTCAACTGGATTATTTTGTCATTTTATTGAGTTGTAAGAGTTCTTTATATATTCCACATACAAGTACCTCGTCAGATATCTGACTGCAAATATTTGGTCCCATTCAGCATTTCTACTTTCTCGACGGTGCCCTTTGATGTTGATGAAGTCCAATATATCTTTTGTTGCTTCTGCTTTTGTGTCATATCTCAGAAGGCTTTGCCTAGCCCAACACCATGAAGGTTTACTCTTCTTTCTTCCAAGAGTTGTATCACTTTAACCATTACCTTTAGGTCATCTATTGGACATTGACTTATGCATATGATATACAAAGGTGTCTGACTCCATTCTTTTCTATGTGGACGTCCTATTGTCCCGGCCCCATTTGAAAGGCTATTCTTTCCCCATTGGACTGTCTTGACACTCTTGTCAAAAATTAACTGGCTGTGAATGGAAGGGTTTATTTTGTTCTCTCAATTCTATTCCATCGATCTATATGTCTATCCTTCTTCCTGGTACCACACTGTTTTTGATTACTGTAGCTTTATAGTAAGTTTTGAAATGGAGTGAGCCCTCCAACTTTGCTTTTCATTTTTAAGATGATTTTGGCTATTCTGAACCTCTTGCATTTCCATGTGAATTTTAGAACCAACTTGTCAATTTCTGAGAAAAGAGCCAGTTGAAACTTTAACATGGGTTGCACTGAATCTGTAGATCAATTTGGGGAATATTGCCACCTTAATAATATTAAGTCTTCCAGTCCATGAAAATGGGATGCCTTTCCATTTATTTAGATCTCCTTTAATTTCTTTCCATAATGTTCTGTAGTTTGTTGCACATAAGTTTTGCACTTCTTTTGTTAGATTTATTCCTAAGAATTTTATTCTTTTTGGTGCTATTGTACATGGAATTATTTTCTTAATTTCATTTTCAGATTGTTCCCTTCTAGCGTATAAAAATAAGATTAATTTCTGTGTATCGACCTTGTACCTTGCAATCTTGCCGAATACGTTTATAAATTCTAATGGTTTTTAGTGGATTCTTAGGATTTACTCTATACAAGATCATGCCATCCACAAATACAAATAGTTTGACTTTGTCTTTTCCAATCTCAATGTCTTTTATTTCTTTTTCTTGCCTAACTGCTCTGGCTAAAACCTCCAGCGTAATGTTGAAAAGAAGTGGCAGAAGCAAATGTCCTTGTCTTGTTCCTGATCTTAGGGGGAAAGCATTCACTCTTGTCCCAGTAAGCATGATGTTCGCTGTACGTTTTTCATAATCTTTGTCAAGCTGAGAATACTCTTCCTATTCCTAGTTTGTTGGAATAACCTGCAATGATGTGACCCTGAGAGTGCCCCAAGCAAACCAAGGCTCTGGGTTTTCAGTGATTTGCTCAGGACCACACCAGTGATTTGCTCAGGACCAGGTAGACTCCAAACTCCATGCCCTAAAGTCTTTCTAGCTCTCTAGTCCAACTCAGTATGTCAGAATTCCCTACTGCCGCTAGCCATTCCCACTGTGCAGAGCCATCAGATCCTGAAAGGAATCCCCTGAGAACATACCCAAGTGCAGACCAGGAAGATCCACCAGAGGCCAAATACAATGGCTCTCACACTTCCATTTCTGCTTACGTGGACAACACTGAACAGAAGATGTTTGAGCAGAGATGGCCAAACTTGGCCCACACTGCCTGTGCAGGGCAATGCTGCAGGTTAAGGAAAAATCATAGTAATGACATAAGGAAGACTGGATCTTTCAATGGTCAACAAGTCGAATAACTGAAATCCAAACACGGAAGGAAGTTTTTTCTCCAAACCCTTGGTCTCCATGATAAAAATTAGCTAACCATTTGTGAGAAAGATATCAAACTGTACCATATTGCCTTAACGCTGTTAGAAGTAGCTTTTAAAACATCTTTGCCAATTATCAGTAAGTTGATACGTTTCACTAAGGGATTTCATTGGGGTATAAAACTAAAGATAAGTACACTTCATCTCTTCAGACTGAGGCTTGTCAATTAGATCACGGAGCTGTGGCATGTTATTGCCACCTGATGGCAGTGTATCTTCTGTGAACTGTGGAACAAGAAAGCTGGGAAGGACCAAGAAAGCTGGAAGAACCAATTTAAGTGGTTCTCAGCCCTGGGAAGCCCAAGTCCCACTCACGGAGACCCTGGTTTAATTGACCAGTGTGTGACCTAAACTTCAGTGGGGTTTTAAAAGTTCCCTGGGTGATTCCAACATGTAGCTCGGCTGAAACTTACACTCCAATTAAAACAAAATCTATTCTCAACATTAGAAGAACCATAGTCAGCCATCTTAGTGACAGCCCGTGCTATCGCAATGGACCCTCCTTCAAGCAACAGCTTGGGATAGGGCAGGACAGCAGAATGGCCAAGAGTCTGGGTTCTGGAGTCAGCAGAGCTGGGTTCACATCCTGGCCCTGACGTGTCCCGCCACACGAGTCCCCAGTCTTTCTGGGCCTTGATTTCCTTGACTGTCTAATGGGTACAGCGCCTGTAAGGCTGTTGTAAAGACTTGACAGGGGCACAGAGGTCAGACACGATGCCTAGAACAGAGTGGGTGCTTAGGAAACGGTGGCTGTCATCATGACCATCATCATCATGTAGCTCACATGGGGCATGGCCTCTGCAGTCTAACGGAGAGGAGACCAGACGGATGCACAGACACCATCGTGGCGGGTAGAGGCGAGGAGTGGGGCTCAGAGCAGGGGCTCGAGAGCCAGACCAGCCTGGGTTCAGCCTGGCTCCATCACTTACTTACTGTGTGACTCAACATCAACCTCCTGCTGCCTCGGTTTCCTGACTAATAAAGAGTGGAAACCACCAAAGCTACTGTGTCTATAGTGCCTGTAACAGGGTGGATCCGAAAGGGTTGGTGCCACCCACCAGGTGGTTCAGTGGGCAGGAGTCCACACTGCCAAGTGGCAGCCGCAGGGCTGTACAGGTTCCCCCATGACTCCGTGTCCGGGGTGTGGCCCTGCATTGTCCGTTGTTTCCCCCAAGTTCATGGGCATTGTCTGGTAACTGCCTCATCCTTGCGCCTTGAAGAGCCCTTTCTCCAACCACTACCTCCCATTCTATTCCCTTTGGCGCACGGTGAGCTGCTAAGAATCGAGAAGGTGAAAGAGAGTTTCTCCTCCCCAGGAAGGAGAGTTCCCTGAAGATCCACTGTGCTCCCACAGGCCCACCCGGAGGGTAATGCTGCCCCAGTTCACAGAGGGGACAGAAAGGAGGAATTTGTGTAGAGGGAAAGTATTGGGTGGACCCACACGCTGAAGAATGGCCATGGCCCCCCAAGGAGATGTCAGGACCTTCCAGGAAACCAATCTGGGAGAGCTGAACATCAATCAAGGTCAGGGGTCACAGGATTAACCCAAATCTGCACCCCAGTGAGGATCCCACAGCCCCCATGGGGCCAGGAAACCATCAGCCGTGGGGAGAAGAGGGGCAGGAAGAAACTAGAAGTTTCTCCCAAAAGTTCTGAAAACTTCCCATGCCCCAGGGGCTGGCGGGGAGTCTCAGTTTATGTGGGGTCTGAATCTCTCCCTGGAAAAGCTCAGTCCCGTTAGGCTAGTGGAAGAAAGTCATGGGAGATTCCCTGCTTGTACGAAGCAAGAACGTGTGTTCATACCCACCACAGCCTCCAGAGGGAACATCCTGTATGGTGTCCTCATCGCTGCACCTTGCCCTGAGGCAGCTGGCCAACAGGTGAGACTTGGTCCCCAGCCCCAGCGCAAGGGTGGCCAACTCATGAGATCTCAACGGCTGGCAGTGACTGAGGCAAGCCGGCGGGTAACCTAGAGAGGGTGTGCCCCGTCAGAAGTGACCTCCTGGCCATCTGGACCAAGTCGGGGCTCTGGCAGGAAACAGACGGCTCCCCGGAAGGCTCACTGAAGACAGCTGAGTGAAGGGACTGTTCGCAGAAATGCGGATGGGGTGAGGGGCTAGAACTGTGGAGAGCCCTCACTTCCCTGCTCAGAGGGGCAGGCAAGGAAAAGGAGCTTGCGGAAGAGGAAGCCGCCCAGGAGGAGTTGGCACTAGGAGCCCAGCCACCCTGAAGCAAACATCTGGGCAGGGGCCCAAGAATCTGCATTTCTAACAGGTTCCCAGGCGCTGCTGATGCTGCTGGTCTAGGAACCGCGGTTGTTGTTTTTTTTTTTCATTAAAATTTTTTTTAACGTTTATTTATTTTTGAGAGACAGAGCGCAAGCGGGGGAGGGGCAGAGAGAGAGGGAGACACAGAATCGGAAGCAGGCTCCAGGCCCCGAGCTGTCAGCACAGAGCCCGACGCGGGGCTCGAACCCACGAACCGCGAGATCATGAACTCATGAACTGTGAGATCATGACCTGAGCCAAAGTCGGACGCCCAACCATCTGAGCCAGTCAGGTGCCCCCTGGGAGCTGTGTTTTGAGAGCCACGCTTTAGAGGAGCAAAGCCACAGTCAAAACTTCAACAGGGAGAGAGCGAGGCAGGAGAGAGGGGGACATACCCCAACCTTTCTCTCCTTCTACCCTCGGATTTCCTACCGGCACCTCCCACTGGCCAGAACCACGGAGAACCCAGAGGGCGCGGGGGTCCCGTCCATTCCGTCCGCACAGGCAGTCTCCCCTGGCACAGAGGGGTCAGAGGACAGACGTCTACGATCACCACAGTCACTATCTGAAATGCTCTTGTGGATGCATTTGTTTACCGTCTGTGTTCTCTACGGGATGTATGATGGACTTTTCTGCTGTGGGTGCTACTCAGGTGCAGATACATGTGGACGGTGGGCTTGACCATATTCTGGACCAGGCTGGAGGCTCCAAGCCTTCAAATAATGCATTAATGCAAAATACTCTCTCCATCTCCCCCTTCCTTAACTCTCTCTCTCTCTCTCTCTCTCTCTCTCTCTCTCTGAATCTTAGGAATCCAAATCACATCAAGCAGTGATTTAGGGAGGTGTCTGAATTAGTTTTGAGCCCTAAAAACATTCTTCTCTTGGATTCCCAATATCAGTGCTCTGTATTCACGCAATTGTATTCAACCAACAATTACTGGGCGCCTACGTGCCAGGCACTGTCCTAGGCACTGGGGGCACAGCAGTGAACCGACAGATAAACCCCCACCCTTGTGGGTCTCCTGTTCTTATACTAAAGCGTATACATCAGCCATTCAAAATCCCTGCACCAAAGAAGGGCATTTCCTAGCTCTTCTGAATAACGCTCAGACAACGCTCTGCAACAATCCGAAGCTCCTGTGACCACATCTCACTCACAGCTGTGTCCCCAAAGCCTGGGACAGTAACAGGTGCTCCAGATATGACTGTGGATACACGAATAAGTGAAAAGCACTTCGTAAGCTGCCTTTAGCAAGAATTACCCCAAGTGGGGGATTCCAGTCTGCAGAATCCTACAAGTGGGCAAAGGTGAGACCGGAAACTGAGCGCTGGAGTGTCTCAGGGCCAAGCGAAGACAGAAGAGGCAAACAGAAAGGAGGCGTCTTCACTATCGAGGGAAGAGGCCCCGTTGCGCAGCCATACCCAGCGTCACACGCACCGTGATGCAGGAGGCGTGGACACCTGAGGATCACTTGGACGTGACCCTGTCACACTTCCTGTCCCCTGTCCTCCTCTTCTGCTGCTTTGTGCCCTAGGGCTCCGATTTACATCCTTCCCTTTTCCCACCTCTCCATCTCAACATCTTGTCTCCTTCCATTTCTCCATGTCTGAGCCATCCCCAGCCTTGGGGATCCAGCTCAATGCCCACCCTACACCCCAGCCAAGAAGCCTGCCTTGCTCACCGACCACCTGCCCCATCCCAAGGACATGTCTCCCTGCTCTGAATTTCCAGCATTTTATCACAGTGTCTCCCGTTATATCGTCTCACTCTACCCCGGGCACAGCAGGGGCCCCCTCTGGTTCGGTCCCTTCTGGGGCTGTAAATGGCAGATCTCCCCACCAGCAGGTGGAAGCTAGGGCACGTCATGTTGCCCAAGATCCAGGAGAGCCCAGAGTAAGCACCACGCTAAGAACTTGCCACGCATCACAACTGGACGAGGTCAGCACCCACCCCCATTTTGCAGATGAGGAAAAGCAACCTACCCACGGTTACACAGCCAGGAAGCGTCAGAATCAAGATCGGGGCTCAGGTGTGTGTCTTTCCAAAGCTCTTTCCACCACGCAAGGGACGGACTTGTCCAGAACAGAACATTCCACAGCCAGACGAGATTTTCGCGCTCAGGCAAATCAACAGTGTCTCTGAAATGTCCTTTTTAACTATTTCGTTATGGGGGAAAGTCCCAACTTTTACAAAAGCAGAGAGATTAGAGCAAGGAGCTCCATGGCCCCCCGGCAGCTTGGAAACTGTCACTCCACGGCCAGTCTTGTCTCTCTATGCCTGTGGCAGCGCCCCACCGCCCCCCCCCCCGGCCCCCGCACGGGGTTATCTTGAAACAGATCCCAGAAGTTGTGTCTAAATGGCTTTTTGAAGGGTTTGCTCCCTTGCTCAGAAAAGACACAGGAAAGGTCGTTCCTTCCTAGACTCTGTGACATCACCTTGTGGGGCTGGTGGCTTTCTGCAGCGTGGGAACGAGACGTAAAACCCAAGAGGCCCTGACCTGCCCTCACTGCTGACTGCCTCTGACCCAGTGCCTGCAGAGACCCGGCTGAGCTAAAGACAGGTCAGCGGGCACGTCGCTCCCACACCAACCAGAGCACCTGGCACATGTCCCCAGCAGAAACGACGCTTCCAGGAATCCACCGCGGACGCAACCGGCCAGGTCACAGCTGCCTCCGCTCTGGCTCACGACTCGCACCTGCTGCCAGGAATCCAACCTGAGGTCCTTCCTCTGGGTCCCGTCTACTTGGGAGAAAAGCTGGCGTGTGGCTGTGGAGGCCGGCAGGGCGAAAAAGCCTGGGCTCTGACTTCACGCAGACCTGAGTTCAAATCCCAGCCCTGCCATCTGCCTGCTGTGGGTCTGCGGGGGAATGATAGATTCTATTTATTTATTTTTGGGGGGGGGCTGGTTGCCGGTAAAGGATGATCGTTCCCACCTCACGGGGTTGTCTGAGGGCCAAACTAGGTAACGGGGGAAGACCAGCCTCGTGTGCGGCCATCCACACCCCCACTGTTATTCATCGCGGATTGCAGGCCTCCCTCCTTGCAAAGGGGTGCTCTTCAGGCCAGTGGAGGTATCTGGGCTCGGGAGACATGAGCTCAAATCCCTCCTCTGCCTCTCCTTAGCCGTGTGACCGCAGAGAGCGACTTAAACTTCCTCACCTGCCGGATGGAAGCCATCAGGCAGCTGCCTTCTAGGCTTGCACAAACAAAAAGCAAAACAAAAACAGGAGAGTGCACGAAACGCCTGGCCTGTGCTTGGCTCTGTAAATGAGAGCTGTTTTTGAGTTTTGATTCCCTCCCTGGATCGCCGGTCGGAGACACATTGCGCTCTTCCCAAGGAGACCCGGGAAGCCTTCCCGAGCCAGGAGCAGGGGGGCTGTGATGGTGCAACCTCACCCTGAGCAGCCGGAGGAAAGCTGGCAGGGCACAGGCGGAATCCAGGGACGTGGCCAGAAGCAGGTGCCCGAGGCTGGCAGAAGGTACGTGGGGCACTGAGGGTCGGCCGAGCTGCCCTTGGCACGGACACGCGGGAGTCCAGGTCCGGCAGGCAGCGGGAAACGGGCAGCAAGTGAGATGGGCGCTTGGGGAGACCAGCGTCCTTGGCTGGGTCCCCGGTTCCTGGGTCTGAGGTTCGTGACTTAATTCCATACCCCACCAGATGGTGTGCTGAGGTTTCTGTGGAGCGCAGGGTAAGGAGAGGCATCAGCCTGGGTGACATGGTGAGGGACCGGCGAGAGAGGGGCAGTCACACTGGCCTCACAAAGCCGGCCAGCAAGTATCCGCTGACATAAACCGTGCACGGGCTCTGGGCCAGGCCCAGAGTTCTGTACAAACTACCATCCCCGTTTCGCTGACAAAGAAACTGAGGCCCGGGAAGCCTGAGTATCTTGTCTAAGTTCACACAGCCAGGGGTGGAGCCAGGATTCAAACTGAGACGGCTCGGCAGAGCCTCCCCATTTGGCCACGACCACCTCTTAGCCGAAAAAGCAGCTTCTAGAAAACTCCGCCCTTCCGCACGGGAGGTTCCCAGAGGCCCTCCAAAGAGAAGGGAGAAATCAGCGGCCACCAGGAAGTGAGCGCGTCCCCGGGTGCCCAGCCAACAGGACCCAAACGTGGCTGGTGCTGAGTTTGGTTCTGAGACCCAGGCTCCGGGGAGCCCGGCCTCGTGGAGACGCGTGCGCAGTTTCCTCTACGGTCGGCGCCTTCCGCTGGCGAGGAGGGCTGAGAAAGGCTGGTCCCGGCAACCGCGGCCGATGAGAAATCATTTTCACCGTTGGGCAAGGGCAAAAGTTCACACACCTTCGCTGGCTGGATTCAAGGAATTCAGCTCCGGAATCAGACGATAAAGAAAAATGCCGGCAGATCCTGCGCGAAGCTTCTCTCTCGCTCTCCGGGCTGTGGCAGCGGAGTCTTGGCAAGCGCTTCCTTGGAATTCTCCAGAGGCCTCTGCCCGTTCAACCGACAGGGCAGCAGATGGTGCGCACTTATCTGCTGATGATATTTTGATTTATGTATCTCTTACAGATGGTACCGTGCCTTGATTTCTGGCGGGAGTCCAAACCGAGGGTCAACTTTCTGGGGATAATCACTCCTCCAAGTGGATAAAATACCGGAGGCTAAAATCCCGCCTGGCATCATGACCTCTCTACCGCGGCCTCCAGACGGGAGCCTTGCTCGGGCATTTCAGGCACCGTGGGCAAACCGTAGGGGGGAAAAATTGTTCTATGGAGTTCTACGGCCAGAAAACCTCAATGCTTATCTGTGATGACTACAGCAGTGGCTACGTGTCGGAGCTCTGCGTTCACAGAACCCTGAGATGAAGGATCCGTGACCCAACCCAGACTCCCTGGGTCTTGGTTTCCTCATCCGTAAAATGGGTATGATTGTCACCGCGACCACATAAGGTGTGACAGCAGCAGCTAGCTTATCCGCTAAAAGTTGTGCTCCTCCTTCCGTAGTGCGGGGTGACTGCTGGGAAGTGGCCGCCCAGCCAGGCACAATACTTCCCAGCACCCCCTGCATTCTGGTGGGGCCTTGTGACTGGTTCTGCCTGTAAAGTGTGAGAGGCCTGTGGCCCTTCCTGGAGAGGGCTTTAAGAAGTGGCTGTCCCTGGGGCGCCCGGGTGGCTCGGTCGGTGAAGCTTCCGGCTTCAGTTCAGGTCATGATCTCGAGGCTCGTGAGTTCGAAAACCCGTGTCCGGCTCTGTGCCGACGGCTCGGAGCCCGGAGCCTGCTGCGGATTCTGTGTCTCCCTCTCTCTCTCTCTCTCTCTGCCCCTCCCCCACTCACGCTCTGCCTCTGTCTCTCAAAAAACTGAATAAACATTAAAAATTTTTTTTAAAAAAAGTGGATGTGCCTTCAGCAAAGGAAACAATCAACGAAACTAAAAGGCAACTGACAGAAGGGGAGAAGATAGTTGCAAATGGCCTATCGGATAAAGGGTTAGTATCCAAAATCTATAGAGAACTTCCCAAACACCACACCCGAAACACAAAGAATCCAGTGAAGAAATGGGCAGAAGACATGAATAGACACTCTCCAAAGAAGATATCCAGATGGCCAACAGACACACGAAAAGATGCTCAACCTCGCTCATCATCAGGGAAATAGAAATCAAAACCACACTGAGACACTACCTCACACCGGTCAGAGTGGCTAAAATTAACAACTCCGGGAACAACAGATGCTGGCGAGGATGTGGAGAAACGGGAACCCTCCTTTACTGTTGGTGGGAATGCAAACTGGTGCAGCCGCTCTGAAACACAGCATGGAGCCTCCTCAGAAAATTAGAAACGGAACTACCCTACGACCCGGCAATTGCGCTATTAGAAATTTATCCAAAGGATACAGAAATGCTGATGCAAAGGGGCACATGCACCCCAATGTTCACAGCAGCACTATCGACAACGGCCAAAGTATGGAAAGAGCCCAAATGTCCATCAACTGATGAATGGGTTAAGAAGATGTGGTTTGTATATGCAATGGAGTATTACTTGGCAATCAAAAAGAATGAAATCTTGCCCTTTGCCACAACACGGGGGGAACTAGAGCATATTATGCTAAGCGAAATTCGCCAGAGAAAGACAGATATTCACATGATTTCGCTCATCTGTGGAATCTGAGAAACCTAACAGATGATCATAGAGGAAGGGAAGGAAAAAATGAGATAAAAACAGAGAGGGAGGCAAACCATAAGAGACTTCTTAAACACAGAGAACAAACTGAGGTTTGACGGGGGTGGGGGAAGTGGGTGATGGGCACTGAGGAGGGCCCTTGTTGGGATGAGCACTGGGTATCATACGTAAGTGATGAATCACTGAATTCTACTCCCGGATCCAAAGACGACACGGGATGTGAACTAACCTGAGAATACAAAATAAAAAAGCGGATGTGTCTTCTCTCTCCTCTGCCACCCCGATATAAAAGGCTCCAAGATCCTGGGGAGCTTGGAGCCACAATAGGAAGATTTCCTGGTCCCCCGATCACTGGGTGGAGGAGAGCCGCCATCCACGGAACGCCTGGTACTGAAATGTTACATGAGCAAACACGAAATTGCTACTATGCTGACCCACAGGCGTCTCCGCGTTTATTTGTTACAGCGGCTACCGGTTGCCTGCCACATAGTTGGGGACCCGACGGGACCACACGTGTGAGACACTGGCGCATGGCAAGCACTCCGTTAAGTGGTCACAATTCACAATTATCATCATCTTTCAAGGGAGCTTGATAAATTCAGGAGATCGTGATTTTTTTATGGCTTCCCATCTGTCGGATTTGGTTAAAGCGAATCTGCTTTTCCTAATACCTCGGTGTTATTACTGCCCCCCCCCTTTTTTTTTTTACCACCAGGAATCCATGAGCTGTCCTGTTTTGACAGGACAAAATCACGTTCTGAAAGAGACATTTAAAAGCACACGGCGGCTGACACGGCGATCACGGCCCACGGTCGTCTCGACCCGGGGTTCCCTCTCTGCCCTCTGCACAGAATTACCCAAATTCAGCCAGAGATGGAGGAGGGGGCGTACGAAGGTGGAGCCCACTGCCCCCCGGTTTCCAGATGCAGAAACAGAGGCCCAGGGAGGGCTCATGCGTTGCCTGAGTTCTGTCACGAGTCGGATACTGAGCCGAAGCTGGAACCCGAGTCCTCCGCCTTCCCATCCAGAAGGTAAGGGAGGATAGAGAAGCCCACAGCGCCTGGTGACAGAAAATAACAAAAGCAAACACTCACTGAGCACTTCCTATGTGCCACGCCCTGCCGTCAGTCTCCAGAGGCACACTTCCTTACCTACTTCTCGAAACCACACAAAGGAGCTACTGTTTTTGTTCCCATTTATCAGATGAAGAAACTGAGGCCCAGCGAGGTTATGTACCTGACCCCTTCCAATGCACAAAGATAATACGTGGTGGATCCAGGATTCCACCCAGGGTGCCGTAACTATCCTATGGAGGCCCCACTTTTAATCACGTTGGAGAGATAGAACTTATAAGAAGGATCCACTCCAGGGAGCGACACTAAACCCACTTGAGCCCAAGGAGCGGGCGTCTGTCCGATACAACCCAAGAAGAGTCCAGCTATAGAAAAGGCCCCTCCGTGGGGCGCCTGGGTGGCTCAGTCCGTTAAGCGTCTGACTTCGGCTCAGGTCACGATCTCGCGGTCCGTGAGTTCGAGCCCCGCGTCGGGCTCTGTGCTGACAGCTCGGAGCCTGGAGCCTGCTTCGGATTCTGTGTCTCCCTCTCTCTCTGCCCCTCCCCTGCTCATGCTGTGTCCCTCTCTGTCTCTCAATAATAATTAAACATTAAAAAAGAAAGGAAGAAAAGGCCCCTCCAAGGTAGCACTAAACTTCCCAGTGGTGAAAGAATGTAAGAAACGCTTGAGCCCCCCCTGTGGAGACGGTGCCACGATCTTTAAGCAGCTTGGAGTGGGTGGTGTATCAGACGGGGCCAGTGTGTCTTCACAGGTCCCATGAGTGGCTCGTGACGGGGGGATGTGCACTAAATGACACTGAATCACATCATGGGGAACAATTTCCCTTCCCAATTCCCTTCCAACCCTTTGGTTGCTCCCAGGAGGAAGTTTCAGTTTTTGGTTTTGTTTTGTTTTTTTTTTTTTTTTTTTTTTTTTTTTGCTGGCTTGTCCTTAACATTGTTCTAATACTTGCTCATCTTCCATTTTAGTTTTTATTTATTAAAAAAATTTTTTTGATATTTATTTATTTTTGAGACAGAGACACAACGCAAGAGGGGGAGGGGCAGAGAGAGAGGGAGACACAGAATCCGAAGCAGGCTCCAGTCTCTGAGCTGTCAGCACAGAGCCCGACGCGGGGCTCGAACTCACATTCATGAGATCATGACCCGAGCCAAAGTCGGACACTTAACCGACGGAGCCACCAGGCTCCACACCGATCTTCCATTTTAAAGAGAGAGAAGGTAGGGTTCCTGGGTGGCTCAGTCAGTTAAGCATCCAACTCCTGATTTTGGTTCAGGTCATGAGCTCACAGTTCGTGGGTTCAAGCCCCAGGTCGGGCTCTGTGCTGACAGCTTGGATTCTGCTTGGGATTCTCTCTCCCTCTCTCTCTGCCCCTACCCCCCTCACACTCATGCTGTCTCTCTCAAAAATAAATAAATAAACTTGAAAAAAGAGAGAGAGAGAAGGCAAAAGCATCCAGCTAAAATCTGATAGCATTGCGTTGTTTTATGCACGTGCACATATATATATTTCTTCCTTTTTTGGCAAGTTGTGCTGGTTTTCTATTTCCAATTGTCATATAAAGTTTCCCATTTGAATTCATTTATGTAAGGAAGATGTGAGCCAATACGGAGGAAAAGAAAAAAAAATCATAGTGGAACAAGGGTAGGTGGCTAAGAACAAATTCACAAAGGTCATATGAGAAAAGCTAAAATGCGGGAAACATTGGCATAAAAGAATCCTGCGTTTCCACGCCAAGAGCCTGCAGGGCCACCACCCTGAACAACACTGGGAGCACCATTCACACCGTGGTTTATACGCATAACACTCCCTGGAGTCATACAGTGCACAGCCTGTGTAACTGTACACAGCGGCCATGGATATTTTTAGAGTAACAAATATCACAAACACGGGAAGGAAGAGGGATAATCTGCTCAGCTGCCCAAAGTTCCTCATTGCAAATGATGGCACTCTCTGATCCTCCAACAGTGTCCCCACGCTCAAGGGGCCACCAGGCCATCCAAGAAGAGCTGGCACTCGACTCATCCTCAGGAGGAATGGAAGAAACACAGGCGCAGCGTTCAGGCTTCAGGAGGATAAACGACAAGGGAGCTGCCCGACATTCTCAGCCATGAAGTACTTGGAGAGTCGAGTATCAGTGAGCCGTTCTCAAACAAGCTGGATGACACTGAAACCAGCTCACCCAGGGAAGAGTCAAAACTAACTCAAAAATGGAGAATTCATAGTAAAAACATCAAAGTGAGTAAGAAACCTATGGAAACATACAACCAAAAGAAAACAGTCGGAGGTGTTACAGTGGCTGTAACACCCTGACATAAATGTAAAAGTCAGACAAGCGTCAGGGGCGCCTGGGTGGCTCAGTCGGTTAAGCTTCCGACTTCAGCTCAGGTCACGATCTCGCGGTTCGTGAGTTCGAGCCCCGCGTCGGGCTCTGTGCTGACAGCTCAGAGCCTGGAGTCTGCCTCGGATTCTGTGTCTCCCTCTCTCCCTGCCCCTCCCCTGCTCATGCTCTCTCTCTCTCTCTCAAAAGTAGATAAACATTAAAAAAGAAATAAAAAAGAAATCAGAAGGCCAGAGGCACGACAAAGGCCAGAAGGCTCTCTCTTCTTTTCTCAGAATCAGCCTAACACTGGAAACACCTCGTTTATTTTTTTTTTTAATTTTTTTTTCATCGTTTATTTATTTTTGGGACAGAGAGAGACAGAGCATGAACGGGGGAGGGGCAGAGAGAGAGGGAGACACAGAATCGGAAACAGGCTCCAGGCTCTGAGCCATCAGCCCAGAGCCCGACGCGGGGCTCGAACTCACGGACCGCGAGATCGTGACCTGGCTGAAGTCGGACGCTTAACCGACTGCGCCACCCAGGCGCCCCTGGAAACACCTCGTTTAAAGGCTGCAGGGACACATCTCTTTATTCCTCCCTGCCACCCCCCCACACCTCCCCCCCCCCCAACATCACAAAGGTCATTATCTGCCCAGGATCAAAGTGAGCAGGTAGAAGAGAGATTCGGATTCAGGCCTTACTTGTCCCAGGGACCCCGGCCCCACGTGGCTCTCTGGCTCAGGGTCATTGAGAAGGAGGCTCTCAGGTCCTAGGAGCTTCCCAAGCAGATAAAAAATAAATGAATAATAAAATCAACTTACATCATGCCAGGCCAGTCCTAAACATTCCCTTTCTCCTCCTCTCCCCCCTCCTTCTCGCTCGCTCTCTCTCTCACACACACACACACACACACACACTCACACGCACATCTCTCTTGAGGTCCAGTGCCTCAGTCTCTCCCCTGGCCTCCCTGCCTCCCCACCGTCAGCCACGGGGATGTTTACGGAGCCCAGATCTGAATTCCGTTCAGCAACCTCCACGCTAATTTCCGTTCTTGCCACCATCGTCGTGCCCTCAGACAATTAATAAAAATGCAGAACTCCCAAAGGCACATATTCTCTGTGACCCAACAATCTCACTTCTTGGAACTCCTCTTACAGACCTACTCACGTGCGTGCAAAATCACACAAGGTCAAGAGAACTTGCCGCAGCATTCTTTGAAGAACAAAGGGCTAGCGGTAACCTAAGTGTCCATTAATTAAACAAGAACCATACATTCCGTTTATGGAAAACTCAACACTCACGAAGACAAACAAGGCAGCTCTTTCTTTCTCAGAAAATTAGCACAGAGAGTTCACGTTAACTATCAGCAGTCCCGAAAGAACATCAATATTACATGAGAAAGCGGGGAACCCCACAGAAGCTGGAGACCCAGCGCGCATACAGAACAAATAGGAGCAACTCCCCCTGCCCCGCCTTCTGTCCGGTGTGGGCAACTTGACCTTCTCCACCAGACACGGTATTCATTGCCCATTGCTGCTGTAACAAATTACCACAAGCGAAATGGCTTGAACAATACAAAAATCTTGCTTTCAATTCTGTATGTCAGAATTCCAACACGGGTCCCACCGGGCTACAGTCAAGTGTTGGGAGGGCTGTGTTCCTTTGCAGAGGCTGTAGGGAAGGCTCTCTTTCCTCGCCTTTTCGAGCTTCTCCGGAGGCGCGCAGTCCTTGACTCCGGCCTTCCCTTCCAGCATCTGCAAAGTCGGCCCCATTGCAACTCTCCTCTCTGACAGACATACCTCCTCCAACTACAACTGAGAAAGCTCTGCTTTTAAGGGTTCACGTGATCAGCGCGGGCTCATCTGGAAAATCCAGGATAATCTCCCCAAGTCAAAATCCTTAATTGAATCACAGCTGCCGAAAGTCCCTTTCAGCATTTCAGGTAGCATATTGACAGGTTACAGGGATCATGACGTGGACCTTTGGTGGGGAGGGGGCATCGTTCCGGCTGGACTCCAGCCCCCAGAACACTCTCATTAGACGCCAGACCTCGTGATGATGTACCTGTCCCTCTGCCTGAAACGCGCCTCCTCACCTGATTCTTGCGCCAACCTTCAAGGCTGAACGCCAAAGTCCTCTCCTCCATGAAGCCCTCCCTGATTCCCCCAAGCAGAACTGGGGACGCGGCTGGCACTCTGAAAGAGGCCCTTGGCGTTCGAATTATTTGCCTTCACGTGCATCACGCAGCAGCCTGCGAGCGACCTAAGAGACTCAGTGACATTCACCACACACCCCACCCTTCGGCTCACACACACACACACACACACACACACACACACACTGAAGGAACGAGTGACCGACCGAGTCCTTTCGATTTCACCGTGCTAACCCGAAATACAATTTTGTGTGCCTGCGGTTGTTACGACGAGTCCACCTGCTTGGCACATGGCAAAAGCTCAATAAAGATTTGCTTTGTAAATAAATTAGTATGCACGCTTAATATTTATCGAAAAGTGCTAGGCACTTTGCTAAGCTCCTTACAGGCTCTGCCTCCCTGTTTAATTTTTCTCAACGACTCTCAAAGGAGTACTACTGTCTTCGTTTGGGTGGTTAACACGGGCGGCCGGCGCAAACGCCTCAAAATCCCAAAGTCGTATTTTGCGGCTGTGTCTCCGGCGTGCCTCCCATCCACGCAGTGACTCAGGGACCCAGGCTCCTTCCGTGTGCAGCCACACCACAAACAGGGGATGGAAAGTTCCAGGGAGGGCACGACATACCCTTACCCACCTCAGCCCGCCAGAGGACATCCGCCACCCCCGCTCACACCCATCGGCCACACCAGTCACGTGGCCAATCCAACAGCAAAGGAGGCTGGGACATGCGGGGCGCTCCCGGGTATTGATAAGCCAAGCGATCACTGCCCTGTTTGTTTCCTTCCTCGTTTTATTGCGGAAGCACCAGAGGTCCAGAGGGACGGAGAGGTTGCGCCAGGCTTACACGCTGTGTGTAGGAAACCGGTGAGGCCTGTGCAACCCACCCCCCCCCCCCCCGTCCGTCTGCCTGCGCAGACCGCGTGCAACCCCTCTTTGCGCATATGAGCACATCCTGTGTGCTCGAAAGTCAGACCACCCCAGAGGGCGCGGCCTGGGACGTCGCTGAGTAGCAGGAAGGACCAGACCGGGGTGGGGGGTGGGGGGGGGGAGACATCCCTTCTGGACAACCCCCACCGTGGGTATTCCACGCAGAGATCACTGGGAGTCGGCTGGGTCGTGTGCCCCCATCTAGGCGCCCACCCCGGCCAACGTCAGTTTATTCAGAAGCGTCTAAATGACACGAGGCAGCTGTTATGTGCTCGATTTTCCCCTGCAGACCGTCGCAAGAGGGGAAACAAAATCTTTTTTTTTTTTTTTTAAGCAAGCCTCAGATGAAGCTTGAACAAAACCAATAACTCTTTGAGGACGAGCAGCTCTCAGCTTCCCACAGACGCCTTTGGAGCATTGTTTCTGGGGGTTATTTGGCAGTCGTTTACTGTCTAGAAAGAAATATCGCTCCTTCCTGTGTATGTTTCTCCTCTCCTCCTCCCTGCCACCTGCCCCCACAGCGTTAGCCCTTTGCCCTTGCAGTTTAAAATTGTAATAAAAGGGAGCGCCTGGGGGGCTCAGTTGGTCAAGCATCTGACTCTTGATTTCGGCTCGGGTCATGATCTCATGGGTTCGTGAGATCGAGTCCCGTGCCGGCTCCGCGCTGTCAGCACGGAGCCTGCTTGGGATTTTCTCTCTCTCTCTCTCTCTCTCTCTCTTCCTCTCTCTCTGCCCCTCCCCTGCTTTGCTTGCTCTCTCTCTCTCTGTGTTAAAAATAAACATAAAAACAAACATAAACAATGTTTACATTGTAATAAAAAACCATTTCCCCCCACCCCCAAGTTGCTTTGCCTCAATCTCCGATCTCGCGTCCTCTCTCCAGACTCTCTCGTTCTCATCTGCCTGTTCCTTGTCTCCCAGAGTCGGCATCTCTAGGCTGAGACAAGTGCAATGCTCTGTCAACTCTCAATTATTCAGGGCTGATTATTCAAGGAGTGGATTACTCGGGCTTCTGGCTCCCCCCTCTGCCCCCGTGGCACTGCTCATCATCGGTACCTCCAGCCACAGGCAAGGAAGGAAAAGAAAGTTCGCTGAGCTCCCATCCACCAAGACCGGCTGGCGGTTAGCTGTTTCTACCTGGCAGGGAGGTGAGGGGGGCTCTGGACCCGGCTGCCCATCCCGCCTCTTCCCCATTCGCCCAGGTAATTTGGAGTTGGCAGTCATTTTTCCAGAAGGAAGGGGGGCCTATGATGCTAGTCCAGACCTTCACCCTTGGGGCTTTCCCACCAGCCTGTGATGTCTGCGCTGCCTGATGGCAGGGTGGTCTCTTTACAGGATCACAGGATCATCATGCGATGACGTATCTAATAGGTCACAGGATCATCATGCGATGACGTATCTAATACATACAATGGAGTTTTAAAAACAAAGCAGAGAGAGAGAGGCAGAAGGCAACTCACCCTCACGTGCCAGCTTATCCCAGAAGAGGCTCGCTCCCAGACATGAGACCCTTCCCCAGGCCAAAGCGCCCGATCTTGGGGAATCTGAACCATGGTCACTTTACTAAAGGACTCTAGGGAAAACAGGGATTGTTTTCTAGGGGGTGAGGGGAAATTTTTTTTTTATTACAATGTAAACATTTTTTATGTTTATTTATTTTTGACAGAGAGAGAGACAGAGAGACAGCAAGCAAAACCAGGGGAGGGGCAGAGAGAAAGGGAGAGAAAGAGAGAGAGAGAGAGAGAAATCATCCCCAGGGTCCCCAAGAGGAAGAACACTGATCCAGTGGGGGGAGTGCATGTCAGTTCAGAAGGGGACCGGAGGGGACCGGAGGATCCGAGCCACCCCCACGGCACTCACCACCTCCAGGTAGCCCGGCCACCCGCACTCCACCCACAGCTGGGAGACCTTTAGAGCTGTCACCTGCTGGGCCAGAGCAGCCAGGATCCTACACGGGGAGAAAGAGGTGGGTCCTTTACCCCTCTCCCAGCAACCCCGGCCAAGCCCCACGGAGTCTCTCAGCCCGCGGACCGCTTTTGTTGCATTCAATCAACAAATCTTCATTAAGCATGTGTCGGGCACGGTTCGAAGCACTGAAAATTCAGTGCGAACAAGACAGGAAGTTCCAGAAGAGGAGACAGGCCATAAACAAGTAAACAAATAGGTAAATACCAGGTGGCCACATGCACTCTGAATGAAACAAAACAGGGAGCTGGGGTGGAGGGACGGGGGCGGGGAGGCATCTCCGACAAGGTGACCGAGGCCTTCTCTGTAGTGAGAGAACATTCCAGCTACGGCCTGATGAAGACAAGCCAGCCATGTAAGGATCCAGGGGGAGAGCATCCCAGGGAGAAGCGTATCAAGTGCAAAGGCCCCGGGGCAGGGATATACTTGGAGCACCGGGGGAGCAGCAAAGAGGCGGGAAGGCCTGGGGCTACGTGGGTGCTGGGTGAACAGAAGGAGGGGGCCCTGGAGGAGAGGGCAGGGCTGGGTCACGCAGGCCTTGGGCTGGGGCAGACCCGAGGAGTTAGGCTGGGGCTTTGGGAAGTCACTGGAGGGAGCCAAGCACAAGAGCGCTGTGACCTGAGTTGCATTTTTAAAAGCTCTATCTGGAGGCTGTGTGGTTGCAAAAGGCAGAACCCACTCACAAGGCAAGGCGTG
This sequence comes from Puma concolor, assembly GCF_028749965.1. Lineage (NCBI taxonomy): Eukaryota > Metazoa > Chordata > Mammalia > Carnivora > Felidae > Puma > Puma concolor. The sequence goes on along the minus strand of NC_141682.1, from coordinate 20,218,942 downwards.
GAAGCTTGTTAACGTGGAAGGATATAAGGGTGTCTCACTGAACCCAGATGCAGGTACTGCTGGGACTGGGGAGCCATCGCAGCCAGGATGGCCTCTCTCTCTGGTTGTCCCAGCTCCAAAGTCTTTCTTCTGGGCCCCTCTCGGCTCTTCTGAATACAGGCAGTCACTTCAGCCCTTGCCCTGCGTCCAGCCCTACGGAGCCTGACCCGTCTTTCAATTCTCCAAATTCCCAGGACAGAGAAGCTGATTGGCCCAGCTCAGGTCAGGTGCCCAGCCCGAGAGGCCAATCAGCACAGCCAGGGAAGGACAAGGCCACCCGGGAAATCATGGCCGCCATGCCACCACTGTTGGTGGGGAAACGCTCAGAGAAGGAGGTCTGGGCTGGGCAGACACCTTCCTCGACTTCCTCTGTCCCCGTCTCCATCTCAGTCCCCAGCCCAACTCCACAGGAGGCCACCAGTGCTCCTGGAGCTTAGGGAAGTGAGGAGCCTCCCATTCAGAGCAACAGGGGACCCCAGACGCCGGGGCAACAGAGGGGACAGGCCGGATCCTAAACATGGGAGCCTGGGGTGAGGCGGGCAGGAGGACTGCTCTGCAGACCCCAAAACCAGGAGCCGGGAGCAGACAAGCAAGAGTCCATGCGTCAAGGTCAGGGTGATTGCCGGAACCGTGGCTGGTGCCCGTGGCCGGTGTCCCGCGCCTGCCAGGCCTGGCGGGGCTGCTGGGCTGACGGCCACTGAGTCGGAGGCTCCTGTGTGCACAGCAAGGTGGAGAGGAAGGAAGAGAGCCCACAGGGGGAGCAGAGAAGAGGGGGCGGGGCTTGGTTCCTCTCTCGGCTCACCGGCCTCCTCTCTCAGACTGGGAAGGCTCTGCACCCAGCCAGGGAAGTGCCATCCCAGTAGAGCAGGGGCTGGCATGTTGGGACTCGGGCCTGCATCCATCAGCGGTGCGATTACAGAGGAGTGCTCTGGGAGGAGCAGTGGCTGGACGGAGCTGGGGGGAGCTGGGGGGCTGGAGCCGGGGAGGGGTCCCCTCTCCATCTGCAGGGCAACGAGGGAAGGAGGGAGGCAGAGAGAAACAGATTCAGCAGGATTAAGCAATGAGGAGACCTGGGGCGGGGGGGGGGGGGGGGGGAGGGGAGGGGTGGGACAATGAATGAGAAAAAGACAGAAGACAAGAGCGAGATCAGGACAAAGGCAGAGGCCAAGGAACCAGAGAGAGAGAGAGAGAGAGAGAGGTAGCAATGAACGCGAGGGGTAAACAGTCAGTCCAAGAGGGAGAACTGCCTGGATTCGAAGCCAGGCGCCACAACTAGTATAAATTAACTCGTATCAGTTTGCTACCACTGAGTGGGTGGCTCAAAGGACAACAATCGATGGGCTCACAGTTCCGGAGGCTGGAGGTCCAAGATCAACGTGTCAGCAAGCTGGGTCCCTTCTGAGGGCTGTGAGGGAGAATCTGTCCCAGGCCCTTCTTCAGGCTCTCAACATGGCTGTCTCCACCTTCCCACGGCGTCCTCCCTGTATGCATGCGTGTCACCAGAGTTCCCCTTTTCATAAGGACACCAGTCATATTGGAGGGAGGGCCACCCTAATGACCTCATTTAACTTAATTGCCTCTCTAAAGGCCCTGTCTCCAAACAAAGTCACAGTCTGAGGTCAAGACGTCAACATATGAATTCCGGGGAGGCACGATTCAACCCTCACCACTCCTTAACCTGTCTGTGCCTCGGTTTCCTCTAATATAAAACGGGCATAACAATAAAGGATCATTCTGAGGATTCGGCGAGTTACTGAACATAAAGCGTGTCGTGTAGTAAATACACAATAATTGTTCGTTACATTCCAATCTTTATTATCATTATCTGGTGAGGTAGGCAGACTAAGGGCCACCAAAGATGTCCACACCTTCATCCTCAGAACGTGTAAATATGTTCCTTTCCACGACAGAAGGGATAATTAAGGTTGCAGTTCCAATGGCGAGATTATCTGGGATTATCCACGTGGACCCAACGTAATCACAGGAGTCCTGGAAAGCAGAGAAGCTTTCCTGGCTCTGGTCAGAGACAGGTGCAATGTGAAAAGAACTCAACCGCCTTTGCTGGCCCTGAAGACGGAGGAAGGGGTCGTGAGCCACAGACCATGGCGACCTCTGGAAGCTGAGGGCAGCCATTGGTTCCCAGCCAGCAAGAAAACAGAGACTTGCACCTACAACCTCAAGGAATGGAATTCTGCCAACGACAAGAAGAAGCAGAAACAGATTTTCCCCTAGAGCATCCAGAAACAAACACAGCCTGCCAACCACCTTGAATTGTAGGTGGGGGAGAGTGTATGGCACTTTGAGCCCCCAGAACTGTGAGCTAATAAATCTGTGCGATGAAGTCACGACATCTATAGTAATTTTGTTGCAGCAGCAAATAGGGAACTAACACTTTCTGAAAACACCCATCAAATGGGAGTAAATGATCTGGTTGACCAAGCCCTCTGGCTGGAAGCCAGAATGACATGGGTGTCCCCTAGGCCAGGGAGCAATTCTGGCAACCACAGAAAAGTACCTCTGCCCACCTGGAGGACCCCCAGCACACTGGCCTTTGGTGCTGGCACAACAACCTGCTCCTCAGGTCTAGAGTAAAAAGTGTATCTGTGCCCAGGCTGGGAGACACCTGCGGGCCCCCAAGGAGCTAAGAGAGTCTCTGGGCCCCCATACCACAGACCCTCCACCCCTCCAGAGTGGCCCCTGCCTATGGCCAGCTGTATAATGGACCCAAGGGTGTTCATGTCCTAATCCTCTGACTCTAGGAATATGTTGCCCTACGTGGCAAAAAGGACTTTGCTGATGTCACTAAGGATCTTGAGAAGATTATCCTGGATTATCTGGGTCGGTCCAAGGTAATCACAAAGGTCCTTATAAAAGGGAGACCGAGGCCTCAGAGTCAGAAAAAAGATGTGACAAAAGATGTGACAACAGAACTAGAGGCTGGCATGATGTGTCCTGAAGAAGGAGGAAGGGCCATGGGCTGAGGAATTCGGGAAGCCTCTAGAAGCTGGAAAAGGCAAGGAGACAGATCCTCCCTTGAAGCCTACGGAAGGAACGCAGTCCTACAGGTGCCTTGGTTTTAAATTTCTTTTTAATTTGTTTAATGTTTATTTTTGAGAGAGAGGGAGAGAGAGAGAGAGAGAGAGAGAGAGAGAACGAGTGGGGGGAGGGCAGAGAGAGAGGGAGACACAGAATCCAAAGCAGGCTCCAGGCTCCGAGCTGTCAGCACAGAGCCCGACGTGGGGCTCGAACCCACGGACCGCGAGATCACGACCTGAGCCAAAGTTGGACGCTTAACCGACTGAGCCACCCAGGCGCCCCAGATACCTTGGTTTTAGACTTCTGACCCCCAGAACTGGAAGAGGATTGTGTTGTTTCAAACCCCAACGTTGATGGTCATTTCAGGACCTGGATTCGGAGTCAGTGGCCCCAGAACTGAGTCCCAGCATGCACTTCACCCAGCTGGGTGACCCTGCGTTGAGTCACTGCACCGCTCTGTGTCCCTTTCTCATCCGTAAAATGGGGGTGATGACTTCCCGGGGCCCACTCCACGGCTGTGAGCCGCATAGCCAGGTGAGGGACCCGTCTTATCCTAGCTGCTGGCACCAGAACTCCTCCGGGGGGACAGAAATGACTTCGCTGAGACAAATGTTTCGACAAGTGCTTGCGTAGGAAGCACACACACACAAGATTGCACCTTGGCTCCAGCACGGAAGGCCTGAGGGGAAAAGGGAGGCCTCTGGGTGACAGAGGGGTGGCATGGGGCGCTCCCTGGAAGACCCAGGTGGAAAAGGACCGGCCAGCCGGATGCCAGAAGCTCCTCACTGTGTGACAAAGCCTCCCACAGACCATCAGGAAAATCAGCACATGCCCTGAGCCTCTTTGAGAGGGTCGGTCAGCATGGAAACCAAAGAGGGGGCAACATCTCATCTGGGGGCGAACCCCCTTCAGGAGGACAGCCAGCTGTGAGACACCCCAACCCCAAAGAGCTCAGGAGGCCTCGGAAACCTGCAGATAGTAGAAAGGGGCCGGGACCCCAGAGACCACGCGCTCTGCGGGGAACCGTGCCAGACGAGCCCGCTTCTCAGGAGGCACGGAGGCCGCACCTGCCAGCCGGTGCTCAGGAAGAACAAATTAGACCGGACTTGGACTTGTATGGGACAGCCCTTTAAGCACACTGTGAAGTCCTGTTTGACCTTGAGGTGCCAGCTTCCGATGCGGTTTCCTGCCCACGGGGACCTCAGTACCCCGAAGCCCGCACCCGCTGGGAAACTAGCCTCCCTGCTCTCCAGCACATTCTTCCACATATGCCCCGAGAGGAGAGCCATTCACCCCCCCACCCCCACCCCACAGAGCGTCAGCTCTGGAGGCCCGGTGTCAGCAATAACGGATAAGGACAGCGTCAATCCTGCCTACCCAGGAAATCACACCTAGGCGACCGATCCCCCGGCAGGGCTGGGGAGAATGCAATCTAGAATGCATCTAGAGTTTCCACAGGGCCCTGGCCACAAATTCCCTCCACAGTCGCCCTCCACAGGAAGTCTCGAGAGCCTCGCAGGCAGAATGGCTCCCGCTGCCCTTTTGGGGCCGGCAAAGCAGGTGCCGGGGCCTCCGTGGGCCGAGGAGGGGGCTCTGCTGAGCCGGGCGCTTGCCCATGTGGGGACCTCCAGCGAGAGGGGCACCCGGGACGGCGAATGACAGCTCAGCCCCCAGCCCCAAAGGGCCATTTGGGGAGGAAGTTCAAGGTCATTTCCAGGAGGGCCTCCTGGAGAATCTAAGGGTTTGGAAGGTGGAGGGACCAGCTGGAACCACATTCATCAGGAAAGAAGGCACAGACCTGGGAGGGTGTTTGCAAAGCCAGCGCTGGCTCCTGCCCAGCCGCCCCCCTGAGCGGGGACCCCTGGTTCAGCACCTGCGGGCACCCTACGGAAGCAGGGGAGGTGAACCCCCAGGCCTGCGGGGTTGGGGTGGAGCTGGGGGGGCTGGGTGGGGGTGTAAAGATAAGTGCTGCTCAGCTCTACCTGTGGGGCCGTGCACGACTGCCAAAGCCTTCCTATCATCCAAGAACCCGAACCCCAACTCTCTTAATCTCTCCAGTTTGAATGGAGAGGGTCCTACGTGACCCCAAAAGCCACCCCATCTGGTGGCTGGAATCCAGCCATGGCCGTGGCCCATTTCAGACCACGTGGACAAGAGCAGTGTCTTGGGGAACCGGCAGAGGAACTATCTAGAAGAATCCTGGGTCCCCGATATGGAGCGGAGGTACCTAACCAGTTGGGACTTTTATGGGGGAGAGAAAATAAAAAGCCTCTATCTTGTTTAACCCACTGTCAGTTCGGGCATTTGGCTCCGTGGCCAGAATCCTAACGAATAGACTTGGCCACAAATTCCACTGCAGGTCACTCGGGGAGCCGAGCCAACCCACGCCGACAAGCTCCAGCGGGCAGCCCTGACCTAAGGGGATGTTCTAAACGGAACCTACTGGATCATGTCACCCCCCCGCCTAGGAAATTCTCAGAGTTCCCAACAGCTTCAGCTGAGCCCAGACACCCTGAGAGCCCAAAGCAGGGCGTTCACAACGAGCCCAGCATTTGGTCCCACCTCCCACACTCCTAGACTGTCACTAGAGCTGCTCCAAACTACCCACAGCTCCTAAGTCTTCAAGGTCATGGCCCCCCTCCAGGCAGCCATCCACTCCCCCAGGCTGAGTCAGTCATGCCCTCCTCTGCCCTCCCACCACCCCTTAAACGAATACCCTATTATAGCCCATGTCATGTGGCCTTCTTGTCGCAGTTCGCTCTGAAAGTGAGGGCTCTAGAGACAGACAGGTTGAAACCTGGGTGCCCAAATTCGCCAGCTGTGTGATGTTAGGCCAGTCGCTCAACCTCTCTGGGCCTCAATTTCCTCATCTGTGGACTGGCAATAATACCGATTAAACGTTTAACAGGTGGAGACAGGACGGCTATGGTGCCAGGCGCTGGGTGCTGAGCACACAAAAATATACTGATCGCCGCGAGGCTGACTCACTCGTGGCACGGGTTGGCTTGAAATAAAATCGCATCCCACCATAAGTTACCTCAACACAGCTGTGATCAGGGACCAAGGAACAGTACCATGTGTGGATGATGCGAAGGATCCCAACCCAGTCTGGAAGAGGGGCCAGAGAAAGTTTCCCCGAGCAGGTGACATTTGTGAAGAAGCCCAGAGTAGGGGCTGGGTAGGCAAGTGAGGAGGAGAGAGCCGCAGGGAGAAGGATGGTATGTGCAATGGCCCTGAGGCAGCGAGAGAATTTCCTTTTCCGGGAACCCCAAAGGATAATGATAATAATGTCTGAGGTCTCCGGGGCCCCGCACAGGGCTTGGCACACAGTGAACACGGCCAAAGGAGTAAGGGATTCTGTTCAAAGTCCACCGCCCTCTGACTCAATGATTGACTGCCTTACCACGCATTACCAGTATGCTGGTGCTGCGTGGGCCTGAAGGAAGGTGCGCCACGAATCAAGGAAGACTTCTTGGAGGAGGCTAGCATTTGCACTAGGCCTTACAGAAGTCTGTATTTATAAATATTTACAAATAAACGTGTACCCACTGGGGGATTACTAAATAGCTATTCCAGACAATGAGGCAGAAAACGAACGAGAACCTAATCCGTATTCCAGACTTGGGGAAATGCCTGAGTTCTGCGGTGAGGGAAAGAGAGCAAGGTCAGAGTCATGCCCCCAGGCTTCCGCTGCCCTACGTAAGTATGTGGCTGTATATGGGGAGAAAACAACAGGGAAAATGCGACTCAACTGAAGAGTGGACCCGAAGAACAAAGGAAGGAGAGGAATTTTCTTAATTCTCACCTATTGTCTTACTTCATTGGCTACTTTATCTTTTGACAACAAATACCTACTACATTGTGATTAGCTGTTTCTGTGTTTCTAAAGCAAAGCAAATTAGAAATGTGAGTCTCTGTTCTTGCCTGGACCCTGCCCCGCCAGGACGAGACCCTCGGGGGGAGGCCTCGGTGCACCTGCTCGTCCTCAGAGTGTGGATTCAGGGGCTCTGGGGCCAGGGACCAATGCAGAAGTGACACATAATCATGAGTCACAGGGGCACGCTTATGGCATGACAGCAGTGACGCCTGGGACGTCTCTCAACCCCACCGCAGCCCGCTCCACGGATGAGAACTCTACCGACGGTGGCTGCTAACATTTATTGACTACCTGCTGCATGCTGGCTTTGTGCTAAATGGTGCTGTGTGCACCCTCTCTCCCACGACGACCTAGTATTATCACCCCCGTTTTAACAGAACGGGACATTGAGGCTCAGAGGTTAGGGGACCTGTCCGTGCCAGTAATTAGACCCAGGAGAGGCTCTCTCACCTCCTATCAAAACTTCCCGCCTCCCCGTGGTGTCCCCAGTGTCCCCGTCTCCCTGCAGCCGGCATGCCTAAGAATCCTGCAACTTGCCTCCACCTTTACAGTCGATTATTCAAAACACAGAGAGCGAGAACCCAGGGAGAGAAATCAGACGCTGATCTTGAACAAGAACTCCCGCTGACATGTGGGCAAACCGAATCAGGTGCGGTTCTGATAACCGAGAAAGTCAAATCGGTTTGTCCCCTTATCGGAAACTCCGAGATCAGTAGCACCCAGAGAGAAAGGCCACTAGTCAAGCCTCGTTGCATGGACCCCCCCCACAAAACAACTCGGGGGTGATCGCTTAAGGACGTATAAATGCTGATACTTAATGGCAAATCGGGGCCAGGCATCTTCAGAGCTCGGAGGTCGGCTCTGCTTGGCCACAGCGCCATTCAGGACGGAACGCGCCCAGGACCAAGCGTCGGTGAGGGACACAAGCAACGGGAGCGCCCAGCACCTGCTGCCAGGAGTAAAAACTGGCGTGGCCCCTTTGGAAAACCGCTTGGCATCGTCCAACGGGGGTAGCAGGTGCATTCCTATGAGCCAGCATCCCCACTCAAAGGCATATGCCCCTGAGCGACTCTTGAACACGTGCACCCTGAGACACGGACAAAAATGCAGCCCGGCTGGCAAGGGCGAAAGACGGCAAGCCTCCGGAACGTCACCGAGCACAGAATAAACACACCCCCTGCGAGCTGAACCCATACGGCCACGAGAATGACGGGACCCGCGCTGCACGCTGGGCACGCACGGAACCCAAGATCGACGTACAACAAGGTAGGACAAGAGAGCCAAGAGATACAAGTCGGCTTCCGTTTGTATACCATTCAAGGACAGGCGAAAGTTAACATGGTGTTGTTTGGGGTGCGTGTATATTTTACACGCTCTTTTGCACAGGTGATGTATTTGGTAATTTGATTTTTTTTTTAATTTAGAGATACAAAAAAAGAGAAAAAAATGGGGCGTCCGGGTGGCTCAGTCGCTCAAGCATCCAGCTTCGGTTCAGGTCGTGGTCTTGCAGTTCGTGGGTTCGAGCCCCACGTCGGGCTCTGTGCCGACAGCTCGGGGCCTGGAGCCTGCTTCGGATTCTGTGTCTCCCTCTCTCTGTGCCCCTCCCCCGCTCGCACCCTGTCTCTCTCTCTCCCTCTCAAAAACAAATAAACATTAAAAAAAAATTAAAAATGGCCTAGGAGTAGGACAGAGAAAATGCGAGTCCTGTGAATGTTTAAGGGACACTCAATTCTTCATACCCTCAGATGACATGGTCAAACACTCCCTGTAACATTGAAAATGCAGCTTTTGGCTGACACAAATCAATTAGCAGTGGCTTAAATAATAAAGTCCTTCAACTATCTCTCTTAACAAGAAGGCCGGAAGTAGGTGGCTAAGGGTTGAACTAATGGCTCACTGATACAATTCTCTGAAAGTCTCCTACAAAATAGCTGCTACAGCTCCATACATCACATCTTCGCCCAACCACTCCCACACGTAGCAAGTAGGGAAGCATCCAGGATGGTGAGAAAGACTTTACCCATACACCCGCCTCCTTTCATCAAAGGGAAACTAATTCCCAAAAGAGCCCCCAGCAGAGTCACATTTACATCTTAGTGGCGAACACTAGATCATTGAGCCACTGCTGGCCACGAGGAAGGTTGGGAAAACATCTGCCTTCTCCAGCCTCCTGGTCAGACGGACAAGATGGATGACAAGGAGGGAGAGGAAACGTCCGCTGAGCAGGAAGCCACGGTGCCTATCCTAACCCACCCCACCTCTGGGCAAGCTAAGTACATCTGTCCCACTATTGACGCCCTCAGATCTGTCAGACAACCCAGGTCCCACCTCACATGGCAACTGGAGTGCATACCATCACACAGCCCCCGGCCCCCCAGTGGACTGCTGCCGTGGGTCTGTTTCCTCCATGAGAGGCTTAGAGGATACTCTCAGTCGCCTTTGATCATGACCTGGCAGAGAGTGATAAGCCTCACTTTGTCGATCAACGGCTGCCATCAGACAGAGGAAGCCAGTAACTCCTCCCCACGGCTATGACGCGGCCAGGCTGAACGCTGGTGGATGAGGGGGCGCCGGGGCTAGCGGCCTACGGAAAAGAGAGAAGTTCATCAGAGGGGGCCGCTGGCCGCTCTCCGCACGGGTTGCCCGTCAACTGGAACACTTGCTCACAGAGGACCCGAAGTTTCGCTGCCGTGGCAGCTACGCGCTGAGAGGAGAGGGGCAGAAACCCAGGCGGCAGCGGCCCTGGAGACAGGGCATCTGTCGGCTTGTTCGCCGCAGTCCCCACCACTCTCTACCGTGTCTCCAACACTGAGGCCAAGGATGGCCGCCCTTTGGCAACACGCTCACCTGGGTCCTCTTCCCCTCGGCCGCTTCCCCGATCTGGGTTACCTGTCTGGCCTTGTAGGCGCTTGAGTTTGGGATCCTTGAAGTAAAACCCCAAAGATGGTCAGGTTTCCCGTTCTTTGGAGACAGTAACGAGTCTACTGTGACATTAACGGCTTCGTTCGTTCTGGGCCACTGATGTGGAGAGTGATTGAAGTCAAAGCCTCAGTGTCTGTTCCCAAAGAGATGAAAATCAGCCCTGCCGTCTGCTGGGCGTTGGTGACCCGGTCCTCGCAACAGAGCCGACATGCAAACCCACTACGTGGGGTGCCGTCTTCGCGCAGCGGCTCAGAAGCGGCTCTGGCGGTTACTCCAAAGTGCAGCTATTTGTAACTGCTACGCGGCGTGTCATTCCAGGAACCCTGAGAACTGACTTACAATTGCAACACTGGGAAGTCAAATGAAACCCACGACGATTCGTGGAGGTGACGCGTCGGGCGACTCACTTAACCTCACGGGAGCCCCAGGAGGTGGCTGCTTGTATCCCTATTTCAGATGGGATGGGGGAGCCAGCCCCTACGTGATTCCCAGGGAGCCCGTTTTCTGCTCTTCATGCCTTCGTACAGTCCCCCTCACACTGCGGCAGGGACGATCTGTGTGACCGATTCAATGCCACAGCAGTGACAGTGTGGGACTTCCAAGGCCAGATTACAAAAGGCACTGACCTCTGGGTTGGTCGTCTGGACGCCTGGCTCTGGGGGAAGCCAGCCGCCGTGTGCTCAGGACTCCGGAGCAGCCCCGCGGCGGGTGCCTGTGGCAAGGGACCCTCTGGCCAGCTCCAACTGGGCAGTCGTGCGACTGAGCCACCGCGGAGGCTGCCTCTCCAGTCCCCGCCCACATCTACTGCAGCCTCGCGAGAGACCCCCAACGTGGAACCGCCCCCCCCAAACTGCTCCCCGAATTCCCGACCCATAGAAATCCGTGACAGGTGATCAATGATTTTTGTTGGTCAAGCCACTAAGTTTGGGGTGACTTGGAAGGTAGCAACTGATAACGAACACAGGTGGTAAAACTCAGGCACAGGGACAGAAGTTAGATCATTTGCCTGATGTCACATCTGGCAGGTAGCAGAACCAGGACTTGGACCCAGGGTACCTGTTCTGGAGCTCATGCATCTAACCACACCACCATGCGGTCCCTCTGGCCGCTCCTGGGAGAAACTCAGTTTGCGTTTGCTGTATCCATTTCCCCTTCCCCGAACGCCTACTTCGTGCTCCAGATTTTACCTACATGAACTCATTTCCCTGTCCCCCACAACTCTGACAAACACGTATTTGCCCTCCATTTTCTTCTTTTGTTTACCATGTAATTCGCCCACAATGGCATCCCTACACTCCTCTTTCAGAAAAATCCAAGTCGTAGGGGCACCTGGGTGGCTCAGTTGGTTGAGCGTCTGACTCTTCATTTCCGCTCAGGTCATGATTCCAGGGTGTGGGATCGACGCCCACCTCAGGCTCCACGCTGACAGTGCAGAGCCTGCTTGGGATTCTCTCCCTTTCTTCCTCTCCCCCTCCCCTACTCACGCACGCTCTCTCTCTAAAAAAAAAAAAAAAAAAATCCAAATCACAGATAAGATCCCTAAATCTCCTGAGAACACTTCTATCCCTACATCCAGGCCCCTGTCCCAAACTGCTATCATCAATATGGTGGGTCCCTTTCTAGACCTTTCTTCCCAGCCATTCACATTCATGATTATAACCTCTCCCCCCCCCCCCAAAAAAAAAAAACCACTCCACAGCAGAGCAACTACAGGGGTAAATCTCACAAAATACTACTGAGCAGGACACCGGTCACAACAGAATACGCTGTGTGACTTCTTGAATGTAAATACAAAACACAGGCAAAATCATACCATAGTGTTCAGGGATGGGGCTCAGTGGCCAAAGTATTAAGCGAATCGAGGCAGTGACCACTATAAGTGCCAGGAAGTGGCCGTTTCTCAGGGTAAAAGTTGGGGGGGGGCACTGCAGAGGCATGAGGGGAGTTTCTGGATGGTGGCAAGTTTCTATCTTGGCCTCAGAAGTGATCACTTGAGGTCGGCTTTGTATCAGCCATTAAACAGGGCGTCTTCCTTTTGTGAACCTTTCTGTAAGCATAATTCACCATTTTAATTTTTTTATTATTATTTTTGAGAGAGAGAGAGAGAGCATGAGTGGGGGAGAGCAGCAGAGGGGGAGAGAGAGAGAGAGAGAGAGAGAGGGAATCTTAAGCAGGCTCCACACTCAACGCAGAGCCCGACTTGGGGCTTGATCCCACAACCCTGGATCGAGACCTGAGCTGAAATCAGGAGCTGGACGCTCAACTGACCGAGCCGCCCAGGCGCCCCTGAACATTTAGAGTCTTGACAAACGTCGCCAAATTGCTGTCCGTTGTGGTCGCGCCAGCATCGGGGGGCGACCCCGCCAGCATTACGTGAACGTCCCCACATTCCTACATCCTTACCAACTCATGATATCATCGGAGCGTTCAATGTTGTGGCCACCTTGGGAAAGGAAAATGGTGCCTCCATTTCATGGATGAAGAAAAAGAAGTTCAGGACCTTAAATGATTTGCCGGGGACCACACAGCAAGGAAGTCGCAGCGAGGGGGGACTTGAATTCAGATCTTTTGTCTCCAAACCCAAGCCCTCCCCGAGACATAGGGTTTCCCTCCTTAAAGAACAGGTGTTGGGTGCCTGGGTGGCTCAGTCGGTTGAGCGTCCAACCCTTGATCTCAGCTCAGGTCTTGATCTCAGGGTTGTGAGTTCAAGACCCAAGTCAGGCTCCTCGACTTAAACAAACAAACAAACAAACAAACAAACAAAAACAAAAACACAACAGGTGCGCCTGAGGTATGCCACAGGTGCTTCCTGCTGAGGGCTGAGGGCAACTTGATGTCCCCAGGGTCACAGCCAGAGGAGTTGTGTGTGGAGCCTGGCCCAGGGGCTGGAAGATACACCACTACCTGCATGGAAATCATCAGAGAGGAAATGAGCTCGAAATGGAATCGACAAGGTACTGCCGCCGACTCGGATAGTAAATGAGATAAACTTGCATCTGACACGATGCATTTAGAGCAAGGGCACACCAGGTTCTCGGCTGCTCCCAAGCAATGAGCCACTGGGAGTGAAAAATAAAACAATGTATGAAGCTACAAAACGCAATAATGAATGATAACAGGCCCCAGAACAGCAGGAGAGAATTATTGGAAAATCAGCTAAGAGCCCATCAGAAGAGAGGCCTGGGAGGCCGGCGGCAGGAGATGGTGACGTGTAGCAAAGAGACGGCAGGGGCTGTAGTCAGAGATGCCGGAGTTGAAACGGTTCCCACACTTGCCGGCTAGGTGCCCTTAAGCAAGCTCCTGAGGCTCTCAAAGACTCAGTTTCCTTGACCGTCAAATAGCAGTGAAAGCAGAACGTATTTGCCTCCTAGCACTGTTACGAGGATTAAATGAGATATTGACTAGACGGGGCCCAGGGCTGCCAAGCACAGTTGTTCAGGCTGTGCACAAACAAGGACACTTACCTGAGGCTAAGTGGGACTGCAGTGGAAGCCATCCTCCATGCTCAGAGTAGGAGGCTTTCCCAAAGTTAACAAAGCCTTTGGGTGCTGCAGCAGCCCTGAAAGCGCTGGGCACGTAGTAGATGCTTGATAAACAGGAATGTTATGATCATAGCCGCCTGATTTCCCACCTGGGGGCCCCACGCTGTTCTGACCGCGGCGGTGACAAGAACTCCTCTCCAGAACCAGGAGAAGACCCCACATGGGGTCCTGAGAGCGAACCTTGCAGGCCTGCGCAGAACGAGTTGCGGCCCCGCGGCAGCCCACGGGGGACAGGCAGGGCGCTCCAGTAAGAACAAGATGAACCAGGTGTCTCTGTGTCCCGTCCCCATCCAGGAGCTGCCTTGTGCCGGTGGCATGGAGAGCCACATCAACAGGAAAGGAGATGAGGGGCCAGGGCGACGGCAGAGTTTGACACTCCCCATAGGGAACGCTTGAGGAAGGGTGGGCGTGAGACAGGCAGGAGCCCCACTTCCAGAGGGTCACCCCCACGTTCCTTCTGCCTCCAATGCTCTCCGCGTGCTCAACTCACCCATCCTCCCGGGCCCGGCTCAAGTGCCCCCTTCTCCAGGAAACCCTCCCTGGCTCCCCAGGCCTCCGTACCCCCCATCCCAGGCTGAACCGTATCTTCACCACCCTTGTCACCCCCACCCCTTGCAACTGGACATAACTGGCTCTCAAGGCCTGAGAAACTCATGGGTAAATGAGCGAGAAGAAAGCCGCGCCTTTACACAGGAACCTATGAAAGAGCCGGGACCCCCATCCCCAGCCTTGCTTTTATAATGAGGACCAGCAGGGTCTGAAGTCAGAGAACAGTGTGTTAGGACAGGAGAAGGCTGACAGTCGGCGTGACGCGCCTGTCACTCTGATGGCCCCGGGGACTGCAAAAGGAGTAAAATGTGACCCACAGCCAAGGCAGAGAAATGCCATGGCAGGCGCTGCGTGGAGGATAATGAGCTCAGGGGGGAATGTTCCTGGCACAAAAAGAAGGCTCTCGAGGGCCCTCAGTCTCGCTGGATGGCCTGCACTATAGGACAGTGCATGTTGAAAGAAACGAATAAGACAAACACGGTGCTCGGGGTCCAAGGCCAGCCCCGTTCAGCACAAACCAAGCCCCCAGTTGTCTTGGCCCGGGTCGGCCAGAGCCCTGGTCCTGCCGGCCCGCCACTCTCCTCTTCCGCTGGGAGCACCCGGACGGCAGGGACGGGTCCGGCGGGATCTCGCGGTTCCGGCACCTGGCACGTTGCAGGAGCTCGGGAAATGTTTCCGGCCGATGAACGGTAGCCGAGGAGAAATCAGAAGGGAAGCCCCTATTGCCCCGGCCCATTTGCTCTGCGCCGGAGTTCGATTCTGCCTGGGATCTGACACACACCACCGTGTGCCTTTGGCAGAAGCCCAAGTGCAGGAAGCAGGAAGCAGGAAGCAGGAGGCAGGATGGGACGGGGTGGGGGGGAGGAGGATCAGGTATGTACGAGGCAGCTTTTGCTGCAGCGACAGGCAGGCCTAAAATCTCAGCAGCTTCCAATACCACTTAGTTCTCGTTCCGCGAGGACGGCAGATGGGCCCCGGCTCAAGCGGGCTCCGCTGGGCTCCGCTGGTCTGGCTGCCCTGGGTTCCATGTGCCTTCTCCCTCTGGGACCAGACGGAAGAGACAGCCACTCTCGGGGGCCCTGGGTTCTCGGGGCAGAGGCAGCAGCTGAAGGGAGACAAGAGGCTCGAGGTGCCTGGATACGGCATCCCTCACATCCGCTCAGATTTCAATGGTCAAAGCAAGTCACGTGACCAAACCCAGAGTCAGGGGTGGTGGGGAAGTACACACAGCCTCAGAGACACGTGGCAACAGCGGAGGAAATGAATAACCCTGAACGAATAATACCATCTACCACAGGTTAGTTTTCACTCTCTGCCTTCCCCTCTCCTCCATTCCAGACACATGCCCCAGGTGGTTTGAGCTGGTTTAATCGTCCCCACCATGGTTTAGGCCAGCCAATCAGAGGGCTCCATTCACAACCCCCTGGGCCACGGTGATTGGTTCAGGAATCGCCATGTGATATAAACAGACCAATGAGAACCTTCCCTGAGAATCTTCCGCCGCCGCTACCAGGGAAAAAGCTCTCTCACGCCTAGACTTGCCAAGCAGGTACGCGAGAGTGCAAGGCTTCCAGGCAGCTCGCTGATTTCCGCAGAGAACAGCGCAGCCCAGCACGGAAGCAACGATGGAACTCTCTGCGCTGCCCACATGAGAAATGTGCCTGGGCCGAGGGAGTTACGTTTTATGTGAGGTTTAATTTAAATTCTGTTTGATTTTAATCCATGTGCATTTCAACCCACTAGCCTATGCAGCCGGCGGCTAACATGCTGGACGGAACTAACAAAGGGACCGTCTACGTGCGACACGAAAGAGCCGTTTGTGACATTCTCGGGCCCCTGTATCTGTGCTCTGTTGTCCGTAAGTGCAACTCAATTCATTTTCTTGGCGTAAGCTGGTAGGATTTCCATCATCAGGACCGGAAAGTGTCGCAACTAATGCCGTCAGCGGCAGTTCCGCCTTTACTGCTTCTGTCCTACTGCGCGCCAGGCACTCGGCTGACGGACGCGTGTCATTTCGTTCATCTTTCCAGCTGAGCCCGTGAGGACCTCGGGAGTCAGACAGCCTTGGGCTCAAATCCCGCCTTCACTGGTTGTAGGGATTCAGGCAAGGTGCTACTCTGCTTGCTGCCTCGGTTTCCTTATCTGTCCAACGGAGACGGTGGCAGTCCCTATCTCAAAGGTCGATGAAGGCCAAGTGAGTCATTACAGTACAGAGGTGCCAGGCACGCGGCAAACGCCCCCTAGTGTTGACTTTGGTTTTTTTTTTTTTTTTTTTTTTTTTCTTATTTCCATCCTGATCCAGCAGGTGAGCAAACTGGGGCTCGCCGAGGGTAAGTCGCTGGCAAAGTGGCAAAGGTAACAGGTGACAAAGCCGGGATTGGAACACGGGCCTCTATGATTCCAGAGTGTAAACTCTTTACCACCACATTATTCTGTTTGTGGCTTTTCAACTCTGTCTGTGGTGCTGATAAGAGTAGTGTTAATAAGAGTTAGCCCTCATTGCATGCCCGAGAATTTAAATCCTGGGTAGTTTTGCTTCAAAGCCCAAGCTTTTAGCTCTCAAAGAAAGAAAATTATTCCCTTTTTTAATGCTTCTCCTGTCCTTCTATTAATACCAAGAAGAAAGTCTCAGCTCGGTGCTGATATGTCTTTAATGCCTCTCTAGAATATGCCCAAAGAGAGAGCCAGCCTCGGGCTCATACTATCTAGAAGGGACCTAATAGGCCCTACGCTTAACCTCCATTTTACCCACCCAGGCAGACGCAGTAATTCCCTCTCTCTAGAGGTGCTGTGGCTCCCTGTCGCCAGGAAGGCAGTGGTTAGGGAGGGGAGGCATCAGCTTCGGGAGCTCTTGGAGCCTGCCGAGGTGACCGGCGGTCAGGCAGGCTCTCATTCCCGGCCCAGGCAAATTACAGAGGGTGATGGATGGCAGGGCACTGGGGGGGGGGCAGCCGCCTTCTGTGACACCAGCAGATGTCACCTAGCCTGCAGCAGCTGATGGACAGATTCTCAGCCCGAGGTGAGCCAAAGCCGCAGGAGGCCTTGCCACACAGCATGCGATCAGGAGCCAAAGACCAGATCCGAGTACTTTCTCCACCACGCCCACGGCAGCAGCGAGGGTCCTTTGACAGTTCCCTGCCCTCTCTGGGCCTCAGTTTCCTCAGCTGAGAAATAGAGATAACAATGCCTACCCCTCAAAGGATGGCCCTAAGTCACAAATGAAGCCACGCATGAGAAAACACTGCATAAGACAGTGGAAAAATGTGAACTGTTGCCATTTTCATTAGTGGAGTATAAGTATATTATATGCAAATGGGCATCATTAGCATAAAGCAAATGGCTGACACTGAGGTGCGAGGGGGTCATCTGTCTCTTTTTAAATTATCGTTGCTTTTGTCCCTCTCTCTTTCGCGGTGTTTTTCTCTTCCAGGGCAGGGATCTTCTTATCCCTCTGGGCAGTCTCCTGCCAAAGGCAGTGTGCCTGGCACAGCAGAGGCATCAACAAATATTTGTTACACGGGTGGATTATGGAGGACACGTAAGTGGATAACTGGCTGTGTGGATGGATGAGTGACTGGATGGAAGGATGAAGGACTGATGAGTGAGGGATGAATAAATGGAGGAGGATGGACAGGCGATAAAATCCAAATGCACTTTGGGATGCAATTCTTGACTGGACCAGAACTTTAGCCTGGTACCGGATCCCAACTATCCAAAACTCTCAAGCCACAAGGATAGCGTGTACGTGTGTAACTGGTTGTGCCATCCTCAGAGAGAATTCTACAGAAAATGTGGGTTGTGTGGGGGCAAAGTTCAAACACAAATACAGTTTTAAGACAGCTTGTGGAGTGAGCCCTCTGTGCGTCCTCCCCGATCTCTTATACTGGCCACGTGCCCAGAACCACCTGAGGAAGGCTTGTCTTCGGAGGCTGCCGGTGAGGCTGGTCACAGTGGAAGACCCTGAGAAGGCATCCATCGTGCCATTCAACACAGCACAGCCCCAAGGGGCACTGATTTATCTCAGATGGATTTTCAAGAATCGTTGGGCATGAGAACGCCCCGGCTCACTGCCGTAGGAATTTTCAGTTTCCATCCCCCAGGCAGGCCTCCTTAGGATGGGTTGTCTCAAAGTTTGCCTGGGTCTCTAGGGGACTCCTGGTTTTAATTTTTTTTTTAATGTTTTATTGGAAAGGGAGAGAGAGACAGAATATGAGCAGGGGAGGGGCAGAGAGAGACACACACACACACAGACTCTGAAGCAGGCTCCAGGCTCCGAGCCGTCAGCACAGAGCCCGACGCGGGGCTCGAACTCGTGAACCGCGAGATCATGACCTGAGGCGACGTCGGATGCTCAACTGACTGAGCCACCCAGGTGCCCCTCTAGGGGCCTCCTTGAGCCAGAGGTGGGGACAAACTGGTCATTTCTCCATCCCATAGGAGGGAGTAACCTCGCATGGTGTAACCTGCCGCCCCTCTTTCCACCTCACTAGCGGGAACCACAGAGCTGTGACTAACCGCGTCTACAGGGGCCAAGGACACTTTATCAAGGAAGCAGAGTCAACTGCGCATTAGGGCTTGAAGGACACAGAGGAGACCACCAGAAGTCTCAGGGTGGCTTGCCAAGCACACAGTCCAAATCCCGGGGACTTGGCCCCGTGCACACAGCGCCTTCCCCGGTGACACAGTGTGGGAGGAACAATGACTTCACACTTCTCTGTGAGCTGTGGAGACAGAACAGGGTGTGGCGAAGCATGCCGGGTCACAGACAGAGGGAGCTTCATACAACCTTGAAGGAAGGAGGAGGAAGGAATTTTCCAGGAAGACCAGGTGGGGGCCGCTTCGGAAGGGAAGTGCGCACACAAGGCACAGAGACGTGAAGGAGCTCTTTGACGAACGAGGTGGCCAGGTGCTCGCCTGTTCTGCCTGCCTGCTGTCGGTGCCCCCCAACTGTGGGAGCAGCATCCTGGCTTCCCTCCGGGAACAGCCCCTCTGGGTCCGTGAGATTCTGGTGGGGCTGACCCCACCCCCAGTTCCAGAAGGGAGCGGAAGACACAGACCTCGCCTTTTAGAGCCACACCCCTCACAATGGCAGGCTTAGGGAGGGCGTGCGACCCACGCCTGGCTAACGAGCCCCTCCCTGGGAGGCTTACCGATGCCCAACCAGGGGGTATAGACGTGAAGCTGTTAAGGGCTACTACAGGAAGAGGGCTTCCACAGCGTGAAGCCAGCCAAGGAAGCAGAAGTCTGAGAGAGGGGGGGAAACACAGAAACAGAAGGAGAGACAGAGGGAGGCGGAGAGGAAGAGAGACGCCGAATCCTGTCGACATCCTGCAAGCACCTGGATCTGGCGGAGCCTGAAGCCACCTACCTTCTCGCGTGTGGACGGTGCTCCGTAAATAGCTGCCCAACGAATTAGTTAATGCTACCTTATGTAAATGTTAACAGAAATACGAGATTCACTTTCTGGATGTACAGAGCACCGAGTCTGACGGAAGGTGAACGCCGTGTCGATTTCCAAAACGCAGCCACTCTGAGGAGGTGCAAGTCCCGATTCCAATGCCTCGATGTCGAGGAGGGGAGCGGGGGGGGGGGGGAGGAAATGCGTCCTGGGGCTTCGGGGGCGCGGATGGGAATGAGAACCCCATCAGAAAGGAAAATAATCTGGAAGTAGAGAAAATCAGGACTTACGTTGATAAAGCAACTAGAATTCATTCTAGTAAGATCAGTGGGGAGCCGCATCCCCCGAGAATTCGGAAGACACATGGGAGGAGCGTCAGCTCCCTCTCTTTACTGGAAGGTTCCTCTCCAGCGAGCACCCCTGGCTTTCAAGGTAGACATGGCTGGAGACGCATAAATGCGGGAAAACCAGAAAGGCATTTTTTCCTCTTAGGTTCGGTCCCTGGCTGACTTTGGTTCTCACCCCAGATGAGGTAAAGCCACTGAAACAAGTAAGCAAGCCCCCAGAATGCAACCACAAGCAGCCACACAATGTCTTCAAGTTCACTACAGGCCATGGAGATTTAGAAAATTACAAAATAAACTACAAAAATGGGTGATAATGCCCAGAGATTCAGCCCTCCCCAGGAATGGCTTCTCAGTCCGTGTCTCTGGCCTAGATCACACTCTGATCCCTGGGGCCTATTTTCCCTCTCCCCTCCCCGACATCTCCCACGCCCCCCCCCCTCCACCCCCGCCCCGGCCCCGAACTTGACATTGCCTCTGGGCTGTCACACAGACATCACAAACTTAACCCGGCCAGGACTGAACTCCAGATCCCTCTCTCCCCACTAAATAATCACAAAAATAAACAAAACACAACAACAACAACAAAACCCCCACCTGTTTCCACTTCAGCTTCCCCCATGACAGTAAGAAACACATTCATTGGTTCAGGACGGATACCTAGTCTTCCTCAGTGCCCCTCTTCCCTGACTCCACATCCAACTGGCCAGCAGATTCTGTTGGCTCTATCTTCAAACTGCATCCTGAATCCGTCCAGTTCTCTCGTCTCCCCCCAAAAGCCAAGCCACAAGGTCTCTCGCCTGGACCACCACCTGTCACCCCTCCTATTTCTGCCTGTATTCAGTATTCTCCGTGCATGAGTCAGAATGCTCTTTTGTTAAATGCTGTCCTATCCTGCATAAATCCTATCCTGCATAAAAACCCTCAAAGGCATCCCAGTGTATTTAGAACGAAGTCGAAATGTTCCGCCAGGGTCAACAAGGCTCTGCGTGACCATGTTCCTCCCAAGAAATTTGACCTCTCTTATTCTGCAATAGCCCCATCAGCCTCCCTAGATGTCTTCAAACTTGCCAAAAACTCCGACCCCAGGGCCTTTGCACTTGCTGCCTCTTCTTCTGGTTTCGCCTCTTCCATTCGTAGCATCCTCTAGGTTTCCGCTTGAATGTCACCTCCTCAGAGAGGTCCTCTTTGCCTCCATAACCCCCCCCCCCATATAAAGGAGATCCGCTCCCACACACACCCACAGGCAGAACAGTGGGCAGGCTGTGACACCATTTATAAAAAAGGGTTAGAGATGAATACTTGAAAAATGCTACCAGTGGTTGCCCCTGGGAGAGGAAGTGGGTGGCTGGGAACAGGGAGACTTTATACTGTGCATCGCTTTATGCTTTTGAATTTCAAATCATGTGCATATATTATTATTCAAAAAATCTAAATGATATCAAATCAAATAAGGAAGGAAAGAAGGGAGCGGGGAGAGAGAGAAAGAGGGACAGTGAGGAGAAAGGGAGAGAGGTGAGAGGGAGAAAGGAAAGGAGGGAGAGGGAGGGAGAGGCAGGGAGAAGAAAGGAGGGAGGGACGGGGGGAGGGAGGAAGAAAGAGAGATACTCTTGGGAAATTGTTCTAAGGAAATAATTCCACAAACAAAAATGATCTATTCAAGAAGATAATCAGTGTGGTATTAAGCTATAAAGGAACCAAAAAGATAAAATAAAGGCCCAGCAACACAGGAATGACTCAGAAAAGAGTGCTTTGTGAACAGGATGGAGTCGTAGGACGCCCTTAATCATGATCATTATTAGGACTGCAGGAATGTGGAGAAATGTTTACGACAATAATTAATGGAAAAGCAGCCTATAACGGAGTATATTAAGGAGGGGAAACAGCCTAGCAGGAAGAGGAAAACTGTCGAAGACAGCAGGTCCGGGGCTCTCCACGCCTGCTCTCCAAGGAGACCACGACTGAAAAACATCGGTAACATCTCCGCTCTGAACGGCCAGTTTCCCCAACCTTGACATGGGAGTGCCTAGAACCCAGGTGAATTCTCTCTCCAACTCTGTACATGCGAATTACAGCTATCGTTTTTAAAGAATATGTATATTAAACGGTGTTTCATGGTGCCTTTTAAATGAAATAAAATAGGTGAGGCTCCTTCTCATGGGACCCTCCCCCCCCAACTGCTAGCTTTTCAGGGGCACATCCCAGTGACAGTAATGACTTATCATCTTGTCACCCCCTCACCCTTCGCGGGCTGGTCTCAGAGCACACGTGCATTCCCTCACAAGGGGCTTTAATGGGGCCACGATTCATTCATAAAATATTAGGAAGCACTTTGCCACACCATGGTAATAGCCCCAATTTCCACCCAGGGCCTTTGTACTTTAATGGCAGCTCAAATAATAAATTGCTTTAATGTCTTATTCAAGCTTTTCCCGAGACCGAAAATGTCAGCTCTAGAATTAGAGATTTCCTCATCCAACCCTCATCTTACAGATGGGAAATCTGAGCTCCCTCCACCCGAGGGAAAGTGACCTGTCTGAAGTCTCACAGAGGAAAGCTGGGACGAGGGCCGTTCTCCTGGTTCTCCGGGCCGCTTCACCGCTGCCAGGCCACACTCCCTCGGGGAAAACGCACCAGGGTTCTGGAGGCCTCCCAGCGCTTTGGCCCCAGCACGGGTTCAGCCAGCACCCAGGGTGGGGACAAGTTAGTGACACGAGCCGTGGCCCATGGCAGATGGTGGGCAGTTGTTGCCTGACTCCTCACGTCACAGGGGCATCTCCCGTAGTCCGCGGGTGAGCCGCCAAGAACAAGTGTGAGCGTCGCCCACACCCCCTACCCTGTCTCATGGTTCCTCTTCTCCACCAGAACTTCCAGAATCCCCTCCCAAGTACACTGCCACACACAAAGCCTCGAGCCCTCATCTCAGAGTTGGCTCCTGGGGACCCCACTAAGGCAGTCGCCCAGCAGCCCACTCCTTCTGTTAGACCTCCCAGCACTGTCTTCTTCCGATGGTGACACTGGGTCTCATAAGACGAGTCAGACCTTTCCCCCCCACAGACGCCCTTGAAACATTTCACAACAACTCCCAGATGCCCCAGACCACTCCGCCTTCCCTTCTTCCCTTGGCTTAAAATGCTTCTTCCCAACAGCGGAAACCCCTACATTGTTAACGGCATCTCCCAGCGTGTAGGAGAGCCATGCGCCTGGTTTATACGTTCTAGAAGAGTATACACTCCATGAGGGCTGAATTCCTCTGTTCCTTAACTCCTAGAATTGCAAGCCAGTAACGGGTGAATAAGACACAGCCTCCTTTTCCTCGTGTCACCCGCCTGCTTCCTCTTCGGAAAACCCACAGCAGTTCATTAACGTCCCTCTTCACCGGGGCCACCCACAGCCGAAACCAAATGCCTCGGATGTGCCTCTACGGTGGCAAGGAAGAGAGGCACCACACCTCCCTCGTGCTGTATACAATGTTTCTATTGATGGGACCCAAGGCCACATTCCGGTTTGGGAACCTCTTCTTCGCTGTTGGCACAAAATAACAGAAACAACAGTAGCAGCCGCATCAATAACAATAATAATATAAAAACTCATGTACATCCTTATTACGTGCCGAGGCCCCGTTCTCACATCAAAGTCAGTTAACCAAAGCCTTATCCAGTCTTACCAGCTATACCCTGTTTGTCCACTCTTTGGACCCGAGTGCCACACGTTACATTTCTCCATCTAACGTTTCCCCTGGTGGGATGCAGCCACCTCCAACCTCTCTCCATCGCTCTGGACCCTGAAACCTCTCCCAGCTGCCTGACAGTCACACGTTTGATCTGAGTCCCTCCCGCCGCCGCCCCCCCCCCCCTTTCCGTCTTGCGGGTCATGGATTAAATGTCTCCACGTCAGCACCAAGGACAGGTCCTCACCACCACCTCTAACCCTGCCGTCTGACCTGGACCCCCAGCCACCCGCACTTACAACCTGTCCACTTGCCCCCATCCTGCCCTCAGCTTTGGGACCGGCTCTTCAGAAACTGGATATCAAGTGTCAGGCTTGATAAACTTGACTGACTTAACAAAGGCTCAGTTGCCAGACCTGGTCCTACAAAGCTGTACTGATACCAATGCATTTAATCTTCTAACAACAACTGAGGTGAGTACAATTTTTATCCCAGCTTACAGACGAGGAGCCGCGGCACAGAGAAGGTCAGTAACTTGTGGTTACACAACCAGCAAGACCAGAACCGAGAGAAGCATCCGGGCAAGCTTCCCAATCTGGCACTCAGCGTGGCCCCACACTGCAGGGCTGCTAGAGTCATGGTCTCACTTCTCGAGGGCTCTTATTAAACACATAAATAAAATGCAGTGAGGCCACACACGGACCCAGGGTGAGAGGACACTGCGAGCCGCAGGTTTGGGTTTGTTGGCTTTTAATCAAGGATTTTGATTACGGTAATTCTGGGCTCCTGAGGTCCATATTAGCAATACAGCAAGTGCGGCCACATTCTAGAGTCTTTTAGAGCCCACAGAGCGCTTCTGCCCTTGAGATGGGAGTCTGACCCTCACCCCTCCCCCATAACCCTGGGGGAGGGGAGGCAAGTACTTTATCTTCATTTTACAGATTAGGAGACAGAGGCTCCTAGAAGCTGAGCGATTTATCCATGATCACACGCTCCAGAAGGGGCAGAGGCAGGGTTTGAAGCCACAATGCTGGCATTCAGATTCCAAGACGCTGTCCCCGTCTAGATCCTTCTCTGACTCCTCGCTTCTGCCCAAGCCAGAAGGAGTCGCGGTAGAGGGAAGGGGGCCAGGCATGGATGGTGTATACACAGTGCAGGAGTGTGGCATCAGCTCCACGGAAAGAAGGAGGGGGGGTGAGTCTGTGTCCATGGTTACGCAGAACCTGAACAAAACATCACGCACAGATTACCGTAGCCTTGAGCACCGCTCCGTCCTCCCAGCAATATAGCCTGACAGCCTGTTGCCAGGCCTTCCAACCTGCCTGCCCACCTCTGAGAGCCTTTCCTTTTCGTTATTCCCATTATTAAACCTGGCACTTTAGAAGAGCTAAATGTTTTCTAATTATTTACAGGTTCACCTTCACAGCACCCCATGAGATAATGATTCAGCTGTGCATTTCTGTAATATTCTGCCCGCCTCCAAAAACTCAAATTGAGTTACCAAGATTATCTCATTGATCCTCCCACTTAAGGCTCTGTCAGATCCATAGAAAGCGGTTAGCTTCGCTTTCAGCTGACACGCAGGGACACTGAGGCACAGATGGAAAAGGACGGCTGTCGAGGGTTTAGTGTAAGTCGGTGTGTGGGCCACAGAGAGCATTCTGGTTTCTTTTGTTTTTTTAACCCTAGAACAGGGAGATTAAGTGGATTTCCTCTCATTACCAATCTCAGTCACTGAGGATGACTATTGGTCAATTGCGTTAAGAAGGATCTTGATGTGGTGTCTCAGATTCGTAGGAAAAAGTAATATGATCCGTTAAGGATGTCGGCCCCAGGATGTGAGGAAGGGGGTGGTGCTGTGTGTGTTCCATTTCTTCCTATGACAACCGTAAGCATCCCTGTGAAGATTTCATGTTGGTTCTCAGCCAGGAGCGATTTTGTCCCCCAGAGGGCATTTGACAATGCTTGGAGACATTTTCATGGTTATTTTGACCCACTCGGGTGGGTGCTAATGGCAGGGAGGCTTCTAAATGCCTTCCATTTAAGGCACAGGACAGTCCCCCCCCCCCAGCAAAGAAAGATCCAATCTAAAATGTCAACAGTGCCAACTTTGAGAAACTCTCAGCAGAACACACACACACACACACACACACACACACACACACACACTAGTTTGGACTTCTGTCTTTGGTCCTCAGCAGGTCAGATGTCAACATGAGTATCTATCCCTTAATATGCCCCAAAACGAAATTCCTGATTTTCTCCTTTGAACCTGCTCCTCCCTGGTTTCTCAGCAAATGGCACCACCCACCAGTCTCTCGGGTCAGAACCTCAGGGGTCACCCCTGACACCTCTCCCTCCTTTGCTGGCCTCCTCATCAAGTCTTGTTGCCTATTCCTGCAAAACAAGTCCCAAGCGCATCACCCTCCCCTACGCCCACCCCTTCCAGCTCAACCTACCATCTTGTGTGGATTAGTCCACTATCACCTATTCACCTCTTCCCCGACCCCCGCGCCCACTTAGGGACTGTGCACTTGCTCCCTCTGCCTGACAGCTTTCCAGATCTTCACTGGGAGGCTCCTTTCTGACAGATGAGTCTCTGGGAAAACATCAGCTGCCCAGAGAGGCCTCCCTCCCCTGACCTTTCTTTCATTGAGTTTCTCACTCTCTGAAACCATCTCATTTATTTATTTTTTGCCTTACTACCCTCCCCCCTAAAAAAGTATTAAAAGTTGATAAGCGTAGAGACCTTGTCTTTTTCGTCACTAAATCCTCATTACCAAGAAATAGCCCCCAAAACAAAACAAAAAACACTTGGCATATAGTACGCACTCAAAAAACTTTCTGATGAGTGAATGAGTGAAATTTCAAGGATACTTTTCCAGCAAAGAAATAAGAGAATCCCTTCAGTCGGGTGGGACCCAGGAGATGATGATGTCTCCCAGCACCCAGAACCGAGAACCTTCGCTCCGCTGAGCTCTGGCCCTCTGGGCACTCAGGGCCCCTGCCCAGACTGGCCCGCCCAGCATCTCCTGGAACCCATGAAGAACGAACAAAACTCTCTTTTCCCACCAGTGTCCTCACCCCAGACCCTCTCTCTACATTCCAAGTGCTTCATCCAGACATAGCAAACGTGCTTGTGGACCCCAGGGCTGAGCACGTGGAAGAGACCTCACCTGTAGGTTGCAGCCTCTCAAGCTTACAACGTCCCTTCAGACATTTGGGCTGCCGTGGTTGTTTTACTGATGGGTAAAATGAGGCACTACTAGGGTGAGTCATTTAGTCAAGATCACACAGAGCTGGTGCTGGAATTCCTCCCAGGACAAGGACCCAAAGGCAGCCATCTTTTATTTCTAGAACCTATCAAGATAAAGGACCTGATAAAACATTAACATAAATCCAGAGCTTAGTACATTGTCACGTGATGAATGAGGGAATGAGTGGATAAATGGGTCATGGTACCAACTTATATTTTCTTGATTCTAAATCCAGTGGAGATGTCCACCACACTTGCCCCTCCTATCAAGACCTATACCCATCAAAAAATGGGGGGTTTCTAGGTTAAGACTGGTGGCAGACCGGGGATGTGTGATTTGTCCCCTCTTATCCGTCTTTCAGTCAAAACCTCAAAGAGACACACAAAGCAGGGAAATGTTACAAGAGGAGCTAGAAATGGGGCCTATTGGCAATGATCTCTGCTGGACCAAGAAGGAATTTCCATGAATCAATGTATCTTTGCAGCCAAGAAAGGAGACTGAAGGATTCCACTGCCCTAAATCTGTGATGTTGCTGGGTCTGGTAGAGGCAGGGCCTACCTTCTGTAGCACATGAGCCACTTTCCATGGAGACCAGGACTTTCACCTCCAGCTTCCATCCATCCAGCATCTGTAATCCCCAGTGAGGGCACATGGCTCAGAGCCTGAGTGGAAAGGGCAACAGTGTACTACATCTTGAGTTTCAAAGAAAACTGGGCAAAGATGGAGAGAAATGAAGGAAGGGGGCACCTTGGGAAGTGAAGTTTTATATCAACCGTTTCTGTTAAGAAAGGTAATTCCTCTTCGCCATATTCAAAACATCGGGAGGTGAGCAAAGGAGTCTGACCTCTAGCTAGCAGAGTCACAAAATATTTTAAAAATCCCCCCAAAGAACCCAGGGGCACCTGAATGGTTCAGTCAGTTAAGCATCTAGAGCTCTTGATTTCCACTTGGGTCACAATCTTGCAGTCTGTGAGTTCGAGCCCCACGTTGGGCTCTGCACTGACAGCATGGAGCTTGCTTGGGATTCTCTCTCTCCGTCTCTCTCTGACCCTCCCCTGCTCATGTGCACTCTCTCTCCCTCAAAAATAAATAAACTTAAAAAGTAATAAATAAAAATAAAAATCCAAAAAAAACCAGATATTGGCTTAGCGATATAAATGCCAGCCATCAGGATCAATTAAGACCTTAAGATAGGTGAGGAGGAACCTAACAGCAGCCAGGTGTAAGCGAAAAAGATCAAAGAAAACCCACCCTACTCATGAGGAAATACTAGGCCTGGAGAGACAGTTCCATACCCCAAAATGAGGAAACACGTGGAAAATAATCACACCTAGGGCACTGGAGGACAATTCTACAATTGAATTTTGTCTACAATTGAAAAGAGGAATGATACACTCAAAATAGAACAGAGAAGCACCTCTTGGAAATGCACTCATTAAAGGAAGCACGGGTAATTCATGAAAACACTCATTTGTGTCCCTAAGAAAACTCTATAGCCAAGGCTCAGGAATCTGGAGGGTAAGACAACAGATTTCGCTGAGGAGAGCTGCCAGGAGGGCAGTCTCCATGAAATGGGAGCCATATGAGGACAGGAAGGACCATAAGGTACCATAGATACGAAGGCAGGGGTGAAATACCCACCAGAATCAGCGAAGGGCAGACCCAACCCTGCAGAAAACTGAGCTGGCAGGGGCAGAGTGTTAGTAACACCAAGCTTAAGACACTTAAACCTCTGCCAAAGAGAAGACGTTTCGACACGACTCAGGGACATAACAAGACTCAACTGGAGAGGCAGAAATTTTTCTTTCTTTTGTGTCTCTGCTCCTCTGAGCTGGAACTGAAATTAGGTCATCAAGCCTTCTCTTGCCTTGGTGGAGGCACATTTCCCACCCTTCAAGCAGAATCAGGCTGGGGCACAGGGGACGGAAAGCAAGGCACCCTCAGAGCTGGTCTAGCACAGTCTCACCTTGATCACTAGAGTAGAAAAGTATGAAGGATTTGGGGTGTGGAGGCCTCTCTCATGAACGTTCAGAGATACCAGAACCTGGACAACAAACTTTCTAAACTATTTTGGAATGCAAAAGAATGATACAAAACAGGACTTCCAGATTCTGGCCCAGCATGTAAGAAGCCTGGAAGTCACCAATCTGTCCTAACGAGAAGTCAAAATCTGAGCAACCAACAACTCTTCTTGTTCCCTAAGAGAAATGAGGTCACAGGGCAAACTACTGCCTCCAAAACTGGAGAGACAGCCAGATAGAATTACAACCTACCGGAACAGAAACCGCTATGGGGACCCCCCAGGGTAGTGACTCCAGGACTGTAACTGATGAGTTGCTAGAGGTTCAGTGTGGACAAGTCTGAGAGAGGACAACTCCAGGGGAATCCGGTCATCAGGGCCCCCATACTTTTGTGGGTTTTACCTCCAGAAGCTCTACCAGGTCCTCACAATGAATATCAGATAAAAATCCTCTCATGCTTCCAGCAGGGCGAGTGGGAAAGGAACTATTTTGAAATAAACCAGAGCATGCTGTTCTTCCTAACAAAGCTTGCCTTCCAGAAAAACTAGTTAACCAAATCCCAATCCCTAATGCTGGGGTATTATTGGACCCTAACTGACCAGGAGGAAGACAAATACCCAACCCCAGCCTGCTCTAGCTATCCCGTTCCACCTAACAGACAAGGGGACTGAGAAGTATATGTGCAGTCACAACCCAGAGCACAGGCTGACTAAAAGACTGACACCTAATCACAGGACAATAGAACACTTGTCTTCCCCCCCACCCCCAGCTCACCACCACTAAAAGCCTGTTGACAGCAGTTCCTTTGACCCAATACATCATGTCCAACTATTAGGAAAACAATTACAAGGCATACTTCAAGGCAAAAAAACAAAACAAAACAAAACCATAATTTGAAGAGACAGAGCAAGCATCAGAACCAGACTCAGAAATGGCAAGGCTGTTGTGACTATAAGACCAAGAACTGAAAACAACTATGATTAACATGTTAAGGGCTTTAATGGATAAAGTGGAAAGCATGTAAGAATAGATGGCAATATAAGTGGAAAAACTAACAAAGAAGCAAAAAAAGACACCAGAGATCAAAAACACTGTGACAGAAATAAGGAATGCCTTTTTTTAAAGTTATTTATAGCAGGCTCCACAGTGTCAGCACCGAGCTCAACATGGGGTTCAAACCCATGAACTGTGAGATCATGACCTAAACTGAAGTTGGATGCTTAACGTACTGAACCACCCATATGCCCCAGAAATGCCTGGTTTTTTTTATTTTGAGAGAGAGAGAGAGAGAGAGAGAGAGAAGGAGAGAGAGACAGAGAGCACAAGGCTGGGAGACAGAGGGACAGAGAGAGAGAATCCCAAGCAGGCTCCATGCTCAGCACAGAGCTTGACATGGGGCTCAATCTCATGACCCTGGGATCATGACCTGAGCCGAAATCTAGAGTGAGACTTTCAACTGACTGAGTCACCCAGGCACCCAGGAAGGCCTTTGATAAGCTGATGAACAGACTGGACATGGCTAAGGAGAGAATCTCTAAGCTTGAGGATATTTCAACAGAAACCTCCAAAACTGAAAAGCAAAAAAAGAAAAAAAAAGGAAAAAGAAGAAAGGAAAAAAGATAGTACAGAATATCCAAGGATAGTGGGACAACTATAAAAGGTGTAACATATGTGTGATGGAAAGAGGGGAAAAAAGGAGAGAGGAAACAATAATGTCTGAAACAATAATGACTGAGAATTTCCCAAATTAATGTCAGACACCAAACCATGGGTCCAGGCATCTCAGGGAACACCAAGCAGGGTAAATTCCAAAAGAATGAGACAAAGAGAACATTAAAATTATGAGAGAGAGAAAATAATAGATATAGAGGTCAGAGAACAGAAACCAATCTCATAAAAAAGTGGCCTTCTTGAAACAAAGCTTAGAACAAATGGAATAGTAGAAATAATTGAAAAAAATAATACAAATCAAGCCTCCTTAAGCTGATCACAACACCTACCCAGCAAATTTAAAAAAAAAAAATCAACATTTATAAATTCCGTGATGAAATTCTCTATATTGTGGATAAATGAAGAAAAAATTGTACAAGAATTCAGGGAGGAAAGTGTTGCCTACAAAGGAAAAATTAGGCTGACTTTAGGCATCTCTTCCTCAATACTAGATGCCAGAAAGCATAGAGTGATGCCCACAGGATGCTGAGGGAAAAGATTTAAACCTGTGGATTCTATACCCAGCCATAGTATCATCCATATCCAAAGGCCAAGGAAAGCTATTCTTAATGTTTGTTTTTTCTTGTTTTCTTTAAGAGCTAAGAAGTAGATCATGTGCATTAAGGACCACCCCTCCACACCTACAAAGTTCTGCCCTTGTCTCTGCTGCCTCTCGCACTTTTCCCACATCACTTTCCTGGCTCACTATACTCCAGCCACATCTGTCTTCCTTCTACCCGCTCACCAAGCTCTGTCACTACACAGAGGCTCTGCACATGCCATGTCCTCCATCTGCCCATGGTTAACTTCTTCTCATTCTTGAAGTCTCAACTAGACATCCCTCCTCTGAGGGGTTGGGTTTGCTTACTTGTGTATTATTCACACACACTCATATATGAGGGCACATGGACATGCACACACATACACAACTAGAAGTTCCATGAGGGCAGGAAGCTACCTAGATTATATCCCAGCATCTTGCATAGGACCCAGCACACCATTGGTGGCTGTCATACCTGACATTCAAATCCACCCAACATATGAACAAAAACAGAGGGAAAAGTAAACTAAAGGGTCTTGTAATTAGCACTGAAACCAGGTCAGCAAAGGACCACACTGCAATTGTTGTTACAAATACAAATGAAAAGCAGATTTTGAAAAAAGGCACTATATGTTATATCACTCTGCATCATTATCAGAGAAATAGGAGTCCAAGTATTAAAAATGGAATTAACAGTAGCATGCATATATTTTTAAATCATTAGTAAAGAAAAAAGAAACAAAACCTAACCCGTATAGGAAAAGATGAAGAAAAAGGTATAAAAAATTGGAAGCACTCAACAAAAAAAGAGAAATGAGATCAAGTGTGTTTATAAATGTTATTCAGTTAAGATGCTCCAGTTGTCCGGAAGACAGAATCTAACCATATTGCTCTTGTCAGATATGCACCTAACAGAAAGACATGGGAGGTTAAAATGAAAAGGCTGGAAAGAGACACATCAAGAGGACACAAACAAAACAAAGCTGAGATAGCAATATTAAAATATGAAAACCTAGAATCCAAAGCAAAAAGCATTCACTAGGGGAAAATAGTCATTTTATCTTGACAAAAGATAAAATCCACAATCTCACAATGAAAATATAACTGTCACGAATCGTTTTGTGATGAATAACAGAGAATCAAACTTTATAAAAACAAAAACTATCCGAAACACAAGTCAAAATGGAAAGAATTCTATGGAAGGGAAAGACTTCGACCTACTTTATCCAACTTTTGACAGAGCAAGAGAGCCAAGAGAAATAAACAAGACAGTCCTTGAATAACATTATCTATAAAGCTGCTTTACCCTACACACAGGGAACGTCCCTGTTTTTTTTTTTTCAGGGACATTTACCAAAACATTTACCAAAGAAAAATTTTTTAAATATGAAGCAGAAATTTCACAGGCCACTTCCTCTATCATTCAGTAAAACTAGAAATTGATGCCAAAAATTTAAGCAAGTAAGTCAAAGCACTGGGAACCTTTTAATGCTGTACTAAACTATTCTTGGATTATACTTGGATTATTCTGAAGTTTCAGAACTGTTAGAGACAAAATTGTAACTTCAGAATTTTTAGAAAATCATTTCAAAGAAAGCACTGCATTTCAAAATTCAGAAGATAGGGCCAAAGTGAGGCTCAGAGGCAAACTCATAGCGTTAAAGGCATCCATTTTTTGTTTTAACTATGGAGACAAAGTTTTCAACTCAAATACTTGAAAATGCTAACAAACCTCAAAAACCTAAGCCAAAGGAAAACAGACCGTATTTGAAAACTTAAACAGTATTGATAAATATAGGAGAATGGATTCTTAACCATGGGCAGGGAGGAGGGGAGGAAGGGAGGGACCATGAAACAGCCTAGCAAGACCTGGGCTGAAAAAAGGGGGAACAAATTATCAGGGCTTCCAGTGTGACATCTTAGCACAGATCCCCTGTAAAGATTTCAAGCCAGGCTGCATTTTCTGGAGGGTCTGAAAAGCAGTTTCCACCAGGGCCCCTATCATAATCAGCAGACTCCAGCAAGAAAACTAAGAGAAGGGGAGGAAACACAAATACACAGGATTAGGAGTACAAAAAGAAAATTAATCAAAGGAAGGCTTTTCCTTTTAATCATAAGGAAATACTGTGCTAAGTTATGCAAGTAAGTTCAAAACTCTTGATAAATAATTTTCCAAGAAAATGCAACTAACAGAAAATTAACTTGGTAAGTAGAAAACTGAGGTGAGGGGAGCCTGGGTGGTTTAGTCAGTTAAGCATCCGACTTCAGCTCAGATCATGATCTCATGGTTCCTGAGTTCAAGCCCCACATCAGACTTTCTGCTGTCAGCTCACAGCCCGCTTTGGATCCTCTGTCCCCCTCTCTCTCTCTGCTCCTCCCCACTCACTTGTGCGCACTCTCTCTCTCTCTCTCACAAAAATAAGTAAACGTTTTTTAAAAAGAGGGGTGCATCAGTGGCATAGTGAGTTAAGCATCAGACTCTTGGTCTCGGCTCAGATCATGATCTCACGGTTCATGAATTCGAGCCCCAAATTGGGCTCTGGGTTGACAGCAAGAAGCCTGCTTAGGATTCTGTCTCTCCTTGTCTCTGTCCCTCCCCCGTTTGTGTGCTCTCTTGTGTGCTCTCTCTCTCTTTCTCAAATAAATAAAACTTAAAAATTTTTTAAATAAATAAAGAAAAAGAAAAAGAAAAGAAAACTGAGGTGACCCATTACTATGGACAGACTAATTCTGCCCAGAATGCTACTTGTCCCCAGACTGCTCCCTCCCTCTGGTCATCCAGGTCTCACTTCAAATAGAAGTTTCCATGACACCCCATCAGAAACTCCACCCTTGGGGCGTCTGGGTGGCTCATTCAGTTGAGAGTCCAACTCTTGATCTCAGCTCAGGTCTTGATCTCACGGTCATGGGCATTGGAAGTAGAGCCTACTTAAATAAAAGAAAAAAACACCACCTTCAAATGCCACCGCACGATTCTATTTCATAGCACTTATGTCTATACGGAATTACTGGATTATCTATTATTATTTTATTAACTGATCTATTTTCTCTCTCTCCACTGGGATGTGAGCTCCTTGTGAGCAAGGACCTTATTCACCACATTCGCCAAGTATTCCTGGTGCCTAGCAGAGGAAGACCTCAGTAAATGGGTTGAATGAATAATAAATGAATGAAGACCAAAGAAGACAAGAAACCTTCCAGAAAATCCTTCCAAATAATCTCATCTTACAAAGGAGGATAAATCTTTGAAGACGGGGAGAACTATCCCAGAAAATACTTCAAGGTCCAGAACAACATGGCCGGGGAGGGTTCACGTATGGAAAGATGACCATGGGTCTCAAAATTCTACTCCACCACCTTTAGAGGGAAAATGAAAAGCAGGTTTGAAAAGTCACAGAGGGGGGCGCCTGGGTGGCGCAGTCGGTTAAGCGTCCGACTTCAGCCAGGTCACGATCTCGCGGTCCGTGAGTTCGAGCCCTGCATCAGGCTCTGGGCTGATGGCTCGGAGCCTGGAGCCTGTTTCTGATTCTGTGTCTCCCTCTCTCTCTCTGCCCCTCCCCCATTCATGCTCTGTCTCTCTCTGTCCCAAAAATAAATAAAAACGTTGAAAAAAAAAATTAAAAAAAAAAAAAAGAAAAGTCACAGAGGTGTGTCTGGCTTGCACAAGCAAGAACACAAGTGGAAAAAGCAAGTCAGCCTTCGCTCCCATCAGCCTTTGCACCCATCAGCCTTCGCTCCCATCAGCCTTCAAACCCATCAGCCTTTGCTCCCATCAGCCTTCGCTCCCATCAGCCTTCACTCCCACAGGGAATCCAGTTGTTTTCTGAGTCCCAGGGTCATTCTGGCCTCAATCTGGGGCCACATGAGCCAGGATCACCAATAAACCCATTCTTATGGTCTATCCCGCTTCGGATGTCAGCTCTGTGAAGACAAGGCCTTTGTTTTGCGAAGACAGTGGCCTTAGTAGGGGCTCAGTAATCCTCAGTACAATGCACAAATGTATACACAACCTCTTGTCGGTCTTTCTGCCCTAGAATGTGATCTCCAGGAGATTAAAAGCTGCTTCTATCTTGTTACCTGCTATCACCCCTGCAATGATAGACAAAACGTAGCATGTACTAGGTGCTCACAAAAGTCAGTGAAAGCATGAGGCTTCCTTCAGACTAATGCCAACTGTTCACTTCCTACCCATCCCAGGAAATGTGGCTTCTGGGGGGCCGGGGAAGGGCTATTTTTAAATAACCGTCCTTCTGACAAATGGAGCAGAGGTCATGACACGGAAGGTCCAGGTCTGCGGATCTTTAAGGGATAATCGAGGACCAGCACCTGGAAGCCAGGGCCAAGGGGAAAAGCCTGGGTCCCGGCGCCAGCTCTGCAAGTGGTGGGCCGTGGTGTCAAGGAGGTCCTTTCCCTGCAGAGACTGAGTGTCCTTGTCCATAAAACAGAGTCGAGGTAGCTCGTGATTCTCAGAGCCGGGGCCTCATGTCACTGGGGCATTTGATGTCAGTGAGTGTCAGCGGGGAGAAGTGTTATGAGAAACAAATTAAGCTGAGTGGTAGAAGAGGAGGTTCTGGGAGTGGGGGTCACAGTGGGGGTGATCACACAAAAGGGGGCATTTTATTAAAGCGAGGGAGTGGGAATCTGGGAAAGAGCGCTCAGACTGAAGAAACTGTAAGTGCAAAGGCCCTGAGGCAGAGAAGCATGCCTGGGGAGTGTTTGTGCCAAAGCCTGAAAGAGGAAGCGAGCGGGAATGTAGCAGGACAATAGGAACAACTCATGTCAGGTTCTGCAACTGCTAGGAGCCCTTTGGCTTTACCCAAGTGAGATGAGGCCATTGGAAGGACGTCATCCAAGGTGCACAGGCCCCCTCAGCAGACTATGGGGGACAAGGAGAGGCCGGAAGACCAGTGAGGGGGGTTCTGGAGTCATCCAGGCGAGGGATGGTGTTGGCTCAGTCATGGTGGCAGAGAGAGGGCAAGAAATGGCTGGACTCTGGATGTGTTTTTAAAAGAAGCCAATAGGATTTGCCGATCGATTGAACGTGTGTGTGTGTGTGTGTGTGCGGTCATTTGTTGAGAAGGGCAGGGTGAGGGTGCAGTAGCCATTCCTGTGGCCACCAATCTTCCTGGCTCCCCGCTTCCTAGGCCCATGATAAGACTGCAATCCTCCAGCCCCCCGAGGATGTTAGATGCGACCATGGGATTTGCTTTGACCAAGTGGCAGGTGCCATTTCGAGGCAGAAACCCATCCCCCTCTCTGGCCTCAGCAGCCATGGCAGCCTGGAGGTGGAGCCTCTTTTATCTGGGTCCCCGATGAGGACAGCGTGAAACACACAGCCCGCCCCGCCCCCCCAGGTTGTTTGAACCTTCCCAGATTTGCAGGTGGTTATGGCAGCATGACCCAGCCCGCCCCCTGCTGGTGAGGGCAGAAAGCAAGTGGTTGGTTTGGGGTTTGTTCGTTCCCTTCAAACCTCCAAGTGGAGGCATCTGCTGGGGGTGACGGCGAGACTTGTGTCCACCCCTCCCAACTGTGCTCTGGGGAGGGTCTCTCTACCTCTGTGCTTCTTCCAGAACCACCCAGAAGAGCTCTCACGAGGCAAGGAGGGGGGGTGCCCCACGGGGGGGGGGACAAGTCTGGCAGCTGGGGGGGGGCAGGGGACAGACAGGAGCAGGGAGTTAAGCCTCTCCCTCCCCTTTTCCAGAACTGGACCCCCCGGCAGAGAGCGCAGGGTGGAGAGAGGCCCCGGGGAGAAGGAAGGACAAATGGACACGGACAGAGGGGAGTGCAGGATCCACAAGTGTGTCCCACAGGCGACAGGGCACAGATCCAGCTGGCTTGCTGAGAAGCCGCCTCCCACATCCTGAGTTTCCTAGACTGTGAACGACTGATAAAAATAACGGGACAGTTTGGAGAGGCCCGGGGAGCCGGGATGAGCTGAAGCCCCCCAACACCAAGCTGCCCACTGCCACCAATAGGACACGGGCGGGGGAAGGAGGGAGAGTGGGTGAGGGTCTGGCCGGCTGCCTTGCCTTCCCCACGCGCCCAGGGCCAAGGGCGGAAGGCCTGGAAGGGCCGCCCCAGGCAGAGCCGCACATGCCGGGGCTCTGGGAAAAGAGCAGAGAAAAGGCCATATGGGCCCCTTCCTGCCTCCCCGGGCTGTCTCAGGCTCCCCTCGGCCTCTCCCCTGCAGCTCCTCAGGCCCGCTCCCCCCTTGTCACGTGGGTTTGTGCACGCGTGTCTGTGTCTGCATGTGCATCTGTGCATGTCCCCGGGTCCGTGTCTCTCTCCCTCTGTGTCCCTTTGTCTCGCTCTGCCTCTCTCCACCCCATTCTACCTTCCTATCGCCATCCCGGTCCAGTGTCACCGTGGACCCACTCCCTGGAAGGCTGGGACACAGGACAAGGCCCCCACAACCACGAGCCGTCCCCCCCAGCTCTGCTCCCTGAGGCTGGAGCACAGACGCGGCCCTCGGGACCCCACCAGCAGGGAAGGGGGCAGGCCCTACATCCTATAACCAACTTATCCAAACAGTCTGGGCAGCTTGGGGCCAGGCCACCTTCCACACGTTGCCAGCATTGCCATCCAATTCTACAGTTCAGCTCCCCTGTTTTTGGAGCCGAGGGACTGTTTGGGGTCAGAGATACCGAGTCAATATCAACCAGGAATCCCTGGAAAGAACCAATCCCAGAGCTTGGTACCATCATTAGCAGAAACTTTTCAGAAGCAGAAACTGAGGACCATGCTTCCTCTGAAAACTCGGAAGAGGAAAAACCCCCGCTTGCCACGTTCTAAACCACTGTCTCCACCAGCGTCCCCACCCAAACCACAGGACAGGCCTGGGGAGCCATGGGCGCTCCCCACGGGCGGAGAGGGCGATCTGGCCGCCCCCGCTCCCCCTGACTCACACACAGCCTGGCCCTCCCGGCAGCCCTCAGTGATCCGTTTTGGTTTGAGCGCTTCCAAGGCAGCGCACACATTCCCGGGGCGGTGAGACACTGGGTGCCAGCTCTCCGATCCAAAGGGATTTTGTCGCATCCTCAGGACGGCTGCGATCTGCTCCTGGGACACCGCAGTGGGAAGCTGAGCACTGTCTCTGATCTGCTCCGAGGTGCTCACTTTAGGATGAGACACACACATCGCAGAGACGCACAGAAATAAACGAAAAGGTCAACTCAGCGTTGAAGAGAAGAAGCCTCGGGACGAGACAGCAGCCAGGGCCGGGGCTTGATGAAGGCCTGCGGGCAGAGCAGAGACCTAGAGATACAGAGGAAGAGACTTCCAGGTGAGGGAATGGCAAGAGCGAACGCCCTGAGGTGGGAAATCAGCTTGGAGCGGCCAGAAATGCAGGGGGCGGGCCGGCCAGAGCAGGGTGAGGGGAAGGTGGTCCCGGAAGATAAGAGAGCTGGGGGCCGGCCCCGCCCCACACTCTGCAGAAGCCAGCGCCAGGCCTGCCTCAGTCCCAGGTGCTAAATGACAGGGCTGACTCGGAACACGGGTGCCCACGTCCGCCATGCTTCCAAAACCCCTGGGGAGCTGGTTAGAACTACAGATTCCCGGACCCACGAAGCAAAAGTCCAAGGGCGAGACCCTGGGCGCCTGCATTTTAACAGGTTCCCTAGAAGAAACTGGGGCATAGCAAAGTTGGGGGACACCAGGAGAATCAGAGGGACGGGTCTCGGGGGACGGACCAAGGGGTGTGTTTAGGGGATGCCTCTCTCTGGGATGCAGGCATATGGTTTCTGGAGCCCCAGAGCCCCAAACATTTAAGAACCTCTGAACTCAGGGCGCGTGGGTGGCTCAGTCCATTGAGCACCTGACTCTCGATTTCAGCTCAGGTCACGATCTCACAGTTTGTGAGTTCGAGCCCCGCATCGGGCTCTGTGCTGTCAGCCCGGAGCCTGTTTGGGATCTTCTGTCTCGCTCTCTCTGCCCCTCCCCCTGCTCAAAAATAAATAAACGTTAAAAGAAAGGAAGGAGAAGGACCTCTGAAGTCAAGCACAGCTACAGCGTCTTGGCTAAAAGAATGAGGCCAGGCATGAAGGGCACGGCCACAGACTCTCTGGGTTCCCAGATGTACCCCTGCTGCGTAAGCGTGTGAGGAGGGACATCTCTGTTCTCACCTGACCGGCATCCACCGCCCCTTTCCCTAGGGCCAGCCCTCCGAGTCTGAGGAACGTCTGTGCAACAGTGATCGCTTTCATGGCCCCAACGCGTCACCCTTCCGCGTGTCCGTGCCCTTGGCCGTCACGACTCAGCAGCGCCCCCCACACACCGACTCCGGGCTCAGCCTGGTGACCGGCTTTGGCCAACGGGACGTAAGCAAGCACACACGATGTGTGCAGAGGCTTGAAAGGCACTCCCGCGGCGTGGCTGGCTCCAGCTTTCACGTCTCGGACGCGACCGCGAGAAGGCGCCCCAGCGAGCCCGGTGAAGGATGAGAGGCCCAGTGGCCCCCATCGTCCGAGCCCACAGCCAAACCACCGCGCAGCAGTGAGCCCAGCCCAGCCCAGCCGAAATCACTGAGCTGCAGACTCGAGCTGAGCGAAGTGCCTGCGCTGTATGTGGCTGAGGTGTGGCCGTTGTTGTCACGCAGCGTTACGTAGCAAGAGCTAACAGCTACACACCTCTCTCACTCTCAGAGCACGTGGTTTAAGCAAAGCTGTCCTCCTCTCCCGCCCCAGGGGTGTGACCACGTGACTAAGGGTGAGAGTGGAGGGACCAAGGCCTGGCCAACCCACACAGTCCAACCCCTTGGGCCACTCTGATTGGTTCAGAGGTGGGGACATAACCCAGTTGGTCCTCTGAGAACCAGTTCTGGGAGTTCTGTTCGGGAGGGACTTTTCCATGGGAGTTCCTGGAAGGACAAGAGGTTAAGTAAACTCAAAGCTTTCAGGAGAGTCAGCCTGAGAATGAAGCTAACCCAGAGGAGGGCGGAGCCGAGTGCTGGAAAGACACAAATTCTCAACAACCCTGCTTGACCCAGCCACGCTACGGACCTGAGCTCTTCTTACAAGACTTTCTTTTTTTTTTTTTTTTTTTTTAACGTTTATTTATTTTTGAGACAGAGAGAGACAGAGCATGAACGGGGGAGGGGCAGAGAGACAGGGAGACACAGAATCGGAAACAGGCTCCAGGCTCTGAGCCATCAGCACAGAGCCCGATGCGGGGCTCGAACTCACGGACCGCGAGATCGTGACCTAGCTGAAGTCGGACGCTCAACCGACTGAGCCACCCAGGCGCCCCACGAGACTTTCTATTAAGAGGGATCACAGGGGCGCCTGGCTGGTTCAGTTGGTAGAGCATGTGACTCTTGATCTCAGGGTTGTGAGTTCGAGCCCCATGTCTGGTGTAGAGATTAAAAAAAAAAAAAATTCAGTATCTAAGAAAAAGGGAGACCATAGTTCCCTTGTTTTGCTTAAGACCATTTCAAACGAGTTTCTCTTGCTTGCAGTGACTCGAGGATTCCTGGCCAACAGAGTTCACTCCCCTTGGAATGTCTGACCAAGCCCCATCCGTTCCCCTGGCCCCAAGTTCTGGTTCCCCTGCCCCACAGGACTGGCTGTGTTTCCTACACTCCCCTCCCAGCACACAGCAGACTGGACCAGCCTCGGCCACCTGCACCACGCCGTCCAGTCAGATCCTCAGGACCGAGAACGAACAGGCATGGAATCGAATCATGTCACTGGCAGAGCTCTGATCTAGAAATCGCCGACTGGCGAGAGGAGAGTTTACTCGCCCCCTTAGAAGGGGTTGCTTTGGGGCCCGCAGAGCAGGCCTCTTCTTTTTACTTGAATCGGTTCCCAAATTTTAACAATCCAGAGATCTCCTATAAAAACCGGGAGTTTTGACAAAATGGACAACGGGGCCCCACGCGGGCCCCCACCCTGCAACGAGAATGATCGTCTGGGGCTCAGCAGCTGCCCCTGTAGCCGAGGGAGATGCCCCCAGCTCCCGACAGCCCCCCGCCACTTCCTCTATGGCACTCTTGGGTTTCTGGGTTGGCCCCTGCGGGATTTTTGCCGGTGGGAGGACCCATCAACTCCAGCCTCCAGGAGCCTGGTGGCCCTGGCCCTGACCTGCCAGGCCTGGTGGTTGCATCTCCGCCTGGACACTGCAGGGGGCAGCAGCCCCTACGAAACCCGCCTTTTTCACACCGGCTTGCGTCAGTTTCGGTCACCTGATACCAGAAGAGCTCAACCGCCAGGGTCCTGAGGGCAACACAGAGGCCCGAGGTTGTAGCATCCCCGAAAGATGGTTCTGAACCTGGTGCCCTGGAATTCAAACAGGGGCCATGACCACACTGAGCCCCTCCGGCACCTCACGGGGCCCCACGGAGCACTGTTTCCCAGGAGCAGAACAGAAGAGGGGGTGGCGAAGAAAGAGTGTCTGACAAGTCCGTGGGGAATGACAGGTACAGAGCACTGGGCCCCTCGCTGCACACAGGAGCTCAGAGAAGTTCCTAGAATCCCAAATGCATGCAGCACATGGTCATTGATCCCTTACTAAGGACAGGTTCGTCTCGGTCCCAGAATGTGGCGTCTGTGAAACGGACCAAGTCCTGCCTCCGTGGAGCTGGCATGTGACAGGGGAGAGAGATAATAAAGAAGCTAAGTGAGTGTGCTCTGTAGTGCGTAAAACAGCAACGACGGGGAATCAGGTGGGAGGAAAGAGCAGGGGGCGGGGAGGTCGCAGATCGAAAGGGCGTGGTCAGGGACGGCCTCGTGGGAAAGAGGCCATTTGGGCCCAGACCCACCTGAGAAGGGAGGGAGCCCTGCGGACATCTGGGAGGAAGAGTCCACAGGTGGCAGGAACAGCAAGTACAAAGGCCCTGGGGCAGGAGGGTGTTGGCCTGTTCAAGGGCCAGCAAAGAGGCTGTTGCGGTGAGGCAGAGGAGAAAGAGGGTGGAGTCAGAGAGGCGATGTGGGTACATCACCACGGCCAGCCTCAGGCCCTGGAAGTCGTTGGCCCTGAATCTGACTGCACAGGAGGGCCCTGCCCAGAGCGGGGAGGTGATCTGACCTGCGGCTTCACTCCTGGGTGGAAAGCAGGGGGCCGAGGGAGCAGAAGCAGAGAGCCCGGGGAGGGGCTACTGGCCTAGTCCAGGGGAGGGGAGCCAGGGCACGGGCCACAGGTCCTGGTCAGCAGGGGCTGGATTCTGAATGAAGAGCCAGCAGGACCCGCTAGCGGACGAGACAGGGATGTGAGAACCGAGGCTCCGAGGAGGAACCCCAGGCCTGGGGCCTGAGCCCTGGAAGGTGGCGAGTCGTGTCCCCGGGGAGGAGGTGGATGGGGTGGGGGGTGGCCCGCGGCCCCCCCTGCCGGAAGGGGCGGCTCCCACTGCCGTAGGACCCTCGGGCCCGGTGTTCACAGA
This sequence comes from Puma concolor, assembly GCF_028749965.1. Classification (NCBI taxonomy): domain Eukaryota; kingdom Metazoa; phylum Chordata; class Mammalia; order Carnivora; family Felidae; genus Puma; species Puma concolor. Next base: position 20,176,665 of record NC_141682.1, on the reverse strand, counting down.
CATGCCAGGCTTTTGAGGAAAGCCATAAATCCAGATGTTTCTGTGAAGCGTCTCAATTTTCAAACGTTGGCAACTCATTCAGAGACTGTAAACACTGCAGGGCCAAACAAAACAGATGGACAGTTCAGATGGGACCCACGGGCCATGGGTCGGCAGCCTCTGCCAGGGGGTCGATCACAGCCAGCGTGGTTATGGAGGGCTTGCTGGGCCCGCGTTATCGGCTTCAACTCCAGCAGGGCTAGAGTGAGGCAGCTATTATAATCCCTGTGTCCCAGCCAAGGAAACTGAGGCCCAACGAAGGCGAACCCCTAACCAAGGCCACGTAGCAGGCGAGTCGTGGTGCGGGGGCTGGAGCCCAGACTGACTGTCCCCGAAGCCTGTCATCAAGAGGTGTTCTGTTGCCCTTGATGGACGTTACCAGCCAGACCAAACAAGAAGAAAACAAAAACACACAAAAAACCCGTCATCTCACGCATGAGGGAAGAAAAGACCAGAGAGTGAGGGAGTGTGACTTATCCAAGGTCACTCAGCACTGGAGTGACCTCCGGGTCTGGACTCAAACCTGGGGCTTATGACTCCCCGGGCAATGCTTTCTGGGCGAGAGCCAGGTTCTAGAACCTTCTGGCTGGGTGCACATCCCAGCTCTGCCACCTGGTAGCTGCGTGACCTTGAGCAAGTCACCTCATCTCTCTGTGCCCCAGAAAATAGGTGTAACCCTGGCACTAGGCTGTCATCGAGCTGTTATGGAAATGCAAGGAAATGACACTGGTCTATGGGACCTTTCAAAGTCCGTATCTTCGCCCACCAGACGGTCCTAACACAAAGCCCATCCACCTGTTACTCCAACGCACTCCCAGCACTAGAAGCCCGCTCTTGGGGGGCATCATATCTGCGCTTATACTCGTGAAGGAGGCGGCGACATAACTGAAGGGAGCAGGCAGAAGGGCTGGGGTTTCTGTAGAAGAGGGGAAGCAAGAAAGGCGTAGGTCAGCTAAGGGCTTTCTCCTCCTGAGTAGGAATGGCCTCACCCCACACGCACTGGGGTGTGTAAGGGGGCGGGGGGCACTGCGTGTCGTGGGCACCTCAGTGAAAGGGAAGGGGTCCCCGGTTGGTCCCCTGACTCACTGCAGGGTAAGAAGACACTTAGAGCCGAAGAAAGAGCAGCAGCCGTAACAACCGCCACCATTCACCCCACAAATGTTTGCTGAGCACCTGCCAGTGTCCTGAGCACTAAGGGACCCGCGGTGAACGATGCAGAGAAACTCAACCGCCAACTGCTCGGAGCTGGTGGGCACCACTGAGGAGGAGTCGGTGGCGAGGGCTAGAGGAAAACTCAAGCAGGAAACAGGTGGGGGAGATCGATTTTGCACTGGGGGCTCAGAGCGAGCTCAGCACTGACTTGAAGAAGTTTCCAGAACTAGTCTTGCGGCCATCTAGGGGACAAGCATTTCAGGCAGAGGGGAGGACCAGCGCAAAAGGTCTGAGTGTGCCTGGTTTTGAGGGCGAGTGTGACCACGATTGGGGGTGGGGAGCAGGGGAAGAACCCAGAGAAGTAGCACGGCCGGGGAGGGGCCACGGGAGGACGTGGCTTTGACTCTGAGAGTGGGGCCGCCGGAGGGGGCCGCACGAAGGTGGGTGAGGATCTGGCGGTTACTCTGGGGCTGGGGGGAAAGCAGACTGAGGGCCGAGGGGGGGTCAACGGGGGAAGCAGGGCGACGGCTGCAGAAGTCCACGGGAGAGACGCGGGGGCTCAGACGGGGTGACGGCACTCGGAGGTGGCAAGGGGCACTCACACAGCACCTCCCCCGTGCTATTTCACCGAACACCCCCGCCTCCAACGAGCGCTACCTGCCCGGATCCCCAGTCTGCAGGGCAGCAAACTGAGGCTCTTGCCCAAACCACACTGCCAACAGGAAACTCGAGAAACTTCCATCTTTCACAAAAGAGAATGGGCATTTGTCCACCCATCCCAGGGGACAGAGTGGGTCTAGAGGCGAACAACAGCATCCTCCTCCTGTCCCTCCCTCTCTCTGGCTGCCTCAGGCCCACCTCCCTCCAGGCATCCTGGCCAGCCGCCCCATTGGTCTTCTGAGTCACCTACTTCCTCAGGTTCAAGCACGGGCCTGACGAAGTCCAGCCTCACCTGTGCTCTCCCTGCTGGCACAACCACACCCCCGCCAGCCCATCTCCCTTCCCCTAGTCACTATTGCTTTTCCAGGCCTTTACTCCGCTGCCCCACCCCCCAGAACGCCTCCAACGGCAACCACCCAGCCCTTCTGAGCATCGATTCCAGAGGAGAAAACCAATTGGCATGAAGGGCTCGGGGTAATTCTGTGTCAAGGCCACGCTCCCTTTCTGTTTGTTGAAGGAGGTCGATGCTCCTTCTTGGACGGAGAAAAGCTTTCTTTGTGCCCAGTCTGGTGAAATTGTGTCTGTTTAGGACAGGCTGCAGTCTTCTTTGTGAACGCGGTGGATGTTTTTTTTTTCATGTGGGTAAAAGGGCTTATTGGATTTCCCTGTGGCTGCCCAGAGTGGGGAGAGGCTTTTCTGGGCACAGAAAGAAATGACCGAACAGGCGTTGGAGACAAAGGAGCAGTTCGCAGCTGCCTCTCATGGTCAGGGTTTTGTGGTCGGTGTTTTCACTGGGGGAAATGTAAAAATGCTGGGAAGGAAAGAAGGCCTTCCCCATAGTTTGGGGCAGGAGGGAAGGAAGACAGTCCTCAAGGCGATGCCTCGGGGGTGGGGGGGAGAGGGGGGCAGGATTTTGTTGGGGGGGCTCTTGGACGCTTTCTTCCTCTTCGAGCAAAAAGCAAATTAAAAAATGGTCACCAAACGCAGAAGAAAGGTTGTCATAGCAACAAAAGTTTGAGGCCAGGTACTTCCTGACATCCTTTCAAGACCACAGAGGTGGAGAGGCGGGATGTGGGCACGGTGGGATCAGCCAGGGAAACCATCCAAGCGGGCTCAAACCTCCCAAATTTCTCACCGGCGGCGCTGACAGGCTGATAACTATTTTCTGAGCTCTCGGGAAGGAAAATAGTGATTTTCTGGGAGGGGAGATCTCTAGCCAACAGCGACCAAGAGAAAAGAGAAAACCGTGGGTTTGTTTTGTTGACCCAACAAACGAACCACCCATGTGTTTATAAACAGAGGACTGGGGATGAAGGTCTTAGGCTGAGTGGCCCCCCCCCCCCCCTCAAATGATGCCTGTCTCGGACTCCCCAACTGTATCATTCTCTTCCCTTATCACTTCGCCCTGATCTCTTTCTGCCCCAGAGAAGGCCATCCAGACCCCCTCGCCAGCTGGGGCGCCTGGGCAAAAAAAAAAAAAAAAAAAAAAAAAAACCTCTCCAAACCCCCAATTCCTCATCTGAAAAGTGGGCCCCCTAAAAGGTGCTGGCAAGGAGTCAACAAGATCCGGCAGGTGAGAAGCTTCCACAGTGCCCGGTGTACTTGAAGGGCTCGATAAATGCAAGCTAACACGACTTTAAATGTTGTTCAACTAATCATTTTTAAAGCTGCTCGGGCTTAAACATCCTGTGTCAAGCCCTGGATGAAAGACACAGGGAAGTAACTACAAGCGGCGGGGCTGTGACCTTCAGGGAGAGGCCAGGGGAGACCTCAGGGAAGAGGCTCAGCCGGCCACCGAGGGCCAGGACACCCCGCGGAGGCGGGGGCCGGACAACTCCAGAGACACAGCGTGGTATCTTTAAGTACGTGCACAGAGAAGGCACAAGGAGGCCGTGTTTCTGCACAAAGGAGAAACTTGGTGGCAGGCCGAGGTGCAAGCGGGGTTCACCCCAAAAGGCGCAGATGTTCCCCAGGACGAGGCATTAGGAGGCCTCCGTGAAAGAGGTCAGGGTCGGACTGTCGGAAAGCAGAACAAACAGCGAGCGGCTGGCAAACGGCTAGGTCCACGCAGGTGGTCACAGAAAAGTTCAGCGGGGCACCCCCGGAGGCAGGGCAGAGCAGGGGGCACCCCCAGGAAACCTCTGGTTTACCCTTCCAGGGTCTCCTCCAATGTTAACCCCACAGAGACATACTGATGGCCTACTATGCACCGGGACACCGCCCAGAAGCTGGGGATGACGGTGAACCAGGCAGCCCAGGCCCTGCCCTCACAGTGACATCCTGTGGAGACAGGGGACGGGAAGCTAGTGACCAGAGGTAGGCTCTGGACGTTTTCAGGTTGTGCCAAGCGCGACGAAGGAGATAAAGGTGGTGATGAGAGGCAGTCAGGAAGACCCTGCCTCCAAAGGGGGTGGGGAGGCCTCCCGTCCACAAGACCCTGCCTGGGAAGGGGCAGGAAATCCCCCCCTGAACTGGGAAGCAGCCAGCAGGGGAGACTGGGGAAGGGGATTCCAGGCGGAGGGAGCAGCCTCTTCGGGCTGATTTGACACCTATTCTCTCTCTGTCCTTTAAGACAACCAGTCAGGCCAATGGCTGATTGGGGCAAACTCCGCCGTCGCCCACCCCATCTACATCTGAGCGCACACATACACCGTCCGCACGGAAGGGCTGTGCATGCACACACTTTTCACCTTGGGGAAAGAGGTCAAGTCACTCCAGACGGTCCCCACGCCCGGACTTAGAGCAACATGGTCTGGGAGGTACCCGCTGGTGTGGCCCAGCACCACCACCCCCCCCCCCCCCCACACACACACACAGCCTCACGGCGGGTCTCAGGGGCACTCCCTCCGACCTGGCTGCCCCGGGCGGACCCGGGAAGAGGTGCGGTGCGGGGCAAAGAGAGCACTTTGATCTGCCTTCTGAAAAGTCACCCCCCCACACCCACCCAGTTCTGATCGGAGCCGTCCCGCTTTCCCGCCGCCTCGCCCCCCTCCCGTCGCATCCTCTCCCGGGCGGGGGCAGGGGGGCCAGAACACCAAGGGGGCTCCCCGCCGGGAGCCCACTGGGCTCCTCCCGTCCCCCCACCCCCCACCCCCGACTCTCGTGCTTCCCGAGCCCCGTCTGGGAGAACGACCCCGTCGGCTCCCGGCTCCGGGGATCCGCGGGGAGTGGGGGGCTCACGGCAGCAGTCGGTGCGCCCTCCCCGCGGCGGGCCGGGCCGGGAGGGGGCGGCCGGTGCCCCGCGAACGAAGGCGGGGGAGGGGGCGCGCCCGGAGACGACTTCTGGCGCGGAGGGGAACGCGCGCCCCGCCGACCGGCCACCGCGCTAGGCGCCCGGGAGACGCGCCTCCCCAGGGCGCGGCGACGTCCCCAAAGGCGCCCGGCGCGCTCGGAAAGGGCAGCGGCCGCGCGGGGAGCCCCGGGGTCGGCGGCGCGTCCCGGACGCCCCCCCACCCGCCCCCAGGGCCCGCCCCCGCGCGCTCCCCGCCCCCCGGGCGTGCAGCCGAGCCCTGCCGAGCGCGGGGCCCCTCGCCCGGCCGCGGGGAGGGAGCGCGCGGGGCTGGGGCTGGGGCTCGGGCCGCGGGGGGCCGCGCAAGCCCCGGGAGGGGGGCCGGGAGCCGAGCCGCCGGCGCCGCCGTTCACTCACCGAGCCCGCCGAGCTCCTCCTCGCACGAGTACCAGATGCCGGTGTGGAAATTCCTGAAGAGGAAGCGGTCGTCGCCCGTCTCCCAGCTGTAGAGCGCGCCGCCAGGGGGGCCGTTCCCCGCGGCGGCGGCGGCGGCGGCGGCGGCGGCGGCGGCGGCGGCGGGGGCGGCGGTGCCGTTGGCCGTGGCGTTGGCGCCCGAGTTGGGGCAGTTGGCGCGCCCGCCCTGGCCGCAGCCGGGCTTGGGGACCCGCTGCGTGCCCTGGCACCAGTGCGTGGTGAGGAAGGCGGTGGTAGCGAAGAGCAGCGCCAGCAGGTTCAGGGCCACGGCCAGGAGCGCTCGGCCGCGGCGGCTCGTCTTCATGCCGCCCGCGCCGCCGGGGAGCTCCGCGCGCGAAGTTGGCAGCCGGCGCCCCGCGTCAGCGGCCGCTGCCCGCCGCGCCCCGGGGCTCGGGCGCCTTGGATCGGCGGCGGAGGACGCCGCGCGGGCCCATGCCCTCCCCCGCCCCGGGGTGAGGGCGCGGCGCGGGGAGCGCGGGGGGCGCGGGGGGCGGGCGGCAGCTGCCGAGCGGCTCCGGCGCGCCCGGAGCCCGGAGCGCGAGTGCACCTCGGCGAGGAGCCGCTGGAGCCTGGCAGCGGCCACGGCGCAGGGACGCGCGCCCCTCCGTGGGGAGACACCTGCAGGCGGCCGGCGACACTGTTCCGGCGCCCGCCCTAAGCAGGGAGAGGGGGCGCCCCAAGCCGGGCGCGGGCGGGGGACCCGGAGAGAAGGGACGCCCCCAAGGAGCCCGGCACCCGATTGGAGGGGCTGGGAAGCAAGGAGAACGCCAGGCAACGTGCTCTCTGAGAAAGAGGCTCCTCGCGAGGGACGTGGGGCAGCAAAACCGGCCAGGAGGGGGCATCCTCTTCAAGACCCGGAGAGGCCCTGCCCTGGGGAGGCAAGGGTAGAGCGTGCCGGGTTCCGCAAGAGGGACAAGGACCGGCAGGAGGGAGCCCCAGGAAGGAGCCCCGAAGGGTCAGAGCTGCAAAGTTTTCTGCGCTTCCCAAAGCTTCAGGCTTCAGGGAGCTTCAGGCTCGGACCTCGAGTCCCAGGACCCATCCGAAGGGGCGTCCCACCAGGAACGCTGGGTGGGAGAGCCTTTGGGGCTTGTGCTTTCCCTGGGGGCCGCCCAGGGGGCCTTAGACTGTGTAAGCCAACAGGAAGCGCTTCTCTGGCAGGATGAAGCTAGGGTCACCTGGGCTCTCTATTATGGCACGGAAGGAAGAAGTGTCGTGAATGACAAGTGAGGCTTCCTCCTGCGGGCCATCCCCGCTTGAGATCCTGAGCAGCATGACCCAAAGTGGTCTAGACACGAGGTTGTTGGAGTTGCTAGGTAAGGATGCCCTGCAGAGGCCGCCAACCCAGAAACTTGACGGTTGGGGTCAGGGCAGAATGGTCAAGAATGCCGACCGTGTGGCCGGGCAGCCCCCCCCCCCCCCCCACCCCGGCTCGACCAGCTGTGGGCTTTGAACAAGTCGTCGCACCTCTCTGGGGCTCTTGTAATGAGATGATGCAAAAAAAAAAAAAAAAAAAAAAAAAAGCATTTGGCACGTAGTAGGTGCTCAGTAAATGCTAGCCACTGCGATTAACATCTGAACCAAGACCCGTGGGCCACATTGGCACAAACCTTTTTGGGATCTCCTGTGCAGTGGGATTGCCCGACTGTGAGCACGCCCGTCCCCACCTCTGCTCTAAGATGACCTGAACTTCCTTCACACCAGCAGTGCATGGGGCCCAGATGCCCCGGGTGTACATCAATTAATTGCATGTTGATTGCAAGAATTCTGCCCAAGCTGAGAACTGTTGTGGCAGGGCTTGCAGAATTCAAGGTTAACAGATTGTGAATTGCCTTTCTCTGGTAGGTGAACCTGTGCTCCCTGTCAGCCGCTGCTACTCTGCCCCCGGGGGCCGGTGACAGTAAGTGTGGGCAATGTCCCCGGCAGGAGGAACTCCTATGAACCATGGCCAGGGGTCTCCAGGGATCTTGTTCATGAGAACCCTTTTTGAGGCATTCCCAAGTGTTTTTGACAAAGAGGATCTCCGTGCAATACGGATGGAGTTGAGGGTATTGGTTGACGGAGAAAATACATCATGGCCAAAAAGTTGCAAGGACTTCAGTGTCCCTTTTAAACAGGCATGCAATATTCATCACAGGAGTATCTGTACGCATTTGAAAATCAGTGCCTCCGAGAGAGGCTTGTGACGGCGGTTGGCGTGCGTGTGGCCGGGACTCGGTGACCTACAGGCTGGAAACTCTGTCCCGGGCATTCAGAGCCGGCAGATGCCAACTGAAATATGTCTCAGGGACCACACTGTTTTCAGAAATACCCAGAGGAAGCCCAGAGGGATTTGAAATTTCCATCTAAGACACCCGTCCACTCCTTGAGCACCCACTGGATGTTCAGAACCAGGGAGAGGAGAGAACGTGAACATTAATACCTATGGATGTAGGGCACGCAAAGTGTTAAAAGCCAAGGGGACAAAGAAAGCAGGGAGGGGGCTAGAAGTGAGGGTAGCAGGTTGTGATTTTTTAAATCGGGGTTTCAAGGAGACCCCACAGGGAAGGTGACATTGGAGCAAAGACTTGAAGGAGGGTGGGAGCAAGCCATGGGGATATCCCAGGAAAGGAGGTTATAGGAAGAGGGAGCCACCAGTGCAAAGGCCCTGAGGTAGGGCGATAACTCAGAGAGCAGTGAGTTGGGGAGGGGGGGTGGTGAGGAGGGGGGAGTGGAGAACAGCAGAAAACAAGGTTGCAGAGGTGATGGAGAGAGGGTGAGCGATCATGGTCTGGACAGACCCTTACGAGGACGATGGCATTTACCCCGAGTAGGGCGGAAGCCTCAAGCGGCTCTGAGCAGAAGGGAGACGTGATCTGACTTAGGATATAACAGGACCTCTCTGGCTGCTAGGTTAAGAAGGGTGGAAACCTAGAGACTGCCTAGGGGCTAGTGAGTAAATCCAGGCCAAGGGAACGCCAGTGGCTCAGCCCAGGGTGGTGGCAAGGAGGTTCAGGGTCAATTTTCAACGCAGACCCAGCAAGATGTGTTCAAGGATCAACCACAGGGCGTGAAAGGCAAAGCTGCCATTTGCTGAGACAGCTTGGGAGAGGCAGATCTGGGGCCACACGGGGAAGATTAGAAATTCTGGATGATTCCACCCCGGGCCTTATGCTTGAGGTGCAGGTAACGACAATAGGTAGACGTAATGCCACCTCGTGTGCCTGCACAGCCTTCCAGAAACGAATGGAAAGCCATCAGGCCGCCCCTTGGAGAGGATGGGTGTTTTCAAAGAGCCATTGACAGTTGAAATCCCCTTGGCTGTGGCCAGGTGTTAAAGAAAATTCAGTCCTGACCCTTGTTAAAGAGGGTAAGGCACGCTCTCTTTATTCAAGGGGCCACAGCAATGGGGGACTGGCCTGAGGGGAGACGGGGGCGGGGGGGGGTGCTCAGCTCTGAGCACAGTCAGGAAAAGAGGGGATGCGTGGCCCGAGGAGCCGGTGGGGGTCAGGGAGAGAAGGTGTCCAGGGTGGGGATGAGGAATTTGGGTTCCAAGGGGGAGGGATTCTTGCTCAGCTGACCCGGTGGGATCCTTGCTAAAAGGGGACTAACCAGGCCAAGGACAGAGCCCAAGGTCAGGGCCTGGTTAGGAATCGGGCTCAGAGGGGCCTGACTCTGCTTTGGTCAAGGAGAGTCTATGTCAGGGGCCAGTGCAGGTGGGATTTGTTTAGGAGGCCGCAAATGTGGGCCCAAGGCCCTGGTGGCCCTCTCTCGGGCCACCGCTGTAGGTCAAGGCCTCCTGTTTCCCTGCTGTCCCCCAGCCTGCCCCCGCCGCAGCCATCCAGCCCAGCCTCTCTGCTTACCCTCCTCTGAGTAACCCCCTCCCCCCACTGCCTGCCCCAGGACAAAGTCTAAAGGCTGTCCCAGGTCCTCCCAGGTCTCCCAGAGCCTTCCAGGCTCCAGCCCCTTTGCCCACTCGCTCCTCCCACTGCCCCAAACCACTTTGCAGTTCCCAGCAGGCCAGTCAGACCAGACTCTAGATGTCTGCCTGCCCTCCTCCCTCTGCTGGATGCCCTTGCTCTCCTCTTCTGGGGTGTCCTTCAAAGTGCGGTGGAAACATCACTCCCCGCAGAGCCTTCCCTGGCCCGGCCCAGCCTTCCTCCCAGCTGTGAGGCCTGTGTCTGCACCTGTCTCCCTGACAGGCCTGGGGGCCCCTCAAGGTGACCCCGCACTGACGGCTTGCGGGCCAGTCTGGCCCATAAGTCTGTTTCGTTCGGCCTGCGTGGACTTGCCTCCACAGTGTGTTCAATTTTCATGAGTTACCAACGTTTAATAATCATGAGATTTCGTATACAAATCGAGATAGACTTCTAGCTGCTCTTGCGAGATCGAATGACACTGGGTCTGCATCTTTGCCTGGTAACCACTGGCAAAAGTCCCTGTACAGGGGGCCACGGGGGGGGGGGGGGCACAATCCCTCTGGGGTCCTTACATCCTCAGGGACACCTGTCTTGCCTTGGGGGGATGGGGGTGGGAGGGAGGGGTGGCATTGGAATCCGAGAACCCGGAATCAAGGCCCGAATCATTTTTGATAAAACCGATCCATGGTGCTAAAAGTCAGGATGATGGTTATACTTGGGAGGTGGCATGGTGGCTGGGAGGAGCCACGCTGGGGACACCCTCCGGGGCTGCCCGCACGGGTTATGTTTGGCTTATGAAAGCTCATCGACTTGTCCAGCTGGCACTTTTTTATATTCGATACGCTGAACCGCAAAGAAAACGTTGCTATTCGTAACGAACTTACTGCTTTTCAGGAAGTAGAAATATGCATGGGAGGGACAAGACCCACTTGCATTTTGCACCCCACTTTTCCTTGGGGTCGGCTGATACAAAGACATTTGTCAGCTTCTGGGCCTCCTAAGTCACTTCCTGGTTCCTAAACCTTCAAAATAGAGCTTGGGAGGGGCGCCTGGGTGGCGCAGTCGGTTAAGCGTCCGACTTCGGCCAGGTCACGATCTCGCGATCCGCGAGTTCGAGCCCCGCGTCGGGCTCTGGGCTGATGGCTCAGAGCCTGGAGCCTGTTTCCGATTCTGTGTCTCCCTCTCTCTCTGCCCCTCCCCCGTTCATGCTTGGTCTCTCTCTGTCCCAAAAAAATAAATAAACGTTGAAAAAAAAAATTAAAAAAAAAAAATAGAGCTTGGGAAACAGGAGCATCCCTGGCCTCTGGGCCCTCCTAATTATAGCAAGGGATTAGTCAATTAACAATTATTGGTGGGTTTTTTTAAACATTCATTCTCAAGGTATCTAAGCATAATACCCTCTTTCTTCCCCTGGGGAAGACACCACTCCAGAGTTTCCAGGAACGCCTGACCCTTGGTGCTGGGGTGCTTAGTGGCTGCTTGCTGCTCAGGGCGAGTGTTCCGAGGGGACAAAGGGACCCCGGAGCTCCGTGCAAAGAAGTCCCCGGGGGTGGGTTCTCCAGAGGGGAAAGGAACCCACTTCATTAACAGATCGCCATGTTCTTGGAAGCCGTCTTAGCTCTCCCAGCGACTGTTCAGGAAGAATTTACTGGGTCCCTGCTCTGTACCAGGCGTTCGGTGAACAGGACCGACCAGGTCCATGACTTCATGGGGCTTCTGTTCTTGAGAAAGAGACGATGATAGGTGGTAAATGCAGAAAAAAGGAGACAGGACGGAAGGGAGAGGGAGCAAGCAGGGGCCTCGCTAAGGAGGGGAATTGGAGCCGGAGAGAGTCCGATGTTCCAGATTGAGGGTGCAAGGTCTGAATTTTAATTCTGTCTCTGCCAAATCTGGGCCACACCTGTCTCTCAGAGCCTCTGTTTTCTCCTCTGTAAACGGGGGTGGGGGAAGGGACCATCAGCACGTGCTGAGCACTGGGGATCCAGCGATGGCCGTGGAGCAGGCGCACGATGTGTCCAGGGCCGTGTGTCTGGAAGGTTCCTCAGAGGGCTGGCAAGGGATTGGGGGTGGAGGGAGGGGTCGTGGGAGGTGAGGGGTCGTGGGAGGTGAGGCGTCTTGAGATGCCTCAGGTTCACGCCACACACTGAAGCCTGCTCCGAGCCATGAGAAGGAACCCTCAACTTGGTACCCAGCTGCGTTTGCAGAGAACGCGGCGGAAAGAAAGCACATCTGCTCAAAAGTGTTCTCAGAAACCACAGGGATGTGGCGACTAGCAAATCAGCCTCGGCTCGGCCAGGCCAGGGAAGGTCTCAGCGGACCGGAGCATTCACGAATCGTGATAAAGGAGTCACTCGAGTCAGAGCCTGTGAACGTTTATCGGGCACCAACTGCACGTCTGACACTTTGGCCAAAAAGGTATCAGTGAACCCTTCTGGAATTCTTAACTAGATTGGCTGGGAGAACCTGAAGCTCCGGAAGGAGCAGGGCAGGGGTCGGAATCCGCGCCTTGTCCCCCACTCGTCCGCAGGTGAGTCAAGCAGCAGCCCCACCGCCCCAGATGAGCCCTTCCTCGTTGGCTCACAGACTCTCCTCCTGGTGCTCCTCACTCAGTGGGAGTTTTCCTCCAGCCCCAAAGTCTGCAGCTGGTTTGTTTTACGCCGGTCCTGAGGAGGGACAACAGGAAGACTGGGGAGAAAACAGGCGTTTTTAAGGTGTCTCCTGGACCAGTCCCTTCTTGCGTGTTTTGTGTGCGTGTTTTTTTTCTTTTCGTTTGAGTTGGACCTTTCGAAGCTGTTGTTTGCTTCCCTCTGCTGCCCCCTAGGGGCCGAGAGCAGGACAGCTGACCTTGCTTTCCCGCACCGGGGAGGGAGCCTCGCCACCCACGCACCCACCCACCCACCAAAGAAGCAAACACGGGAGGGGAGGGTCCTGGGAAGGAGGACCTGGGACACCATAAGCGATTAGGAGCAGGAGCCTGGAACTGAGTATCAACATTTGTAAACTCCATCGCGATGCACAAAGACATCGTGAACAGTAAACGCATATATGTATGAAAGCTAGAAAATTTTTAAGGGCATAAAGACGAAACGCTACTTTCAAATGTCTCTATTTTATTCATGAACAGCCTAGCACGCCTTTCGGCTTTCACTTAAACATTCTTAACGTTTTTATTTATTTATTTTTATTTTTTATTTATGTATTTATTTATTTATTTTTTTACTACTTGCAATGCAACTGCCTGTGTTCTGTTTGTTTTTGAGGGTTAACACTGCTGTCAGTCAAGGGTCAGATTTTTTTTTTTTAAGTTTATTTTTTTTAAGAGACAGAGAGAGAGCACGAGCAGGGGAGACGCAGAGAGAGAGAGAGAAGGAGAGAGAGGATCCCAAAGAGGCTCGGAGCTATCGGCGCAGAGCACAACTCAGGGCTCGGAGATCATGACCTGAGCAGAAATCAAGAGTCAGACCCTTAACCCACTGAGCCCCCCAGGCGCCCCCAAGGGTCCGGTTTTATGTAGGATTCTTTCCATACTTGATTTGAGTGGCCGCTAAAGCTGAGAGCAATGCTGAAATTTTGATGTATACAAAGCTTTCCAGGCAGATTGGTATTTGTGTGTTTTTAGCAAATAGATTCAAGTCTCCCTAGAAGTTTTTTTTTTTCTTTTTTCTTTCCTTTTTTTTTTTTTTTTTTCTTTATTTTAGAGAGACAGAGCACAAGCAGGGGAGAGGGGCAGAGGAAGAGAGAGAGAGGGAGAGAATCTTAAGGCTCCACGATCAGCACAGAGCCTGACACAGGGCTCGATCCCATGACCCTGAGATCATGACCTGATTCAATCAAGAGCTGGATGCTCAACTGACTGAGCCACCCAGGCGCCCCTAAAAGTTTTCTTTTGAAAGATTTTGGACTCGGTTGGAATTTCCTGTCCCTAAAGTGTGCAGACTCCAAGAGTCCTTAAAGAAAACCCACTTTCATCGCTTTGGGGCAACAAAAGCTCGGAACAATGGAACCATTTTCAAGCATCTGCTTTCAAAATGCTCTCTTCCCAACACCTGAGTTCTTCTCAGAAAAGCAATCAGTCTCAGGCATTGTTTAAAACTCACCTTCCTCTTGAAGGAGTAGATTAGGCACATTGTTTTTTTTGGGGGGGGGAGACAAAGAGCTGACAGTCTCGTGTCACCCCAGAAGAGGTCAGCGAACTTGGGCGCTTGTCTTTTTCACAAAGGAAAAACAGGAGACTCACATTCAAGGCTCAGCAGCTGCTGAATGCCATCGTCAGGGTCACTCCCCCCATCTCGTAACAAAGGATCACAGAGAAGTCTTCTGGGTCAAGGTCTCGCTGTTAGCAGTAATAATATAGGTGATAAATATAACAATAGAAAATACTGATTCTGCGCCAGGAGGCATGACAGCAGGCTCCTGCGTGCTAACTAACGCATTACACCCACAAGCAACTCTCTGAAGTAGGGGCAGTTCTAATCCTCTGACAGATGAGGAAACTGAGGCACAGAAGTGGCAGAACCGGGAGAGGTCAACCCGAAAGCCTTCTTAGGACTTTGCTGTTGTGGCCGTGATGGATGATAACTGTCAAAAGGGAGACTGTTGGGGGGGGGGGGCAAGAGGGAGCCCCCAGTGTGAGAACATGGGGACCGCTGACCTTGGGGACCAGGGCTTCTTTCCCCCACCATGCAGGAGACCATATGAGCTTCTAAAAAACTGAAGTCCAGGCCTGTGGTTTCGGCACAGACTGTAAGGGATGCTCGAGCCCCACACTCTGATGGCAGGTGAGGGGCACAGAACTTGCTGGAAAAGGGTGTGCACAGCTCATTTGCCTACGCTGCTCTGTGCTGCCTTGTCTTCCTCAGGTTTATAAGCAAGGGACATCTTTTCGTCAGAGCTAAGGTTCAACCCCGAGTGTGTGACTCCAACTTCCAGTGGCCCAGGATGCCTTGCCCTGGAAAGGGAGTCCCCGGGAACCTGTGAGGGGTCAACTCCATTCTGTGGGTTGGAAGGTTTTGACCAGAAATGTATTGAATTAAAAGAGGGTTTCACTGGGGGCGCCTGGGTGGCTCAGTCGGTTGGGCGTCCGACTTCGGCTCAGGTCATGATTTCGCGGTTCGTGGGTTCAAGCCCCGCGTCGGGCTCTGTGCTGACAGCTGAGAGCCTGGAACCTGTTTCGGATTCTGTGTCTCCCTCGCTCTCTGCCCCTCCCCCGCACACACTCTGTCTCCAAAACAAATAAACATTAAAAAAAAAAAAAAAGATTCTCTCTTTCTCCCTCTTCCTCTACCTCTCCCCACTGCTCATGAATGCTCTCTCTCTCTCAAAAATAATTTTTTTTTTAAAAGAGGGTTTCACTGAAAGGGGTGAAGTCAGTGACACATGGAGGAAACAAGGGAACCCCCCCACTAGGGTTAAGGATGTTAGTGAGAGAAAATCTAGCCCTGACCGGCCGTCCAGGGCACGCTGGGCTGGAAAGGGGCTCGGCTGGGGTTTGCACAGTGAACCAAGGACGGCCACACGAGAGGGTGGACTGGGGCTGGAAATCAAGGGGACCGTGATAGGTCTTCACAGACAGGAATGTTGGAACCACTGGTCAAAAAGGGCCATAATGGGGGAAAGGGGCGACTAAGCGGTTGTGACTTCGTGTACCTGGTAGCCAGGCTGCGGGAAAGAGGGTCCTTGGCCCTGGGAGAAGGCGGAGCCTGCCTTCTTGGTCGCTTTGCAGAAGTACAGTGGAGCTGGGAAACTCTAGTGGCCTTTCTTCCCGGGCTGCTTGCTCTGGCTCCGGTATTTGTCCATCGGCCATGCCTTTTGTCACTCTGGAGTGTCCCTCCACTGCGGGCCTACCTCCCTGCCCCTTGACTTGGGATTTGGCCATGTGACTTGCTCTGCGGATTGTAGAAGGCATAAATATTGACGGGCCGGTTCCCAGGAGAGCCATCAAGGTACCTTGCGTGTTCCCACTGGCCCTCTGTCATTGCCATGACAAAAACACACCTGAGCTAGGCCGCCAGCCCCAGGAGGAGAACCTTGACTGACGGCCCCCCAGCTGACTTCCAGATGAGTGCCTGAGCCCAACCAAGACCAATAGAGCTCCCTCCCTGACTCCGGCCTAGATCAGTCAGCCAACCGGCCCACAGTACTCACAACTATTAAGGCATGGGCTTAGGGGGTCATTTGTTACGTAGCATTTTGGGAGCAAAAGCTAACCGATACGGTGGCAATTTGTGTTCTCGTGATTTCTCTCACATTTCCAGCCCCAAGCCCTCTCCCGATGACCTGTGCATGAGGAAAGACACAAATGGGAAATACCGCTGGCCCCAGGCACCCGGCGCAGCAAGTCTGGGTCACCAGGGAGATGGGAAGAGGTCCACTGGACACATCTCCCTGTTAGAACTCACCAACCTTCTCCACAACCAAAGTATACAGAATCGACAGAAGGGAAAAAGAATGTGGAGAGCAGAAAGGGCCAACACACGTCCCAGAGATGCTCATATGATATGTCTTCATAAAAACGTTCCTTTGCAATGGGCGAGGGGCAAGAATGAATGGGAACTCACAAGGACAGCGGCTGCGCTCACTGCTGGGCCTCAGTGTCTCCTCACAACGTGGCGTGATGGGCAGAAGTGTAGACCCCGGCGCCAGACCATGTGAGTTTGAATCCCGGTTCTGCCACCAATCGCTATGCCACCTTGGCCGTGTAGTGTTTCGGCGTCTCCGTTTCTTCATCTGTGAAGTGAGAATAATAATGGCTTCTGTGTCACAGAGTTATTGTGAGGACCACCTGAGTAACACGGGTAATGCGTCAAACCACACTGACTCGTCACAGACACTACATGAGAGTTTGTTGAGGGGCTCAGGATGAGAATGCTTGTGCATAAGAATAAGGATTCAGCATAAGACTATTTGTCCCAGGACAACGCAAGGGTCTAATAGACATGGGCTCCTGTCTCTTGGTATACCAGTCACCAGTTGCTGTGTAACAAATTACCCCCAAACAGCAAGAAGCTTTGATTAGCTCACAGTATCTCTGAGTCGGGAATTTGGGATTGGCTTAGTGGGGAGGTCCTTGGGGGTTGCTGTCAAGATGTCAGCCAGGGCTAGAGTCTCTGAGGGCTTGACTTCCAAGGTGGCTGCCCCACCAGTTCATGCTGGCTGTTGGCAGAAAGCCACAGACCCCCGCTATGCTGACCTGTCTATAGGGCAGCTTGAATGCCCCCAAGATGGCAGCGGGCTTCCTTAGAGTGAGTGACCTTCGAAAAAGTGAGGTGAAAGTTGCAAGGTCTTTTGTGACATAGCCTTGGATGTCACACACTGTCAATTTCCATAATATTCAAGGCGCTTACAGAGGTTAACACCAACCAGCACGAGATAGAGAAGACTACTCAGAGATGTGAATAGAAGGAGGGGATCGTTAGGCGCCATCTTGGAGGCTGTGGGCCACCTGGTCAGGATCCAACACCAGTCTACAGACGATGTCCTTTATCTTCTTGCAATCGTTTTTCCCATTTGGGAGCTATTTTCCTTTTCGTTATCCATTCCTTCCTTTCTTCCTTTTTAGTAGCTTTTTCTTCTGATTATAAAGACACTGTGTTGCAGAAACCTCAGAGGATACAAAAAAAGTGTAAAGAATGTCTACATTGCCTATAATTTTGCAATTATTTGATATTCACTTGAGTGGATAATTTGGTGTTTTCATCCAAAATTTTATGCACATTTTCTAAAATCTTAACACGGCGTGTTCAATTTTGTACCAAGCTTTTTACATTTGAAATCATATCACAACCACTGCTCAATGTCATTAGATGTTGTCAATAATAATAACAATTAATTACACATTTCGGAATATTCCAGGCACTATACTGAGCGCTTCGCATAGCTCATTTAATTTGCACAAAAATGCTATCGGTAGGCATTACTACTGTACCAATTTTAACAAAAGAAGGGA
Source organism: Puma concolor (assembly GCF_028749965.1). Classification (NCBI taxonomy): domain Eukaryota; kingdom Metazoa; phylum Chordata; class Mammalia; order Carnivora; family Felidae; genus Puma; species Puma concolor. The sequence continues at coordinate 20,159,270 of NC_141682.1, read as the reverse complement.
TTGAGGCTCAGAAGAGTTACATAACTAGCCTAGGGTCACACGGGAGATAAATGGCACCGTCAAGACCTCAATTCAGATCTGAGGCCCCGACTGTCCTCTGCTGAATGCAGAGTGTTTCACTGTGTGGATGTCCCGACATTGACTCAAACAACATCCTGTTGTTCGACAATTAGGTTATTTCTAGTTTTTCAATAGAAACAATGCTCTAATGCACAGCCCTTAACATAATGCTTTGTCTCTACGTGCCCCAACGTCTTAAAAGAAAATAAAATCGGGGCGCCTGGGTGGCTCAGTTGGTTGAGTGTCCAAGTTTGGCTCAGGTCATGGTCTCATGGTCTGTGGGTTCGAGCCCCGCGTCGGGCTCTGTGCTGACAACTCTGAGCCTGGAGCCGGCTTCCGATTCTGTGTCTCCTCCTCTCTCTGCGCCACCCCCCCACCCTCGCCCCATGCTCATGCTCTCTCTCTGTCTCTCAATAATAAATAAACGTTTAAAAATTTCAAAAAAAAAAAGAAAAGAAATGAAAATCTGTAAGTACCCCCTGGGTGTTCTTGAACCACATATAGGAGGGAAGTGAGTCATTTAGGGCTGGCTTAAACGATTCAAAAGGCACCCATTGGCTAATACAATTGAAAAGCCCAGAGGGAGGTCTTGCTTCACGTGTGGCTTGAGGGAGCAGCTCAAAGATGCCAAGGACTTGGGTCCTCTTCTGCCTTCTGGTTTATCTCCCACGGCATTAGCTTCATCCTTCTGCCCTCGGGGCCACATGGAAGCCCCCAGAATGGCTGCCTTGATTCCTGACCTCACATTTTCCCACCACGTCAGCTCTTGCTCAGGGAGTGAGGAGATTTCTCTCTCTAGGAAGCCCCACCCAGCACATGGCTCCCCACCCCTCACCATAGACGGGGAGAATCGGATGCGCCGATCGGCTTAAGCCAGTCAAGATGCACCCCCCCCCCCCGGAACTACGGCGTCCATTGATGCCGGTCAGTCCCCACCCAAACGTCACGGCTGAAGCTAAGAGGTGGCTACAGCTGTCATCCAATGCCATTTAACAAACTTGCAAAACTCCGTGGTGTAAAGCAGAAATTATTTCTCATGATTCTATGGGCTGGAGTCTGTCTCTCCCGGCATCATGCATGGGCTGCAGTTTTCAGTTGGCACTGTGCTGGCTGGGCGGGGTGGGGGGAGGTCTCAGCTCTCCTCCTCGGGAGCCCCCCGAGAGGGGCGACAGTGAAAGCTGCAAGACTTCTGGGGCTCTGGCCTAGGCACTCACGTGAGTCATTTCCCTGCATTCTATTGGTCAAAACACCCCGGCCAGAACTCAGGGGAGGGCAAATAGACCCCACCCCCGGATGGGCGGGGCACGTTGCAAAGAGCCAGTAGGTCTGCAGACTCTCGGCCACCGGCCACCGGCCACCGGCCACCGGCCCCCAGTGATTAGGGCAGGTGCAAAAGTCGCGCCACAGATGCCGCGACGAGCTCGGCGAGCAATAGCCCTGGAGACAGTGTTGGTGTCCAACACGGGAATGTTCCAGAGACCAGCACCGGGGATAATCTCCGAGATCAGGGCAGGCGGGGCTGGGATTACGTGTCTCCCTCGCTAAATTGAGTCATGAAACTTTTATTAAAGGATGTAGTTTGTCACCGCCAAGAAAACAAGGCAATTCTGGGCAGCCTCGTTAAGAGCAAATCCTTCTCCACCAGAGCAGGTGCCGCGTCTGATGGGATTGTGAAATGAGACAGCGCAGGCGTGCTTTCCCGGGCCCCTAAGATACAGGCACAGAGGGGCATCCATTTTCCCAAGACTTCTTTGACAGAGGGCTGCCTCCTTGGCAAACGTGAGTGACAGCTGCTTCCATCGGCTATTGGGGGGGGGAGGGGGGGGTCGGTGCCCAGCCACTTGTCCATCAACCGAGAGATTCACATGTGGCCTTGTCCCTTCAGAAAGCTGAACCTCACCTTCTGGCCCCCTCTGGAGGTGACGGGGACCCAGCTGTCCCAGCTGGAGAGACACCCCCTGAGCCCCTCGCCCTCCACCCAGTGGGTGGGGCCCAGGGAACCCTCACTAGGAAAACTGCAAAGGCACCGACAAGCAGACTGGCCGTCTCACGGCCGTGTGCTGTTGGTCAGGCAACGAAGCACCCCCCCCACCATCGTAAGATGGGTGTAACAATATCCATTCAACGTATGGAAAGTTCCTGGCGTGTGTTTTTTTAATTTGAGCCAAGATACTTTTTTTTTAGTTTATTTATTTAAGAGAGAGAGAGTGCAAGCAGGGGAGGGGCAGAGAGAGAGGGAGAGAGAGACTCCCAAGCAGGCTCTGCACTCAGTTCAGAGCCTGACTCGGGGCTCGATCCCACGAACCGTGAGATCATGACCTGAGCCAACATCAAGAGTTGGACACTCAACCGACTGAGCCACCCAAGTGCCCCAAGATTTTTGTTTCGAGCCAAGGTTTTTAAATCGGGAGATTTCGTGCAAACAATTGGGTTCTCCACCTTCTCAGGAACAGTCTAAAACTCGGCCAGTGCTGGGCCTGCACTCCCAGCTGGCAGAATTAGCTGGAGCTGAGGCATTGCCGGAAGACAGGAGATGGTCTCTCCACTTTGCCACACTCCCTGCCACCCCTAGTTGTCTCACGCCAGGCCTCCTTGGCTCATTTACATTCCTGGCCTAATCCCAACAGCCACTGACCGACCGGACCTTACCACCCCTGGGTTAGAGTTTCACCTCCACTGTCCTCAGAACTGGACCCAGATGGTCACCCCAGGATCTGCCCTCCTAAATCCACAGCTCCCCATCCGATCTGTGTAGGGAGTGCCTGTGGCCACCTGCCTCTTCCGTTGCTTTGGCCCTCAGGGCACGGCACAGACCAGCACTGAGGGCCCGGAACGACTTCCCCAGCCAGTCTGCAGGGAATCCAAATCCGTTTGAATTCTCAGGGAGTTCAGGGCGCCCGTGGCTGCATCACGGCGTCTGGGCTACAACTTGACTGGACCACCCAGCCTCCTCCTCTGATGTTTCTCTAGTCCTTCAGCAAACACTCATTGAGCATCTGCACAGGAAGCAGCAAACTGTGGCCCACACACCAAATCCCACCCACAACCTGTTTGTGTCCGGCCCACCGGCTCAGAACGGATTTTACATTTTTAAATAGTTGGGGGGCGGCGGGGGGGGGGGGGAGAAATCAAAGTAAGACTATTTTGTGACACAGGAAAAGTATCTGAAATTCAGATTTCGGCGTCCAGAAGTACAGTTTCATTGGAAAACGGCCCTTCGGTTTCCGTATTATCTGTGGCTGCCTTCCTGCTCCGTCGGCAGAGTTGGGCTGTCGCGACAGAGACGTGTGGCCCGCAGAGCCTCAAAATGTTTGCTCTCTGGCCCTTTCCAGAGAGGTCTCGCTGTTCTCTGCTCTGCTGCATCCCGGGCCCTGTTCTGGATATTGGCCACGCAGCGGTGTTCCGTGTCCTGGGACTGCCCTAACCACTACCACCAACTGGGCACCTTGCAACAATAGGTGCTCTCTTACGGTTTCGGAGGCCGGGGGTCTGAGATCCGGGGGTTGGCGAGGCCGCGCTCCCTCTGGAGGCTCTCTGGGGGGGGATTCTTCCCTGCGTCTTTCAGCTTCTGGGGGCTGCAACGCTCCTGGTGGCTACGTGCCTCCGATCTCTGCCTCCCGCCTTCTCCTCTGTGGGTGTCTTATAAGGACACTTGTCACTGGAATCAGGGCCCGCTGGACAATCCAGGACGGTGTCATCTCAAGATCCTTAGTTAAATTCTATCAGCAGAGACCTTTTCTTTCCAAATAAGGCCGCATTCACAGTTTCTGGGCTGTTGGACATACCTTTGGTGTGGAGTAGAGGGGCACCATTCAACCCACTACAAGCCGTTGCTTGCTTTCTAGAAGCTTCTATTCCTTTGAAAGGAGGCTAATGACAATGCTTCTCCCTCAAAAATAAGAATAAGTAGGAGAGGGGGCACCTGGGTGGCTCAGTCGGTTAGGTGTATGACTTGGCCTCAGGGCGTGACCTCCCGGTCCATGGGTTCGAGCCCTGCGTCAGGCTCTGTGCTCACAGCTCAGAGCCTGGACCTGCTTCAGATTCTGTGTCCCGCCCCCCCCCCCCCCCACACACACACACAGTCGCTCCCCCCCCAGCACGCTCGTTCTCAAAAATATATAAACATAAAAAAATTTTTTTAAGTAGAATAATAATAGGAGTAATAATAATAATAATAGGAAGAATAATAGGAAACTGTAAGGGCTGAGGAGAACAGACAGCAGGAAGGAGGTTGGTGTTAACACCCCCCTTGAACAGAGACCCAGGGGAGTGAGATGCACAGATGTGGGGGGAGGGGCCAACAGGTGCAGAGACCCAAAGAGGAAGGAGGTTGGCACACGTGAGGAGCAGCCAGGGGTCCCCGTGTGGCTGGAGGGGACAGAGCAAGGCGGGGAGAGGATTATAATCTCGGGAACCGTCAGTGAAGCGGCTACCGTGTCCCAGGTCTTTCCCCACATGCCACGCGGGACTAATTTCTACTGTAATTCTTTCCACGTACCTGTGTCTCATGGGGACGATGTCAGTGGATTGCCACACAGTTCCCTAACTGGGAAACTTATGACTGACTTCCTTTCCCCCTAAGTGACTTGTAGGAGGTCACTTAGCCCATGGGCAGCAGGGCGGTGAGCCCAAGAGTTACTTCCAGACCGGGAGCCTCCCATGTCCTCACAGCCCTTCTGGGGGCGGGGGGGGGGGGTGCGTCTTAAAACAGAACTGGGCTTAACAGAAAGAAGCCTCACCCAGATTACAGAACAACAGTGGGTGGCTTTGGAGGAGTTCAGGAGGGGGCCGGGCCCATCGTGTCTTGCCTTGACTTTCAAGGTCCCTTATCATAGAAAAGAGTGTTCACACTGGGCCCTCCCGTGGGCGGACCTCTTCTGTGTGATCCAGGCTGAGCCACCAGGCCAGCCAGCACTGGCACTCTCCGAGCCACCTCCCTGTTCCCTACTCCCTGTCTGGGGCCCGAGGGTCTCGGCTGCTTTCAGGATGCCCGGGTTTGGCGTGGGGGCCCGGAGGTCTCAGCGAGGGCTGCTGAGAGGAAGGGCAGAGGCCCCTGGCAAGCAAGGAGCTGTGGCAAGACATCAGCTCCCGCCTGGGCAGCATTGGGGGGCTGGGGAGCCCCGTCTTGCTGACTTTCCGTTACTGTTGAGAATTCAAATAGAAATAATAAAATCAATAATTTTACTAATTATTTACTAATACTCCCCCTCGCCCTCTAAACTGTAGCCACACCGGCCTTCCTTCTGTTTCCTATCAGGCCTTGCGGATTCCTGCCTCAGGGCCTTTGCACAGCCGTTCCTCCTGCCTGAAGAACTCTCCTTTTGTTGCCTCCTCAGAGAGGCCCCCCCAAACCCCTGTGGGTGTATCTACCCCATCACCAACACCATCTCCCTCACTTGGGCACCGCCCGAAATGGCCACACGTAGTTCCCCAGTTGTTCTCGGGTCTTCTGTCTCCTTCACTGGGATGCCAGCCACGGAAGGGCAGGACCAGGCCTGTCTTACTTACCGTGGAGGCCCCTGGGCCTAGAGCAGAGCCTGGGGCATGGCAGATTCTCACTGTTCGTCAAGCAACGGTGGGGCCCAGCTCAGGGCCGGAGGGATCCGGGGGGAGGCTGGCCTCTGCTTCATGATGTACGCAGGACCCCATCTATAGGACCTTCCGTGCCTCCAGCCCTGGAGGAGCCAGGAAGCGGGAGAGGGTCGAGGACGGTGTGGCAGAGCCTGCCTCACCCCTGCAGGCCGGTGTGCGCGTCTGAACGGGAACCCCGGGCAGGCAGAACTCGGAGTCTGTACCTCTGCCGTCTCGTCTTTTTAAAAAAATGAAACGATTGCGTGTTTATACTCCAGGTAGTTAAATTCCCCCCAACAAACCAGTCACTTCGTAGGTGCCCAAGAAATGTTAGCTCCCTGGCTTTCGCCTCCCACTGACCTGAACCACCACCACTGTCCCTGTTGCCATGGTGACCCCTCCCAGGGACACACAGTGGCTCCGTGAGAAGAAGTGAGTCAAGCTGGGCTCTAACCCTGGCTCTGAGCCCGGCCGCCACATCTGGCCAGGCCCCCCTTCGGGCCTCAGGCTCCCGAGCCGTAAAACAAGGGCCCTGGACTTGGCTGGGATCAGGGCGGGTGTATCAGCACCTCTCGGGACACGGTGAATTCTCTGCCCTCTCCGTTCCCGCGCTCCCAGACGGGTGCGTGCCCACGCTTGCGTTCATGTGTACGCGTGTGTATGTGTGACCAAGTCACCGGCTGTCTCCCTAGAACAGGGCAGAAGGTCTGGGGGCAGGAGAAGGCCACAGAGGAGCCCAGGAAAGCCCAGGGCCGGCCACTTCGGGGCAGAGGTGATCAGGAAGCCCCCCACCTACAACAGATGCAGCGGGAGAGAACTGAGCCCAAACTGCTCCGCAAGCCTGGGCTTGAATTCCTGCTCCGCCGTGAGTGACACTGGGCAAGCCTCGGGTCCTCCCTTCTCAGAGTTTCTGCCCCTGAAAGTGAAAATAACCAGCCGCCTCTCACGGGGGTCTGTTTCCGGGGAATGCATGAGGGACGTGGGGGGATGCCAAGAGATGAGCACTGGGGCCCAGCTTGGGACGGTCTCCTCTCCTGACCCCTGACTCATGTCTCCATCCTTTCCGGATGAGACATCAGCTGAGCACCCGCCCCTCCCCCCCCATCCATCCTGGACTGCTGCTGACCAGCCGACACCAGGCTTCAGCGCTATGGGGAGCACATCCCAACAGCACCAAAGACCACTGTTTATTGAGCAACTACTACGTCCCAGGTTCGGAGCTGAATACTCTACAGCTATCATCTCCCGTGGTCCTTCAACATCCCTGGGAGGAGCTCATACTCACTCTACTTTATAGACGCGGGCCGGGCACCAGACAGCCTAAGTGATTCGGCCAAGGTCACGCAGCCGGACTGACTGATGTGTGCTCAGAAGCCCAAGAGAGAGAAGTCAGCCTACCTGCGAGTGTAGCGTCGCTTTGAAATCGTAAATCTAATCCTATGACTTACTATTGTTCTTGTTGTTTGTTTTTCTCCACCCCCCCCCCCCACCAAGTTTTACTGAGGGGTCTAATTGGACTTAGAACTTTTTTCATTTTGAATTTCTTAGGGGTGGGGTGCTGGCACTACCCTGTTTTCCAACCTTTAGGGTCTGACCATGCAGTTGGTAAGGAGTATCATCTGAACTTGCACCCGGCTCTGCCCGAGTCTGACTCTCGCCTCCTCGAGAAGGACAGATAGGTTCCTGGCACCCACCAAACTCTCAGACACCCACCTCTCTGGTTGCCTCCTGAGGGGTCGTGCCTGGAAGAGAGAGGACAGAGGGTGGGGTCCCCCAGGAGGCCCAGGCCTGCCGCCGCCTCGCTGGCCGCCCTCACCGAGGGGCGGGTCTGTGGGGTGGGTCTAGCTGCGGGAGGCCTGAGGGCCGCAGAAGATCTAGAAATACTTGTGTGGCCATCTAGTGGGCGTGGGTCACCTTGCAGCTACCCACCACCTTTCAAGTAGGCTTTGTGTCCGGGGAAAATTCTCCTGTTAGGAGCCCAATTCTCAAGCCCAACCCCTTTCACCAGATATGCCTACGTAGGATTCCAATTTGGGAGCAAGTCAAGCCACTTCCCAGAGCAGAGGGTGGGTGGTAAAGGACATCAAGACGTTAGGGGCAGGCGGTAGGACCCCTCGTGCTAGAGCTCCAAGCCTGAAGGATTCCCTGAGCAGCCGGCTGTCCTGATCAAGTCCCATGGGTTAGCACCGAAAGGCGCGAGACCATTTGTCAATGGCCAAGGAGCACCTTTCCTTACGGAGGTGGATTCCCTCGGCTCTCCCCAGCGTGAGCGGACAGCCACAAAGCTGTCCAAGACTGGCCCCTGAACTTGGCCCCCTGGGAGGCTGAAATTCAGGCCTGGACAGGGGAGAGGGCAGACAGACGGAAGGAAGGGCTGGAGGGACAGACCACCTGGAGGGGCCGCGGGCATCTGTGAGCCGGTAGCCGCTCCCCCACTCCCGCCCCCCCCCCGCCCCCGGCCGCCCACGGCCTTCACCCGTGGCACCAAACAGCACAGAGGCCTCAAGTGCCAGTGACAGCTTTCATTCGTATTTCGCCTACCACGTCCTTCTGGGGACTGGTGAAAGCCAGGAGTTACAGGCTGGGAATGTGGCCTACAGACGCACTGAGCCTCGGATATGGGACTGAGTCCCCTTTAGATCTTCAGGCCATGCCCATCTACTAGTGGCCCTCTGGTTCGAGGGTCTAAAGTCCAAAAGGAGGGCTGGAAGCCTTTCCCGCAACCCCCCAGGCACATAAGCTGCACCCCTCTGAAGTCACCCTGGCAAGAGGAGGGATGAAGGGGAGACCTTTTGAGACAAGGCAGTTTTGACGGGGAGTCTTGACAAATCTACCAGGGACAGCTGTGCAAGTTGTTCAGCGTCCGAGAAGGCCTGGCTGAGGGGACAGGGGCCCGCCCTCCATGCTCCCGGTGCAGAGCTGCACCTGCCTAGAGGAAGAAGTGCCTTTGAAATCCACACAAAGTCTGTTTGGAGTTTGAACTTTAACTGAACGTTTTATCCAGAAGAGCCTGTTTTCGATCTGGAGAGAATGAGTTCCGTTAAAATCAGCGTTTTTTTTTGTTTTGTTTGTTTTTTAAATACCTTTTTCCTGCCACCGGTTTTCCAGAGCAAAAGGGCATCAGTTAGAGAAACAGGTACATTTCGTGCACATCTGACTCCGCTCAGGGTACATTTTGTCCACCACCCGACTCAACGTGTGGCACCTGGCGCACAGTAGGACCCCTCCTCCGTTTCTGGAAGGCCGGACTCGCGTTATGTCCACGTTTCCCTGTCGCAGAGAAGACCCTCAGTGAACTAAAAGGCCGAACTGGTGAGTGATGTGTAAGTGGGAAGCGTGTCCTTGAGTCGAGGGTGAGTCAGACACGCGTCGTCATAGTGAGGAAAGCCTACACAGCCGGCCTTTCATTCCACAGCCCCCTCCACATAGAAACCCCAAGGGAACCTTGCACTCGGTGGGGCCGGAGTGCCCAGGGCCTCCCCCATCCGGACGGTCACCTCCAGACTCAGTTCTGCCAACGGCTCTGAAAGCCCCTGGGACCCAGCGGCAGGGACAGCAGGGCCGGCCGGATATGGAGCCCTCCCGTCCTGGGCGGGCCCCCTCCTCACGCCCACCGGCTGCCTCTGCACCACACCCGGAGAAGAGACGGCCCAGGAAGGGAAGGGGATGGGGCCCGCAGACACAGTGAATGCCGGACCCCCGGGGACCCAGACTGCAAGCCCTCAGCAACCCGCTCTTCCCACAGCTCGGGCTCTGGAACCCCTCCAACCGCTCCGCCCGCAAAGTGCCTCCACTCGGGTCTGTCACGAGGCAGACAACGGAGCGAAGCAGCCACGCAGTGCCTCTGGCGGGGAACAGAGCAGGGTGTGGAGCCCTCCAGACCCACAAGTGGACCCCAGCTTTGCCGGGGACTTGCTGCTGTGTGGCCTCGGGCAAGTCACTTCCCTTCTCTGAACCTCAGTGTCCTCATCTGTAAGCATTTGCCCTGAAGGCTGGCGGGGGGAGGTATCCTAAGGGGGTGGGTGGGCACCTGCAAAAGGCAAAGCTGGCTGCATCTGGGAGGCAGTGATGGCCTGTCTCCTGCTGTCTCTTCCAGCATGGAGGAGGCGGGAACCGTTTTTGGAAATGCTACAATACAGATCATGAAGGTAATAAAAGCCCCCAGAGCTTCCTCCGGGCTCCTGGTCCCTCCCCAGGCAGGCTTGAGAGGGAAGATCGAGATGCTCGGCACCTCCATCTCTGGAATCTGAATCCCTCCTACTCGAGTGAACCTCAGAGGCCGGGAGCAAGGTTGCCACCACTCCTGGGGTGCCCAGGAGTCATCAGCTCCAGCGTGGAACACCAGTTGGAAGAGGCAGGATGAGGACTGGTTGTGACCTCTGGGCCTCAGGCTCCACCTCCGCAAGATGGGGATTATGCCTTCCTCAGCGGCTCCGAGAATAACAACGGTTATCTGTCTTGACTTTTCAGGGAGAAGATGCACGTCTGGATGAGCTTCTGGCCTCAGCCCCGAGCTGGCTCCAGATACCAATGTGAGTCTGAGAGACAAGGTCCCAGCTTAACTTCCTGCGATGTTCCAGGGGACACTTGCAAATTGGCCTGCCATGGCTTAGGTTGAAAGAGCTGGGGTCTCTAGGAACCACACAGCTCACCTAAAGGGGTGTGTGTGTGTGTGTGTGTGTGTGTGTGTGTGTGTGTGTGCGCGCAGAGACTGAAGGAGGCAGGACCTTGCCACACACGTCACATGATCTTATTCCCGCTGAAAGATAGAGGTATGCGGATGGGCATATGGATATAAATGCAAGGAAAGGTCTGGAAGGCCACCCACTGAGACATGATTAAATGGCTTTGGAGATTTTTATGTTTATCTCCAAGAAACATACATTATTTCTATAATGGGGGGGGGAACTAAGCTTATTTCTATTTTTTTTCATGTTTATATTTGAGAAACACAGTTCGCACATGCAAGCAGGGGAGGGGAGAGGAGGGACACAGAAAATCTGAAGCAGGCTCTGTGAGGAGAGCAGAGAGCCCGATTTGGGGCTTGAATTCACGAACCATGAGACCATGACCTGAGCCAAAGGCGGACACTGACTGAGCCACCCAGGCGCCCCCAGAACTAAGCTTATTTTTATTAAAAAATGTTTTAATGTTTATTTATTTTTGAGAGAGAGGGAAACAGAGGGAGAGCGGGGAAGGGGCAGAGAGGGAGAGACACAGAATCCGAAGCTGGCTCCAGGCTCTGAGCTGCCAGCACAGAGCCCGACGCGGGGCTCGAACCTACGAACTGTGAGACCATGACCTGAGCTGAAGTCCAGCGCTTAACTGACTGAGCCACCCAGGCACCCCTAAGCTTATTTTTACTTTTTTTTTTTTTTAACGTTTATTGATTTTTGAGACAGAAAGAGACAGAGCATGAACGGGGGAGGGGCAGAGAGAGAGGGAGACACAGAATCGGAAGCAGGCTCCAGGCTCCGAGCCATCAGCCCAGAGCCCGACGCGGGGCTTGAACCCACGGACCGCGAGATCGTGACCTGAGCTGAAGTCGGACGCTTAACTGACTGAGCCACCCAGGCGCCCCCCTAAGCTTATTTTTAAAAAGAAAATATACCTGTTGCCCAAATGCTCACCTATGTCTGCCCTTTGTTTCATTTAAATAATTTTTCAACCAACCCCCCACCCCACCCCAGGAAGGCACCCAACGTGACCTCTGCACGAGCTTCTGGTGCCCTTCAGGGTCCTGGGGCTCAGAGCCAGCTTCCGGCCCGCCCCACACAAGGCTCCCGGCCTAACCTGGGAAGCCGCATGACCTGTGCGATCGCCCACCCCACCCACCCCAAGGCTGGAGCCAATTAATTAACATGAATCTTTAAAGATGTTTCCAATGACGCGAGCAGGGAAGGGTGGAAAAGTGAGTCCCTGAACTAAAGAAATCCTTCACTGAAGAGCTGTTCACTCGCGTGCTTTTCCCTGAGGAGCCCTGAAAAGTAAGGCCAGGCGTTCTGAGCAGACACCAAGGACGTGGCTTCATAACGTTAAAAATTAGTAAGACACCTCAATGTGACTGCAGGCCTCCTCCTGTGAGGAGAAACCCATTTGGATAAATCTGGAGAATCCTCACGCACTCGACATTTTGGGGCACCCGCTGTGGGCCAAACCCCACACCGAGCACTGCGGAAACAGATCCTGCGTCCCCTGCCTTCATTGTGGCAGGGGACACCACAGGGGCCGTGAGGAAGGCCCTCACTGTCAGGACAGGCTCAGGGGGGCTTCTGACTCCTCCGATGAACCAGGTGGCTGCATTTCGCCAGTGGGACTTCGTCCCCCCCCCATCTCTGCTGACAGGCCGGGTCCCACAGAGCCGGATGCTTTCTCTTCCAGGAGTAGGGAGACCAGAGGTCCCAGTTGACCCCTGCTGGCCCAGTTTTACTGCAGAGACCGTCTGTTGTAACTCCATACATCTCCGTTTGGCAAAACAAACAAAAAACGGACGGTCACCCCTCCCATTTCCCCATCAAATCTTCGTGGCAATTTCTGAAGTGTCCAGGCAGCCCTGGCCTCACCCTTTCCTCACCCACTTGCCCGGCAGTGAGCTCGTCCACACCCTGCAGAACCGGCTCAGTGGCCGACACCCTGGGTGAAGCCCTCCGACCCTGGGCCCCCCATCCGTTTCCTGGCCTCCCAACCCCCATCACCGCACTCAGCCACTCAGCATGCCACTCTGCAACAACCTGTCTGCCTGTCTGTCTGTCTCCTCGCGGGTCTGGGTTCCTTGCAGGCACAGGCTGCCTCACTGGCCTCCCAGTCCTTCACGTGCAGCCCAGCACCCGGCTAGGAAAGGTATTCGGGAAATAACGTCTGTGAAATTCACTGCCGTCAATCGGGAGTCCTGTCAAGGCCCCAGGAGTCAACCAGAGCCATCGGCACCTTTCCTCTCCCTGGTCCCAGCCACCCTGCAGCGATGTCACTCTAGGATCACGGTGGCACTCGGGAGTGGGCAGGAAGCCTGGTCGGGCCCCACCGCTAGGCTAACCAGGCAGGAGAGGCCCCAGGATCCACAGAAGTGGGGGCTGATTTGGTCAAATGATCTCATCAGAGCATTTTGAGCTCAGACACTGTGCAACTCTGGAGTACGCCTCTTCCGAAGAGAAACCAGGCCCAGCAAAACCTATCACAAGTCGAGAACATCTGTGCCGCCAGCTTCGCGTGTGGGAACCGAACCTATGGAAATAGACAAGCGCTGAAATTTACGTGTGAGAATGTCCACAGCACATCATTGAGAATAAGGAACCCCATAAACGAAGCGTGTCCGTGAAATGCCATCTGCCATTAAAAATGTTTTACTAGAATAGTCAGTAAAAGGGTCACAACGTGTCAAGTGAACAAGAGAGGCTGCACTACAACACAAATTTGCTTTTACAAAACCAAAAATAGGGGCGCCTGGGTGGCGCAGTCGGTTAAGCGTCCGACTTCAGCCAGGTCACGATCTCGCGGTCCGTGAGTTCGAGCCCCGCGTCAGGCTCTGGGCTGATGGCTCAGAGCCTGGAGCCTGTTTCCGATTCTGTGTCTCCCTCTCTCTCTGCCCCTCCCCTGTTCATGCTCTGTCTCTCTCTGTCCCCCAAAAAATAAATAAAACGTTGAAAAAAAAAATTTAAAAAAAAAAAAAAAAACAAAAATAAAGGAAAAGCAAAAACATGTGTTTGTCCACATGTGGGAAAGAAAATTCACCAAAATATTAACAGTGGTTTTCTCTGATCAGATGCCTTTTTTTAAGTTTTCTACATTTTTTACTACAATATTTTACTCGAGAAAAAAAAAAGGCTATTGAAAAAAAGTCGACCCTCCATTGTCTGAGGCCAATGGCAGGCGAGTGGCAGAAAGTGCTGGAATTCGGGAAGCTGTTACCAGTCCCCAGCCAAGACTGACCTAAAGGCTCACTGCTGTCCATCTCTGGCCTTTCCCTGTCCCCTCCCTCAGAATGCAGACAGTCCCTGGGCTTGTCAAGGGCCTGAGAATGCACCCAATTCCAGCCACACTTCTTTTTTTAAATTTTTTTTTTTTTTCAACGTTTATTTATTTTTGGGACAGAGAGAGACAGAGCATGAATGGGGGAGGGGCAGAGAGAGAGAGGGAGACACAGAATCGGAAACAGGCTCCAGGTTCTGAGCCATCAGCCCAGAGCCCGACGCGGGGCTCGAACTCACGGACCGCGAGATCGTGACCTGGCTGAAGTCGGACGCTTAACCGACTGCGCCACCCAGGCGCCCCCAGCCACACTTCTTAAGGCCTGCTCTTGTGCCCACGGAGGGGGGCGGGAGAGCCACTGCAGACAAGAGGGATCAGATGCAAGTCAGAGGATGACGACGAAGGGAGCAGACCCTTTCTGCAGGTCACCCAGACTCTGCTTGCACACCTCCAGGGACGGGAGCTCACTACAATGCACACAGCTGGGGCCACGTCCAGCAGAATTGGAACAAAAACCCCCCATCTGGGCCCACCTTACTCCCCACGGCCTCTCCTCTCCCACCCCAAATCCTGCCTCGAGTTCTGTCCAAGGGTACAGCTCTCGGGCGGCAGACCCCATCCCTTCACCCCTTCCATCTGCAAGGCATTCAAAAAGCCCTTTCATTGGCTCAGGCACAGACCACACTCTGGCCTCCCCTCACGGGCAGGTGAGGTGGTATTTATAGCCCAGGAATAATTGGATGTTAATTCTTTTCTGCAAAAGAGCGACTGGAGTTTCAATTTCCTCCCCTCCGAACTCTGAAGTGGGGCTAGCTGTAACTGGGAGGCCGTGACCGACACGGAGCAAGGGGCCACATCATGCGCACGCGGGCACACACACGTACCACCCAGGGCCCCCGGGCCCCTCACCCCTGCAAGTGGTCCTTGTAAAGGCCTCAGAAGTAGAAGCCCTTCCTCCCCAGTCCTACCAACAAACCAGTGGCCACTCTCACTTTGGGTGCGCAAGCCTCTTCCTGCCAGGTGTGGGATTCCACGTTAGAATCTAGCCGAGTCCAGGGGCGCCTGTCTGGCTCGGTCAGTGGAACCTGAGGCTTTTCATCTTGGGAGTTGTAGGTTCGAGCCCCATGCTGGGTGTAGAGATTACTTAAAAATAAAATTAAAGGGGCGCCTGGGTGGCTCAGTCAGTTAAGCGACCAACTTCAGCTCAGGTCATGATCTCACACTCCTCCTTGAGTTCGAGCCCCGTGTCGGGCTCTGTGCTGACAGCTCGGAGCCTGGAGCCTGCTTCCGATTCTGTGTCTCCCTCTCTCTCTGCCCCTCCCCTGCTCATGCTCTGTCTGTTTCAAAAATAAATAAAAACATTTAAAAAATTAAACATTTTAAAAAAATTAGATTAAAAAAAAATGTTGTCTAGTGCCGTCAGACTGGTCGCTATGACCCTCAAGGCAGGAGGAGCTGCTGACACGCTATCCCAGAAACTTCCAGACAAGAACCACTTCCACACGCAAATAGCGGCCGGGCAAGGCCCAGCTCTGACGCACCAACCGGCCCGAGGGCCACCCCGCTACAGCCTCCCTCCTCTCCCCTGCGATCACTGCCTCTCAGATGAGCCACCTGTTGAGACTTCCGCCTCTCTGCTGACCTCAGGCGAGACTTTGGGCCACAGAGGGGCAACTCCTGCCTGGGTGTCTAGAAAGGATCCATTCTCGAGGAGGAGAGGAATGAATGGGATCCCGTGCCTGAGGAGCAGGGGTGGTGGACCCCAGTGGACTCCACCCCCACCCCCGCCACCAGGTGACCTGTAAGAGCCAGCTCCTGCCCTCCGCCCCAGAGAACCGGGGGTCCCGTGTCCTTCGGCTGCTTCACTGAGAGGCTGTCCAGGCGGCCCTCCTGTGTGTGCGCTCCCCCGGCACAGTCCCACGCCCCTCACCGCCCTGCTCCGCACCAGGATGTCCTCCACCCGCACGCTGGCCCAGGGAGGCCCCGAGTGGAAAGACGCTCCCTGACCGGCGTTTCTATAACAACAACATAAGCATTTTATTTTTCATTAAGCTTCTTAGTTTCTTAGTATCACAATGGAATGATGAGAAAACGGGAACAAAAACCCACGAGTCTGCGAATCTCTGACAAAACGCAGAGACTTCAAGGCAATCGGAGGGGAGGGCGGGAGAGGCTGGGCAGAAGTGCCCAGATAGTCTCGCATCAGGCCTCTCCGCCGCCGGCCGGGCGGGGTGGGTGGGGGCGGAATGGTGAGAAGGTGACACTGTCACGAGCGGTCCCCGGCGCTTCTGCCTCACGGCTGGTGTCCTCGGGAGGTGCGCGGACGGCCCACAGGATTCCCCAGGGCCTCCCTGGTGCCTGGGCGCACGAGCCCCCCGCCGGCCCCTGACGTCCGGGGGCACCCCAGCCAGCGCTGAGGGGCACCCCGAAGCCAGGTCAGCTGGGTGGGCGGCGGGAGGGGGGCGTGGAGGAGCGGGGGGCAGGCAGCCGGTCAGGGTGTGGGAATCCGAGGAGCGGCGAGGCCCGTGAGGGGGCGCCTGTGGCGGCGGGCAGAGGGCGGAGGCGGTGCAGGCGCGGCAGCAGCAGGTGTGTCCCGTGGCGGGCGGCCGCGCCTAAAGCTTCACAGTGCCGGGGGGCAGGCTGTCGTTGCACAGTCTGTAGTAGCGCAGGTCGTTGACCAGCCTGTGCACGTTCTGGGTGAACGAGGGCAGGTCCTGGAAGGCAGGGGCACAGCTGCAGCCCAGCCCCACCCCGCACCCCGGCTCACCCCCAGCCCCCGCCACTTCCGTCCCAGCACGCTCGAACCTTCTACGCCTCCTAGCACCCTCCTCGCACCGTGTCAGCACAGGCGCTGCGGGAGAGCCAGAAGCGGAGCGAACGCCCCCCTGGCGCTCCCCATGTGCAGGCCTGCGCATCCGCTCAGGGACCCACCCCCTCGAACCCCACCCAAGTGCGCGACGCACGGTGCGTTCACACCACCGTCGTAAGGGTGAGGACAGCGAAGCGCAGAGCGATCGCGGAACTTGCCCCAGGTTACACAGAAAGCAGGGAGGGGGTCCAGACCGGACTCGCTCGTGCACTGGGGCACGCGTGCCAATGCACACCTCTCCTTCGCCACGGCCAAGCCACGTCCACAGAGTCCACCCCCGCCCGGGCCCCAGGCGGGCCCGACCAGTCAGCAGGGACGCATCGGCGGCACCCACGGGCTGCAGACACCCACCGAGAGGGCCCCTCGCAGCCGGAACCCAGACCCCACCAGAGGCCACAAGAGCACCGGGGGTCAGCCCCCTCATCTTCAGGCCGGGATCACCGGTGGCCAGAGCACAGGTCCAAATGCGGAGTGACCCCAACGGTGCCTGCCACAGAGCGAGTGTGCACGCCTTCTGAAAGCCCAGTGGCAGGGCGGGTTCCGGAAACGGCTGAAGCCACCGACAGCTCCCTCGCCCACCCACGCCTCCCCCCGCTAATCTGTCCTCTTCGGCCTCCGCTCAAAGCCTGCCTCTTCTAAAAAGGCCCCAGCTGCCCAGGCCAGCACCCCTGCTCATTGCTGTCGAGCCGCCCTCGGCTCCCCCTGTGCGTGGGCAGTACACACCGGCTCCCGAGTGAGAAGGCCCAGCCGAGGGATCCTGCTTCCCGGCTCTAGCGTTCCCGGGCTCTGAACTGCTAACTAACGGCTGACCCTGCGGAGCCTGGGCTCATCTGTGAAATAGGATTAACGACAAGACCTGTATACGTTTCAGAAGGCTGCTGGAAGGCTCACGAGAGCTGGGACATGTGACGTGGCCGGCCCGGCGTCATCCACGGAGGGCGCCGCCGCCTGTCTTCCCAGGGAGGCTCCTCTGAAGCAGGGAGGGACTGAGCCCCAACACCCTCTCCGGGGCCGAGAGGCAGCCAACTTCAGGTACAGAGGGAACTGGTGAGTGGAGGCACTGATTCCTTCACTCATCCTCCAGAAAACAAACCAAGGGGTGTCTCTTAGATCAGTGGCTCCCAAATGCCAAATTCAAATTTCCTGGGGGAGGATACAAGAATATGTTCCTGTGTGTTTCATAAGCATCCCAGGTGCACTGATGCATATATAGATTTGGAAGCCCGGCTTTCAATCGAGAAGTTGGCTGACAATGACATCACTAGAAACTGACAGTTAAATATCAGGATGTGGTCTCCAGGAAAAGGAAGGAAAAATACCCAAGTGGCTGAAGTGAACTTTAAGAAAAAGTTTAGGAGGGAACAAGACATCCCAGAAAGATTCCAAGACAAGGGAAAACAGGACCTGAGTCTAAGAAAGCACTATCCTGACACACGTCACAGATGAGACGGGCAAGCGGTGAGAGGAGTCTGCTCCAGCGAGAGCGATGTGTAAATCTGAACACTAAAGGGGAACCGTGGGCAGGCTGCTCCAGGGTGGGAGGCAAGGCAGGGACGCATGAGGACGTGGGAGAACGATTTCGTTTTGCCATGTGTCAGGTGGTGAAGGACGAAAAGGACTTGTTCCGTGGGAAGAGTTCCAGGAAAAGCCTACCGGGCAAGCGAAGAAACCTAACGGCTGAGAGAGGAAGCAGGGCAGGTGAGTGCCCAGGAGGGAGGCGCCGGGACAGAAGCCGGGTGCCATGGGACCCGGACACACGGGCAGCGCTGGCTCCGTGTGCACCCACAGCCACACAAGGTGCTGCACAGGGGGCCACAGAGCCCACCCTCCCACCACGTTCCCTGAGCGGGCAGCAAGGGGGACAAGGGGGTGTGCTGCAGGGGCTTCTCCGAGGACCCGGCAGCAGGTCAGCCCACACGGAACCGGGAGGCCTGGGGAGAGCCCAGGGGCCCATCTCGAACTCTGGGGACTCAGAGACTCCTGAGCACCAGTCTTCGCAGCCTGTCTGCGAGTTCACGACCCGTGAGGGAACAGTGTCCGGATCCCGGGGGAGAAGCACAAAGAAGCTGAGGCAGTCGGACTGCTGGGGCCGGGGCCCAGGGGCTGACGTGAAGAACACACACCGGGGGAGGCGTGTGCCCCTGCGTCCAGCCGCGGCAACAAGTCGTTCAGGAGCCACCGGCGGGTACAGACCACTGCCCCTTCCTCCCTGAGCAGGCCCCAGGCGTGAGAGCCCTGGCCCGTACTCCCTTTAGCCTGGCCTCTCTCTCCTCACCCGATCCATCTTGAAATTCCGCCCCAGCACATTTTTCTGGTTGGCATCCACACCATCACAGCTGGTCAGAAACTCTGGGAGGAAGGCTGCAAAGAAGCCGTCAAAGTCCACAGAGGCCATGTTGTAAATGGCAATGCCGATCTCCTCCTGCAGAAGGTCGTGGGACTTGTGAACCAGGACCTGTAGCAGCACGTTCACAAACTGAAACAGCATGGTGGTCCGGAAGATCTTCTGCAGACAGAGAGGCCTGGGTAAGCCAGGGCACGAGGGCCCGCTCTGCCCCTGGGGCCTTGAGGAGGGTGGGACTCCACCCGCCCCCGGGGCAGCTCTGACGAAGGGCCCTTCCTGAGAGGGGGCACTGACCTTGTGGTATAGCTTCTGCTTGGTGTTGAGAGTCTCCAAGTAGAAGAGATTTTGTTTAAATAGGTGGATATCAGGCTGGAGAAAGGACTGTCCGAAAGCCTAGAAATAAGACCACTGTGTTATAAGCACCATTTAAACCACCTCAGACCAGGCCCTCAAGGGCCCCCGCCCCACACCAAAAGAATGGGCGTGCCACAGGCAGTTCCTCATGCCCACCGCAGGGCTAGGGTATCCACTGCCTTGATTCTTCTGCTCAGATCTTGGAATGTTCCTGTGTAGCCTTAGCTCTTTTTTTTTTTTTTAATGTTTATTTGGGCGGGGGGGGGGGGGGGGGGGGGAATGCACGAGTCGGGGAGGAACAGAGAGACGGAGACACAGAATCCAAAGCAGGCTCCAGGCTCTGAGTTCTGACACCAGGCTCGAACTCACAAGCGGTGAGATCATGACCTGAGCCGAAGTCGGACGCTTAACTAACTGAGCCACCCAGGCGCCCCTAGTCTTAGCTCTTAAGTCCTCCCCACTGGGCCTCACTTCACATCTTGGTTTCACCTTGGCCTTTTGGAATAAACCTCCAGATCCCTTCATGGATTCTGCCTGTGTAGCGAGAAGCTGCCCACCCTCTCCTCGGCGTCCCAGCTCTTATAAACCACAAATCCTGGGAGGCTCCTTCAACCAGCTGCCTCTGCTTGGGGTTAAGCAACAGCAAAGTTTTAAACTGCTTTGTAATTTCTGGGCTATGAGCTATTAGTTCAAGGACAAAAAGAAACGCCCCCCCAGACCTGACCAAAACCACTCCCAAGCTGATGACGTATAAGCCCCCACCCCTAACAAGCTGCTGATTGCTCCGTCATTCTGACCCCAGGCCCCTGAGCTACAAGAAGGGGGTCTTATAATGCCTGCTACAGCAGTGACATCTCCATGATGCCCAATGTTTTATTTACTTTTTTACGTTGGGTTTACTGTAGTGTGACACAGAAAAACTCCCTCTTTCGGGGTGCACTGCTGTGTGACTGGTACAGGGTCATCTAACCACCATGACAATCAAAACACACATTTCCATCTCCCCCCACC
This sequence comes from Puma concolor, assembly GCF_028749965.1. Taxonomy (NCBI): domain Eukaryota; kingdom Metazoa; phylum Chordata; class Mammalia; order Carnivora; family Felidae; genus Puma; species Puma concolor. The sequence goes on along the minus strand of NC_141682.1, from coordinate 20,139,096 downwards.
CCCCAAAAGTGTCCCTGGTGTCTCCATTAGTAGTCAGCCTTCTCCCCTGCCCCTGGGCGACCACTGCTCATTCTCGGTCCCTCCAGTTTTGCCTTTTCCAGAATGTTATATGATGTAATGGAATCATATGGCATGTAGCCTTTTGGGTCTGGCTTCTCACCCAGCACAACGTGACCTATATTGGTGTTGGTGTAAGAATGTTCCTTTTTACTGTCAAGTAGCAGTCCATTATATGTGTGTGCCTCAGTTTACCCACTCACCAGATGATGGATATCTGGATTCTCTCCAGATTTGGGCAATTATGAAAAAAGCCACTATAAATACCTGTGGACACGTGGCATGAATATGTTTTCATTTATCTTAAGTAAAATGCTTAGACGTAGGATTGTTGGTCAGGAAACTGCCAGACTGTGAAGCCATCTTCCAAACTGGTTTTTACCAGTCCCGAGCAGGGGGCCAGCCATCACCAAGAAGGCTTAAAAGCAAGGCTGAAGAGGGGGATAGGAGGGGAGCAAACACTTGAATACTCCACACCCAAGGCCCCACCGGGGACAGAAGGGCAGCAGGAGACCAGGCGTAGGGCTCGTGCTCATCCAGACTCTCCACACTGGGAGCATGTGCCCGTGTGCCGACTGGGGCCTAAAGGGGGTAAGGGGAGAATCCCTCTGCCCATGCTGTGAAGAAAACCCTGCACTGAAACAAACAAAAGGAGAACCCTCTACTCCAACCTAGGCTTAGAACAAAAAGTTCTACGATCCAGTGCAGAATGAGGATAGTGCCGGAAAGCAGCCACGAGGCAGCCTGGCCGCCCTAGCCTCCCACGGCGGGAGACCACTTGCTTCACAGGGCGGTGTTCCACCAGAATAGTGCGGTACGGGCCAGAATGATCTTTTTTTTTTTTTTTTTTTTTTACTTTATTTATTTATTTATTTATTTGTTTATTTATTTATTTATTTATTTATTTTAATGTTTTATTTATTTTTGAGACAGAGAGAGAGCATGAGCAGGGGAGGGGCAGACAGAGAGCGAGACACAGAATCCAAACAGGCTCCAGGCTCCGAGCTGTCAGCACAGAGCCCGACGCGGGGCTTGAACTCACGAGCCGCGAGATCATGACCTGAGCCGAAGTCGGACGCTCAACTGACTGAGCCACTCAGACGCCCCCTGAATGACCTTTTAAAAATGCAGATCACTGGGTCCCTCTCCAAGGGGGAGTCTCCCCAAGAGACTCCACTCAGCTCCCAGTCAAGGAGGCATCAACAGCTGTGCTGACGGCAGGCAGTCCCCTCACACTTGGGAAACACAAGTGCCAGCTGCTGAGCATACGCTAACTCATCCAACCTCACAATAAACCCATCAGATAAGCAGCATTCTCCCCACTTGATAGATGGGAGAGACTGGGGCTCCAAGAAGTTAATTAACTTCCTAGGTCGCAAGATGTAGTAACCAAGCTTCGACCCAAGACGACCTGGCTTCCCCATATGTCAGGGAAGCAAACCAAGGGACGGCCAGCCAGTGGCCCCAGCTGGTGTCCAGGATGAGGCCTGTTCGTCCCGGGATCACAAGGCAGCCTCACCGGCTTTTCCAGCACATTACCTGCATGATGGCACTGAACTGAGGCTCATTCTCCATCTGCTCCTCAGCGATCCCCCTCTGGACACTGGCCAGGACAGTGGACTTGAAGAAGTACCTCCAGTTGTGATGGAGCGTCCGGAACAGGAGCTCAAACAGCTCAGCCTTCACATCAGGGGAGGGGCGCTGTGGAGACACACAGACCCTCAAACCTTCCCTTCCTGTGGCTCAGGGGGGCCACTCACAGCCTCGGCTCCGAGCAGCAAGGAGGCCCAGGCAACGCCTGATAACAGCAAGCAGAGTGTCAGTGTCCCCCGACACTGCCGTCTGGTCCAGTCCCCTTCAGGCCAGCAGTTCAAACCAGGTGTATTTCCGCAGAGACACGATGCCCGGGCCAGTGCCAGGGTCGGTGCCCTTTTTCTGAGGGAAACCCTCAGCCCTCTAAGCCGGGAAAAAACGGCTACCAGATGGCAAAGCAATGAGCAATATAGGTTTCCTGTTTAGAAAGCAGCTGATCCGATCTGTCACCTCTTCTTGGCTGTGTTGTTCCTTCCCCCAGGATAAAAACCGCTGTCCCAGCTAACCTGCTGACCCCATGCAAGACAAGTAAGAAGCTTTAAAGGCAGTTTTGCCGTCTACAGAAGAGGAGTCACAGAGCACCTGGAAGGCACAGAAAGCAGCGTCAGGGGACCTCGGAGGAGGCAGCGTGTGGTGCTGAGCGCTCTCTGGGCCTGTGTCCCCGGTCACCGGCAGCAGGGTTCTGGGAGGAGGGGAGGCTCAGCAGTATTTTCTAACTGAACCAAAAATCTCCAAGTCATTGGAGGGCATGCCAGGTCACGGTATTCCAGATGTCTCTGTAGAATTCAAAACTGTAAGCCCCAGATATATTTAATTCAGCCTTGATTAAAATTAAATTGGGACCAGAGGGCACGAGCTCCCATGGCAGGAATCCTTACAGGGCCCAAGCGTGTTTAACGATGCAAAGCAACTCACTCACTTAAGCCTTAGTTGGGGGACTTAAAAAGGTTAGCTCTTACTTAACTATCACATAAAATTTAGTTAAATTCACACTTATTCTGGATCTTGTCATGCTGAATGTAGGTTTTCTAAGGATGTGGAGTGTTTCTTTAACAACAAAACTTTTACATGGTTCCAAGCACTGGCCTCGTATCCTTGAGACCGGTGCATGGGCTTACTAGTATGTCTTAACAAGTACGTCTTGTTACGGTGTTTGCCGGAGAAAACCACGTATTCACCTAAAGTTAGAAGCTATTTGCCACGGAGGCTGATCTTACTCGCCGACCAGCCTCGCACTTAACCTGCTGTGTTTTCCCTAGACTAGTTCCAATTAACTCGACCAATGAAAAAAGACTGGACCAAGCTAAAGGCATTCTTTCCTGGAAAAAATTATTTTACAGAAAAATAACTAACAAGCGAGCTTTAAAACACTGCATTTTCTTCACTATCTCGTTCCCTCCTCGGCTGCAGAAGCGAGGCAGCACAGGGGACCACCCCAGCCCCTCATACCTCGGCAATGATGGGGTACACCTGCTCCATGCACAGGGAGATGATGCTGGGGAGAAAAGGCTTGAACACCTGGCCAGGCTCCTGGACCACCACCTGCAGGATCTTCAGGAACTTCTCCACCACCCGGCAGCCAGTGCTGCCTTCATGGAGGATGCTCTCAGCCAGCTGTTCTCTGCAGACAAGGGGAAGCACGCAGTAGCCAAAGAAATGCTCTCTGGGGGGGCCAGCATGAAAACCAATGCTCACGGCAAGTGAAGAGAAAGGAGCAGAAAGTCCTAGGTTTTGTGGCCAGCCCCACCCCTCCTTGTCCCCTGGGAGTCTGGAAGCCACGGACAGCGGGTTTGTGGTTGGTTACCTGGTAAACATGTTGAGGAAGGTCTGGATGATCTGCTCCGTGAAAGGCACGCCCATCTGTACTCTAAGGCCTCGGAACAGAGTGAGGAAGAAGCTCAGCATCTCGTCAGTCACATCTAAGCAGAGGCACAAAGCGAAAGGTCAGAGGCGCGAGCACACGAGGGTAAGTGGAAGCCCGGGGCCTGGCTGACCTCCTTTTTTCAATCTGCACTATCCTCTCTCCCGAAGGCTTCCTGCTGGAAGAAATTTCCCCAACACCATCGGAGCCGTGATGCAAAGCGGGAGATGACTGAGGACATGCTGGGACGACGGCTCTGGCCTCGCGAACCTCTGGCTCACAACGGCTCACTAGAGGAAGCGAAGGTCACCTCGAAGCCTCCCTCGCCAGCCGGCATCCAGCGACACCGAGTTTTCACTGCAGGTGGGCCATTTTGTGCTCACGCTGACGGAGCGATTCAACCGGGTCAACACCTGAGTGCTTCTGCCATTTGGCTCTCTGATCACTAATCCCCGCACTTGGGTCAGAGGTTAAGTGGCTGAAAATGGATAATGACTGTGTATTCAGGATGCGTGGCCCTCTATTATTAATGGTCCATTATCATTAATGGACCAATAATGGGACTAATTGCCGAAAACGTTGGTTACGTTTCCTCCGGCTCCACTGGCAGATCTCAACAATCTCGTACAGTGTTCTGGCTCTAACCTCACACACTCCGCTTACAAGAGGCAATCAGTGAATGCTTGCTGACTGACAGGCCCCAATAGTCCTCTCCGAAGACTGACGAGGCTGCTGTAAACGCTCTCCCGAGAGCCAGAAAGAGCCTCTATCGGGTGAGGGAAGGAACCAGGTCGGCAAAACCCACCTTGCCATCTAAGGAAATATGCGGCACTCGTGGGAAAAAGTTCCTTCCCCTCCTTTACAGACCCCCTGCACCTCATCCACTCGTGGCCACGCTGGGAGAAGGAAAAGACTTAGAAGCGAGCCCCAGGTAGACGCCCCAAGTGACTCCGGGCCACACGACACAGGCGCAAGGCCCAGGTGAGGGCTCCACGGGGCCTCAGCCCCTCTCCCCTGCCATGAGCGTCCCTGCCCTCTGCCTTCAGAACCCGGGCCCGCACCGCCAGCTCCTTGTGTTCTGTCGAGCCGAGCAGTCGCTGTGGGCCTTGCAGGCACCTGCCAGCAGCTCCTACCTGACTGGTGGATAAAAGCTGGAAAGAGGGCCAGGGAGACTTGCACAGATTCCTGCAGCGACTGGTAGCAGATCTGCCGGGACTTGGTGGACTCCCCGGAGATGCTGTCCACGATGTCTTCTAAGACACTGAGCGTCTGGTGGATAATCACTTTGGCTGCAAATCGAGATTCAGTGCATGTTATGACTTGTCGGAAGATAAAGCAGGGGGCCGGGGAATACCCGGGAGGGGGCGAGATTCGCAGAAGTATTCGGAGGGCAATCGCAGAAACCCTGCTGAACGAACACAAGTCTCTCTTCATGGGCTTCTCCACCTCTCCCGTCTCTCTCTCCCTACACCCTCTTCTTTCTTTTTTTTTTCCACCAGGACTCTGGCTGCCTGCTTGCTCAGATTTTTGCCTCTCTTCTGCCTCTGTCCACCAGAAACAAGGCCACCCAGAGGAAAAGATAAAACGTGGCCCCCAGTTAGGTGTCTAGATTCTAAGACGGTGAACAGACGGGTGAGACTGGGCGTCCCAAGGTAATCACCCCAGGCGAGAATGGACGGATGCAGATCCGACACCCCTTCCACCCGACGTGTACCTCCCCGCCTGGCGGGACAGCAGCACCCCGCTGGCCCACCTACTGCTGCTACGTTCATGAATAAACTGCCTGTTCGCCCCTTATCCTACTGGGCCTGGGGCCTGACAATATATATGATTATTATGGTATCATATGATGTTATCAACAACATACACTTCTAATGAGACCCTGATGTAAACACGATGCCTTCAGGGAACACAGAGAAAGCAGAGGTGGTGGCCAGCAAATGGGCAGGAGCTCAGAGGACACGGAAAGGGCCCTGATCAGAGGTGCCGGATAGGAATCACAGACGGGCACTTGACGGCCCTACACCCAGACAGGCTCCTTGTCAGTACACCGGGAATAGCCAACAGCCCCACCTTCACGGGGCTGCCGCGAGGATGAGAGACAAGGTTGAGAACGTGTCTAGCCCAGTGCCTGGCACATCGGAAGGTCCAGCACAGGGAAGCTGTCACCATTCCTCAGCACTGGTGGGGCTGGCTCCTCCCCTTAGACACGGAGCTTCCCACCAGCTGCCCTAAGAAGCACCCCCATGGCTCAGCCTGAGCTCAGCAGACTCAACGCTGGCAGAGCTCCAGAGGGCGGAACCAGAGCTGGGCTGAGGGCTGGCCTCTACCTGGTGGGGCTCCCTGGGTTGCCCTGGCCCCTCAAGCTCACCAGCCTCTGCGGCGGCTGAAGCAGCTTCCAGAGAAACGTAAAGCAGAAGGAATAGATGCTCTAGAGGAGCAGGTTTGACTCCTGACTCCACTAGATTCTGTCTCCTCATCTGAAAACGTGGACAGAGAGAGACCACCACCTCACTCAAAGGACTGAGCATGAAAGAGAAGAATGGCTCACGACGGGCCTGCTTCTCTAACGGCCAGCCACGCGGACCTCGGCAAGTGCACACAGGGCACACGCATCCCATGGAAGGAGCCACTCCCTCACAGCTGCTACAAGGACCGGGAACAGGAAACTGCACTCGGGTCAGACGTTTCTCCAAGACAACACAAGGCACAGGGAAAGCAGTTTAGGGGGAAAAGCCAGTAGAGTTAAGAGACCAAAACTTGACCTCTGATGTGTAAGGAAACTGAAATAAGAACCAAAGCGTATTCACAAAAATGTGTAAGAGCAAATGGAAAGCACCGTTAAATATGTAGTAACAGGAGAGATACATAAAGTGTGATACCTTCCATGGAATAGGATGCTATCAAATCATTAAAAACAATGCTTTTCAGAACAAAGGGGTGATGTCGTGCAGGACAAGGATCTGGAAGCATTCAGAACCAGATCTGACTCCCGATCCCACCACCTTCTCTCTGATCCTGAGCAACCTACACCTGCTGAGCCTGGTGGGGGAGGGCGCTTCACAATGGAGAGACTGGCAGGCATTGCTCAAAGCAAGTGATCCCAGAGGGCATGCCAAAATGGGACACACAGAAGTGACACAACGGGAGGTACACATCATTGCCCAGGTGGTATTCACACCCCAACTGCTGGAAACAATCAGACAGAAAAGATTATGGGACATTTTACATGGAAATGGGTTTGGACTCTTCAAAACTGTCAATGTCAGAAGAAACAAAAAACCAGGAATACTTTTCTATATTAAAAGACTGAATAGGGGCACCTGTGGCTCAGTAGGTTGAGCGTCCAACACTTGATTTCAGCTCAGGTCTTGATCTCACAGTTCGTGAGATGGAACCCCATGTCGGACTCTGCACTCACGGTGCAGAGCCTGCTTGGGATTTTCTCTCACCCTCTCTCTCTGCCCCTCCCCCGCTTCTGCACTTGCTCTCTCAAATAAACAAACAAACAGAGATGTGACAACCAAACAGAACACAAGCTCCTTGACTGTATCTTGGACTTTTTAAGAAGCAAAAAAGGCCACTTTGGTAACACCTGGGGAAAACCTGAACATGGTCTATGTGTTAAATGACATTACCGTAATGTCACAACTTGGCTGTATTCATGGTGTTTGGGTTACAGGAGAGAACACCTTGTTCTCAAAGACAAAGGTTAAGGTGTCAAGGATAAAGTGTCGGTAACTTCCTTTATTTAAAGGGCTCTGCTAAAAAGAGGAAGTGTGTGGGGAGGTGGGAGGAAACACGAGTGTGGCAAAATACTAACAAGTGGTAAATCCTAGTGAAAGATACACGGTTGTTCCTTTGCTTCATCCTTCAACTATTCTGTAGGTTTGAAAACTTTTCAAAGTACTAAACTGGGACGGGAAAAAACACTCCAGGCCTGGATTTGATCACTTGCGGCAGGAGGAGAAGACGAACCTCACAGGGCTGCAGGGAGGACCGCACGACGTAACGTACATGAAGTTCTGGGACCCCGCCTGGCACGCAGCGAACACCCCACAGACATTACTCTGAGTCTGTGCACCGTGGGAACCATGGGTTCCATTCAGCAAATAGTTCCAGCAGGTGGTGGCACCCGCTCTGCAGTGAAGCCACGGCCGCGGAAGCGTATGCCCTGGCCGACGAAAAGTGAGCGGAGATACAAATGATGGGTGTCACCTGCAGACCAGTGCTTTAAGAGCCACTGCACAAGCCCCCACGTCCCTGTCCCCATGTAAGCACAGACTGCGGGGCGGCCTTCAGCGGCCTGGGTCGCTGAGTCGCCAGGAAAATAAGCAGGACGTTCTCCAACCCCCGTGGCCCCAGCCGAACACGCAGTGTGAGCGAGAAATACATCTTTCTCCTGGATTAAGCCACTACGCTTTGGGCACTGTTTGTTACCACAGGGCAAACCTACCCAACCCATGCTGGCTGACTGACATAAGCACGTGTAAAATAAAGAGACAAAAGACCACTAGATTTTCTGAAACACGACTCCACACTAGCTGTGTGTAACCCCTGCGCCAATGACTTCCTCTTACCCGAGTTTCCCCAGGGGTAAAATCAGGATAATCAACAGTGCCTAACTCGTAGGCTGATGTGGAAATTCAATGAATTAGTGAATGTAAAACACTGAGAACCAGGACCAGGCAAACACCGGACCGTGAAGGCTGGTGCCGGCTCGGCCGGAGGTGTGATGGCGGGGAGAGGACCGCCCAGGCAAGGGCCCAGCGCTCAGTACACCCTCACGAGCTCCGCTGCTCCCATGCAGCTCCAGAACTAGAAGACATACTTTTTATTTTTTTTTTTTTTTTTTTTTTTTTTTTTTTTTAACATTTATTTATTTTTGGGACAGAGAGAGACAGAGCATGAACGGGGGAGGGGCAGAGAGAGAGGGAGACAAAGAATCGGAAACAGGTTCCAGGCTCTGAGCCATCAGCCCAGAGCCCGGCGCGGGGCTCGAACTCACGGACCGCGAGATTGTGACCTGGCTGAAGTCGGACGCTTAACCGACTGCGCCACCCAGGCGCCCCTAGAAGACATACTTAAACAGAGAATAAGGGTGACAATGAGAGAATTAAAAGGGTGACTTTCTAAAATACTAAAACCAATGAGATTTAAGAGTTTTCCCCTTCTTTATACCATTCTAATATTTTTGTACAATAAGCATTATGGTAATGTCCCTGATTATGAAAATGTTTTTTTAAAAAATGCGGGTATTTATTGCTATTTTTAACATTTGTTGACATTCTATGAATGATGTTATCCAATAATGTTCCAATACTTTCTCACTGTGAAAATACTGTATTTTTTTAACATGTACTATAAAATTTGTACATCAGAGAAATCTGATGCCTTCTACTTGAACTGAGTTCTCTTGATTCATTTTTCTCTCCCTTTTTAATATAAATAATTAAACTTGAAGTGCCATTTGTGAAGATACCAAGTTCTTTCAAAGCCTCTGAAATACATGCATTTGGAGAAAGGTTAAAAATAGTTTCAAAAGACAGTTCTTAGATCTGCTCTTCCCAGTGAATTGCTTTGATTGCTTATATAAGTATCTGAAAAGGATCAGTCCCTGTACATTTTTTTATCCAAGGAAGGCACCGTTGACGGTTTACTTATTTTTGACATTTTAACTAAGAGAAGGGGTGTCCCACATTCAGGAAATAGGTCCAGCTGACGCGTTCACAGAATTCCACAGAGAAGCGGCTTCTACCGCCGAAGGCTGGCTCTCCCACTTTGCAGCTGAGGGACTACGGACAGATGAACGAATGCCTCATCGGCCACAAAGGAAGACAGCGCCTGGCCTACCTGTCTCCCCGGGCCGTCCCCGGCTCTGGGACACTTACTGTCATCCAGTGGCATCTTCCTCTGTGGGGCCGCAGCACTGGGTTTCAGATCGCGATAGTCCCGTGAGAGCGCGGAGATGAGGCTGGCGTGGTTCATGGAACGTACGGGCCACTGCTGCTCATTCTCAGGCAGGTTTGGCCACGGAAGCAGCAGGATGTTAGAGAGGGCTCGGCACACCAACACCTGAGCCTGGAAGAGACCACCCCCCCCGCCCCAGGTATCCATCAGAGGGTTAAGAGCAACAGCCGCGGCACCGGACGCAGCCTGGGCACCCAGGGCACACGTGGAGCTCAGGCCTCCGGGCTCCTTTCTCACAGGCTGGGCCTAAGGCTTCGGTCCAAATCTAAGGTAAGGCAGGGAGGAAAGTGAAAGTGAAGCAAAAACACCACGCCTCGGTCCAGCGCGTTCCAGGCCCCATCCTGGAATGTCATTTCCCGGTGCTGTCACTGCCCCTCTACTCTGGTACCTGCAGCATTACAGGGTGGGGGAGTCACAGTCACTGCAGACGCTCGGTCTAACCAGTCCCTTAGCTGCTGGCTCCCAACACCCTCAGAGGAGCCGCTGAGAACAGGGCTGAGAGAGAGAGAGAGAGGCTGCCGGAGAACCTCTTACGATCAGTGTGCCTTTGGTGCCAGGTCAAAAGCAATACTCTGCCACCCCGGGTGCGCCCAAGTAACTGCTCCGACTCCCCTCGGACACCACCTGTGTCTTGTTGGTTTTTAAACTTCCAGCCTGAGCCTCCTGAAGGATTTTGTGAAAATCCTTGTCTGGAGCTTCTCAACCCTAAGAAAACAAACGTAACAACGGACTGTTTTAAACCAAAAGGAATGCAAAGAAGACGCTGACACCAGCCAAATCGCTGGCTCTCAAAGCAGCGCCACCTCAGCACCTATCGGGAGGGTCTTTTACATCCTAATCTGCACACCGCCCGACTGCGTCGGGAAGGGCCTGACGACAGAGCACGGAGGCTGCCCTAAGTGCCACCTGGGAGGAAACCGTCTCTGGCGGCACAGCCCGTAAGCTCCGAGTGCGAAAGAAAGGCCAGACTCCTCTTGCTCAGCCTCACGGCTCCAGGGCCCATGCAGCGTGGCCCTGGGGTCTCACCTTATCGACGAGTCGCTGAGCAGAGGCATCGGTGATTCTGTTGAACACTTTCTGCACCGCGGGGATGCTGATCAGAAAGACAGGCCGCACGGTGGTGGCCAGTGAGACCAGTAAGTGGCACGCAGATAGCAGCAACTTGTCTTGGACCTGGAGACAGAAGAGAACGTGTCGGTTCACTAGCTCTCCCGCGAGGCTGCGATTCGAAGAACCCTGACGAGGCAGTCACAAGCCAGATCTGCTGCCAGGCTGTCGTTCCACATAACTCAGGATCTGTGTCCAAGAAGTTTCCGGGGATGGCGCCCAGCAACGAGGCACGCTCCTCTGTGCCACGTCACAGCTCCTGACCTCACGCCGGGAGCGCCACCTCCAGTTCCTCCTGTCCTTAGTCGCTGGCACCTCTGGGTGCGATCGCTTCTCAGCTCCAAAAATTCCATGGCAGCCTCCTTGGCATGTCATTCAAACTACTCGGGATTGTTCACCTCACTCCTCCCGCTCCAACCAAGCCAACGTTTCCTCCACCCGCCTTCCAACACTCAACCGGTCACGCCAGGCTCTCCTGCTTCCTCCCCTCCTCGTGCCAATCAAAAACCTGGTTCAAGGACCATCTGCCCTTTTCAAATTAGCAAAAGAGAAAACTCTTTATAGATACGACGTAATGCTGGTAAGACTGGTAAAAAACAGCACACCAAAGAGTCACGGGCATGCAGTTACTTTCGAAAGAAATATTATTAGAATTTCCTAGAACCACACATTATCCCTAACCTTTAACCTTTAATCCCGCTTTAAGAAAATCACCTAAAAGGATAAAGCTAAGTGCATACGTGCATTTCAGAATGACCTATGGTGATTTTTTTCAAATGCAGGCAACATTAAAGTCCAGCAATGGCTGGATACATCATAAATTATATAAATCCCCCCTCGTGGGATATTGTAACTCATTTACAAATTACAATTACAAACTGAACAAAACCTGGGGCACCCGGGTGGCTCAACTGATTAAGCATCTGACTTCCGCTCAGGTCATGAGCTCATAGTTCATGGGTTCGAGCCCCACGTCGGGCTCTGTGCCGACAGCTCAGAGCCTGGAGCCTGCTGCAGATTCTGTGTCTCCCTCTCTCTCTGCCCCTCCCTCGCTCACACACACTCTCTCTCTCTCTCAAAAATAAACATCAAAAAAAATTTTTTAACAAGCTAAACAAAACCTTACGGAAATCAACACACTGTTAAGAGGAGGACAGAATGCTACGTAGGTTAAGACTACAAAAAGACAGGGCCCAGTTGGTTGCTTGCCCAACTCTTGATCTCAGCTCACGTCATGATCTCGTGGTTCACGTGACAGAGCTCCAAGTCGGGCTCTGCGCTGACAGCTCGGCGACTGCTTGGGATTCTCCTCCTCCTGACCCTCCCACACTTGCACTCTCAAAGCAAATAAACTTAAAAAAAAAAAAAAAAAAAAGACGAACACCTATATGCTCCATAATATAAACTGATGGTTTTCTCAAAGGACAGCTGAGTAGAAGCTGTCAAATTTACTTGGGTGCACCTTTGACCCGGTAAATCCACTTTCTGGAACCCATCCTACAAGGATGTACATACCAAGAACTAATTTCCATCAACAGGAGAATTATAAAACATTCCCACTACCAAACAGCAGTGTTTTAGAATGGGGGATTAAAGAGTACCATAAATTTTCGGTCTATAATTTAAACAGTGTTGAACTTCTTCACAATGAGCATGCATTCATGTGGGACTGAGGTTAAAAACTTAAGCTACCTTTGAGTTTATATGGACCACAGCTCAAAAGGAACATGAGACGACACGTGGTTCTATGGTAGTGCTGAGAATTATGGGTCTAACACCATGCGATATTTTGATTTTATAATAAGTGGGTATGTGGACAAAAGGACAAGGACTTAGATACAAAGTGTAGCCCTTGGGGCGCCTGGGTGACTCAGCTGGTTAAGTGTCCAACTCGATTTCGGCTCAGGTCACGACCTGGAGGTTCGTGGGGCCAAGACCCGCGTCAGGCTCCGTGGTAACGGTGCGGAGCCTGCTCGATGTTCTCCCTCGGCCCCCACCCCCCCCACCCCCACAATAAACAAACTTAAAAAGCGTAGCCCTTGCTGCCTTAGGACCTTGGTGCTGATCAGAGGTGTGACGGCATCCATGGTGGTGGAGACAAGCGTAACAAACTGCTGTGTGTTCTGCCGATGAGCTTCGCTGCAGTACTGCGCTAGCCAGTGAGAGTACGCCTGGAGAGCAGCCAGGGACTGGGCGTGCCTGCAAAGGGGAGAGAAGATGCGATTTCAAAGGTTAAGGTCAAGACATATGAGCATCAAACTTGTGTCCACAGCAAGTAAGGATTCCACTCATTGCCATTTCCGTTCTAAGACACGCGAGACGGCACAGAAATCACGTACTCGCTCAGGTAGGACCTAAAAATCAAAACTCATCATCTAAATGTTGCCACCACTGCCTGTGACACAGAAAGCAGTCAGTTCTCTGTGAAGCTACGGCTCCTTTTAGTGGACAACGAATTTTAGGAAACAAGAGCCTGGGGACTTAGGGGTCTCACCGCTCCTAGGACCTTTTAGGGGACAGGGCTAGGATTCAGGCAGACACCACGTGGAAATCAAACTGGTCGCCACCAACCGGGCGGGCAAGTTGACCTCAAGCGCCTCAGACAGGACACAAGAAGGGCACACCGCCACCTATCTAGTGTTCTCGCTAAAAATGTTGACCATCGATCTCATACAGATCAACAACCAGACAAATTTCGATTTTTAAGATTTTCCTTAGGAAAAAAAATTAAGAGGGTGCCTGGGTGGTGGCTCAGTCGGTTCAGTGTCTGACTCTTGATGTGGGCTCCAGCCATGACCTCACGGTTTGTGAGTTCAAGGCCCGCATCAGGCTCCGTGCTGACAGCGCAGAGAGCCTGCTTGGGATTCTCTCTCTCTCTCTCTCTCTCTCTCTCTGCTCCTCTCCCACTTGCACTCTCTCTCTCAAAATTAAGTGAACATTTAAAAACAAAAAAATTAAGACCTAAATCTCCCCCAAAACTCCGTTTCTCTTTCCCTCATCTGACTCTCCTCCTTTCCCTCCCTCCCACCAACATGTACAATCTGGGCAGCTGATCTAGATTATGGGAGAGAAATGTAGTATGGGATTCATGATTAGTTAGACACTGGATCCAAAGAAAGAAGGACACTTCTTAGGCAACTGGAGAAATTAGAGTATGGAAAAATATATACAGGGGCGCCTGGGTGGCGCAGTCGGTTAAGCGTCCGACTTCAGCCAGGTCACGATCTCGCGGTCCGGGAGTTCGAGCCCCGCGTCAGGCTCTGGGCTGATGGCTCAGAGCCTGGAGCCTGTTTCTGATTCTGTGTCTCCCTCTCTCTCTGCCCCTCCCCCATTCATGCTCTGTCTCTCTCTGTCCCAAAAATAAATAAACGTTGAAAAAAAAAAAAATTAAAAAAAAAAAAAAAAAAGAAAAATATATACATATACACTCTTAAAAACCCCAGATATTACGGTATCCATGAAAGTCTCAGAGTATTGATAATGGTATTATGGTTATGTAGGAGGAGGACCTTGTTCCCAGAGATATGTGCTCAAGAGTTTATAGGTGAAGTGACATGTTTGCAATTTATTTTCAGTTTACTTACAAAAAAATTGTGTGTGTGTGTGTGTGTGTGTGTGTGTGTGTGTGTTCACCTGTATAAACAAAAAGGAAGCGTGAGAAACAAAAGCAAATGTGGCAAAATATCTATAACTGATGAATCTAGCTTGAGAGTATAGGGTGTTCATTCTGTTTTTCCCCTTTTCTACAGGTGTGAACTTTTTCAAGCCGTTATTTTGTATTTTACATTTAGAATGCACTGACTGTTTTAACTTTTAGCTCTGAAAGTCGGCCTTTGGAGTCTAGGACTTTTAGTCAATCTATCAAATTTACAGAGCTCCATAAGGCTTAAAGGGAGGGGCTCCAAAACTTCCTGAAATTGTGTGCAAGATGTTGTGTTTATGAGCAAATTAGCATTTTTCTCGGCAGAAGCTTCACAGCTTTCTCTAATCTCAAAAAGGAAAAGTATATATATATATATATGTATACATGTGTGTGTGTATATATATATACACACACACACACACACGTATACACACACACACACACACACACACACACACACACACACACACTCTGAAAAAAAAACCTAAACCACTAAAGTAACACCTAAGACTCTCTTTCTATCATTTACCTAATTTGCAGCTTAAGAACTGCTCCGGAACAGGGGTCAGCAGACTTTTTCTGCAAATACCAGAGTGAAAATATTTTAGGCTTTGCAGGCCACACACACTCTGTCACAGCCACTCTGCCGCTGCGGCACAAAAGTAGCATAGATGATACGTAAATGGACGGGCCCGGCCATGCTCCAATCCTAATTTACAAAAGCTGGCAGTGGGCTGGATTCGGTACAGGCCATAGTTTGCCAATGCCCGCTCCGGTCCAGAGCAAGCCTTCCAGGCAGTGTGATCCCTGGGATGTGGCCCCGCCTCCAGTCTCCATTCTGCTGTCCCTTCCACAGTCACTTTCCTAATAGCTCCCCACCATCCTGAAAGCTTCTCAAAGTGTGGTCCCTGAATGTTCTTCAGAATCGCCTGAGGTCTTGCGTAATCCGCAAATACCCGAGCCTCACGCATCCTGCTGTAGTCAGAATCTCTGATGGAATGTGTTCCCCAAGTAATTCTCTGGGCCCTACAGTTGCAGTCACTGGCCCACAGGAGAAGATTCACGGCACTCGAGCTGTTTCCACCATAGTCCTACCGTGCCTATCCGGCCTCATCTCCCACCACACAAACCACACACCACCCCCTAATCATGGGGCTCTGCAACACATCTTTGTCTTGGCTCATGCTGTTCTTTCTTCCTGAAATGCCTACCCCACATACCCTCTGCTCCCAGCTCTCATCTGCCTGATGAATTCCACTTATTCCAACCACCCCTGCCCCCAAGCAATCTTTCTCTCTGCCTAGGCTTGGAGGAGGGAGTTTTTCTCCTCTTCATGGCAGGCACAACTGTTCCTTTCTATCCAGAAAATTCCTGGGGGCCGGAGGACAAGGTCCCTCCTGAGAACGCACCAACAGCTAACTCTGTACTTACACATCAATGAGGTCAGGTTTCAGTACTGACGGCACAGCAGTTTCAATGTTGTACAATTTTATCTGAGATCCATACAGAGTGACTTTGACCAACCTGTTGGCAAAGAAGCAGGTAAGAGAAAACATTCAGCTTATGGGCTAACATAGACAAAATGGACAAGGTACCAACAAAGGTCCCAAAGACAGACTTTTTTCCATCCAAAGAAGAATCAAGACCAGACCTTCAATTTTATCCCAAAGCTACCTGAGATGTGCATGAAGATTTATATAAAGACATTAACTAAAGCTGACTTACAGAATCAAAAAATTTTGTACGCAAAATAAGTATCTAACAGGGAAATATAAGATGATAGAATATATACAATAAAAGTGACTAAGAAGTAAATATTTCATGGTGTGTATTTTACCACAACGAAAAAACACTGGACAAGAAGTAAATGTTTCAGGTAGACAGATATATGACAAAGAAAATACAGCAAAATGTTCACTGTAGAATCTAGGTGACAGGTATATGGGTGGTCCCTGTATAATTTTTCAACTTTCCTGAAGATTCGAAGATGTTCATGATAAAATGTTTGGGGGAGAGGGCAGGGCACAAAGCAAAAAAGGTTTTAGAACAAATCGAAGGGTTTTTGACATGAAGCACAATCCTCCCAGAAGCAAGCCGCTGCGCCCACTGGTGGCACAAGGGCTCACTGCACGCAGACAAGCCTTCAATCCAGTAACTGAGAGCCGGCAGCACAGAGAAACGGAAAATGCCTCTTTCGTTAGAGATGGATGCTCCTTTCTGAGCAAAGGGAAGAAGCCGGAGACACGGCGAAGTTCTCCCCGTGCCTGCTCTTTAAGGAAGCCTGGGAGCAGGTCTGAGGCGGGCGCCAGGGAAGACAATGGGTGTTTCTCTCCCTCGGTGCCACGGCACAGAGCTTCTCAAACTTCACCGAGCGGAACACTCAACTGGGGAACCTGTCACAGTGCAGGCTCCCTGGTCCAACCCCACAGACCGACCCTGCAGCCGCGAGGAGGAGCCTGGAAATCTGCATCTCTGGAAACATGCTGGGGCTCCGTGCGCGTGGACCACACTCTGGAAAGTGCTGCTCTCTGAAGGGACCAGAAAGCGGGACTTCACTAGAAAACCACAAGCTTGAGTCCCAAAGTACTGAGGGTCAGGAAGCAGTCAGAAAGTGAGGGTGAAAGTGCCAAGGGTTCTCGACTGGAAGCTCTGGAAAGGGGCCGGGGTGATAACGTAAGCGACGTACCAACATGCACCCGGTGTCTAACTCTTTAAACTGTTCTCCATTCTTCACATTCACATAGTAGGTATACATTTATTTAGTGGCACTGAATACATACTCCGAGCGTGCAGCCACCCGGTCCTGTCTCCTTTACCTTTTCATCCTATAAAACTCTAAGTCTGGACCCACGAAAGAACAACCCCACCCCCCGCCGCAGCCCTGACCACCGCCATTCCCCTTTCCCTCTGGTCCGGACTATTCCATGGGCCTCACGTTAAGTGGAGTCACCCTGTGTTTGATTTTACATTCCGCTTTCGCGTTCCCCAGCATCCTTTAGTGCTACTCTACACAGAAAATGGGCTTCTAAACGGGTCTTTTACGATTTCTACGTGCAGCAGTTTAGCTAGGAAGTTTATTGTGTGGAGCCTGAGTGAAAAGCCGGCTAATCACACCGGCTATGAAGATCAAATAGTCGTAACAAGGAGCCTTCTCTCACACTTTATTCTGAATGAAGACAAGACTGCAAAGTACCTGTAAGTACTGAGCCTCAAACCTAAAAGCAGTGCAGAAAGATGTATATATAAGGACCTATGAGCTAATGACGCAGGAACTCTGAACTCTGAAAAGATACAGATTTCAAGGAGGAAGAACGCGTCCCATTCCGCTAACCATCAGTGGAGTGGGAACAGGCCTCACCCAGGACGGCGAGGAAGGAGGATGCTGGAGGTGACAGCTCTGTGGTGTGGCAAGAGCACAGCATCTGGACTCAGGAAGATGGTCAAAAACCCACGTGCTCCCTCTTGTGAAGTGTGGCCTGAGGAGAGGCACTCACCATCTCTGGGCCACGGTTGGCTCACAGGGAACGTGACATCCCCATCCCCCAAAGTAAAGAATGAAATGATACGTGCAAAACCACTTTGAAAGTTTCCTACCACGTGCTACTTTTACTATTTATTGATATTAATCTGGCTTTTAAAGATTTATTCAAAACTCTTTGTTTTCTCTGCTTTTAAGCTAAGAGTAACAGTTAAAGACGACTCTGGTGCGCAAGTCACCAGGCTTGGGGCTTGGTTTCGCTTGGCGTGTTATCAATGATACGGCGAGTGGGCCGGTGAAAGAGTCCGGTGGCTCAACTGTGGGCTGGACCCACATCTGCCCAATTTTGATCTAATCGATCCACCGGTTACCCTGAAACAGTCTGAACCTCCAAACACATCTGAAGCATCTGACTCGTTAAGTGCCTGAGTTCATGGGAGGGGCGCAGGGAGAATGGGGCAGTCAGGAGCGGTCCTCAACACACGCAGCCATAAACCCGAGGAGGGACCCGAGGGGAGGGGTAATGACAGAAGCCTGGTGGTGGAGAGGTTGGGAGCCACCTCTCCAGTCAAGCTTCAACTCCTCAGGACCCTCCCAGGGCTGGAAAAAGTCCCACCTCTAGCACCTGGCTGTCAGATGCCGACAGACTACCTGTTTGTCCTTCCACTCCCAGGGCTTTCCCGGTGTCTCTTTACCTGTGGGCAGAGACAGAAGACTGACCCCACGTGGCTTCTTCTGGGACTAACCCTGCCTTCTCATCCACAGACCCAATCTGCAATGAAGTGAACGGCCTACGTGTACAGGCCGCTAACCCCCGGCCGCTGAGCTAAGTGCCATATCTCGTGAACTCTCACAAGAAGCTACAAGGCACCAGGTCCCCTCCATGTCACAGCGAGGGACCTGAAGTCCAGAGGGGTCCGGTGGCTGCTCCGCGTCTGCCTTACAGCCGGCAGCACGCCGCCCTCACGCAAGAAGGAGCGGCGCCGTGACGTCACTCTGGCCTACCTCTCCACGACGGTGAGGGCGTCGCTGAACCGCGCCGCAAACACGTCTCCGATGAAGTACTCGGCCAGCCGGCCCACGGCCTGCAGGAGGGAACTCAGGTCTCTCAGGGAACAGTGCAGTCGCCGGCAGTCATTCTCCGCTGTGATGTTCAACCTGTGGCCTGGAACGTAACACCGCAGGCGGTTTTCCACGGGAAGGACGCGTTTAGTTACCACTATGGACAACAGCTCCTACAGGCAAGCTACATTTAGCAAAACCAATTGTTGAAACACAGCAACTCACAGGCTGCTTCCCAGACACGAGCTGGGAAAATGGGCCCAGTCCTCCACGTCAACCTGTACCCACACGCACCCCGGGGCCAGAGAGAGGGACAGCGAGCACAGACAAGAGGGACACACGGCCTGGTGTGCCAACATGGACGGAGCACCTGACGTCATTCCTCTTGTGACGCTGAGGTAGTGACACCACCAATTTTACACCCAGGGAAACACACACAGGGAGGCCCAGCCACCCGCCCAATGCGGGTCCTATTTCTGGGGCAGAACCAGGCTAAGCCTCTACAGCTGCAAACCTGCCTGCCTCCTGCACGTGGCCTGTCTCACAGAATGGAATCTCCCTGGGCCGACAGGATTCACCCCTGTTCAAAGAACCGGGGGTAGCTGGCACTCCACCCCAGAAGGTCTGCGGGTAGCACGGTCTAGAATAAAGGCACGGGGCCTGGATTCACAAGACGGGTGCCCTGCTACCCGCTGGCTCCGGGCCTCAGCAAACCCTTCTGAGTCTGGTTCCTTAAAGAGGAAAATAATGCTCCCATTAAATTCACTAGTGTAAAGGCAAAGTTAGAATGAACTATGAAGCATCCTTCAATGTTTTAAGAAATAGGTGTAACAAAAAACTTGTGATTTTCTACGGCCTGAGACTTTCTTACTTTTCCATACGATTTCTTCAAGCCGAGTGATTTAGGTGCGAAGATGAAGGACAAAAACATCTTCAATTCAGCCCATCTCTTTGCCTTGCGGACCCCTCTCCCCACAAAGGTCCACAAAAGACAGTGAGAAGAGCCAAGCCAGGAGAAGGCGCTCTGAGTTGGACAGAGTTCTCCTCCTCCATCCAGTCGGAAGGAGGGAGGGAAGGGCAGTAACAGCAAGAGCCCCCTCCCTGCCCACAGGGCACCTACAAATCCTACCACTCCCTAGATACCAGCCCCCTCCTGCAGCAATTTCAGGGGTTTACTCGTTAGAAGAGAGGAACTGGCCAAGGGCAACCCTGCTCCCGTGGTGTCCCACAAGCATCTTCCTAGAACCCAGACCTACAGATGCAGCTCCCCTTAAGCGAGTGTCAAACCCCCTGGGGCTCTTCCAGTTAAGGCAGGAGAACCCGGACCACTCCCCCCTCCCCCCGCCTCCATCAACACCAGGGCTCTCGTGACCTCACTGCCTCCCCCACCGCCCCCCCCCCCCACCCGTTCCAATACCTCACCCGGACCCACTGTTAACCCCCAGCGCCTCAGGTCCCTGCCCGGACTGTCCACTGCATCCCTGACCACTCACGCCCTGTATGCTCTTCTCCAGATTCATATAACCACCACGTCTTCTGGGAGACCTTCTCTCCACATTGCCCAACAGAAGGAATGTGCTTCCCTCCTTTCCTGCATCCCCCTCCAGGGTACCTCAAGTACACATGCAGATAAACTAATGAGCTACAAGTCTCCTCACTGACCATGAACTCCTTCACGGGGAGGGGCTGTGGCCAACACTCTGCACAGCGCCTGGTACGGAAGAAGTGACCACGACGAACGAATGAATTAGATACGGCTGAATACAGAGCAAACTAGAGCAGTACAGGGAGGCTTGGGGAGCTTGAGGTCCTCGTACTGCCCTTGGGAATGTTCCCCTGATTATTTAAATGTGATTATGGATAAACAACACCTGTGGCGAGACAAACAGCAAAGGCTGCACACCTAAGAAATTGCCGGATGAAGCGGCAAGTTTGATGCCTCAGATCCTACGCTGGCTTCCACGTGATGAGGCTAGAAACAGACCTGTGACAGCCCCCAAGGGTAGACATGGGTTTGGAAAAAGGTGTGGGTCACATCCTCAGGAGCAGGAGGACAAAAGGAAGGGGCAAATCAAGGAAGGTCTTTACAGGGACAGAGCCAGTGACAAAGGCCAGCTTTGGCCCACCCCTGCCTTCCTCACCTGGTCCTCCACCCCCAGCCCCGCACAGAGAGGAGTGCCTCAGTGAGGAAAACACCAAGCGGTGGGATTCACGGCCTGCAGGCACCCTGCCAAGGTCACTGGGGTGTGCGCCTAAGTGACCTAGAGTGAGCCAGCTCCTCTAGTCAGAGCAAGAGGACGACCACCCCACGCCAGCCAGATGAGCCCACAAAACAGAGAGAACCAAGAGGTATTTTTGATCATGCGAGAGACAACGCTGCCTCTCCTCCTCTCCCAGCTAACAAAAGCACCACAATCACGCACTTTCTGAATGTCAAGGATTTTCAGGCTTACAGCTATATAACTGACTCCCAGGGTAAACTAAAACCTGTTTTCCTTTGCACACCAAGCTTTAGGGCTGTGGGAAACAAAGCCTTAAGAAAAATCTGCCCTGGAACTGGGTGTGGTGCTGCTAGTGTCGGCCGAAAAAGAGACCAGCCTTTCTCTCCCCGGGGCAGCGAGGACAGATTCTGACTCCGCACTCGCCGCCCGCGCACCTTCATCGCCTCGCCCTCGCCCACGAGGCTCTCCACCCTGCCGACTGCTTCCCAACTTCTTGTGCCCTTAAGTTTACCCAAGAACGAGGTTCTTGAACAGTTTTAAACATGAAGGGAAACAAAAACCAAACCAAGATACCACCCTAAATCAGGTTTCCATTGGCGTCTGGGTCCTAACAGTCCTGGAGTCATTGTGAGCAGGCCTCCCCGCCTGCTCCTGAGTCCACCTGGCTACAACCGGTGTGGGGCCTCCTCCCAGCCTCTCCCCACAAGCCTCTTCGGGGAGTCCTCCGTGTTTAAACAGCTTGGCCAGAAACGACAGAGAAAAAGTGTCCCTCCCCCCACAATTCCTTATTGGCATCCCTGGTCCCACCCCGAGGGAAGAACACAAAACGAGCCTAGGCCTGCTTACGAACGGCAGCCTTGGGGAGAGGCAAAGACAGAGACTCTCCTCGCGGCTCAAATACACCCCTGCATCCCTTCATTTCCCGTGTCACCCTCTGGCTGAGAATCCCTGCCATCCTGCTCGTTCCCTTCTAAACCTGCCCGAATTTGTCAAAGAGCAGTACTTGGAATGAAAACCAGCTTAGGACCGCTGTGATTTTAAACTATCAGTTTGAACCATAAGAAACTGCTGATATGTGTCCACTTCTGACAGAACAAAACTGCAATTCCGTATAATTCAACTGAAGACACACGTACCATCTACAGCGCGTGTCAATGCAAACTGCGACTGCTGCTTGCCTACTGTCTGCAAGACAGATAAGCACACAGGCAGGGGGCACCCCAAATTAAAATCTCTGCGCCCACCCCCGAGCCTAGAACCTTCACACCGCCAGCAGCACCAGATGCTGCAAGCAATCACCTGAGTTCCCACTGAGAAAGCCGTTCAGAACCACCCCCTTCTCCTCCTATTTGGCTAAGGCTTGGATGTCCGCCTAATAGCAAAGAACAGCCACAAAGGGGAACCCTCAGAAGGACATCACTGCCACATGGAGGTTTGCGGGACAGAAAACATCGCAGCCGCACTGAAGCGCGATCTTCCATCAAGCAAGTCGCCCTGAAGCCATCTAGGTGCATGCGCTTTTTACCACGTCCAAAGGACAGCTCCCTGGCAAATCAATGCCCGGGGGGAAAAACATCTTCATGTTAAATATAACTCAGTCTTCTTTTGTTGGGGGGGCTGCGGAGGTAGAGATGTGAAAATCCCCATTTGAGGAATTCTACTCTGAGAGAACAAGTAGGTCATAAATGAAGCCAAGCAGAACAAAGAATAGAAGAGACACAACAACCAAACATGGGATCTTTCAAACCACAGACGGTTGAGAAAGATAGGCAATGTGGGCGAAGGATGACCTCCCAGGGGCAAGACCCGCACACAGCCACTGAGGTGCCACAGCGACCTCAGGCCTTGTCTCCGTCCTAATGAGGAAGTAGAGGCAGGAAGATGAGCAGCAGGTGTAAACAGTCAGTCTCCCATCCACACAGCCTCCAGGGGAGATTCGAGAATTAAAAGCTGGTGAGAAGTAAAGCACATGAATGGAGGGGCCACCCTCTCAGAGGAAGATGCCACAGTTTCTGTTAAGAGGCAGGAAGGCTGCTTATCCAGCATGGAGGTTATTTGAGAGGTTAGATGGCCATGGGAACCAGGGAACAAAATGTATTCAGAGTTTCCATTTTTTAATAGGCTTTGCATTGGAAACTTGGCTTTGGAGCCACCAAGGGATGGGGGGAATGCTTCGTCACGGATAAGAGAGATCGTTTTAAAAAACTAAGCATTTCTCCGGCCTGAGAGGAGTATGCACCAAGGAGCAGTGCTAGGGATGAGATTTATAAACAATCTGGAAAGGCCAGGCACACTGGGAAACCGCCAGTAAACGGGCTTCAGTGAGAACAGGTATATGATATTTCATCCAGGGAAAAATAAATCAGATTATCCTTCTCAGATGAGAAACTCTAAGTTACCAGTATGTCTCAGAAAAAGCATTTAGGAGTCGCTCAGATTTTTCTCCTCAAGACAGACTCAACGTAAGCTCTATGTAGGGGTCCATTTGGGGGGGTGGAGGAGTACATGCTCAATTTCTTAAAAGATCGAGAATAAGATCAAGACCAGGTCTTTAACATGCTGAGCACATTCTAATTTGATGAGTGGCCCTGAGGGAGAGACCACCAGGGTACAATTTTCCCCAAGAATGGATGCTGGAAACATCTGTAGCATTTATACAGTCAAATGATTTTTGTTAATGTTGACAGCATATTTTACAGGCATGTTTGCTTTGAAAAGTGATCTTTTTAAAGTTCTTTGTAAGCTGTTCTTAACCTATCTACAAACTTAGGGGCATGCCAAGTCCCATCAACCTCCTGGGGCCCAGCGGATTATTTAGAAGCTAATAATACAGTCATGGAAACAAACCGTCACAGGCCACCAAGAAGGGCAGCCCCAGACAGAGCCTCTCGTGGAGGCTCTGCCATGAATAACAAGCTCGCCCAGGAGATGGTCTCTACCCTGAGCGGCTCTGTGCCAGGCTGAGACAATTACACAGCAGAGGGGCTGGGGGCCGGGGCCGGGGCCAGGCAGGACTCCTGGAAGGAAAACACTGGGAAGAAGATGGGGGAGGCTGGAGGGATACGGGGAAGCACGGGTGCATTTGTAGGCACAAGAAGAAGTTTTTGGTGTTTTCAACTAGCTAGCAAAAAATGGACGGCAGATTTTAGTTCATTCAACTTTCTAATCCTTCCCTATTATACCATCTTGGGACAAAGTGACATCTCTGGACACCCATTTCCTCTTCCATAAAATAGAAGACCAGGACAGGTTGAGAGAGTTAAAGACAGCGTAGGCAAAGAATACAGTGCCTGGCGTGTGACGTGTGTTCTACACACGGAAGCTGTTATCGTTATCAACCAAACAGCCAAAAACTGCTGACCCTAAACCCCAAGCAGGTGAGTGAAGCCACCTACCAAGGGCAGCCCAAAGTCTTCCCAGCCAGCTGCAGCCAGGCCTCCCGCGGGCCAACTACGGGAGGAGAGCTAACAGCCACGAGCTGTCGGCGTGTTCCCACACAGGTCGGCCGACTCCAGAGCCGCTCCTGGGTCCTCTTACTGCTTAACACCAGGGAGAAACGAGCACACGGCAGCAAAGCCCAAAGCCATTTTTCCCTAGCGTGCTTGCTGGTTTCAAAGACATAAGGAAATAGCCTAATTGCTGGGTTTTTGTTTCTTTTTCCCCCTCTAAGTCCCCCCTCTTTGCTCCAAATCAGCTGCTTCTTTCTCACTGAAACACCTGTTCGGAATGCACTGTCACAGCCTCATCCTTTACCTCCCCCACGGTTCCTTTTTTGTCATTGACTCTTTAAGAAAGTTTTCCGTTTAGGAGTGGGGAGAGACAGAGCAGCGGGGAGGTGGCAGTGGAGAAATCATGTTGCGACAGCAAAGAAGGCAATAATTAAATATTAGCCCGGTAGTTTTCTTAATGTCGGTTAAATTAGAAAATAAAAACCAGTTTACCTGACCCTGAAGTAACTATAAACTGCTGTAAACCCAGATAAACTTCTAAATTGTCCTGAAGAACTGGGAACTGAAAACAAAAAAACAAAGATTAAAAAAAAAAAAACAAACATAAGTCCAACTTTTAACAGCATTTTAACATTAAAACATTACAAGATCTATGGGGGGGTGGGGAGGGGCATCAGATTAAAAATACCCTTTTCTCTGAGAACTGCCAGCTAAGGAGCGGCTCCCTTCAGTGCCCTGCCTTCAACAATTTCTACAATTCACACCACCAATTAATGTTTGGAATCAGAAAAGAAAAAAAAAAACAAAACAAAACAACTTATCAGGTAGATAACTCTTTTCTAAACAAAGCAATGGATGCTGGGTTTGACTATTACGGTTCCTAAAAGAGGACACCAAACCCCAAATGATCTACACCTTCTAGAGCTTAAAGACGGAACCTATCTCCCTTCAAATCCAAGGGAAATCCTATTCTGGAAAGAACTGTCAGATAATCTGCCTTATTTAAGTGCATGGCAGAGTGAAAAGACAGGCCCAATTTTTTAGAAGTCTGATTCCCTTACTCATTTGGCAGACAGGACCCTCATAACCAGAGCTATCAGTATCTTTTCTTTCTAAAGCTGCTAACTCACCGTTAGGACAAAGATCAGACTTCAATGTGACAGGTCCCTACGAAAGGCAGATGGCGAAACACAACAGAACTGTCTACAAGAGAACACAAGACCCCCCTCCCCCAAATCATCTTGTCCTTGAAGAAGAGATAGGCTTAAGGAAATCTCCCCAAATAACAAGCACCACTGAGTGAAGGAAAGCGGTCCTTATGACTAAGATTCTAGCACATGAATATACGCAGAGTGCTAGCGACGGGCTTTACAAAGGCTCACTTTGCAGCAATGCGATCTTTAGCAGGAAGTCCTCTGCGTGGCCTGGTCGTTTCTGAGCTACTGATGCAGGCCTGAAGGCATTAGTAAAATTCATATTACATGTGAGAGTTCAGGAAGAAAAACAGGGCTTCCAAAAGCGGATTTAAAATATTTGGGGACATGTTAGCACTTGTTAAACTTTGAGGGTCGGTGATGGTCATCATTATTCTTTGTTTAAAATGTATACCTATGTATTTTAAAAAACCGGTGAGCAAAAAAGCCTTACTACTCGTGCTACATGTGCAGGGAGAGAATCAGGCTCTTCGTTCCCCTCCCGATGGTGAGTTACCAGTGTCGAGAAGGCGTGTGTGGGAAGGAGCTCCATCACTTTGGCCACTACCTCCAAGCTCTGGCGTAAGTACCGCTGCCACTCTGTCTGCTGCTGTGGGGGAAACACAGAAGGATCAGCTCTCCCGGAAAGGCAGTCCTGTCATCTTCCCTGCCCATCTAACCTCAACCTCAAGTCCACTCTCGGACATAAAATCTTGAAGAAGTGGCAAACGACGGAACCAGGTCATTTGGTACTTTAAAAAGGCCAACCTGGAATCTTTTTTTTAATCCAATGAATTCGTTTCCTAAAAAGCTGTTTCCTCAGCACATGATCCAGAGAGAATGACCTACTTCTTCCCCCTACGGTCACAGGGACACAGAGATTTTAAAAAGCCACTGGTGAAATGCTCAAGGCCCCTCTATGAGAACGCAGCTATAGGAACCGGTCGCTCGTTCATTACCTTCTGAAACAGTGCATTACTAGGTCCCTAGCAGTAGAACGGACTGCGTCAGTGCCACTCAAAGTACGGTCCACAGACACGGTAGCACCAGCATCTCCCACGGCCTTGTAGGAAACGTAGATTCTGTGGCCCCCACCCCTAAATCAAAGTCTGTTTAACAAGCTGTCCCAACGATTTTTACCCATGCTCCAACGTGAGAAGCACTGAACTATATCGTACAGCTAACAAGAAGTGAAGCTAAAGTTTACCGAGCACCCACGACGTAGCAGGCATGCAGCCAAGCCCTTCCACACATTACCGTCACGTAACCGTCAGCGCAGGCCAGTCAGCCACATCGCTCCCCTTTTGGGAGAGGAGAAAATTAAGCTCAGAGAAATCTAAGGCCCAGACTTCTATCTCCTTGTGGCCCAAGGTTTCAGAGATTCAAACCCAGGCCTCTGAGTTCCAAGTACAAGGCTCTTTCTAACCCAAACACGGCCACCCTCAAGGTCTCAGCCATGCCACGGGCACAGTTATTTTGAGAGCCCTACCAGTGACTTGAAAATTCTAAAGTGCATGGTGCTTAAGAAAAAGGAACATGGGAATTGTGTCCTTCAACACATTTGCCTTACCCATGTTGGGCACACGAGTGTCAATAAATTCAAGATTGATTTTAAGATACTGATTGACAAAATATACTCAAAAGAGACTTCTTTTCATCCTAGCCTTACCATTTCAGGAGCTCTTTATGCCCTGTCCCTCACCCCGCATCTAGCTAGCTTTTATTCGTTGCCTGGAGTGGGGAGCAGAGGTGTGGGTGCAAGGCAATACAGAGCCCTTGCTCAACCATTTCTCACTGTGCATATGGTGTCTCTACTTATCTCCCTAGTTCATACAGGTAAAAACGTCTGTCAACTTCTTTTTACAATCAACAAACCCCAAAAGACGAGTAGGATATATAGGTGGCCCTTGAATGACACAGGTTTAAACTGGGCATGTTCACTTACACAGGATTTTTTGTTTCAACAAACATAGTACAGCGCTGGAAATGTATTTGCTCTTACCACTTTCTTCATGACATTTTCTTTTCTCCAGCTAACTTTATGGTAAGAATATGGTATAGAACTCATGTAACATACAAAATATGTGTTAATCGACTGTCGATAAGGCTTCCGGTAAACAGTCAGGCTGTTAGCAGCTAAGTTTTAGGGGAGCCAAAAGTTATACTTGGGATTTTCGACTGCACAGGTCGTCAGCACCCCTAGGCCCCACACTGGTCAAGGTCAACTGTAAAGTTCAAACACACAATTCAAACTGTAAGACTACTCTGGCTCCAGAGCAGAGAGCTTACAGGTTCCAAGTCTCCGTTTGGACTCACACCGAAAATGACAATGACTACGGTTGATTAGGCCACGCCGCTTACATCATCATCCAGAGTCTCGTCATCCAGCTCCTCCAACTGGGCCTGGTTGTATCTGAACTGGATTCGATTCAACACCTCCGTGAGCAAGAGGACTAGAGCGTCTTCGTACCTATGCGGCAGGGAGAAATTCAACAACAGGTGACAGCAGGCTTTTAGCCTGGGTTTTGAAAAGGCCTCCTACACTCTGAAGAAGAACAGCGTCCCTGCTGGATTACCATATACAAGCGGTATCTGAACTAGATTTAGCTTACAGACTGGCAAGTGCATATGTGAGAGTGGAACGGTGGCAGGGGTATTTCTTTATTTTGCTATGTTCCAGACACCTTCTTGACGGATGGACCCTTTATCATTAGACGATGTCCTTTGTCCCCGGCAGCCACTCTTGTCCTAAAGTCTATTCTGTCTGACACTAGCAGAGCTGCCCTGAATCTCTTTTGGTTACTGTCTACATGGAGTAGCTTTTTCTATCCTTTTACTTTCAACCTGTTTGTGTCTCTGAAACCGAAGTGAGTCTCTTATAGACAACATGTAGTGGGATCATGTGTTTTCAATCCATTCTGCTAATCACTGCTCTTTAAACTAGAGAAGTTATATTCTTTACGTTTAATGTAATTACTGGTAAGGAAGGACTTCTGCCAGTATCTTTTGTTCAGCTCCTCCATTAATGCCTTCTTTTGTGTTAAACAGATACTTCTTTTCACTCCCCTGGCATTCTTTTCACCATATACTCTTGAGTTATTTTCTCAACGGGTGCCCGAGGGATTATAAGTAATAATATATAAATATCAATTTACACCGATTCAACAGAAGGTTCAACTCCATGATTCAATCCTTTTAACATCTGTGAGAGGTAGGTATATTATTGGTGTTTCTCCGACAAGGAAACCACAGTTAACAAAAGTTAAACAGACTGCCCATGGTCACCAAGCTAGGTGATTTGAACCTGGGGCTCCCTAACTCAACATCCTATGCCCTCCTCTCTATGCATAAACCACCAATGGTCTTCGAGCCTGCTCCGCTCACTCCCCCAAAACCTTCAGTCAGAACACTTAAAACCTAAAGGAAGAAATGGAAAAGGTCTGGAGGAACCCTGCCCCTTCTCAAAGAAACACCTAAAGCTCCAGGCCTGGCTATTTCCCATGTGTGATGACAGCCTACCTCCGAAAACACCAAGTTACATGCAGCAGTCACACCCAAGGGCCACCAAACCCTAATTTTCAAGAACAAATCCCAAAGCCTAAATGTCTGTCCCGAAACGCTTCCAAGACAGGCTCAGGGACTGCTCCCACTCACAAAGCCAGGCACTCGCGCCAGGCGTCCGGCGCCAATCCAGCCGCACGCTTTGTGACGTCGGGGCCCAGGCTGCACAGAGCACACCTCTCCTCTGCCTGGAGGCTCTGCAGCAGGGGCGCTGGAGGAAGACCAAGAGGCAGCAGGAGCACAGGGATGCCATTCTCCTGGTGGGCTCGCTGCCCTGGCAGTGTCACCCCAGTGACGGTCACCTGGAGGTAAGAACTGGTCCTACTTTCAGCTTTCACATTCCTACAGCCAGCCGCATGCACTCTCAGAGGTGCCAGCAGCAGCCAGGTCGCACCCCGTCCTCTCGGGAGTGAGCCCCAGCTCCAAGCCTCCACCCCCCTGCCTGGCCGATCTCCTGGGTGCCCTCTCTTCAGAGACCTGAGCTGCACGGGTCCCAACCCTGCGATCCAGATTTGAACAGCTCCACTCTTTTCCTTCAGCCCTGGGGGTGGGCTGCCTCCTGTAGTTCTCATCTGCTGAATCTTGGTGTCTCCTTCTTGCTCTTCCGGCCCTCCAACGCCGGTTTCATCAATCTCTTACACCGAATTCTTAAAACAATTAAGTGTGGTGTCCGTTCTCCTGACAGGACTCTACCTGATGAACCATCTAATCCAACACAGGTGAGTACCAGACAAGCTAACCACAGCTAAAAGGAATCCAGTGCCAAGATCAAATACAGTCAGTCCATCTAGTCTGCTACAACCCTTGTAACGACTCTGTACACAGTCTCGAGACTACTTGGAAATCCTCCTATGCTGTCACACTGCAGAGTCTGGTGGGCGCAAGAGTTCTTTTTTTCACTAAGACAGAAACACGGACCACCCCTCCCCGCAGTGTTTGCAAATGACTTAACAACCCAGGCTGGACGGGCAACCAAGCAAGGCCGCCCAGAAACTAACGCTGGCAGGGAAGATCACTCACAAAATAGGCAACGTCTGTGGGAAGAATTGCCAGCAGCCTCAAAATCCTATTTCAGTCGACTTCAGAGAAAGGTAAGATCAAACACTTAAGCCTGGAGCTTATATTTGCCATTTGCTCAGACATAAATTCCTAAAGTTAGTTACACAAGGTTTATGCTATAAATCACTACGATGGACCAGTGCATTTTCACAATTTTGCTAGGAAAGAAAATCCACTTCAGACCAGAGGACAGATGAAACCCATCATCTACAAGTTGTCCTGCTGAGCTCAAAAGGGACTTTAAAGACTTTGTAAAATGCACAGAATAACCCTAAATTAGACCTAAACCCCTACCGGCAGTTAGCAGCTCTGGCTGCCAAAAAAGCTTATCCCATAGAAAACGGACCCCAACCAGGAACCAGGCTAAACACACTCAGGTAGTAACTGCTCTCCCCAAGTGGCTGGTGAAGGTGGGCAGAGTGTTCGGGTGTGGCAGACTCCGGCTCCCTACCCGAGACCCGTTCTTCCTTTCCTCCTCAGCAAGACAACACTGGGCGCTGAGGCCAAGTGGAAGACCACATTTCCCAGCCTCCCTCGCAGACGGCAGTGGTCGAGGACATGCTAAGAGGAGTCACAGGGCAGAGCCTCCGGACAAGAGCCTTTTGTCCAACTCTCCCCTTCTCATTCCTGCTACCTGCGTTGCGGGTGCGAGGTCTCTACATGCAGCATCTCTGAGCATAAGGTGACCGTGGTGACGGAAGCCATGCCTGAGGCTGGTTCACATAAAGAGGTAAAAGCATTCGAGATACTAGTCAGCATACAAAGAATGAGGAGACACTGACCATTAATCAAGGGAAAGACGATCAACAGAAGCCAACCTCAAGACACCAGTACCCTGGAATTATCAAAGACTTTTTTTTAAGGCAGCTGGTATAACCATCCTCCGTAATGTTCTTCGGGCAGGAGGTGCTAGGCACTGAATTGAACTGGGTCCACTGGAAATTCTTATGTTGAAGCCCTATCCCCCGTGTGACTGTACTTGGAGATAAGGCCTATAAAATGGGAACAGAGGTTACGTGAGGTCATAAGGGTGGGACCCTATCCAACGGGACAGTGGCCTTACATGAAGAGAAAGTGACAGGGGAGAGTGCATGCGTGCCGCTCGCTCTCCCATGCAAGCACAGAAGGGCCACATGAGGACACGGAGAAGGCGAGAGTCTGCAAGCCAGGAAGAGTCCTCACCAGGAAGTGAACCTGCCAGCACCTTGAGCCGGGACTTCCAGTCTCCAGAACTGTGACAAAGTAAATTCCCGCTGTTTAAGCCACCCGGCCTGTGGTATTTTGTCAGGACAGCCCAAGCTCGTTAATACAGTAAGTAAATGATCATAGGAAAGAAACCTGGAACTTTAAGAACGAAGGACAAAAGCAAGAAATTGAAAATGTCTGGGTAAATACCATTTCTCTAGTGTTCTCCAGACTATTTCTCTCCTCTTCAGATCCTTAAAATATGAATGATGGATGAAGGCAAAAATAAAACACTGTCTGCTGGGGTTGTCCACGTATATAGACATAAAACATGTGGCAACTTCAGTATAAAGGGAGGGCAAAAGGACCTATGTGGTGACAAGGCTTCTTCTACATACACTCTCAGTGGTGAAGGGTTAAAAGGAAAAGTAGACATATTGTAATACCAGAGCAACCTCTTAAAAACCTCAGATAAAGACAGAGAGTCAAACAAACATACTGAAAAGGGAAACTAAATTTGTGTGAAACTCACAACAGAGTCTCAAAATAAATGAAGCAAAAACTGATAAGGGCTGAGAGGAGACATTGGTAAACCCACAATTACACACGGAGAGCTTACCTCTCTCCCGGTCACTGACTGAACATGACAGAGGACACACAGAAATGCCACCTGCCAACCCGACCTAACCAACATTTACACAACACCCCATCCGACAACAGCAGAATACACACTCTTTTCAAGTGCGCGATGAACAATCACCAAGAAAACTAAGTCATAAAACAAACCTTGACAAATTAAAAAGAACTGAAATTAAAAAGAACACAAACTACGTTTGCAGATCATGGTAACTAGAATATGGTAACAAGACAGATGGAGAATCTCCAATATCTGGAAGTTAAACAGCAAAGAGGAAACCCCAAGAGAAATTAGAAAATATCTTCAGTGAGGGGTGCCTGTATGGCTCACTTGGTTAAGCATCTAGCTTCAGCTCAGGTCATGATCTCACGGCCCATGGGTTTGGGCCCCGCATCGGGCTCTGTGCTGACAGCTCAGAGCCTGGAGCCTGCTTCAGATTCTGGGCCTCCCTCTCTCTCTCTGAGCATTCTCTCTCTCTCTCTCTCTCTATGTATCTCTCTCTCTCTCTCAAAAACAAACTTAAAAATTTTTTTGGATGAAGCTAAAGCAGTACTCAGAGAGAAATGTGTAGCATTAAATGTTTAAACATGCAACGGTCATAAACCTACAGGCCTCTGTGACTGGAGCCACAAATGTGATTCCGAAGCACCCCAACTTCTGAGTTAAATAAAACTGTACACGTTAGGACAACTACAGAGTAGGTGTTCAGTAAACAAAGGACGGGTGAAAGAACAAATGAACAAAAACATGAATAAATGCAGGCAATAAACAGACAAAAGTCCAAGTGAGAGAGGGCTACAAAGGACAGGGGTGGGATGCCGGCCCAATTTTGAAATTACTGAGACCCCATTCACTTGCTCTCTGGGGCCGTCAACAGCATGAACTTCTCTTCCTAGGAGCTAGGAAACGACCGGAGCCCTGATAGAAACCTAGTTGACACCTTTTATTAAGTGTATCAAAATGTCACGGGTCACAACAGCACTTCCTTTTTGTTAAGCAGAAAACCCACCCGGAAGGAAAGGGCAGCAATTGTTCTCACGCTCGCCCACATGTGTTTACAGTCCAACCCGGTGTCACTCGGGATCCCTGGCTGCTCTGTGGCTGGTCCTTGCCAGCACTCTCACGACGAAGCGGTCACAGGACATGACTCGAGAACTTTAGAGGTTGCTTAACTCCCTTCAGGTTTCCTCCTCTTCCTGCAAGAAGTTCCTACACAGGTGGCTCCTCTCACAGTGACAAGCACAGAGAGAAGGGAGTGAGAGGCAGCGAGTAGAAGAGAATCAGTTCTTCACCAAACACCTACTGTCGGCCAAGCTACTCGACACGCACCGGTTCACTTCGTTTACTCAACAACCTGTAAGTCGGCATAACCTTCCCCAGAGTACAACGGAGGAAAAGGAAACCGAAATTCAGGTCTTCCCAAACCACCACCTGAAGATGGCCAACCCGGACCACGAGCTCCAGCAACGGCTTTGTTCTGCTAAGTTACAGAACACAGTCCTCGCACAGAGGGACCCAAGTCCCCAGCAGCTCTGATCAAGAAACTCTGGAGCATTCTCACGGAGTGAGGAACATGAGGAGCTCCGATTTCCAAGCTCCTAGGTCCAAAAATAAACTCATGTACATTTGTGCTTCTAAATTTGTAGCCTACAATGCCTACACCACTTTGTTGTGATGGATGATGCAAAACCTGTAAACCGCAAGGGACAGGAACTGAGTGACTTAACCACACCTACGTTTCCCATTTAAGACACCAAGAAAACATTCTTGACGAGTTCCTGCAACATCAATTGCTTCTGAAATTCTGGCTTAAGCCACAAATGTGATTCCAAAAGCACCTCAACTTCTTTCAGATGCATTTTACCAGCCGAAAAACATTTGATCACATTTACGTGCTTTAGTTAAAATGAGTGGGTCACGACCAGTAGCCAGTGGTCTTTATCAACTCTTTTGCGAAACAGCACATCTCTGACGCATCAGGGTCTCTTAGAACCTAGAACAGTGGTTGCCACACTTCAAAACTTTCATTTAAGGACTTGAGCGCACACCTACATAAATATACAGTGTTTAAGAGGTGACCGGAAAAATATAGACGTTAAAATTCAACTATTTTCTTTGTGCCCCTCAGCGGACTACCTTATACAGCCCTCTTTGTAATCTGTAACCCAGATACTAAGTGATATCTGCTCAACAAACAGTTCCCTGGTGATGGTTAACTAATAGCAAAAAACCCCAGACCAGCTTTGAAGATTTCAAGGCTTTTTTTGTTTTTCAAGGGCATAAAAGTGTTGTAAGTATATGTTTGGGGGAAAAAAAGTCATAGGGGCACCTGGGTGGCTCAGTCCAACTTCAGCTCAGGTCATGATCTCGCGGTCTGGTCCATGGGCTCGAGCCCTGCATCGGGCTCTGTGCTGACAGCTCAGCGCCTGGAGCCTGCTTCGAATTCTGTGTCTCCCCCTCTCTGCCCCTCCCCTACTCACACTGTCTCTCTCTCTCTCTCTCTCTCTCAAAAATAAACATTAAAAAAAGTCATGAAGAATTAGAAAGCCTCATTTAGGATGATAATCAAATGATCAATAAAAAAATTCTTAGGGACATGTGGGTGGCTCAGTCAGTTAAGCGTCCTGTGCTTGATTTCAGCTCAGGTTTCACCTCATGGTTTTTGAGATTGAGCCCCAAATCGTTGGGCTCTGTGTTGACAGCACAGAGCCCACTTGGGATTCATATTTTCTCTCTCTCTCTCTCTCTCTCTCTCCCTCTCTCTCCTTCCCTCTCTCTCTCTCCCTCTCTTTCTCCCTCTCCCTCTCTTACTCATACACTCTCTCTCTCAAAATAAATAAATAAACATCAAAAAAAATTCCTAGTGTTGAAAGTGATCAGCCATCACCCCTGACAACCCAGTGACATCAGATGACAGATGCCTGGGCAGACAGGTCAACATTTGAAGGTGGACTAAAAGGCCTTTAGGCCACCTGGGGGCCCTGATCACTGAACTCCATGGTCACCACCACAGTCCGACGGCAGCAACGTCTTCTACTACTTATTATCATGGTTGCAGTCATCACTGCGACCATTTACTGAGTGCCTGATACAGGCTAAATACTGTGCCAGGCATTTTATATATGTGATTTCCTTGAATCCTAACCATCCTGAGAGAGAGGTCAACATGCACATTTTGCAAGAGGAAATGTGATCAGCACATAACTTGACCAGAAGTAACACTGCTCCCATGAAGCAGAAAAGGAATTTAAATTGTATACCACTGCTCCTTCTGTCGGTAGGTTGGTGTGCACAAGTGTATCTTTAACACTAATAATCTGCCAGATTAATACTAAAATCTATTTAATACTACACTCTGCAGATTTTCTCAATGGAACCATATTCTCCACACCTAAAACACTTTTGTACTGTGCTTTAAAAAGCATTTTCATATTAATCATTTCCTCAGTTTATTCTTCCAACAAGCGTGAGATGTCAAGTCTCCCACTAAACATAGCAAAATCAAGCACAGTCCCGGAACTACAGGACCCAACTGTTCAGCATACAAAATAGAGAATACGGCAAAAATACCTTTCCTTTGAAGAATCTCATTCAAAAACACAATAACTAACTTTTAGTTGGCAAAATCACCAAAAACAGGATCTACGGTTGTGTAAGAGTTTCGGATACACGAATATACACCCACAAAGCACATCTGACCTGACAACAAAGCAACTTGCAAGCTATTTTGCAATCACACAAATATGTTTGGGAACAAAAGTACAGATTTTTAACTTGAAATGCAAATATTCAGTTTAAGATTATAAAAACTCATTAAAACTTCAGCAATACAAGGGTGGGTTTCCAGAGGGTCCGATCTCTTCCCAGGCCAGGATTCTCCTCGCCGCCCCCCACGGGGCACATTGCTAGGAAGGGGTGTTCACTCACCACCAACCACTGATGCCATCTACTGAGCGAGCATTCGTAATGTGCCAAGCGTTCTAGATTCATTAGCTCAATATTTCACTTCTTAACTAAATAACTATGGTGGACAGGAACTACACTTTCTGCCTGCAAGCAAGAAAAATGACCTTGAGGAACATAAGGGGAAAAACATTTCCCCATTTTCTGTTTTTTAAAAAATACAATAGAGTGGCGCCTGGGTGGATCAATCGGTTAAGCATCCGACTTCAGCTCAGGTCACGATCTCGCAGTTCATGGGTCCAAGCCCTGCATCTGGCTCTGTGCTGACAGCTCGGAGCCTGGAGCCAGCTTCGGATTCTGTGTCTCCCTCTCTCTGCCCCTCCCCTACTCGCGCTCTCTCTCTAAAATAAATAAACATTTTTTTAAATTAAATAAATAAATAAAATAGAAATAAATACAATAGAAAGTACAAAAGTAATTATCGCTGGACTGTGGGATTATGGATATCTTTTCTTTATATTTTTCTATCTTTTCCTAGTTTTTGAAATACTTATTTTTCACAGCAGGTATTTACTATATTTAGGGAATTTTCACACACATACAAAAGGAGCTAGCATATAATGAACCCCAAGTTACCATCAATAAAGGTCAACATCAATTATCAACACACGGCCAACCCTCCTTTCCCTCTATCCCAGTGGATTATTTTAAGGCAAATCCCAGACGTCCTATCATTTCATCCATCCAATAAATACTTCAGTTTTTAATCTCTAAAATAAGGGCCACTTAAAAACAAACCCTTGAGACAGTTATCACAGCTAAAGAACTATACAAATTACGTTTTTAATCAGAAAATAAAATGTTTTAAGAAAATGAAATATTTAAAGGGGGAAAAAAATATATGAAAATACTCAATGACATTACTACCTACCCAGCTTGTGTGACCCAGTTTCACTGAAGAGGTCTGACGGCCTGGCTGTCCCTTTAAACCACAAGAAAAACGCAAAAATGTCTATTTCTATTTATCAGTATTTCTGAGGTTTACCTGTTGAGAACTGCTTCCTTGTCTCCCAGACGGCTTTTAATTTTACTTGTCAGATAGTCCAGAAAGAGCGTCCAGATATCCAAACAAGAGAAGTAACCTTCATGAGTAGGCTATGATGCAAAAGAAATCCAGACAATGAAATTACTTAATGCAGCTCCTCCTGAGAAACATCCCCACCAGTGTTTATTTCCATCAGAATGGTACAACCCTAAGCCTAGATTCCCTCCACTTCCTGTAACCACAACTGCAATCTTTCAAATGGTTTTCATGACTGGGCCCTGGTGAACCTAACAAGACAAAGGTGCCATGGAACATATCATTATTAGGGAGATTCTATGCAGGACAAACTTAA
This sequence comes from Puma concolor, assembly GCF_028749965.1. Lineage (NCBI taxonomy): Eukaryota > Metazoa > Chordata > Mammalia > Carnivora > Felidae > Puma > Puma concolor. The sequence goes on along the minus strand of NC_141682.1, from coordinate 20,101,719 downwards.
TTACAAAATAAGCCAAGCAGACACCAATCTTTAAATCTGAGATTGATGGGGAGGACTCTTACAGATCATCCCATTCAAATCTGTTTTAGAGAAAAAGAAACTGAGATCCAGGGACATGATTTATTCAAACCAGGTCCCTTTACCACCCCCTCCCACCCCAGTAAATGCTCCTTCTACATATCATTAGGAAACCAGAAGTAAGTTTCGATGGTTCTGAAGGTGACAAGTTTACATATTTGAAAGTTAGAAAAGTAACATCTGCAGTCTTCCTACATAACAGACTGAAAATTAGCTTAAGTCTGACTCTCAGGCATGATCTCATCTGCAGAAGGAGGGGTGTCCAATGGGCTAAGAGCAACCTTTAACCAGGTGTTGACAAAGACAAAGTGAGGAGAGAAGAACAAGTCTCTGTAGGGTCCAGTGCCTGACTCATTGCGCTCTGATTCCTCACGAGCCTTGAGATTCTATTTCATGTAAACTCCAGGCACTCCATTCTCCAACGTCTAGTCCTTCTCACGCATATTCAATTTCAACTTGTGCCCCCCCCCCCAATCCCTTCTATATCCACTGAATTTCTTGCTACCTATAAGAGCTCTTTGGTTTTGTGATTGCTTCATTGAAGCAATGTTGGGCGGCAGGACCAGATAGGGAAAGAAGTAAGACCATCATCTTCTTGGATCAGTTTCCTTGCATCTCGGATCCACAAGGAAATCCAGAGGCTTATAAGGGTATGTGTGGGATTTGCCCATTGGGTGGTAGCAGGAGATGGGAGTTCTGTACGCAGTCTGAGACAGAAAGCTAACTTTTTCCGGGGCAGACTGGGGCAGAGTCCAACCTCACAACTCACAGGGTTGCCTTGGAACTGACAATCAGGACCTGACAGGGCCATCCTCTGAAAAGAAAATGACCATTTCCTGTCTCCACTTCATCCTTTGCAAAATCCAGGATGTCCATGACATGAAGTGAACCAGAAGAATAAGCACAGAAAACAATAAGCCACGTGGAAATAATATAAGTAGCCTGTAGACAGGCACTCAATTTGCACAGCCAGGAGATGGGAGTCTTCCCTGGCTTCAGCTTGCTGAGCTCCCTGTGAGTCAATCACTCAGTTGGCCTTCCTAGGTTTAAAAACACCCATGTTCTCCTCCACAGAACATAGCTGATCAGGAAGTACTTTTGGGGGGCGCCTGGGTGGCTCAGTCGGTTAAGCGTCAGACTTCAGCTCAGGTCATGATCTCAGTCTGTGAGTTTGAGCCCCGCATCGGGCTCTGTACTGACAGCTCAGAGCCTGGAGCCTGCTTCAGATTCTGTGTTTCCCTCTCTCTCTCTGCCCCTCCCCTGCTTGTGCTGTCTTTCTCTCAAAAATAAATAAAAACATATTAAAAAAAAAAAAAGAAAAGAAAAGAAACCAAGGCTCCAAAGCAAAGTCACCTGCACAAGATGAAAAGATAAGGAACAGAAAGAGAACCAGAATGTGGAACTTCAGACCCCTGGCGTAGAGCCCCGTTCCCCGGTGCCACACCCCCCCAGGCACTGTTTCAGGAAAAGGGGGCGGGATAAAAATGCAAGGCCCAGAAGGAACTGCTAAGGATGCAGTAAGAGGACCAGGAAGACAGAAATCAGATGCTCAGAGGGGACACCACAGCGAGGGGAGCAACGCTGGAGGCAAACACCTGCTGAGCACTAGTGGCCAGAGGAGCTGTGGTGGGACACTTCGGTGAGAGAAAAAATGTAGGACAAGAAACGAGAGAGAGGAGATGCTTATAGAAAGATACTAACACCACCTTTGTCTTATTACTATTCCTTCAACACATGATGACCAGTACTAAAATTTCTTATGAAATTTTTTTTAAGTAATCTCTATACTCAACACGGGGCTCGAACTCACGACCCTGAGACCAAGAGTCAGATGCTCCGCCAACTGAGCCAGCCAGGCACCCCTCTGAATTTTAGAAACAAAAGGCAAAAATACTGAGTACACTCATAACCCTCTAGACAAGAGGAAAGAACGTTTTCCAGCTTTGCAGATAATTAAACCATGATAAAGTATGATCACACTGTTAATGACCAGATGAGAACTTAAAACCGTCTCTCGAGGGCACTTCATTTCTTATTCTTAAGTCTTACCCCGAAGAACTCCCCTACTACCGCCAGCTCCTGACCCTGGAGTGCACCCTGCCCATTTACGATAGGCAGCCCAGCCTACAGTAAACTGCACAGAACACCTTCTAGCTTCCTGCCCCTCTGCCCAATGCTCAAATCTGCTTCTTCCTGGACCTCAAAGGACACTGACTCCCATAGTCCAAGAGCCCACACCCAGAAAGGAAGGGCCTCCAGATGAATGGATAAAGAAGATGTGGTGTGTATACACACACACACACACACACACACACACACACACACACACACACACACAAAATGGAGTATTACTCAGCAATCAAGAAGAATGAAATCTTGCCATTTGCAACTACACGGATGGAACTAGAAGGTATTATTACGCTAAGCAAAATTAGAGAAAGACAAACATCATGTGACTTCACTCATATGAGGAATTTAAGACACAAAACAGATGAACATAAGGGAAGGGCAGCAAAAATAATATAAAAACAGGGAGGGGGACAAAACATAAGAGACTCTTAAATACAGAGAACAAACAGGGTTGCTGGAGGGGTTGCGGGAGCGGGGATGGGCTAAATGGGGAAGGGGCATAAGGAAGACACCTGTTGGGATGAGCACTGGGCGTTATACATAGGGGATGAATCACTGGAATCTACTCCTGAAATCATTGTTGCGCTGTATGCTAACTCGCTTGGATGTAAATTAAAAAATAAACAAATAAATAATTTAAAAAAATTTTTTTAATGTTTTGAAAGAGAAAAAAAAAGAACGGAAGGAAGGAAGGTCCTCATACAAGAGACCAAGAGAGTACAAGGAAGCTCAGCTGACAGTAACCTCAGGTAAAGGACAAAGAAAGAAGCTTGTTGTCTGCTTCATGACCATATTCATTTCTTTTCCCAGTATATATACATGTAATATATAAACATACAAAACCACCACTTTGATTTCAATGGAAAACCAACACCTAAAATTCTAGGCAAAGGACCACAGAAGATGAACAGGGGCAAGACTGTGAAGATGCCCACCACGGTCGATCTCCTTAAGTGAAGAAACTGAAATCGAAGGCAATTAAAAAGACTGCTCCAAGGATGCAGACCTCATAGAAACAACCAGAGCTCCAACACAGAACTGTTTGTTGGGTTCAGATCCAAAAAAGTAGGCATAAGACATGCATACTTTAAAATTTGTACTTAGCTTTCTTCTATGTCATATATAAAGGGCAGATATAAAACTTCACAGGCAGAGCCAACTGCAAAACATTTTCATTCCACTTTCCCCAAAACCCCTTCTTTGTGACCTCAGCACTGGCTCCCCATCTCTTTCATTTCTGCTACACTTATTCTAACGTATCTATTGAATCCTTTCTTCCCGGTCCCCTCCGGGAGGTCTCTGGATCCATCTCAAAACGCTCCTACCCGGAATGCTTCTCTCCCACCCCCTCGCCCTCCCACATCTCATCACCTCTCCCATCCCTTCTTAGGTCTGGTGAACTGAGAGTGCTGTCCTTCCTGCCCTGCACTCATTGGCCCCTCTACCAGACATCCTGATACTTCCTCAACCCTAGTCCTCCTCCACCCCCACCCTCCCTGCTGCACCCAGGAGGGGTTCACCCTCACCCACTGGGGGCGCTTACTTTTATGTGCCAAGTACCCCCCTGAGAAAGGCTAGCTCACACACCAAACCCTCGCTCCAAATCCCCAACCACACACACAACACCCCTCCCAGCCTAGGCCCTTGTCTCTCTTCTACCCTCGTGAAGCTACATCATCGGTGGTTTAAACTTCCACGACACGTAAAATCCACAACTTATAAAATCACATGCCTTCCCTGACCCGGGAACGTCATACCCAGGTTACGCCAACAGAAAGAGCTACACGGGTGCACCCAAAAGCATGTATGAGAACGCCCACTGCAAGAGAATTCATGATCACCAAAAACCGAGCAGCTCATCTGCAGTGGGACAGATTTTCAGATAATGACTTACTATAAAGCAATGAAAACAAACTACTGCCACACACACAACACAGGTGAATCTCACAAACATGATGTGGAATGAAAAAGCCAGACAAAACAAATATATACTGGAGACATCCACTGAGAGAAGTTCCACAACAGGCAAAAGGAATCTGGGACGTTAAGGTCAAGATCGGGGTGACGCACGGGAAGTGAAGGGGAAGGCACCCAAGGCGGAGCTGGCAGTAACGTTCTACTTCTTGACGAAGGTGGTGGTTACATGGCTGTGTTCATTTTGGGAAAATTCATCAAGCTGTCCACGCAGGATCTATGCGCTTCTCCAAATGGGTGTGATACTTCAATAGAAAACTTATTTTAAAGACACTCACAGAAGGGTGAGCGCTGAGTAATGTACAGAACTGTTGAATCACTCACTATATTGTACACTTGAAACTCATATAACACCGCATTAATTATACTGGAATTAAAAAATAAATTACACACACACAAATGCACAAGGGAGAAGACACGACAGAAATGTCTAAAACCAGGCTGATGATGACTGCACGAGTCTATAAATCTAGTGAACACCATGGAGCTGTACAATCACGATGGGTGAATTTCATGAGATATATAATTCTACCTCAATAAGCCGTTTAAAATATGTATATAAAGAGAAGACATTGGGCCACAAAATGTAAACAAGGCACAAGGACTTTGCTTGTGAGGGTTTATACGCCCAGCTCCTGATACACAAGGAGCTCAAAAAGTATTTGTTGAATGGGAGCAAAAAATCCGATCCGCCAAAACTTAACTCCTCAGAACTTCAGTATTAATTTTTTTTAAATATTTCTTTTTTTTAACGTTTATTTATTTAAGAGAGACAGAGAGACAGAGAGTGAGTGGGGGAGGGGCAGAGAGAGACAGGCAGACAAGAGAATCCCAAAGGGCTCAAACCCACAAACCACGAGGATCATGACCTGAATTGAAAAACCAAGAGTCGGACGCTTAACCCACCGAACACCCAGGCGCCCCGAGCTTCATTATTTATCATCTCCCTGTAGGAAGTTTTAGTGCCAGTTACAGAAGGAAAGGCCCTAATTTCAGACTATTTCTATCTTTTGCTTCTCCAACAAAACAGTGGTTAAGAACACAGACTCTAGGAGTTCAAACGCCTGGCCCCACCACTTAATTAACTGTATGACCCTGAGCCGGTTACCCTGCGCCTCAGTTTCTTTATCTGGGAAGTGGAGATGATGATAATAACACCCACCTCAAAGGGTCATTAGGAAGGACAAACGTGTTAATCTTCACAAAGCCAACACTATATAAACGTTCGGGAAATAAACTCTTTACCCTGGAAACAACAAAGCGCGCTTTTTCAGGAGGAAAAGGATGAGCGGTGCTGGTGCTTTACCTGATGAAATGTGTACTTGAACAAAAGCGTCAAAAACTCCACCACAGGGAACTGGGAGTAGGACTCGATTCTTCTCAGGTGGACACTCACGAAGAGCCGCAGGAAGTCAGTAAACTTCTCGACATAGCTAAGTAAGACAAGAAGACGAGAAGAGACGATCAGAAACCCAGCCACCTCCTTAGAAGAGAACTCAAATTCAATCCAAATTTCTTTCAGTACAGAACTACACAGATTTAAAACAGCTTTTCAGTTAAAAAGATAAAGGCCTGCAACAATTACCTACAGGTCAGGCAACCCTTCATTCCATTACCACCTGAAACATAGCAGAAAAGCAACTTTAATCCTCAGGCACTCTCTACTAAGACATCTTATAAACTAGGGCTCTCGCGGTTTCTAAGTCCTTCACGTTACAACCGATTCAAGGGAAAGAAAATGATACTAAAAAGTCAAGGGGAAGAGCATGTGCGTCATGTCAATGTGGCAAGTCTGGAAGGCCGGTTACCTTTGCTAGGAGCCCAAAATATTAACGTGAATGTGCTAAGAACAAAACAAGGCTATACCAAAGGCATGGCATCTGGATAACGTATATGCAGACTTGGAACCTAATGCTCGTCCCCCCCCCCCCCCCCCGCCCTCCCCCCCCCGCCCTCCGGCTCCCAGCACTCAATAAACGTAAGCACATCCCGATCTACTCAGAAAGTGACTGCAAATATAAGGGAGGGGAAGAAGCTGCCCGAGCTGGACAGGCCTCGGGGACAATTCAGTCTGGCGCTTCACTGTACAGACGAGGCCCAGGGAGAGCCAGTGACCCGCCCAAGGTCACTGGGCCAGCTCGTGGCAAAATGGGACTACCGACTACCATCCACTCCCAGGCCAGTGCTCTTTCCTTTCACAGCACAGTGGCTCCCCAACTCATGTGTATGTACAATATCATTTCCCAGAGGAGTGTGGGTCCCAGCTGCAAGGATAAGAGACTGTTGTTACTAGACACACAGCACATCATCACTCTCACATGTCACAAACTGTCATTTTAAGCCCCTAAATACCAAAAGGTGATTCGAAAATGAGATGGACGTACCTCCAGAGATCACATTGCGGACACCGATAAAGACTTACTTATGGGCCTTAGTCAAAAATTAAATAATGGCTAAAACCAATTCTGAAAGTCCTAACTGCAAAAAGTTTTGTTTTTTGTTTTTTAAAGCAAGGATCTATGCAATAATAATGGGGGAGAAAAAGACAACTACGCAGAAGAGCAAAATTGCCCCATAAATAAAATGTCCCACATTGTGCCTGGGACCCAGCACCCTGAGGGCGGCCAACCTGCCTGCCTGACCTCCAAACGGCTAGCTAACACACATGTAAACTTTTTTGCAGTTTAAAACAAAAACAAAAACATTAATCTGCTTGATCAGGAGAATGGCCGTCTCTGTGGATCATGGGACCAAAAACTTGAAACACAGTTAAGGCGTTTGAATCAACTGTTTTTAGAGAGAGTCAGGCGTGAAGAGACTTCTCTCGATGCCTTTGACCACAGATACTCAACAGCAGGGGCTCCTTATTCCTCCTTCTGCTTCTAACGTGACAGTCAGAGCCGTCACCCAGTTTACTGCTCTCTAGGAAGATGCACTCAATTCCCTGCCACCCATGAAATAAAGAGAAGCTTGGGTAAATGTCACGCAATCTCGATTTTATTTCACTCTCCAACCCAAGTTTTTGGGCACACAAACAAGGGCCTTTCGGCAGCTAAACCTATAGATTTTATTTCACCTCATTTTCTTTCCCTTGCCCACCTTCTGGTACAGGTGCTAATGAGCAGTTGAAAGATAGAAACAGGCAGGAAAGGAGAAGAGAAGCAAAGGCCCTGGGGTAAGTAGCCCCTAAACAACCGAGAATGGACTTAGCTGTTTAGAATTAGTGGTCAGGGGCCCAAGAGCCAGGAAGCAAGCACACAGTATTGTTCATGTCACCTTTCTGCTTCCAGGCACCTCTCAGCTTTCACAGGGCAATAGGAAGCATAGGATTAAAATATAAAACCAAAAGCACAGAAGTTACACGTAACAAAATCAGTACATAGGTAGCCCACGACGACATCTCTATGCCATCAGAACGTCAGCCATCGCGAACGTTATGCCTCACGTAAAACTCAAAACAACTGATACCTGATGGTCGGTACGAGCAGCTAGACTTTTTTTTAACATATAAAGTGCAGCCTTTCTTAACCAAAGCTAGAAAGGATATGAAATTGTCTGTTTGCATGCCGATGCCTCTGAATTCATACAGAAAGCTATTATAAAATGAAAAATAAAACCAACATATCACCATAAGAGATTATGAGCTCTTTTGTGATTATACAAAGAAAATTTCGCACAAAGCTTGTTTACGATGGACCAAACCAAAACAATCTTAGGCATCTATGTTTTTAACTTTAGAAAACCTTAACAAAGTTGCTAAATTAAAAAGCACTAAAATGGTCTGTAAGCACTTGACTTTACATTCTGCTACTTACTCTAAGGAAAAGGAAAATGCCTTAACTCTACGCAGCTTAATAGCAAAAAGCAAGCCAAGGAAAGTGGATTAACATATTAACAACATTTGCTGCCCAGCGCTCTAGAAGAATTTTCTAACTCAATACAATGTATCTGCCTGGAAGTTTCTGAACAGTCAACATGATGCTTTTATATGTAAGTTTCTAATTTGCTCTCTTGCTTTTACACAGCAGTAGCCAGCGTCACATCGATGAAAGCTCTAAGACAGATAAATGACATCATCTGGAGGGAGATACATGAGACCACGCCTCAGGGTACCGTGACAGCGTCATCTGTGTGAGTACTTCAGAAGGAAAAGCGAGGTAATTTTCAGCTCCATTCAAGGGGAGGGTCACAAAGAAACACGGTGTGTGCCACGCTAAGACGTGCCCATATTCCCATCTCTTGCTTTTGATGGAAATGTGCCGTGTGTGTAAAACTCACAGTAACAACGACATGCCTACACGCTGCACGATGTGCACTGGGGGAAAGTCACGGAGTCAAAACTGACAAGCAACGTCAAGTGAAAAGGGGGGATTAGAACTCCTGTACCTCCGCGGCCTCCTCCCACGTTCCTGGCTACGCACGAGCAGCAGACTCGGCTCCTGCGCCACTCAGACCTGCAGGCGAATCGTGAGGACGAAGGGAGGGGGTGGAAGGGAGGACAGGAGACAGACGGGGGAAAAGACAACAAACCTGCACAATTCACAGTCACTTTCCAAACGTGGCTCGCTCCCCTCTACCACCCTAGCCCTTCCAGCTAAGCTCAGACTTACTGGTACACACCTACCTGTCCGTTCCTCATCAGGAGCCCCAAATTCTGAAACCAAAGAGGATTACAGACACCATGCGGCACAACACGGTAAACGGTCAAGGCCCCTTCTTAGGGCGCGGCCGGTTCCACACCCGTGTTCATTACCTCTCATCAAGTTCTTCTAGCCTGCTCTTCACCGTGTGGGCATTGTTATCCTTGGTGATTTTCTGCAGGAGGTAGAAAGTCTGCTGGAACATACGCAGTAAATACTCTTCGAATTCCATAGGCACACAGTTCTTGGACATGAGTTCATTGATGCAGGACATGGCCAGGACCCCAAGACGGCCACGCTCCTGACCCAACACACAGTTCTGGCTGCTGCCGTTAACTGACGCCATCTTTCTGGCCCGGATGTCACAGCCAAAGCGCGCAAAGTGGAAGATGGTGGTTAGGAGGGACGGGGTGATGCTGGCAGACAGAGGAATCCAACTGAAGAGATGGGCCAGGCACTCCAAGGCCAGGGAACACATATACTCACTCTCCGCATCAAGGATGGGGATTGGCTGGTTCAACAGTTTGGCTGAACTAGGACTCTGCAGCAGGTTACTCAGTAAGTCACCTGGAAATACACAAAGGTTTTAACAACCACCCTACCAAGTCTCTTACAAACCAATTTAAGTACAACAAAGAGAAAACAAAAGCCACCTTTCACCAAGCTACACATTAAAGATACCTGTAGAAACGTAAAATAATGCCACTCAGGAAACTTTCGTTTGCTTCGGAGAATGCATCTTTCGTTAAAATACACTCTTTGTTCGTATGTAGAGTTCATCACAGTTCTTTTTAAATGAATTAATGTAAATTTCCTCAGTGTTCTGTCAACAGATACAACCCACAAAGCTCTTTGAGGACCATGGCGACTTTTAGGAGTAAAGCCATCCTGGGTGGCAGGGTGGGCAAAACGGGTGAAGGGGGTCAAGAAATACGAACTTCCAGTTAGAAGATACAGAAGTCCTGGGGATACAATGTACGGTGGTGACTACGGTTAGTTAACGAGACCGTACTGTACATTTGAAAGTTGCTAGGGGAGTGCATTTTAAAAGTTCCCATCATAAGAAAGACAATTTTTAATCGTGTGGGGTAATGGATATTAACTCCACTTTCCGTTGCCATCAGTTTGCAATACATACACCATGACGTTGTACCCCTGGAGCTACAGTGTTATAGGTCAATTATATTTCAATTAAATAAGGGGGTCCAGAGACTAAAACACTGAGAACTACTGCGCTGCTCGAGGTTAGTCTGTGGACCTGTATCATCAGCACATCTGGCAGCTTGTCAGAAATATAAATTCTCAGGCCCCGCCCACACGTGCTGCTGGGGATCCTGGAGGCGTGTGGTCGAGACACGGGTTTTTACATACTTTCCAAGAAGTGATCCTTGCACATGCTTAATTTTTTTATTTTTATTTTTTTAAGTTTTTATTTTAATCACCTGGCACTCATCACAAGCGTGCTCCTTAATCCCCGTCACCTATTTCACCCAACCCCCACCTCCCCTCTGGTTACCATCGGTTTGTTCTCTACAGTTAAGAGTCTCTTTCTTAGTTTGTCTCTTTTTCTCCTTTTCTCATTTGCTTTACTTCTTAAATTCCATATATGACTGAAATCATATGGTATTTGTCCTCCTCGGACTTATTTCACACAGCATAATACCTCTAGCTCCATCCATACAGGTCATTGCAAATGGCAAGATGTCATTCTTCTTTGTGTGTGTGTGTGTTTTTAATGGCTGAACAATATTCTATTGAATAGACATACCACATCTTCTTTATCCATTCATCAACTGATGGGACACTTGGGCTGCTTCCATATCTTGGCTATTACAAATAATGCAGCTATAAACATAGGAGTGCATGTATCCCTCTGAATTGGTGTTTTTGTAATTCATCGGGTAAATACTCAGTAGTGCTGCTGGGTCCTGGAGTGGTTCTTTTTTTAACTTTCTGAGGAACCTCCAACAGGCTTCATTTTTGAGAAGCATGAGACTAACGGAAAGCACGCAAGACGAAATGGGGATTGCAAAAACAAGGTATCATGATTTTAGAGAAGACGGACATTCAAAGCTATAACAAGAAAACTTTCCTGAAAAAAAGACGTGCATATGCAAAATAAAGGGGCTTATTCTGCCTCAAGAAGAAATGATAAAGACTAAGAATCTTAGGAATAAGGAAGGAACATAGGCAGAAAAAGCACAAGCACAGAAGATAAAACACCACACTCAGACTTCTCCACAGTCACGCAAGAAACCAGACAGCAGTGGTAGAGTACCCACAAGTTCTGAGGCAGAAAATGACTTAACCCAAAGCTCTCCTTTGAGTACAAAGGAAGGGGACATTTTCTCAAACACAAAAACTCAGGTAACATACTGCCCACGGCCTCTTAAGGAGGATCCTGTTCGTGAAACCATGCAAATAAAGCAATAAACAAAAACGCAGAATTAAGGAATGGAGCAGCTGTGGCAAGGGGACTACAGCAAGCTTGAATTAAATATAGAATCAAGACTAAACATATGTAGGAATCACAGAGGGTGTGCTGCCTAACTCCCTCTTCTTTCACAAGCACGTTGTCTCAAAACATATGGGCTAGGATTAAAACATGTAGTAAGAAAATGGTTTTCATAATCTTTTTTTTTCTTCTTAATCCTAGAGGTGTCTTTTACAAACTAATATTCCTGTGGCAAAACCACCCCAAGGTCAGGAATTCCCTTAGGGTTAATACTTCCCATTCAACTCAGGTAAAACTACAAAAACTACAATTTGTTGCTATGAAAAATAAAAACTACGGCACCTGGATGGCTCAGTCAGGAGAGTATGTGACTCTTGACCTTGGGGTCATGAATTCAAGCCCCGCGTTGGGTAGAGATATTACTTAAAATTAAATTTTTAAAAAAATTAAAATGTATGATTATGATGCCACTTTGTCTTTTTATTTAGCTTAACCTCTCTGTATCTATATAGAGAGAGGCATCTGGAATGACGTTATTTCTGGATGGTGGAATAGTGGCTAAATCTTTACACTGTATTTTGTGCTTTACAGAAACAATTCTCAAACATTTTGATCCCAGAACTTTTTTACGCTCTTTAAGAATTATTGAGGGGGCGCCTGGGTGGTTCAGTCGGTTAAGCATCCGACTTCGGCTCAGGTCATGACCTCACAGTCCGTGAGTTCGAGCCCCGCGTCGGGCTCTGTACTGTCAGTTCAGAGCCTGGAGCCTGCTACGGATTCTGTGTCTCCTTCTCTCTCTGCCCCTCCCCCCCACTCACACTCTTTCTCTATCAAAAAATGAATAAACGTTAAAAAAAACATTAAAAAAATAAAAAAGAATTATTGAGGATGCAGGGGTGCCTGCGTGGCTCAGTCAGCTAGCTGAGCATCCAACTTTGGCTCAGGTCATGACCTTGTAGTTCGGGAGTTCAAGCCCCGCATCAGGGTCTCTGCTCTCCACACAGAGCCCGCTTTGGATCCTCTGTCTCTCCCCCTCCCCCGGCCCCCACTCTCTCAAAAATAAATAGGGGCGCCTGGGTGGCTCAGTTGGTTAAGCGTCCAACTTTATAGCTCAGGTCATGATCTTGCAGTCTGTGAGTTCGAGCCCCTCATCAGGCTCTGCGCTAACAGCTCAGAGCCTGGAGCCTGCTTCAGATTCTCTATCTCCCTCTCTCTCTGCCCCTCCCCTGCTCACTCTCTCTCTCTCTCTCTCAAAGAAGATAAACATTAAATTCTTTTTTAAATTTTTTTAAATAAATAAATAAATAAATAAATACACATTAAAAGAAAAAATTATTGAGGATGCCAAAGAACTTTTATGCGGGTTATTTCTATTGATATTCATCACACAGAATTTAAAACTGACGTTTTCAAATACTGTATTTTAAATATTCATTTAATAATATTAAACCCATTACATGTTAGCATAAAATATTTTTAAGTGATAAAGTGTACTTTGCCATCAAAAAATAAGTGAGAAGAGTAGCACCGTTTGTACATTTTTGGAAATCTCTCTAATGTCTGTCTGGCTTAAAAAAAGATCGCTAGACTCTCTCATCTGCTTCAATCTGTTGCAATATGCTATTTTCACTAAAGTATATGAAAAAAACAGCTTCACAGAGATACACAATTGAAAAAGAAAGCAGCTCTTCGGCGGCCTTTCTGGGTAACTGCAGCTATCCTCCAGTATTAAACTTTCACTTTAAATTTCTTCAAGGTTAACTGCAATGTGGGATCTGATTGAGTTCTATCCAGTATACTCATGAGAGCATGCGTAAAAATGACAAACAACATGGGATGCCCGGGTGGCTCAGGCGCTGGAGCGTGTGACTTCAGCTCAGGTCTGGATCTCACAGTTCGTGAGTTCGAGCCCCGCGTCGAGCTCTCTGTTGTCAGTGCAGGGCCTCTGATTCCCTCTCTTTCTGCACCTCCTCCACTTGCACTCTCTCTCTCAAAAATAAACACTTAAAAAAAATGTCACAGTATTTTTATGAACATATATTTGATCTTTGGGACGCCTGAAAGGGCTTGGGGGACTTCCAGGGACTCCCAGACCTACTGAAAACTGCTACCTTAATACTAATGTTGAATGAATACGAACGGATTAATCTTTCTCGGCCTCATCTCCTCTGCCAGTAACATGAGGATTTTGTGATTTATTAATAAGGGGTTTAATTTCTACTGTTAAAAGTAGATTAACAAGTGGGGCACCTTGCTGGCTCAGTCGGTGGAGCATGCAACTCTTTTGATCTCAGGGTCGTGAGCTCAATCAAGCCCCACCTTGGGCAGGGAGCCTATTCAAAAACAGGCAGATTAAAAATCTGTCCCCTGGCATTTTATCTGGTAGGGTGTTCAGTGGTCTCTGCTCTGAAAGAGCTGCATTTAGTACTAGGTAAGACTCATCATGATCTCAGCTGCTCACACTGATCATCAGAGGACCTGGTTTCAAAGAAGAACGCAAGAAGGATGTTCAAGTACAATCTGGGCATATTTCAGTTTGTTGCTGGATTAATAAGGTTGATTTCTGGAATTGTTGTGGTGGCTGTCCACCTGAGTCATATGTTCAACTTTCTCTCTTTCAAAGATAGTAACTGTTTCTGGTGTCGCTCTTCTCGTCATTCATGGACTGGGGCCATTTATGAAAGATGTTGGTGTTAGAGGAAACCACCACCACCCAACTAGAAGGATTAACGGGGCAAATAATTAACCAGGATCAAATGGACACTGAACCAACAGATACCATCTATGTTCTATTAGACCTGGACATCTTTGGGCCCTTGGACCTTTTAAATCTCTTGAGCATTTTTCATTAGAAATAAATCCTGGCTTTAAAAACGAAAGCAAAACAAAAAAGTTGTCTCTCTACGCTTTAGCTCAGAAGAATTTTTCCAGACGAGGATTGCCAAAGGGGGAAAAAGCAAAACAACAGCAACAATTATGTAAGAACAGCCACCATTTAATGTGTTATTATTTGCTTAGTGCTGCATTAAGCACTTTACATACATATTCTCATTTCATGCCCACAGCTCTAAGGTAGATATTATTATCTGCATTTACAAAACTGTTAGAATAAGACCCAGATAGATTAAGTGTTTGCCCGTGTTCCTCAGCTCCTAAGAAGTACAGCTGAAACGGAAACCCAGGTCTGGCCCCTAAGCCTATGCTCCTTCCCAGAAAGCAGACCCACTGGAAGGATCAGGCAGCCAGGCAAAGCGATAAGAAAGCTAATATTCAAATACAGGAAAATATGTATGCTCTAAAGTCCTAATTAAAAGAGCGTGCGCACCAGGGCCACAACTGTAGAAAGACATAAACCCAAAGGCAAATGCTGAATGGGATGATGCAAAATTCTTTAAGTGTGTAAGATGACCTATGATTTTTGCCCCTCAAAATAAGAATCTTTTAAGGTTGTTCTCAATGAAAATGATTTTATTCAACTTTAAACTGATACAAACAGATACTACACTTGATCTTAGCCAAAAGGCTGAGAAGTGATGATTTTATTCGACTTTAAATATTTCAAAGTATTTTAGTAGACTACAAAGAGCTTTTCAAAAACTGTATTTTTTTAAATTTTTGTTGCTGTTGTTGTTGTTGACAGAGCAAGCAGGGGAGAGGCAGAGAGGGAGACAGAGGACATGTACTGTCAGCACAGAGCCCAATGAGGGGCTCAAACCCACAAACCACAAGATCGTGACCTGAGCCACCCAGCAGCCCCTCAAAAATTGTATTTTAAACAAAGGGGAAGGAATTACCACAGAACAGACACTGCTTCATGCTGCATTTCCAATGCAAACTTCAGAGAGCCTGACAAGCTACCTATGCAACAGGGTAACATCTTGGTTGTAGAGCCTGTGAACGACCGGCTTCTCTGAATCAGGCCAGGCTCTGGCAGCAATGTGCATCCCTGCCGAGAGGTGCCTGGACGACTCTGGTGCATTTACTCACTTGGAAGTAACCCAGACAGGTCAGACATTCATGCAAAGATCCCCTGGGCTTTTTTATTTTTTTATTTCTTCGTTTCCTAATCCAGGGTTTCTCGACCTCGGCACTACTGACATTCGGGGCTGGATAATTCGTTATTGTTCTGCGCATCGTAGGTATCTAGCAACACCCCTGGCTTCCATTCATCAGATGCCAGCAGTACCCTCTCCTCTCTTACGCTGGCCAAAATACTTCTCATGTTGCCAGCCAGATATCCCCTGCAGGGCAAAATCACTCCCCACTGAGAACCAGGGATCTCACTGCAGCCTCGGTCCAGCGAAATGGAGAGAAAATCCAGTCAAGGAGCCCTTAGGCTAAGAAAATGAGATCACAGGAGTTGAGTGACCCTCCCGAGAGACATCTTCCTCTAAGCAGCTTATAAGGGAATACGTGACAAGATTTCCAAGTGCACAAAGATCTGCAATCTGCAAAGTGTGGGAGAAAACAGGAAGGCATAAACTGGTCCCCACCATCTGAGCTCTCTAACGTACCTGCACCCTGGACTCTTGCCATCACTGGTATCCGCACAGACCCACACTGGACAGTACACATCACGCCGATGAAAGGTACGGTCTCAAGTTTTATTGCAGAACAGTGAAAGCTAACTCGGAGCTGCAGTATTTACACCATTTCATTTTGTTCCCCGCTTCCCCCACCCCATCTGTCCAGGCAAGGAGAGGGGAGGACGAGCAGAGGCTCTGAAAGCAGGAGGGCTGAGGCTGCCCGGGCGCAGCAGGAAGCCGCAGCCCCAGCGTGTGGAGGGCACGGTCACGTTCAGTCCTCAGAGCACTGCTCCTCCTCTCCTGCTCCTCTCACAGCCCAGGACGGCCGCAGTCCGGGAAGGCGCCCAGCAGATGCGCCCAGCAGATGCGGGGTGGCCGGGGCTCTGAACCAGGGGGAGGGGGAGGCAGAGAGACGTGGGGTGAGCGGCCGAGAAGGCAAACTTCGGCCGAAGACCGTGCGCCGAGGCCGCCCCTGCTCCACCACTTACTGGTGACGTGATTTCCCCCATGAGCCCCAGTTTCCTCATTCGTAAACGAGAGATGAAACCGTCATCTACTTCACAGGATTCTGGTGTAATGAGGCAAGTTTCAAAGATAAGGCAACAATTTGAGGAACTATTCTGAGAAGCAGACCACAAGCACCCTTCAAAGCTTTTTCTATCTCCAGACTGCCAGAGTAGCCACCGCAGGGACTCGTCCGCGGGCTTTGTTCTTTGAAAATGATCAGACAAAAAACGATGTTACCAGAAAGTATCCGGGGGGGGGGGGGGGGGGGGGGACTCCCCACCGCGGAGGGATTCGGGGATTCCGGCAGGGATTGCCCATTAAATAAAGGTTGGGTGGGGTGGGTATAGGAATTATCTGCTTTACTCACTGGGCTCTAAGGTTGCTCAGAATAATTTTTGTCCCTAACAGCAAGTTTATTAGGTCAATAAAGCTCAACAACTTTTTAGAAATTTTACTGCTTAACTTGGTGTCTTAAGTGCACAAAGGCAGTTGAGCAAAACCATCAAAATAAATGTTAATTAACTCCTCAGCATCATCCAAATAACGGAACAAGATCCAACAGCTTCACTTGCAACTGTCAGAGAAAAAGGCATGTCAAATGAACATGCAATCCTGTATTTTTTTTAATGTTTTATTTTTGAGAGAGAGAGAGAGAGAGAGAGAGAGAGAGAGAGAGAGAGAGCGCGCAAGAGAACATGAGCAGGAGAGGGACAGAGAATCCAGAGCAGGCTCTGTGCTGCCAGCAGCGAGCCCAACACGGGGCTCAAACTCACAAACTGTGAGATCGTGTCCTAAAGCTGAAGTTGGACGTTCAACTGACTGGACCACCCAGGTGCCCCCTATTTTTTTTTTTTTAAGGGGAAGTATACCAGCTTGCTTAACTTCCCAGGCTCCAAACAGTCTCCATTTGTTTTGTTCTTTCTCAAATACTAAAATTCAAGACTTCAAAAATGTCTTAATACTGTCTAAGAGGCAATTCTCAAGAAATACACACATTTTTAGGTTTTGTTTATATGGAAATGTCAAGTTGGTTCATACTGTATTTTACCTAGCCTCATAAGCAAAACTTAGGCAACACAGAAAACAGGCAAGAATGTATTTTTGATTTGTATTATCTGATATTCCCCAACCTGGCCTCCAGGAAAATAAGTCTATCAAAGCATAAACTGAGTTCGCTCAGAACATGTAGCTGAACAAAGCCAACTAAAACATACCACTTTTGGCATTGGAAAATGATCTCAGAAAAACAAGTTTTACTAGAGTAAACTGCTAACGAAACTGGATGCTAAGCCACTATTCAACCACCTAAAACCAAATCCAATTCAACAGAACTGATCTTTGCAAGCTACTATTTAAACAAAATGACATATTCTAAGATCAGCTAACCTGCAAGAGATTCCAAAGTGTACCCTCATGAAAGCAAGGCTCTGCCTCATTTGCAGTTTTTCCTTTAATCATCATGTATTGCAAAATTTAAATCTGCTAAGTCATCTCAAATATCCACGTTGAAAATGAAAGTCTGCCACCAAGTACAAATAAAGTTCAAATCCCTGTTGGCTTTTAAAACACTCTAAAGCTCTGTAATAGTGTTTCATCTAAGAAGTCTGACAAGTGGCTAACAGTTTTTAATCCAAGTATGACAAATGGAATTTGGAATAAATTGGTAGACTATGGGCAGTCCTCAAAACGTCATGCTGTATTTTCAGCTCTGCGAGAATTTCAGCTTCCACATACTAACAATAACAGGCTACATGAAACAGCTCGGGCTTAGAGGTGTCTGATTTCAACAGCCCATTTCCCGGGGTAAAGGAGAAAGATGGAGAAATATTTCCCCTCAGCCATACCAACCAACCTTTACAGCAGAGGAAGCAACAATATGCAATTCACAGGATATACTCTAAGCACCTGTGATCACTTAGTGTAAACACAAGCATTCAGAAACGAAAAGTTTCTGCTCAGACACATTTCCTCTTTCTATCCTTGAAGTAGCCATTTTTAGGCGAACTGCACTCACTTCTGAAAGACTGATTAATGTAACTGTGGATAATCAGCCTCCAGTAAACCACTTAGTGACACTGTAAATATAGCCATGCTTTATCAAATTATTCTGAACTGATCTAAGTTGATGGTGATGTGATTACTGCACACTGGCCCCATCTTCCCTGAGCCCCAAAGGGAAGAAAGCATTCCACATCCTCTTCTCCCGTGTGTCGTGCCGCCCCCCCTACCCACCCCCCGGCTTCAGGAAGCCAACCAGCTCCTCGGACCTTGACCCCTGCATAACTGCAAAGCAGACCTTTCAGGCTCACGGGCTCATGCCAACGTGAGCATGAGCAATACAGCCATGAAATCTGAGAAAAAGCAAAAAACAAACCAGGAGGGACAACACAGTTATAAGCTGAAGGGAACGGAAGTAGATGACAGAACATCAAAGGTGCCATTTTTCTGATGGGTAAGGAAGAAACAATGTATGTTGTTCAAAACGTTACATTAAGGAAGTACAAGTACTTACAAAGAACCAAGTAGAGCTACCTACTCAGAAAACGTGGGCAGAGAGGCCAAAAAGTGATGAAGGAAAAATCAGCATCTGTATCTGGCATAGATAAGCAATCGCTACCCCATCGAGCCCCCCAAGTGCATTTAAAAAGAGGAACAGCATACGTGGTGGGCAGACCGTACCACTTTCTCCTGAGGTCGGGGATGGTGGTGGGGTGGCAGCAGTGACACTGTGCTTGTCCCAGACAGTCTCCAAGATACCTAGTGAGGAAGGAGAAATGGAGTTTAAGAGAGAAATGAAGTCTAACCTATGAAAGTCAGATTTAAAAACAGATCTGATCCCTTCGATCAAACGTCAGTATTTAAACCTCCCTCTCCCGTAGGTCCAACTAGACGCTCCCGGACACCACCACCTGGATGTCCTAAACTCAATTCATCTTCCCCCACAAACCTGCCACTGCTGCTCTTCCGCCCCTCCCCCAGCCAACAGCGTCACCCACCCATGGAACATGGCTTCCCTCCGGCCTCCGCTCTCCCACCCGGCCCCACCCCCACCTCCATTCAAAGGCTGCGCACACTCAACGGGGTGCTACTCCTTCCACACCAGCTTCTGAGCTGCTCTCCTCCTGCCAACCCGAGCTGGACCTTTCTACCAGGCTGCTGCCTGTCCATCCCTCAGAGCTCCACCCAGCCGCCATCGTCCCCAGGAAGTCTCATCTGCTCGGTTCTGCCTGTGAGTAAAACACACCTCTACTGAACTCTTAACACACTGGCTTTAGCTGTCTTTCTCCCCAACTCAAGTACCCCTCATTAGAGACAGGGACTGTGTTTTATTCCTCTCTGGACCTCTTTATGAAACCTACTGCATAAGATGATCAGCTGTAAAAGCTTTTGAAAGTACGGTGTTTTCAAAACATTTAATACTATAACATGGATGGGCTTTGAAGTATCCCACTAAGAAGGCCACATAGTGTATGATTTTTTTTTTTTTAAACGAAAAGGCCAAATAGGAAAATCCATAGAGATGAACAGATTAGTGGTTGCCAGGGGTTGGAGGGGGAAAGGGCAGTAATGAAAGTGTTCTGGAATTAGATCGCGTGATCGTTGCACAACCTTGTGAATGTATTAAAAACCGAGTTGCGACACCGTCAGATGGTGGATTTGACGCTACGTGAATTAACCCCAACTGAAAAAATTTTAACGTCTTCACGGCAGGACACAGAGGTATCAGACATGATCCTTAACTATAGAAATATAACATCTAGTTGGGGGCATCACTGAACGTGCTCTGAATGAACAAATGCTCTGAGGTGTGGGTCTCCCCTAGGGACGTGGGGAAGGACATGGGGCAAACGACAAGTTTACTTTTGATCGGGCATTCTCAACCGATTTTAAGTGACCACTGCATGCCCAGCACTTTTGTAACACAGACAAAAGAAGCAAGTTCCTAGAGATCCGAGAGGAAGTCTGGGCAGAGGAGCTGCAGATAAAAACTGTTTTTTTCTTTTTTTTTTTTTTTTGCGCTGCGGCATTCCTTCAAGCAGCAAGCGGGCCCCCGGCGCCTCAAGGGCCCCGAGACTAGGGCTGCACCTGCTCCTCGTACAAGCAAGCGGCAGGGCCCTGGCGAGCCAGCATGCTCCACCCTCGTCCCGCCTTCCTGTCTCGTTGTGCGGTTTGCTTTTGCTTTCTGTTTATTCTTACTCCTCACACACGGTTACGAGGCTCTGATAAAACAGACAAGATGATGAGCAAAATGCTACTTACAACCACGACCAGGCGCACGGGGTGCGGATGCCACATCTGGTCTCACCTCCCTGAGCGGATTTTGAAATTTCCCCATCCCTCCTCCTCCAACTTCTCCTGATCTTATATTCAAATTATTTTACATGAAGTGCTCGCCACCCACCTTACTGAGCATGCAGCGCTTGGCATTTCAATCACATTCCCATGACCTGATCTCTACCTCATTAACGACAGTGACAGTGAGGACCGATTCATAAAGACAGTAAAAACAAGTAGGTTACGAGCATCTGGGGAGGTCCTACCACGTGCTGGACACGAGGCTCAGTGCTGACGGCACACGCCACCACCACATTCTTTGTTTTTCAACTCGGCCACAGTCACAAGCAAAACTGCTCAAAAGTTCAGAGCACCACCGCCAGTGTCCCTTGCCTCCACCGAACGGCTCACCTGTCAGCAGCCCGAGCACAGTCTGCACCTGGTCCAGCAGCAGCTTCCGCAGCTCCTCCTTCCGAGCCACGCTGAGGTCCTCACGGGGACAAGCCAGCTCTTCTGAAGTCGTCTTCAACATGATCAGCCCGAGGGGGGTTGTCACAGGGGACTGGATCAACTGCAGGGAAGAAGAAGTTCTGAGCAGACTGCCCAGCCGATGGAAGGACGAGGAGGACCACGAAACATTAAACCCGTGAGTCCCTCCATGCGTTTAATTTCACAGGAACGGGCCGCATAAATCAGTGCTTCAGAGTGCATTTCTGTACGTTTTTTACTGATTCAAAGTACGTTCTCGTTTTATTCTAAAGACAAAACTCGAACCATGAACACAATGCTCTTTTACACCTAACACGACAATTTTTCTACATGTCCAGATTCCCAACAAAGCCCTGGTCCCTTTGCCCAGATTCGTGTATTAGCAACAAGGAAATGTGTGTTATCTTTTCAACATTCAGGGGTTAAATCAATGTTACGTTTCTAAGCTTTGCATGCTCCATGCAAGTTCAAGATTAAACACGTGGCAGAACAGAAACATGCATAATGAGGGCTACGGTTATAATTTTGCAAATACCTACATAGAGATTTGAGTTCTTTTTCTACCACCTACAATATCCACTACACTGTACTAGTCGCCTTAAGCAAGAGACAGAAAGAAAGGTACACCTTCAACAGCATTAACACTATTTATGTCTCTCTAGTCAATTTCTCAAAAATTCAGTGTTACTCACTAATTCAATTTACTTTTTAGTTTCCAGAAATGGTAAAAAGCTGCCACGAAAATTCTGTGCAGTTCTATGCTACAATCTATACCAGAGTACGTACACAATTGAAGGAACACTTGACCATCTTCTTTGATCACAATGAACTTTAAAAATCACTCATTCTCTGATACAAATAAGTTGTTTATTTATTCAGTCCACAAAAATCAGAGAAGAGGAGGGCACCAGGAACTGCAGCCGGACAGGATAGAACCCACCTTCTCCGCTTCAAGCAATACAGGGCACCTGCCTTTCCCTTGCAAACAGCTCTCCCCTCTGAAGACTAAGGCAAAGCTCATCCCAAAGAGCAGGAAATTCAGGGAACTGAGGATAAATTCAACTGTCGTTGGGAGCAGCGTGATGTAAGACAAGTGGCAATAAAGGGCATGCTGAAAATGCTCTTATTAAATCAATTATCTTGGACACTGAAACTTCAGATACAGCCTCCACAAGTTTTCTCTTCTTTTTGTCCAAGTTTGGGCTACTTCTAACAACGTAAAAGAAAACGCAGCAGGAGGAACAGGAAATCCCTGAAGCAACTTTTCTTTACTGACCCTTCATAAGCATCTCTTCCCATCCGGAGGCCTGTGGGTTATCAATCTGTACTTTAAAGATTCCCATTACGTCCCCCTCTTTCACTCCCGTCTTTCTCCTCTACCTCTTTCTGTGTCTATTTTCCCCCACAGCCCTCATTCTTACTCTCTTGGCTGGGAATGCTTCGTATTACCGACTCTTCCAATTTGGCAGTAAATTTTTCCTGTAGGTGTGAGATGCTCTGTGCTCCCATAGGAAAAAAAATCCTACGCTATGGAAAATGTATCCAAAGCCCTCCCTTCTCTCATCGTTTGGGAAAAGGGGAGACAGGCAAAAAGCCAACTGAAAACGAAAGTTATTCTTTCCTGAAAGAACAGCCTGATCAGGGGTGCCCGGGTGGCTCAGTCGGTTAAGCGTCCGACTTCGGCTCAGGTCATGATCTCGCGGTCCGTGGGTTCGAGCCCCATGTCGGGCTCTGTGCTGACAGCTCAGAGCCTGGAGCCTGTTTCGGATTCTGTGTCTCCCTCTTTCTCTGACCCTCCCCTGTTCATGCTCTCTCTCTCTGTCTCAAAAATAAACATTAAAAAAAAAAAAAAAAAAAGAACAGCCTGATCAAATATTTTTCTCCTCACCAGCTTTGTGTCCAAAAAGCTTGTTTGTAAACTAGCATTTCTCTCGACCATCTTCACATATATAATTTAATCTTGTAACATTGGTAATTCTCTGCAATTTACTTTAACAGAAAATAAGCACTTTTAGGTTGAAGATCAAGTTCAGATCCTTTTTTCCCCCCTCAAGTTCAGGCACTTAGTGTGAGCTTCTGAAAAGGCTCAATGATTTTTATTACACCACCCAACCAGAAAAGAAATGGTAATTTTTTTCCTGTGCTGCTTACCCCTTAATTACCTGGTGCCAGGCACAATGTGACCACAGGTTGAGCTTAGGAGATTTCAGGAATCTGAAGAACAGACTCTACAAAGCTGTGATATTTGGCCTAGTGTATGGGTGGGAGGTGGAGGGCAGAGTGGGGGCAACAGAGGTCAGTTTCAACTTCAGCTATTTCCTTTTCCAGTGGCCTAGAAAGGGCAAAGCCAGCACAGAGAACTCCAAGTATCCCGCTGGGGCCCCAAATCAACTCCTCTCTGCCTGGTATGGTGGTCACCACAACAATGGCATGAACTGCATAGAGGTCCACCAAACTGTCAGTTAAAAAACAAAACAACAACCACAAAACGATGCACCCCAGACAGCAAGCGGACCGTGAGGGAACTGAGCCCGAAAAAAACCTCTTAGAGATGGCTTATTCAAAGGATCAGAGGATGGTGAGGATGGTTCCAGAACTGGGCAGCTCTCTACCTGAAGAAAAGCTTACTTTATTATCACTACCAGACACGTCTGCAGCGGAGCACCATTATTCTTGACCTGGCTTTCACGCCACTGACTGCTTCGTACGGATAAATGAGAAGAAGCAGAGCGCTACTACAAGTGGAAGGATTTGAGAGATCACTTACTCCAATCCTCTCGTTTTACAGAGAAGGAAAAGGAGGCTCCCGGAAGCAGAAGGAGTGGCGAAACCCAGAGATGATTTGCGACAACAGACGCAGACCCCACACCCGCTTGCCCCCTTCGCTGCTCTTTCCGCTATGGGGCGTTCCAAAGTCACAAAGGCTGCATGAGGTAAACGGAGTCATTTTTGAAGGGGTGCAAAGAGGGAAGTGGTAGAGAACAGAGGGCAACAACTAGCCTTTCTAAACCTCCCTGAGCACTTCGCCTAAAAAACGCTCTTCCAGACGGTCATTTGTTACCATTAATCATATTTCAAGGATTGACAGGAAATCTGTTCTCCATCGAAAGGAGTGATCCCAGCCGGGTGGGAACACGGCTCCCCCGACTGCTACCGGCAGGACCGGGGGCCTCCGGCTCACAGTCCACTGCTGCTTCTCACGGGACCTGCCACTAACCGACCCAGGAACGCAGTCTCCCTCCAGGGAGGCCGTGGAGAGTGACCACAACTGTCCTCACCTTGGAGTGAAGGCAAATATACCACAGAGAGCCAGCAAAACCTCTCCCCTCGTGTCCTACCCCTTCGGGCCCGCCAGCCTCCTTGCCATTCTTCAGGGTCCTTGCACCTACTATTCCCTCTCCCTCCAACACTGTTCCCCTAGATACCCACATGGCTCACTCCATCACTTCCACTCAGGCTTCTACTCGAATGGCTGCTCCTCAAAAAAAGCCTTCTCATCACGCCGTCTAGACAACACCCCCAACGCTCTCTTTCTCCTTGCCTTGGATTTAATTTTCTTCATAACACTTAGAAGCACCTATAAGTCTATTTGTTTATTGTTTACGGATGTCTCCTCCTTGAGATTATAAGCTCCAGAAGGCAGAGCCATTGTTTTGTTTCATTACCATCTCCCCACACGTTTAGTTAGCGCACGGCTGGTATTCAACAAACAACTTACTGAGTAAATGCATGAATCTCCTTTGAAGTATCAACCCAATAAACCTTTAGATAAATGGAGTCACTACACAAAACAATACTGAATGAAGAATTTCTGTATCACTTTGAGGCAGTCTGAGAGAAGCAATAAGGATGCTCTATTTTTTCTTAGTTGCTAAGAAAGAATTAGTTTCTAATTCTTTGTAACAAGAGCAGACAGAATGTTAGAAAATCCTGAGCCTACAGTCACCGAGACACTAACTTTCAAAGAATTTTATTCTATAAACGATACCTAATGCCCATTTCCTGTATACCCGTGACTACCTCAATAATATGAAAGTGTTTCCAACTTCCGCATAGGATTCAAATGAACAACGGCATCTCCCGCTTGGCTTTTGGGTCCCACCTTTTGCCCTGATGACTTCCAAATCCTGACCTGCGCCCCGACCACCTTCCCGAGCCCCAGATCCACAGCTCCCAATGTCTCAGGTAAAGAAGGAGGGCACAAATACTAAGTGCCTTTTCTGCCAAATTGAATTCCCCATCTTCCACCCCAACTCATTTCCTCTTCCTTCACCCCTGGCCTGGAGAATCTGCTATCTGAGCCAGAAACCGGGAAGGCATTCTAGATCCCGCCCTTGCCTCACCTCCACCACCCAGTCACTAACCACAGCCTCCTGACTGGGTCTCCTAAGTGCCCCGCCTCCACCCGCCAGAGTGGGTGGGGGGGTGGGGGCCAGGTCCTCACGGTAGCTCCTATCTTTCCAACAGCAGCGTCAGGGGTCCAGCCTCGCCCCTCTTCGATCCACACCCCATACTGTTCCAGAGTTGTGGCTCCAACACGAAAATGTGGCCCTGTCTTCCCCCCTTCTACACACTTTTCATTAGCTCCCACGGAAGGACTATAGGTTACAAATTGAAGCCCCCTGCAAGAGCAGGGCCCTTCCCGGCCTGGCCCCAGCCCATCAATCTGGTCTCTTACTCCAGCACCCCACCGCTTCACCCAACAACACTGAGGACACCTCAGCTTCTGGGGTCTGCTGGCTGTATGCCACCGTTGCACGCCACACACACTTCCACAGTGTCGGACGATCGTTTGCACAGCTATCTTCTTACTAAAGCGTAACCGTCAAAGGCCTCATCCATGCACCCCAACACCTGGCACAGGACCTAACAGGCTTTCAGATCTTTGCTGAACAAAATTTCCCATGAGGTTAACAAAGCGACTGGGTTATCCACCCCCCCGGCCCCGTCCCCGTTCAACAAGCACAAAGGTACATGTCTCAAGAACACGAAGTGGATAATTTGTCCTACGATGACCTCACTACCGCAGTTCCAAAATGCTAATCTGAAAACTCCCCCTCAAGACAAGGAAATAATCACTTCTACAAACAAACAGTTTATGAGATGAAGTTTCCTTAGGTATATCCTTACCTGTAAAATGTTCGTAAAAAAGTCATGGTAGAACATGGGCCAATCTTGACGGCCAATATCAACAATAACTTTGCAGAGCTTGTTCCGGATAAAGTAAGGTAAGGTTTTGTGGTGAGCCAAAAGGAGTTTGGGCAGGCAGCTACGGATTTCCATCTTATCTTGAGATGGGACCCCAAGCCACATTTTATTGATCAGATTCTGAAAAACAAATACACATCTTCTAAGTGAACCATCTGTACACAACAATAACCGGCTTTCATCCAACGGTTAGCTACATCATCTCAAACAAAAGACCCTGCTTTTAAACAAAGGTTTAGGGCAATTTAGCAATAAGAGTACTAGGAATATTCAAACCCTATAATACAACAATCCCATCCTCAAAAGATCCACTAAATAACTTCACAGAAACAAAAGGCTGCATGTGCAAAAACTTTCTATTACACCACTGTCTCTGATGGCCACCAAAAAATGAAGAAAACAACTATAATGTTCAACAACAGGAGGACCACTTGGTGAATAATGGTATAACCACTTATATAGGAATATAATATAAAGGCTAAATGGGGGGGCGGGGGGCAGAATACAAAGAGGCATGAGCAACATGATTATAATTAGGTTAAAAAGAAAAGATATACACAGGAAGACAAAATTTGGAAGAGTTAAAATAAATGAAAATGTTTCTGGCTGGGTAACAGCATTATGGGTATCACCTCTCCTCCCAAACTGTTTCTCTTTCATTACCTTTCTCTTTTAAATGATGACGTGAAAGGCAAAGTTACACGTTACCAAACCAGCCCTGCCTCACCTTTCTGGGCTGAAGATGGAAAGGTGCCCCAGAAGCCAGACATCTTGACGGGGGCGGCGTGTGGGAGGAAGTCCCTGAGCTGAGCTACTGCTGTTTCCCTGTCAGCTGCACCTCAAAGCTAAAGTCTAGTGCCAATGACCTGGCGTCGTGACTACAAAAGACTTTTCAGAACAGTATAAAGGCATCTGACAACTCACCTCAAACACCGTTAAACTGTACATCATGACATAGTCATTCCTGGTGCTGGAGAGGAAGTACAGGCAGAGTCTCCAGGCTCCTATTTGCTGGGCAAAGTTATCAAGAAGCTCCTCTGAAAAAGTTAAATAGCAACAAAGAAGGCTATGAAAAAGACATGAAATTAACACATGGCTGGGCTGTCTCATCAGGTTTTTAAACACACATCTCTCCATATAATTGAATGGCCCCCAAAACAATAGCAAAATCCAGCTGCGTCTTCGAGATAGAAAGGACAGACTGTACAACATTTTTCTGACTCTGAGGTGACAATGAACATGGACAATGTGTTCAGCCATCTACAATCCAATAGCCTAAGGGCACTAATTGAGGCAGAGAAACTTTCAATGATAAAGTTCTTACTTAGCCTAAAGTGATCCAAGTATCATTTTACCTTATAAACGAAGGCTAATTGTTAACCTGTCTCCTCTGGGTTACAGGCTATATGTATTTCCTCAGGACTCAACAGTGTTCACACAAACACACACAAAATGATGGCTAGAGAAGCGGGACAAGAAAACATTAAGGCTAACCTTATAAACACGGGACAGGAAAAAAATGCAAGAGGATTACAGACGGCTAATTCTCTGTATTTGGTATTCGTGTGGTTTCATTCTAAACTACCACATGAAAAACGGTAAGTAAGAGCAGCAATCACGGGAGTTACCACGAGCAGCCCTGTCCACATCAAATCAGTTAGAAACGGTTTTCCCCCTCCTGAGGCTCCTGGTACCGCCAGCCAGAAGCCCAGGACAGCAAGCACTGAAAGTCTGTCACCACGTTTCCGAACACACTGCCCCTTAGTCATCTTGACCTGCTACACAGGGCATGAAATACAAAACAAAGGGGGTAAAAAAATTTTAAATCAAAATAAACATAAATTTAAAAGGTTAAAAAGGAAGTTTAAAAATAGAAAAATTTTGAAGAGTAAAAGGATGAATAAAAGGCAAACAACCCCCAGAGATTCTAGGAAGCCCCTGGAAAAGCAGGAAGGACCCTAAGATCACTGCTCTGCTAGCAGAAGACCTCACTGTAGCAGCCTTATGGTTAAGTATAAGCTTGTATGAATCCCAGAGCAGGAGTCAAACTGGAAAGAACGAGCTCTGGCTAGAAATGAGGAACGCCGGGCTGGAGACTGTGCTGCTCACTCATGGAGTCTGATTCCGAGGGATCACTGCTCCTCTTTGATGCTTCGGCTTCCTCCGCTGTGAAAATGACCAGACTGTCCCTTGAGGTTCCCTGCTAACAGCTGTACCTCTAGAGTACTAATAACGCGCCTCCTTTCCGCCACCTCGCCAGGAAAGTTAGTTTATCCTAAACTATGGAAAAGGAAGCACGCGGTTCCAGCCCACACACTCAAACAAAGCTCCAAAGACTAGGTACAAAGAGAAGCCAACTGAGACACACCCACCATATAGAACCAAACCCCTGGAGACTCTCCTTAGCCTGTGTTTAAATTAGACATTTGTAGTATCTGGTTATTTAAAGCTATTTTAAAATCAGATTAGAATACAAGTTTAGTTAAGAGGTTCCACTTTAAATTCATGAACACTGAAGGTGAGCAATATTTGCTTGGCAAACCAAAAACTGAGAGAAAACCCAGGGTGCCTGGGTGGCTCAGTCAGTTAAGGGTCCAACCCTTGACTTCAGCTCGGGTCATGATCTCACAGTGTGTGAGTCCGAGCCCTGCATCGGGTTCCGTGCTGACAGCGTGGAGCCTGTTTGGGATTCTCTTTCTCCCTCTCTCTCTGCCCCTCCCCTCCTCAAAATAAATAAATACTTTTAAAGAAAAATTGTTTTAATTGAGAGAAAGACCAAAACCACTTCAATTATAAGCTAAAAATAGGACTTCAAAGATATTAGTGTTGGGATATAGCAGATTGATGTAAGAGAAAGATCCTTCACCTGCTTTGGTAAAAATCACCAGTTGTATTTTTACTGTTAAGTATAAGGTACTTTGGCAGCATAAAACTAACAACGATCCCTTGTTTATGAAAGCTCTGGTTCTCTATAGACACTCCGTCAGAAAAGACAGGCATATATGGGGCAGGCCCAAAAGAGAGCACCAAGTTTAAAAGTAGAAGAGTAAAGAGGCGCCTGGGAGGCTTAGTTGGTTATGTGTCCAACTGTGGCTCAGGTCATGATCTCACGGTTCGTGAGTTCGAGCCCCACGTCGGGCTCTGTGCTGACAGCTCAGAGCCTGGAGCCTGGATTCTGTGTCTCCCTCTCTTTCTCTCTCTGTCCCTCCCCCACTCACACTCTGTCTCTCAAGGATAAATAAGTAGTAGTACTCTCAAGGATAAATAAGAAAAAAAAAGTAAAAGTAAGAAGTTCAACTACCAGAAGCTGATATGATGCTCAAAGAAAGCAAGAGAAAAAGGTCTACTGGCTACCTGGAAATCCAGACCTTAGTCAAACCTTGGACCAAAGGCAGAAATCAGCCACAACACCCAACTGGCCAACATGACTTAGAGAAGCCAAGTGGGGCAGAGAAATGGGCCTCCAGAGTCCTAGAGACACGCAAAAAGGCCTCCCTGGAGGTGAAAACAATGAATGTAAAGTTATAACCCAGCAGTCAAACATCCGAGGGAAAAGCTTTTAGGTTGGGACAGAGAAGAAAACATTTTCCATTTTCAAGTTCAGGGGTTAAGTGAGGACTCAGAGGGGGGAAAAGAGTGCTCTAGGACCACAGTGCAGCATGTCTCTGAGGCAGAGATATGACAGTTCACAGTGTGCTTCAATGGATAATGCTCATGTAAATGAATATGAAATTCAAAAGGAAATTCTAGAAGGTGCTGAGGTTCCCAGGAGACCCAAGGTAATTATATCTTCATCTCTGTTGTTTGAAGCCTTTATTCATCACAACTTGCAGAATAGGGGAGACAATCATAGAGATAAAGATGTAGCAGCAGCCCCCAAGGGAATACCAGTTACATAAAGGACCTCTAGGCACCAGATAAGGTTTGGATTGGACTTCTACACACCAAAACCATGTCGTTCTGACACTTTTAGGAGCTGTTTTCTTAAGGTAACAGTCACGGGCTTCTGTGACAGAAGTTCAACTTTGCTGAAATTAAGAAGAGAGCGGCAGGAGGGGTTTTCCACACTTGGCCAGAGAGAACCCATCACCGTGGATTATGGAGGGCTCCGTGAACCACAGCCCTTGATTTACAGACGCCACCGACCAGCAAAACAAGAGCCAAAAAAAGCCAAGAATTTAAGGGGAAACAAGCAGGCCTGACCGGCCCAGGCAACCGACTCCTTCCTCCTCACCACACACTTTGTGTGTTTGAAAGGACTCTTGGCGACGCTCAGCACTTCACTTACCTATCTCACGTTTTCTTTCGTTGGTTGTACAATCGTGGAAGAATTCTGTCATCAGACTTTCCAATGCCCTGAGGGAGGCTTCTTCAGAGGCCTAACAAAGGTATTTAGGAAACAAAAAAAAAAAAAAATCAGTAACCGTGTCTCCAGTTCTACTTTTCTCAGTTCCCTCCAGGTCACATTCAACAGCAATAGTAATTTACTTCCTCAAACATCTTGTTTCAACATTCTTCAAATACATGGGATTCAGAAAAACTGAAGGGAATTTCCCAGCTGGCTCAAAACCCAAATTCTGAGTGTATTCTACATATCCATGCTACCGTGCAATCGATTTTCAATTATTTATGCTAAGGCAAAGGGAACAAATGACTCAAAATTTAATTCTGGAAGTATATCGAAAGCAAATTACCAGCCCCTGGCCCTGACTGAATAGGCAGAAGAGACCCAGGGAGAAGGTCAGGGCTCCCTACAGACTTCCTGTCAACTATACATTTGCCCCAAGTCTAAACAATTAGCCATATTTTGATTCACAACAACTGCAATCAAACTGCTGCATGGATTCCTGGGGATTGTTGTTGAAGGCCCTTCAGAAGCCACACGTTCTGACAACTGTCCGTCTCGAATGAGCAGCCACCAGAGGCTAAGGCGAAGGCAGCTAGGAAACACACTGAGCAGCAACCCCCAATCAGCACATCCCAGCCACGGACCCACAGACAGGCAACCGCTGGGCAGAACCGCTCAGGTGGAGAATGAGAGGGGAGGTGCTGTCAGCCCCAGAGCCCACCGTCTCCCTCTTCCCTCTGGGGCTCCAAGCCCACTCCCTCTTCTCCCACTCATGTAGGGGCATCGTTTGCAGCAATGAGTTTGGGTCCGCCCTCCTTCACTTGCCCATCTGCGGGAAGGCGAGCATTCCTAGACCATTTCTGAATCTGCGCTGGCATTACGTACCCAGAGACCATCAAGAGCCAAGAGCAGTTCTGATTTCTTATCTCTTCATTCTAGTCTCCCCGCTCCTCCCTCCTCCATATCCTCTCCACTGTCCCCACAGTTAAGAGCTGATGATAAAAATTGCATTTTAAAGCAAGCCCACACCCAAATGTGTTATGTAATCAATCTGTAATGTTACCAGAGGCCTCCACCTGGCAACCGACTTTTGAAGACCCCGAGGAACTGGGGCCATCTCTGTGGCAACACCGGCATTTCTTGGGCCTGGTACCAATTACAGGGGCCGAGTCAGGCTTACACCAGCCCGTCCACATCAACTGGCATGCACAAGCACACCACAGAGCACACAGGGGTCACGTTCAAGCAGTGCCAGGCACGGCTGTCCCTCCCATGCCGCAGTCATACGTGAACGGCTGCGTGATGTGTCATAATGGCACGCTGAGTGAGGAATTACTGTACAATAGTTATAGCACTTGGGATTTGTCTGAAGTTTACAGCTATGATCAGGATTGGCCCCTCTTACTCTGTTTTCAAACCGATGCATCAGTTCAACTGAAAAATATCCTTGGATTGCAAATTAAGCTATTTTCTTTTTAACATTTATTTTTGAGAGAGCGCAAGCGAGCACGACTGTGGGGGAGGGGCAGAGAGGAGATAGAGCATCCGAAGCAGGCTCCGAGCCGTGAGCACAGAGCCCGATGTGGGGCTCGAACTCACGAACTAGGATATCGTGACCTGAGCCAAAACCAAGAGTCAACCACTTAACCAACTGAGCCACTCAGGTGCCCCTGCAAATTAAGCTATTAAAAACTACGTATTTTAGGGGGCCTGGCTGGCTCAATCGGTAGAACACGTGACCTAATCTTGGGATCATGAGTTTGAGCCCCACACTGGGCATGGAGCCTACTTAAATATGTGTGTGTGTGTGTGTGTGTGTGTATGTACATATACACACACATTTTTTTTTTCAAATGGAGAAATAACTGGAAGGTCAGACTAAAATAGCCCACAATCTTTTTTAACCTGTTTTCAACTTTTTGTGTTGATCGAAACATCTCACTGTTCTCGCTTTCTAAGTAAATGCTAAATATTCAAATTTCTAAAATGAATTGATGTAAGTAAAAGAATGCTTTGATCTGTTTCATAAATCGACTTGGTATACCCATTTGATTCGGGGGAAAAAAAAAAGATTTGTTGGGGCACCTGGGTGGTTCAGTCAGCTGAGCATCAGGCTCTTGGTTTTCAGCTCAGGTCACAGATCTCACGGTTCCTGAGTTCAAGTCCTGCATCGGACTCTGTGCTCACAGTGCAGAGCTGGCTTGGGACTCTCTCCCCCTCTCTGCCTCTCCCCTGATTCCTCCCTCTCTCTCAAAATAAATAAATAAATAAATAAATAAATAAATAAATAAATAAGCAAGCAAGCTTAAAAATGTTTTGTGAAAGAAAAAAAATTTGTTGTTTTATTCAACGTTTATTTATTTTTGGAACAGAGAGAGACAGAGCATGAACGGGGGAGGGGCAGAGAGAGAGGGAGACACAGAATCGGAAACAGGCTCCAGGCTCTGAGCCATCAGCCCAGAGCCTGACGTGGGGCTCGAACTCCCGGACCGCGAGATCGTGACCTGGCTGAAGTCGGACGCTCAACCGACTGCGCCACCCAGGCGCCCCAAAATTTGTTGTTTTAAAAACAGTCTGTGGGAAAGATCTGAAAGAATCAAAGGAAAATCTCACCATTTAACTTACTGGCAAAAAAACAAAACTTAACATAAATTAAGAGATACCTGTTGAACCTAGGTCATCTATTGAGTTAAAAACAAATCAGTAGTGGGGCGCCTGGGTGGCGCAGTCGGTTAAGCGTCCGACTTCAGCCAGGTCATGATCTCGCGGTCTGTGAGTTCGAGCCCCGCGTCAGGCTCTGGGCTGATGGCTCGGAGCCTGGAGCCTGTTTCCGATTCTGTGTCTCCCTCTCTCTCTGCCCCTCCCCCGTTCATGCTGTCTCTCTCTGTCCCAAAAATAAATAAACGTTGAAAAAAATAAATAAATAAAAATAAATAAAAAAAATAAATAAATCAGTAGTTCCTCTGGAGTCAAAATGGGTCCTTGAAAATTAAGGACACATCTTCAAATCACACCTGCTCCACAACTTTTTCTTGTAGTGAATCATTTCAGGGTAGATCCTAGAAAACACCCGAGCTCAGCACACTGAGGCAAACCACCACCAAGGTCTAATTTGTACTGGTTCTTCAGGGACAAGTTTGTGAACTTGACAATCACCAGCCTTGTATTAAATGCTGCTGGGACAAGTTCAGGACAATCTCTCCAAAGAACGCACCTCTAACTCCACTCCCGGTCCCATCCACCCTCACTGCCCAAACCCAAGCTAACCTTCCAACAGAAAAGTGGACAGATGAAAGCATCCACATGGATCACAGGATGGACGCTCCCCACCGAGTGACGGTTACACGAAAAACGAAACTCCAAAACCTAACCCAGTAGTATCACCAGGAGCTTGCCAATAAAAACAAATAGCATGCTGTTTACATTTTCAATCACTTCTACGACAGCAATATTAACACCTACGTCACAATGACCCACGTAAAGCTACTATGTAAACTCTAAAGAATTACCTAATTCATAGTTATGGCCGCTATCATTTTTATTTGGTCTTAAATACCAAATGAAAACAAACCAAAACAAAAAATTGAAGTGGTAGGCCTCCTTTGAAACTGGAGATTCATGCCCTCAGGCTTTACGGGCTTTGTCCAAACATCTCTAATGAGGCTTTTCCAACTGGATTTCAAAATGAAACTATGTAAAAGTTTACAGGAGACAAAAAGGAGATCAAAGTCATATACACAGAACAGAGATGTAAAGACAGAAAAGATAGGTTCAAGACCAGCAGACAGCTCGAAGGATACTGGCGAATTCCTCCCGACTGGCAAGAAGGCTACTGGAACCTTTGCCAGATGTTTCAAGGAGGGGATGAAGTCAAAATCCAGATTGCTGTGGGTTTAGGGATTAAAGGCAAGTAAGGAAGTGGTAAGATTCCGTGCAGACTTCACTTTCCAGTAATGAAGGAACAAAGGACATAAAACAAAACCCACGTGCCATGATGTGGTAGGAAGAGCAGGCTCCAATTCCCAAAGCCTACTCAAGCCCTGTAGTGACTAACTTATGAAGCACACTCAGGACTCAATACACCCAACTGCTTCCCAGCTTGTGCTTGGGATGTAAGATCCGGATCTTGAAGAACTAAGGAAAGACAAGATTAAATTAAAACCAAGTAAGACACATTCACACAAAACAATTACAGTTGGACAACAGATATAAAATGTGAGAGAGAAAACAATAAAGCTTCTAAAAGATAACGTAGAGCATCTTCATGACTTTGGGGTAGGGAAAAATTCCTTGAAAAGGACACATAAAAGCACTAAACAAAGGGAAAGATTGATAAATCAGAATATTCATCAAATGGCATAAGGAAGAGCACGCAAAAGCAAGCCACAAAATGGGAAAAGATATTTCCAACAGAGGACTTAGAGTACAAATCAGTAAGGAAAAACAAAGGATTCAACTTTTTGACAAATAGTTAATTCTAAGAAGGTATTCAAAAAGCCTATTCAGGGACACCTGGGTGGCTCAGTCAGTTGAGCATCTTACTCTTGATTTCACCCAGGTCATAATCCCAGGGTCACGGGATCGAGCCACACATCAGGCTCCACACCAAGCATGGAGCCTGCTTAAGAGTCTCTCTTTCTCTCCCTCTGCCTCTCTCTCCCCCATTTGCACTCTCTCTAAAATAAAAAATAAAAAATGTTAAGCGTATACAGAAAAGAAGTGCTCAACCTCATCCGTTGTCAGGAAAATGCAAATTCAAACCATGACGGCACTATGCATCTACCAAAACGGCTAAAATTAAAAGGACAAGAACAAGAGTTGGTAAGGCTGTTGAGCAGTTAGAACATGCACATACTGCTGCCGGTGAAGCATACACTGGCACAACCACTTCAGAGAGTGGTTGAACGGTGGAACAGAAGAAGATAATTTGCAGGTGACATGCCCAATAAAGGGTGAGCATCCAAAATATATAAAGAACTGATACAACTCAACACCCAAAAAACAAACAATCCAATCAAATAATGGTCAGAAGACATGAACAGACATTTCTCCCAAGAAGCCAGAGATGGCTAGCAAACACATGAAAAGCTGCTCACCATCACTCGTCATCAGGGAAACACAAATCAAAACCACGATGAGATACCACCTCACACCTGTCAGAATGGCTCACATTAACAACTCAGGGATGTTGGCGAGGATACGGAGAAAGAGGAGCTCTCATGAACTGTTGGTGGGAATGCAAACTGGTGTAACCACTGTGGAAAACGGTATGGAGGAGTATGGAATATTACTCAGCCATAAAAAAGAAAGAAATCTTGCCGTTTGCAATGACATGGATGGAGCCAGAGAGTATGATGCCAAGTGAAATACGTCAGTCAGAGAAAAAGACATGATTTCACTCTTATGTGGAAGTTAAGAAACAAACAAAAATGAGCAAAGGAAAAAAAGAGAGAACCAAGAAACAAGACTCTTAATTATACAGAACAAACTCCTGATTACCAGAAGGGAGGTGCATGAGGAGTTGGGTGACACAGGCGACGCAGATGAAGGGGGGCACCTGTCACGATGAGCACCGGGTGACGCAGGGAAGTGCCGAATCACTCTATTGTACACCTGAAACGAATGTAACACCGTATACTAACAATACTGGAATTTAAAATACTTTTTTAAGAGAGAAAACCCTTGGCAGCTGAACACATGCTTCCTTTATGATCCTGCAATTCTACTCCTTGAGAACTCGAACAGAAATTGGTACACGTGTATCAAAAAAACTGTACACAAATGTTCACAGCACCATTATTCATAATATCCAAAAAAGCCAAAAGAACCCAAATAAGTATCACCAGTGGAATGGATAAATTGTGGTTCATTCAGCAGGAAAATATTATAAGACAATAAGAATGAATAAATATCGCCACATGCAACAACATGGATGAATCTCACAAACACAACGTTGAGTAAAAAGAAGCCAAAACACACTCTTCATTATTCGTTGTATGTTAATTTTTAAAACAAGCAAAATAATCAGAACAGTGGTTACCTCTGGGGAAGAGGGATTCTGAGATGCTGGTAACATTCTGTTTTCTTGATCTGAGTGTTAGCACACAGGATGCACATTAGGATTTGTGCACTTTTCTGCAAGTATACATACACCATTTAAAAAACTTAATGGCATACTTATTTTTAGCATTCAGGTTGTTATTTTCAGCCAGTGAGTTTAAAAGTTGTGTTTTTTCCTCTATCAGCACAACTACTGAGAGCAACTGGGGGCCTGAAGGTCAGGTCTGAGTGGGAGACTCCTGGATTGCTGGGAACTATCACTTAT
The DNA here is from genome assembly GCF_028749965.1 of Puma concolor. Lineage (NCBI taxonomy): Eukaryota > Metazoa > Chordata > Mammalia > Carnivora > Felidae > Puma > Puma concolor. Next base: position 20,064,764 of record NC_141682.1, on the reverse strand, counting down.
GTTTTCAGAGCTGTTAGGGGGACAGCATGAAGGATTACAATCCCAAAAGCCTGTGTATACTTCCCCCAGACTTCCTCGGCTTACGTCAGTAGCAAACTAAAACCCTGAGGCAGGATGAGAAAATAAACCTGGCTCAGAAAACTCTCTCGGAGTGTATGTATCTATCTAAAATAAAGTTTTCTGTTCCACAAAGAGTTAAAAACCTGCAGCGCGGAGGAGCTTTCAGCTGTGCCTGCTCTGACTTTATCTGTTCCTTTTATTGCACTGCTCACGGTTCAGTGGTTCAGAGACCTACCTACTACTGACTCATTTATTAAGGAACAACAAAGTCAACCAACACCCATAATCACCTAACTACAAGGAAAACTTGAAAAGGGAAGGATCACATCATCTGAAATCTTTGACTCTTCCTTCTATCTTCTAAGATCACCAGGCCACCTGGTTCTTGCTTTACACTGTCTTTCAGATTTGCACCTTTTCCCTCATCACTTCTATAGGCCCTGATCCCTGCCTGCCTAGATTACTATAATTTCTCTTCCCTGGTTGCCTTGATGTCGGCTCTCCCAATTCCAGTCCAATCTGTGCTTCACCACCAGATGAATTCTTCTAAACATGGATTCTCTGTCCCAATTATTCTAAATCTAGCTTTAAAGGGCCTTTGAATCTGGACTGAGAAACTCAGCCATTCATTCAACAAACAAATAAGCCCAATGCTCACCAAGTAACTGACTCTGCATTAAGCCCCGGAGATGAATATCGATAAGACTAAGATGAACAAGACTGACTGACCCCCTGACTTCAAGGGACTGGAGGTAGCCTGGGGGAGAGAAGGGCAGAGCCTATGAAAAAAAAAAAAAGTAGAATAGGATGGTTTACGAGATCCAGTAGTGACAGATGTATAAATGGCTTCCGGATCCCAAGGGAACGAACTCGGTCTGAGGGAGAGAAGGAAGGCTTCACAGAGAACATGCGTTTTGGGTTTTGAAGAACGCAGAGTTTACTAGGATGAAAGGAGGAAAGCACGCCTGACTCACCATCACTCACCACAGGAAGCCATCCCTCCATTTTGAGCACGCATGGTCTCCCCAGCAAGTGTCTCCTCCCATCCTGCACCTGCTCCTGGGTCTGCAATTCATAGCTCTACCTTCATGACGTTTCTTACAAAATGAAAGTTCACAGCATGGCTCCCTTCGCTGTGTGTACCTCGTGTTTTTATCTCTTGCAATCAGTACCAACAGTTTTGCCCATGGCCCTGTTCTCTGGTCAGTTCAGCACGGCACAATTCAAGCGCACGGGTTCCGAGACTGCATTCCTCAGGTTTGAGCCCAAATGCACTTCAACCTCGGCCTAGTTATTTAATCTGTCACTTTTTTTCCTCTTGTGCACAACTAGGGATAAGAGAACCTAACACATGGGATCGTTCTAAGGATTAAATAATCTGTGTAAAGCACACGGTGAACGTAATGCCAGGAATAAAGGGCTGAGAGCCCCATCTGCCACTGCTAATACTTCATAGGTAGTGGGCCTCTCCATAGGCAGAACATAAAATGCCTGGGAAGACACTCTGCCTAACACATTTGTATTTTCTACCACATCCAGCATGGACTGGTGCTCAAATGTCTTACAGTCCGAATTCAGGAGAAAAAAAGGAACAAGGAGACAGTATCACTTTTAGTTTCTCAGGAATACTGGTAATCCTTCCGAATTTAAAATACACGTGACTATTTAAAATTCCCCCTTTAAGGCCTCGGACTCACATGCGTTCAATAAACATTTCTGGAAAAAACGGGAGAATGCTAACCATTCATCTTAAAAAGACACTGAGACCCAAAGCGGATAATATGGTGCTTGGTCCTTAACTTAAGACACGTACATGGCAGGTTTCTCAAACCCCACCTAAAATTTGTAATGTTTTATGTACTTGCCTCTAAAATGCCCCCCACCGAAGCATAATCTTTTTACAAAATCAATACCGGGGGGAAAAAATGACTCTTTTCTCAAGACGCTTTTATCAAGCTTCCTGGCACCTTTCCCAGTATGTTCCTCCAAGGAGGTGACTCAGATGAGCCTCCTGCACTTGGGCTCATGGCCTCCTTGCCGCCAAACCCAAAAACATGAGGACCAGCATCCCAGAGTCCCACTCAAATATCCTGTGGCATATCTAGAACAATGCTATCACTCTATTTGCCTGTATAGAAAGGTTTCTGAGAACAAGGATTCCGCACTAGCCTCGGACCAAGGCTCAAAAGTATGCGAGGCATACCTGATGCGTTACAACAGATGCCATTAGTGAAGACATTTCAATCTCTTACAAACTTTCTCAGAAGCTAACAGGATTACCGTGGGTGTTCCGACTCTGAAGAGAACACTCCTTCTCCCTTACACTCTTCTTCACGGAAGAGGAAACAGATGAGGAAAGAAGGCCCTCTGGCCTTCAGGCCTGTCAGAGCATGAGACGGAATAAGCAGCTTAAAAGAATGTGCGACGGGAATCAACAACGTGACATCTACGTGGCCCCTCTGAAGTCACTCGGCTCAAAAAGCCAGAAAGCAGGAAAGCCTGGAGAGGAAGCCCTGGTCAGGAGGGATTCACAGGTCTTCTCCCTCCTTTCCTGTCTCTGCTCTGTGTGTCTCAAATGGCAGATACTACCCTAAAAAAAAAAAAAAAAAACCCTAAACACATCCTAATGAGTAGAAATCTCGCTTTACTTCTCTAAAAGCAAACTGTTGAAACCGGCTGGACCTCTGAAGTCCAGCCGTCAGAAGCGCAGGCGCTGAGGCCGGGGGTGCCGAGTGCCTGGCTCACACGTACGCAGCTGGCACGCGCCACAAGCCGCGTCTCCCAACTCAGCCGCATCTGTGCCCGAGTCCAGGTGTCCCTTAGCCCATCTGTGATGGGAAAGTAGAGGCAACGCTAAGAAGAGGGGTTGTCTGGGACTACAGATGTGCAGTGCAGTGATTAACTTCAAAAATTATGTACAGGGGCGCCTGGGTGGCTCAGTCGGTTGAGCGTCCGACTTCGGCTCGGGTCATGATCTCGCGGTCCGTGAGTTCGAGCCCTGCATCGGGCTCTGTGCTGACAGCTCGGAGCCTGGAGCCTGTTTCGGATTCTGTGCCTCCCTCTCTCTGACCCTCCCCCGTTCATGCTCTGTCTCTCCCTGTCTCAAAAATAAACGTAAAAAAAAAAAAAAAAAAAAAATTATGTACAGAAGTTGCAGGAAAAACAGTTTTCTACTGCAGGAAAGAAACGGAGACGCACCATGTTCCAGGAGAGCAAGGCCAGAGCAGATGCACTTACCATGACTCCACGAACACATGTCTGGAACTTAACTATTGGTGCTCTGCATGGGGTGCCCGGGTGGCTCAGTCGGTTAAGCATCCGACTTCAGCTCAGGTCATGATCTCACAGTCCGTGAGTTCGAGCCCCGCGTCGGGCTCTGTGCTGACAGCTCAGAGCCTGGAGCCTGCTTCGGATTCTGTGTCTCCCTCTCTCTGCTCCTCTCTCTCTCTCCCTCTCTTTCTCTGTCTCTCTCAGAAATGAATAAACGTTTAAAAAAAATTTTTTTTAGGGGCGCCTGGGTGGCGCAGTCGGTTAAGCGTCCGACTTCAGCCAGGTCACGATCTCGCGGTCCGTGGGTTCGGGCCCCGCGTCGGGCTCTGGGCTGATGGCTCAGAGCCTGGAGCCTGTTTCCGATTCTGTGTCTCCCTCTCTCTCTGCCCCTCCCCCATTCATGCTCTGTCTCTCTCTGTCCCAAAAATAAATAAACGTTGAAAAAAAAAATTAAAAAAAAAAAAATTTTTTTTTAATGAAGTTCTGCGTTTGCCTCAGAAGGGCTCCTCATTGTTGCCTACAGCTTAACTTTGAAAATATTCGCCCTTTGGGAGTAACGACAGATATAACTTTGTATAATATCATCATATAGATAATTATTTGATTAAAACATATGGTTTAGCCGCATCTAAACATAATTCTAATCACTAAAAGGTACTTTTCTGCTTTAGTCTAAAGCTACCATCAAGCTGATCAATGGCAAAAAATACCTCCCAGTATTTTTTGGGTTTGCACAGTATTTCTCGGGTTTAGGTCAGATTCTGTCTCTCCCGTGAACAAAAGGGGTCTGTTTACTGCTGAAGACTGGGAGGTAGAAGCAGGAAAACGGCCAGGCATCTGGGCCAGAAAGCCCAACTGGTCCCACTGTGGCAGTGAGAAGGTCGAGGCAGCATTGTCTGTCCCCCTGGGGACCAGTTAGAGGAAACATCTTGTACAGAGAGGACAGTATGTTTTAATGCTGGGAAAACCTATCCATGTACTATACTGGACAATACAGTAAAACAAGAACCACCAATTAGCTACTAATGGACAGGGGCACTGGTTTCCAAAATTTAAAACAAATCTAAAGGAGATTAACGAGTCATGACTAGTAAATGCGATACTCGATTCTAAGGCTAGATCCTGCACCAAAGTGGGGAAAAATACTACAAGGACATAACTGGGTCAAAGGACAAAACTGGAATACCAATGGCAGATCTGATGAAAGTACTGAATCAATGTTACATTAACTGAAGTTGCTAACTGCATTGTGGCTCCGTAAGAAAATACCCGTTAGAAAATACACTACATAGGGTCAAGGGGCCATGACGTAGGCAACTTACTCTCAAACAGTTCAGCCAAAGAACCTGTGTACATATATACGTGGAGAAACTGTAAATAATAAAGCAAACAGGGCAAAATGTTAACACTGGCAGAGTTTGGATAAAGGGTAAAAGAGTTTTCTTTGTACTACTCATTCTTTGCAATCTTTGTGTCAGTTGGAAATTATTTCCAAATAGAAAGTTTTTGAAAATTTCATCTGTTGAGGGTGCCAGAGTGGCTCAGTCGGTTTAGTGTCCAACTCTTTTTTTGTGTTTGTTTTTTTTTTTGTTTTTAACGTTTATTCATTATTGAAAGAGAGAGCCAGAGCATGAGCAGGGGAGGGGCAGACACAGAATCCAAAGCAGGCTCCCGGCTCCAAGCTGTCAGCACAGAGCCTGACGCGGGGCTCGAACTCAAACCATGAGATCATGACCTGAGCCAAAGTCGGACGCCCAACAGACTGAGCCACCCAGGTGCCCCTATGTCCAACTCTTGATTTTGGCCCGTGATCTCATGGTTCGTGGGATCGAGCCCCATGTCCTGGCTCTGTGCTACCAGTATGAGGCCTACTTGGGATTCTCTCTCTGCCCCCCCCCCCAAAATAAACAAATAAACATTAAAAAAAAACTTCATTTGTTGGATTGGTACCCCTCCAACTTTGCTCTTCAGTGCTCCCAGCGGGCTGGGCAAATAGGAAAGAGAAAGCAAGAAAAGGATATGACAGGCAAAAGGGACTCATCAACCTCTCAGATGCCAGGGTTACACTAGCACACATCATTTGTGAACAAGGATAGGATATAGCATAGGCATTAAAAATTTTGCATCTGCTGGTTGGGCAACAAACATATCCCACTAGGAGCTAAAATACATGTAAGTTCTATGCTTATTTATTTATATTACAGTAGAAGGTTTCAATTACACAGCCAAAAAAGCAAGTGATAAGAATAGTTATTCGGCAAGAAACTGTCTAAAATAAATGAGTAATACAACCCAAAATAGGCTCTCTCGTCACAATTCCATCTGCTTCTTTTTCCCAGGTACATATCCCAGGAGGATGGGTATTTTTGTCTGCATGCCTAGTCAATTAAATCCAAAAGATGCCGAGACCATCAACACAAGGCATACTATCAACAACTCCTAAAACAGGACCACAGAATCTTAAGAGAGAAATACAAACCCCAGAGAACAGCAAGTCCAACCTCAACATACAGAGGAGGAAAATGAAGAGTATCTTGCCCAAAGTCGACCAGCTACTGGTCAAGTGAAGGCCCTGGAGCAGGGCCACCAGAGCCCTCTCCCAGTGACAGCTCCTCTATCCTTTAAAGGAGGATACCGAGGGGCGCCTGGGTGGCTCCATCGGTTAAGTGTCCAACTTTGGCTCAGGTCATGATCTCACGGTCTGTGGGTTTGAGCCCTGCGTCGGGCTCTGTGCTGACAGCTCAGAGCCTGGAGCCTGCTTCGGATTCTGTGTCTCCCTCTCTCTCTGACCCTCCCCTGCTCATGCTATGTCTCTGTCTCAAAAACAAACGTTAAAAAAAAAAATTTAAAGGAGGACAGCGAGTTCTAGGGCTGTAAGTATGATGAGTGAGCTGGCATTACCTCGCATGGGATGAAATCAGGCAATGAATGAGTGTGAAGTTAACAGGCCCACTATATGCGTGCTGCAAATCTAAAATCCCAAGTAAAGGGGCGCCTGGGTGGCGCAGTCGGTTAAGCGTCCGACTTCAGCCAGGTCACGATCTCACGGTCCGGGAGTTCGAGCCCCGTGTCAGGCTCTGGGCTGATGGCTCGGAGCCTGGAGCCTGTTTCTGATTCTATGTCTCCCTCTCTCTCTGCCCCTCCCCCGTTCATGCTCTGTCTCTCTCTGTCCCAAAAATAAATAAACGTTGGAAAAAAATAAATAAATAAATAAATAAAAAATAAATAAAATCCCAAGTAACACTACAACTCATACATAAAGAATCCATGGCAGCTGCTCGTACTACCTGTAACTGTTTAAGAGCAAGTCTTGAAAAACCTGTACCACCTTCATCCTGAATTATTCCCAGACACAACTGGCATTTTATTTTTAATGTTTATTTATTTATTTATTTTTTTTTTTCAACTTTTTTTTTTTTTTTTGGGACAGAGAGAGACAGAGCATGAACCGGGGAGGGGCAGAGAGAGAGGGAGACACAGAATCGGAAACAGGCTCCAGGTTCCGAGCCATCAGCCCAGAGCCTGACGCGGGGCTGGAACCCACGGACCGCGAGATCGTGACCTGGCTGAAGTCGGACGCTTAACCGACTGCGCCACCCAGGCGCCCCTATTTATTTTTGAAAGAGAGAGAGAGACACCATGTGAGTGGGAGAGGGGCAGAGAGAGAGAGGGAGACAGGCTCTAAGCAGGCTCCAGGCTCTAAGCTGTCAGCACAGAGCCTGACGCGGGGCTTGAACGCACGAACTGCGAGACCATGACCTGAGCTGAAGTCGAACGCTTAACCGACTGAGCTGCCCAGGTGTCCCAGAACTGGCATGTTACATAACAGTTTAAATAACATTTATTTCATTTTGGCAAAAATCTCCAGATTGTATTCCAGCCTGCTGGGATTTGAAGGGGCATAATCACTTCCTTTCTCCCGCCCAGGTCTATCGCTTGCTACAGTCTCAAGCAACCGAGTGCGATCAAAGTCCAATATCCTCTTCATGACTTGCAAAGCTGCAATGCCTCCTCCTTTCCATCCTGAATTGACCTGATCCAGCCAGGCCGAGCAACAATAGGAAGGCAGGACGAGGTGGCAGGAGACAAGCTTCTCTTGAGGATAAGCAGGTGAGAAGTCCAAGGACAAAGCTAGGAGGGTTCTGATGCCGTGACCTCACACCTGGGAAATGTGGGCCAATGGTGTTGGGCTCTCCCCAGTGCACCCATCATAAACAAATCAGGAACTACATCCCTCCTGGGGGAAGGAAAAAATGAGAGGGGGAAGCCAGAGCTCAGAAGAATGTGCTCCAATACCGTTGCCACCTAGGTTACACAGGACAACTGCTCGAACGCGCACCAAACTAGGAATGAGGACACTGGCGGCACACAGTGAACATACCTACCTTAATGTCACGGAGTCGTACATTTTTCAATGGTAAATTTCATGTTTATTTTACCACACACACACACACACACAGAGAGAGAGGGAAAACTCTTAAGGCTGTGGGGAAAAAGTATGTTAAGGCACCATTTCTAATACATTAAAATAACTACAAAGGATGCTTAAGTAAATAATAAGTAAACATTAAATAAACCTATAAATGTGACCTATAAGTCCTATAAAGAGACAAAAATAGGGAAGAATGTAGGTAGCGGAAAAAAAAAAAACAGACAAAAATCGAAGTTGGTGATAACTTTTCTTACCCTTCCACCCCAAACAATATATTACAATGAAGCCGTTTTTTAACCTATTAAATTTGCAACAATTTTCTTAAGCCTACCCAATGCCAAGGAGTGTATTTATCTACAGCTGGTAGGAAGAATAAACTGGTATAAACTTTCCAGAAAATATCTGATGACGTACCTTAAACGTGTACATACTAAATCTAAAACTATGTTAAAAATAAAAGGTTTACTAAAAAATCGTCACACCCTTGGGTCCTTCTGGGAATCTAGCCTAAGGCAATTTTCTGAAATACAGAAAAAGCTCTTTGCAAAAACATGAATCACATATTATTTACAATGGCAAAAAAAATGGAACAATCTAACTGCCCAAAAATCCATGCAATGCAATATTACACAGCCTCTGTAAATACTTATGAAGTATTTGATGATTTGGAAAACCACTTCTACTATAACATTACATGCAAAAAGAAGAAAAAAAGTGCATTTATCGTGATCTCAGCCATGTTTAAAAAATACATAGGAGGGGTGCCTGGGTAGCTCAGTTGGTTAAGTGTCCGACTTCGGCTCAGGTCATGATCTCGCACTTCGTGGGTTCAAGCCCTGCATCAGGCTCTGTGCTGACAGCTCAGGGGCTGGAGCCTGCTTCAGATTCTGTGTCTGTGTCTCTCTATGCCCCTTCCCCGCTTGCAGTCTGTCTCTCTCTGTGTCTCTCTCTCTCTCTCTCTCTGTCTCTCTCTCTCTCAAAAATAAGTAAACATTAAAAAAAATTTTTTTTAATTCTAAAAAATAAATAAAAAGTACATAGGAAAGAAGACTAGAAGGAAACAAAATCCGAGAGGTTGAATCCGAGGATGGTGAGCTCTTATTTATTTTGTACTTATCACAATAGTCTACAACAGAGTTCAAAGTCCTTTTTACCATCAGGAAAAAACAATTGACTAAGCAAAATCAAAAGGTGGCAGAGAAGCCTTTGTGACAGCACCAGCACCTACTTCAATTACCAAATGGTACAAGAAAGAAGACGCTACAGAAACCGACCTAACTCACTGGCCACAGATCTTGGAAGGCTGGATGACTACAGCTCTGTGTAAAAGTAAATCCCCACGGGAGAAAAGCACACAGGAGCCCCACACACTATTTGTGCAACCCTTCTGGTCTAAAATCACTTCCAAATACAATGTTTCAATTAAATACATAAATCCTTGATAGATCCCTTACGTTGTCTTTCTCTAAAATCAGAATGCAGGGGCGCCTGGGTGGCGCAGTCGGTTAAGCGTCCGACTTCAGCCAGGTCACGATCTCGCAGTCCGTGAGTTCGAGCCCCGCGTCAGGCTCTGGGCTGATGGCTCGGAGCCTGGAGCCTGTTTCCGATTCTGTGTCTCCCTCTCTCTCTGCCCCTCCCCCGTTCATGCTCTGTCTCTCTCTGTCCCAAAAATAAATAAACGTTGAAAAAAAAAAAAAAATTTAAAATCAGAATGCAGCACGTACGTGAATAATTTCCTGGGCTGTACAAAAGCACAGAGCTCCTTTCGTCACGAACTAAATAAAAGCCTCTGGAGTCGCAGTCGTCACAGAAATCACCAGTGCTGCCAGGCGGGCGTCCTGTTCTTCAACATTTCAAAGCTTTCGTTGCTGTAACTGACCCCTCTTCCACATGTAGCTGTGGCTCCATCTGCCCGAAATGGCCCTTCTGCTTCTGCGCCTCAAGCCCCAAATTCTTTGCCTAGTGACTTCCTCCTTCTGCTGTGAAACCTAGCCCCAGGGTCACCTCCTTCCAGAAGCCTTCCCGGTTACAACTCTCCAATTTGGCCAGGGTTTTTATTTTATTTTTAAAGTACAGGTGTACCTCTTACAAGGCTCCCCCAGGACAGTAATCATTTGTTGGCATGCACATCTCCTCATCCAGAGTTACAAACTTCCAGAAGTTATAAACTTCTAGAACTTTTCTTCACCCTTTGCCACCCTCACATTCAATAACTGTAGACCAGATGAGTTCCCAATTATTTTGCAACTCTATCACAAGCAACTCTCCAAACTCACCTCCCGACTTTCCATTTGGGTAAAGTATTACAAAGCACACACACATCCGTGCACAGACTTCACACCTGAAATTAAATGTCTTTTCAACTTTCCTTACATCATCAGCAGGATCTTCAGAGGCCTAGCACGCCACCAGTATCATGAACTGCTTTCCTTTCTTTCTACACCTAGGGCATGGTGAATCCAAGACACCAAACTTAACATTCAACTCTTGAATTTATCCATAACTTCTATTTCCTCACTAAGAACTTTAACTTCTTATCTTTTCATTTGCATTACCAATTCCGTGAGTTGAATTTCTTTGGGGGACTATCTTCCATAAAGTAGTGAAGACTTTTATAACGCCCTAGTCACAACCCTGAATGGTAAAGAACCCACAGGCTGCACTGAGCTAGGAGGTCAGCTGGGCCACTCACTAGCCAGCTAGGTAACTTGTTCTAGACACTGCAAGACACATCTTTAAAAAAAAAAAAAAAAGACTTATCAAAGGCTTTGAAGGTCACCGACAATCATCAAAACCACAAGTGTTAAATGTCAAGGGTCCTATGGAGTGTGCCGATAAAAGCGGTCCACGCAAAGTCCTTTCACTTTCAATCTGTTCACTATCAAGGTATAAAAGGGGATTCTTTTTCTCAAAATGTCTTCTGATATTTCTTCGAGGTCTTTAAAAGCCTTAAGTTTCTTCTCTTCGTAAGAAGTCTCCTTTACAGTTATACGAGGATGGGATTTGTTAGCACTTCTCAGCAAAGCATGTCTGTCCACAAAGGTCTAGAAACAGACCAGTCGTCCCCACGGCAAAATGAGCGGAAGGCCACCTGGTGTTATCCTCAAAGATAATGTGTGTGCCTGGGTCTTTAATTTGCTTGTGAAGACTGGGGAGGCCAGCAAGGTGGGGAGAGAGGAGAGGAAGGAAGAAAGAATACATACATTGATTTTTAAACAGTATATGTTTAAAGTCAACCCAAGAGATTCAAGACATTTCAGATTCACAGAGAGCGGCTATGACCTATAGCCCCAGGACAGGTACCTTCCTTCAACCAGGTATAGGTGTTCTCTGCCATTAGGGGAATCTCAGTAGAAAATAGAGAAACCCTAAGCATGACTGGTAAACTCCCTTATGAAATTACTTCATATATCCTTTAGCATTCTAAATTCACACTCTGGTTCACAAACCCAGTTAACAAATGATTACCAGAAAAATCTCTTCACCAAGGTGAGCTCCGCAGCTTTCTGGCAATGGAATTGCTTTCCTACAATTAAACTTGTTCTTACGTTATGTTATGACAAACATGAAGCCAAGCGGGGAAGAGTATTGTCTTAACCATATGGATCATCAGACAAAAGTTTAGAAAATGATGAGATTACACAGTCCCATCACTAAGACAATCATGTTAGTCAGGTCTACAATATTAGTATATGTGAAATGTCAGTGCTCTTATTCTGACTAAAATCAGCAGCATGAGAGCCATCGACCAAATGTGCAAGCCATTCCAAACATAATTTTATCGATTCTAAAATTCAGCCAAATTACATTCTTTTCAATTGTTGGCTGACCCAACAGAAAAATGTACAAAGATCTGGAGACCAAAAATGGTCAGCAGACATGGGAAAAAATGCACATGGCAATAAAATATCAAAAGATGTTCCATTTCACTTACAAAGAAAGGATCCCACATGTGATTCCTGATATGCCATTTTCACCTCTCACATTAAAAAGTTTTAACGGTTGGCTGGAAGATAGGAAAACAGGAAGTATCCCATTAATGAGAGTAGAAACTCATAATTTTGTAGGAATAGCACCATCTACCAGAATTTTTAAATACACGGTTTGCCCCACAATTCTTCTAGAAATTTATCCTACTATCTCACAAAGTGGACAAAGATGTATTCAATGTGTTTACTACAGTATTAGTACCAAGCACTAGAAATCTAAAATAGCCAACATTACGGAACTTATGCCTTAAGGCAGGCATACCACGTTCTAGGGCAAAATGATAACAACAAAAAAAAAATAATCCACACTAAAAGATATCCTAATTGAGTTACTGAACTTCAGCAACATAGATTTCTTCTAACAACCATGCAAAAAAAAGGCAAGCTATCTCTAACTGGGGTAAAGGGACAGCATTATATGAATTAGGCTAAACACACTTGTCCACACAACATCATTCAATGGCAAAAAAACGGTGAGTATCAACAAAATTCTTCAGAAAAGAACGTATGACCCATGAGTATTTATGGATAAGAACAACAGGCAGGCATTTTCAAACATGAAATAATTTAGGGAATACAGCAACCAAAAACTCTATGAAAAGAAATTATCAGCTAATCGATGCTGAACAGATTAAAAGGATCAACAAAACACTCAATCCCAGAATATCTAAGAATCTGAAGGAAAGAGTGCAAACCAAGAATTTTATACCTAGCCAAGATATCCTTCAAGTATAAAAGCAAGCATTATTTCACCAAATAAGTCACCCTTTTTAAAAATTGACAATCAAATCTAGCCAACAGGAAGATGAATTAAAGATAGGAGATATGGAGGGGCACCTGGGTGACCCAGTTGGTTAAGTGTCTGACTTTGGCTCAGGTCATGATCTTAACGGTTCATGAGTTCAAGCCCCACATCGGGCTCACTGCTTTCAGCACAAAGCCTGCTGCATTCAGATCCTCTGTCCTCTCTCTCTCTGCTCCTCCCCCCCACCGGCTCTTTCCCTCTCTCTCTCTCTCTCTCTCTCTCTCTCTCTCTCTCTCTCTGTGTGTGTGTGTGTCTTTCTCTATTATTTGTTAAATAAATAAACTTAAAAAGAAAAAAGACTTCAGGTATGAAAAGACCACAGTTCAAAGAACCAGTGGAGAACAATTAATCCTTAAAATCTAAAACTAAAACTAAATACTGAGGAAATTATGGTTACGGAACAAATTGTAAATGCTCTAAAGTAACGTAAAACAACAATCAACAATCCCAATGAGAAGGGGAAAATAGAAGAAGTGCAAATGTTCTTATTTTTCCAATTATTAAGGTCACTGATACTGCCTAGAACTGAAACATGGAATATATTTATTAAAAATGATGCTATCTTGGGGTGCCTAGGTGGCTCAGTCGGTTAAGTGTCCAACTTTGATATTGGCTCAGGTCATGATCTTTCAGTCGTGGGATCAAGCCCCATGTCTGGCTCTGTGCCAAGCATGAAGCCTACTTGGGATGGATTCTCTCTCACCCTCTATCTGCCCCTCCCCTGCTCATGCGTGAGTGTGCACACTCTCTCAAAATAAACATTAAAAAAAATGGGGGCACCTGGGTGGCTCAATTAAGCATCTGACTCTTGATTTCCACTCAGGTCATGATCTCACGATTTGTGAGATTGAACCCCTCACTGGGCTCTGCACTGACAGCACAGAGAGCCTACTTGAGATTCTCTCCCTCTCTCTGCCCCTTCCCCTGCTCACACTCTTTCTCGCTCTTTCTAAACAAATAAAATAAACGTTAAAAAAAATTGATGCCATCTTCTTGGGATGCCTGGCTGGCTCAGTCAATGAAGCATGGGACTCTTAATCTTGGGGTTGTTGAGTTCAAGCCCCACGTTGGGCTGTAGCTTATTTAAAAATAAAATAAAATTAGTAGATAAAATAAAAATGACTCCATCTTGTTGAAGTCTTTCATAATCTTTTCTCTTAACCTCCACAGATTTATCAAAAGCTAATAATTACTGAAGCAAAGATTTACTTGAAATCTGACAAGTCCTTATTCAGTTTCATTGCTTTCTTTATGTGCTATGAAATGCAAGTGACCTCTCAAGGGCGCCATGCTTATGAAAACAGTCAATCTCTTAAGGTCACACACGGATTACACTCCTACACTGTCCTCAAACTGACAAAGCTAGAGGGAGAGAGAGATGAGTGGATGCTGGGGGGTGGGGGCAGGACTCAGAGAGTACTAGGCTTCAGGAGTTCTGTGGTGCTGGGGCAGCTCTGGACCTTGACTGTGGTGCAGTTACATCCATCAGTACATGGACCAAGCTGCACGGAACCATACACACAAGTGAGTGCAGGTTAAAAACAGGTGAAAACTAAGTAAGGTCTCCAGGCCAGTCGGTAACTGACAGGCACCAATGTCAACTTCCTGGTTTTGCTATTGCACACAGCTATGGAAGATGTCACCACTGGGAACTTGTGGTCCTCCTTTTGCAACTTTCTGTATTTAATTACTCCAGAAAGTAAAGCTTTAAAAAAAAAAAAAATGCAACAGTTAATTGATTTTTCTTTTATTTTAAAACTTACATGATTCCTCGGGGGTGCCTGTGTGGCTCAGTCAGTTAAGCATCTGACTTCAGCTCAGGTCGTGATCTCGCAGTTCATGAGTTCGAGCCCCACATCGGGCTCTGTGCTGACAGCTCAGAGCCTGGAGCCTGCTTCGGATTCTGTGTCTCCCCCTCTCTCTGCCCCTCCCCTGCTCACGTTCTGTCTCTTCTCTCTCTCAAAAATAAACATTAAAAAATTAAAAAAAAAAAAAAAAAAAACGATCCCCCAAATCAGCATGATCACTTTTAAAATGAAAGAACTTTAGGATTCCATCTCGCCTATCCAGATAACACACATCTACAAAGACATACAGATATTTATATGACGCTAATTGTACTTTAGGGTAGTAGGATTAGGAGTGATTTCTTTTGCCATATTCTTTGCACCTATAACGCCTGATTTTTAAAAAGCACATGTCATTCTTATAAAAAACTATCCGGTTGTTACTTTTTTTTTAATTTTTTTTTAACGTTTATTTATTTTTGAGACAGAGGGAGACAGAGCATGAACGGGGGAGGGGCAGAGAGAGAGGGAGAGACAGAATCTGAAACAGGCTCCAGACTCTGAGCAGTCAGCACAGAGCCCGACGCGGGGCTCGAACTCACGGACCGTGAGATCATGACCTGAGCCGAAGTCGGACGCTTAACCGACCAAGCCACCCAGGCGCCCCTGGCCACTCTTTTTTTAAATAGAGAGATGGAACGATCTTCCCAGGTCTACTTAATTACTAACCAATTTAGAAACCAGTGATTTTTTGTTTCCCCAGCTGCATTTAGCTAATAAAATACCTTTACCTTTTCAGGGAGTCTGAGACCAGAGATCTTTTTCATGATAACCCTTATGTAAAACAGCAGCAGGCTACTCTAATGTAAATGAGCTCCCACATATGCTAAACCTAACGGACTTAGGTCAACTGACCTGCATAAAGAAATCAAGCCACTGTCCTTTCTGCTGATGTGCTGTGATGGGATCCAGCTACCACTGTGCCCTCAAGAGTCATGCTTTCTCTAGTCTATCACAGTAGAGGACATGCAGATACCTAGTTTCCCCTCAGTCATGAGCAAAGTTTTGACCATCTTGCCCTATTACTTTACAAGTTTTAAGGTTAGATGACTAGATGCACTGTTTTTCCTGGGACAATACACCCAGCTGGACTACATTTCAAGTAAATACGTCTCTGCAGATGTGCACTGGCTTAAGAAGAAACCTAGTGAAGGAGGAGGAGGAGGAGGAGGAGGAGGAGGAGGAGGAGGATGAGGAGGAAGGGAAGGGGAGGGGGAGGGGGAGGAGGGGGGAGGGGGGAGGAGAGGAGGAGGGGGGAGGAGAGGAGGAGGGGGGGAGGAGAGGAGGAGGGGGAGGAGGGGGAAGGGGAAGAAACAACCTAGTGATGTCAAAAAAAAAAAACAAAACACGGGCTGTGGAGTTAGAACCTTGGGTCTGAATCGCATTTCTATCAACCTGCTGTGTAATTTTGGACGAGGTACTTACATTATCCTCCCTGACCCTCAGTGTCCTCATCTTCCCAACTGTGCGATGAGAACAGAGAAGACCCACCTTGCAACGCTGTCATTAAATTAAAGGAGGTACCGTATGCAGTGTACGTGAGGGCCCATCGACAATGGCTGCTGCTGAGTGTAATTATGAAACACACACAGACCTTCTGCTCCCTCTGACCCCCAGCTTCCTTCCTTTCCCATCAGCCTCCTGCCACCTCCCTCACTTCCCTCTGCGCCGTGAGTTTCCTCAGTATCCACAACCCCTCCCTCACCACACCCCATCCCCACTGCGCCCCAACAGTTCTTCCAGCAGCGATTGGTGGCTGGAGCCTCCCCCTAAGCACACCATCTACACAGCATTTCTAACAACTTCCCCGGCTTGCTGTTCCCCACCTCTATGCGTCTAGGGGGAAAATGCTGTCATGCGAGCGTGCTGGCTTTGGAAAAACAGGGCGCCTGATTGTGAGCGTGTAGGTTTTGGAAAAACAGGGTGCCTACTACATTCATACTCTATTACAATCTTACCACACTCTCCAAAAACTGCCACTGTCATTTACTACAGTCTAGGGCCTCCCTGACCTTCTTGAATTTTTCTTTTAACACCTGACTCTTTTGACTGCCTCAGTATCTACAGAATGCTTACAGATGCTGGAAATGCAAAAAGGCTGGAAAAGCAAAGAGGCCTAAGACTCACCCTGACACAGACTCTTAAAGACAAAGATCTAATCCTCCCCACCCGCAGACTTGAAGTGGGACTAAAAGAAAACGAGTTGAAGATCTCACACTGTGCTCCTCACGCTTCTGAAGTGACACTAGAAGCATGTAGTCCTGTAATTCCTATATAATAAAAAACAATATATCAAAATAATAAAAGTCAAAAGAAAAAACATAACTGTATTCAAAGATGATAAATGCTAAGCTACTAGCTGAAAAGCCTTAGAAAGGTGTTTATGGTGACCTTGAAATGGTGGGGAAGGTGTCACCTGCAAAAATGAAGAAAAGGACATTAGAGCAGAGGGAACAGCACTGAGCAAAGACAGAAGTATGAAGAGTACTCACTGTTCTGGGAATGACAGGTGGTTTGCTGTGGCTAGGGAACATGTATAATTTGGCAAGTCTTTAAAAGATATTCCAGGGGTGCCTGGGTGGCGCAGTCGGTTGAGCGTCCGACTTCAGCCAGGTCACGATCTCTCGGTCCGTGAGTTCGAGCCCCGCGTCGGGCTCTGGGCTGATGGCTCGGAGCCTGGAGCCTCTTTCCGATTCTGTGTCTCCCTCTCTCTCTCTGCCCCTCCCCCGTTCATGCTCTGTCTCTCTCTGTCCCAAAAATAAATTAAAAAACGTTGAAAAAAAAAATTTAAAAGATATTCCAAATACATCACTGTAAGCATTTAATACATCATCTTCATCTGTACTGAGAGGACTAAAAGTGAAATTGTGAAAACCCAGGGCCCAAGTGCTTCCTGCCGCTCTGTGGAAAGCTTGGGTCTCTGCTCTGAATGATTTGGGGTCGAATGGCATGCTTCCATCTGAGCTCCAAGAGGTGGCTCTGGCAGGAATACAAAAGACGGACTGGCAGAGGGAGAACCTGGAAGCTGTCAAGACACCAAGACTGAAAGCAAGAGACAACCCTGACCGAAGTGGAAGGAATGGAGGGAAGGGCGGGGGTCAGAACACAGGTCAGCAGAGCATCCCCAAGTCTAGAGGCATAAGGTAAAGAGGAAGTTAAAGATGACTCAGGTTTCCCACTTAAGTGTACAGCAAATAAGGTCATGAACAGAACCAGGGCAGGTGGGAGGAGGCACTAACCTGAGATAAAGACGGTGGACTTGGCTTAGACAGGCTTAGAGTGCCTACAGGACACTCAGGTGGAGACCAACGGCTAGAGAGTGAGGCTGAGTCCTCACTGGCACACAGGTCCTAGCTGAAGCCATGAGAAGACCAAGGAAGACTAAACCAGGACAGTAATATCATGGGGGGCAAGGGAAAAAAAGTGTTTCAGAAACGAAAAAGAAGTCCAGGGGTTGCCAAAGGCAAGTCAGAAAGGCACAAGGACTGAAAAGAGGTCGCTTATACTGGTGTCAGCACCCGCAAGTTACAGGTGATCTCGAAAAGTGGTGAAGACGCACAGTCAGTCTGCGATGGGTCGCAAAAGGTGCGGGAGGACAGCAGCCACAAGCTCAGGAGCCCCCTCCCTTTTCACCCAAGCCCATGCTGTCACATCTTCCTTGACTTGGACACGTATGTCAACGATTCCGCTTCGTCAATCGTCAAGACTTTTGTCCTGCCCGATGCCAATCACCTGCATCTCAACGCAGCAAATGCCCACCTCCTTCCAGAGCAAACCCCTTATTTTATCTGCATGGGGCCTCTCTCCTGTCATCTTCCTGTCCGTTTCTTTACCTGTCACCTCCTCCATTCCACCAAATCCAAATCACCAATTAATTAAAACCTCCACTATTCCCAAACACCAGTTTCCCAAAGTCACCTTGAGTTTTTTCCCTTTTCTTTATCCCTTAACTCTGGAATCCACTTTTTAAAAAATGACAACTCTCTCGCTCAAGTCTTCCTCACTCTAATTCCACACCTAAAAACCGACCTTTGGCACAGCCATACAGGCAAGGTGTCATGTCTGGTTTCCCACACCAATCTAACCTGTACACGGCAGATGGTTTTCCTTTAAGGAAAAACCAGCCAACAAAGCCAAACTCCCTACGGAAGGCCCTCCATAACCTGGTCATAAACCACCTTTATGGCTTTCTCTCCAACTATTACATAACACAAACCGCCATGGCCAAACCGGTCTATTCAATGGTTTGAACATTAGTTACACCCTCCTCTTCTGAAATATCCTCTCTCGGCAAGTTCTATTGGGCACAGGGAACCTAGCTTACTCCAGCTCTCTAAAGGCCCTTTGAACACGCAACACATCCACAGCATTCCTACAATGTAACTGTCTACTCTGCCAGAAATTGTTCCAGATTCTTGCCATTCATCAGTGAACAAAGTGAAGATCCCCAGCTCTATAGAGTTAACATTTTAGCAGAAGGAGATAACAAGAAATAGACCTCATAAATAACATCAAGTATATAAAATGTTTTAAAATGGTCAATGTTACACAGGGCCTTGCTGGTTCAGTCCCTAGAGCACTCGACTCTTGATCTCAGTGTCATGAGTTCAAGCCCCACGTTGAGCATAAAGCTCACTTCAAAGGGGAGGGAGGGTTGCCTGGGTGGCTCAGTCAGTTAGGCGTCTGACTTGATTTTGGCTCAAATCTCAGTTCATGAGATGGAGCAAAGCCTGCTTGGGATATATACTCTCTCTCTCTCTCTCTCTCTCCCTCCCTCCCTCCCTCTCTCTCTCTCTCTCTTTCTGGGCCTCCCCTGCGTGCATACTCTCTCTCAAAAAAAAAAAAAATTTTTAAAAATTTTAAGGTAAATGCCACAAAAAGCAAGCGAGCAGGATGTGAAGGCGTGGGAGCCCTGGAGAGGGCTTGGGAACTAATCATCTCAGCTGTAGCACCAGTGGACAGAGGAACCTTGATGCACCTTGATGTGCGAGGCAGACAGAATGGAAGGTGAGGCATTAGAGAGCACTCTTCCCCAGAGTTCTATTGCAAAGGGGAGCAAAGAAACGGGGCAGAAGCTGGCCTGGGCAGCAGAGGTAAAGGTATTTACAATGAGAAGAAATAACACGTTTGTGTCCTACAAGTACCTAAAGCCCTACAAAGTCGTAGGCACTCAACAAATGTTACCTTAATTCCTTCCTTCACTTTCCCTTGACACCTGTTTTTGGTTATCTTTAGGGATACCTATCTGATCTTTGTAACTATCTGCAGACAACTTTTCCTAACCCTTCAAGATTCCAATACGCTTCCTGGGAAACCCTCCCTGGCCCCTCTCCTCAGTGAGTCTCCCTCAGATATGCTGCCTTTTTGCACCAATGCATTCTTCTACTATCACCCTTATCACAGTCTCTTGTAATCACCAGGAGACAGTCCCATCTGCCTCATTAAACTGGCTCCTAGAGGACAGGGCAATACTAACCCTCTTGGGGTCAAAGTGTAACAGTTATGAGCTCTGACTCCGCTCTGACTCTGGAGCCAGACTGCCTGGCTTCGAATCCCGGTTCCACCACTCAGTCACAATGTGACCCTGAGAAGGTGCCTAACCTCTCAGGGCTTTGAATGTTCTAATCCATAAAATGAGAAATAAAAATAGCCTCTACCTCCTGGCATTGCTTAGAGAAGTAAATGAGTGAACATATGTAAAATATGTGGTGTATGCTAAGCCCTATAAGTATTAACTATTATATTCTTATATCCACAGTACCTAGGATTGTACGCTTGACATAGGAAATCAATAAATTATTTTATGAATGAACTGAGGCACTAAAAA
This sequence comes from Puma concolor, assembly GCF_028749965.1. Taxonomy (NCBI): domain Eukaryota; kingdom Metazoa; phylum Chordata; class Mammalia; order Carnivora; family Felidae; genus Puma; species Puma concolor. Next base: position 20,044,534 of record NC_141682.1, on the reverse strand, counting down.
GCTCTCGCTCACTGTAGAGAATTACTTCTCTATGTATTACAGAGTTTGTGTTTTTCCCAGTAATTCCATCATTTGAGCAATGTCATTTTTTGGCTAGTTAACCTGCTTCCCAGCCCAGCTCTAGCTGCGTTGCGGACGACAGAGCCTGAGTACTTCTGAACCTTTCCCTGGCATCTCTCCGCACCGTCATGGCTCTTCATACCTCCCAGGGCTCGGTGCACCACGTGACACCATTAACGAACAAGGGGATGACACACCATTTGAGTGACCAAACGGAAGGTGTGATTTTGCCTCCATTTTCGGGACCACTCACAGAAGGCAACATTCAAAAACATAAGAAGTCTTTGTAACCAAAGCACTTTTCTAAGCAACTAGAAAAACACTAACTTAAGCAAGAACTTGATTTTGCACAAAACTTCCACAATAACCAACAGCTCATTCGATGTGAAGTAACCACTTTTCAGAGGAGTGGGAACCTCAAGATATTACATCACTGCAGGACTCGCCGAAATTCAACAACACGCCAATGAATTAATCAAATGTAGTTACAGTATAGCTGTTCTAGTGATTCTGTACTGCAACTACAAATCTTGTTTTAACTGGCTCTAAATTTGCAGGTCAAGATACCTCCTAGAGGGAGGGTTTAAAGGAAGTATCCATACTTCCCGGCCCCCATCACTATCTACCTCAGAACCCAACAAAATGTAGTCGGATGACATCCCCCCATCCTGTTCCATGATCTTCCACGTGGAGCAGCACAAGGCGCAGACAGTCCCCGACTTACAATGGTCCGACTTCAGGAGGACGCAAAAGCGATGCGCAGTCAGTCGAAACCATACTTCAAATTCTGACTTTGGATCTTTTCCCAGGCTAGTGACACGCGGTACGAAATTCTCTCCTAATGCTGGGTGGTGGCAGTCAGCCACTGCTCCCAGTCAGCCACACGATCAGCGGGGTCAACAACTGCTACACCCACAACCATTCTATTCTTTTCAGTACGATATTCAGTAAATGACATGAGATATTCAACACTCTGTTGTAAGACAGGCTTTGTGTTAGGTGATTTTGTGCAACTGTAGGCTAACTTACATATTCTGAACATGTTTAAGGTAGGCTAGGCTAAGCTATGATGTTCGATAGTAAATGCATTTTGACTTACAATATATTCGACTTACGTTGAGTTTATCAGGACACAACCCCACTGGAAATCGAGAAAGATCTGAACTACCAAAAGCACAGGCTCTGGAGTAGAGCGCCTTGGTCCAAATGCCAGCTCCACCCAGGTACCTCCATCAGGTGTCATTCCCCCCCCTCGTAACAATGTGACCTCGCAGGGCTGGTCCAGTAAACCAGACCAGATACAGATACTGAATGACTGACCACAAGAAAAATGAACAAATGAGAAACAGCTAGCTTATAGCAGACACACAACAAATGGTGGTTTTCTCCTATTACACCATTTTCATCTCATCAGAATTGAAGTTTTACAAAGAAGACATTAAAAAGGCTCAAACGTGTCAACTAATGCCCTTAATTAAAAGTAAAAATGTTAAGAGTGAGGAAAAAGTTCCCGGAATAAAGAAAGAGCTGTGATCCCAGGGAAAAGCTCCTCCTCCTGTAAAATACACACCTGGCAACAACTTCCTTGCATTCTGAGGACAAGGCCTGCCCCGTCCACACCCGACCCTGGGATACCTACAGGATATGAACCCCTGGTGTCAGAACTGAAAAAATGTTGTGATTAGAAGGTCCTAGTCTCGGGGCACCTGGGTGGCTCAATTGGTTAAGCCTCTGACTCTTGATTTTGGCTCAGGTCATGATCTCGTGGTTCATGAGTTCAAGCCCCAAGTTGGGCTCTGTGAAGGCACAGAGCCTGCTTGGGATTTTCTCTCTCTTTCTCTCTCTCTCTCTCTCACTCCCCCTCTGTCCCCTCCCTCCCTCTGCCCCTCCCCACTTGCACACTCTCTCTCAAAATAAAGTCGTTTAAAAAAAATTTTTTTTTAAATTTAAAAAAAAGATCCTTTTCTCATCACATCCACTGTGGCCACCCCCTGGGTGCTTAAGTATGTGAGCTCTAGGTTACAAAAACCTTCACTTGAAACTTACCCCCCCCAGAAAAAGACATACAAGGTAAACATGAAGTCAACTACTTTACAATAATTGCTCCCAGGTGGCCATTTTCAGGATGCTCTGCCTGCCTATTAATGAAATCTGAATGCAAGGGTGCTGGGCTAGCTTAGTCAATAACCAATAAAATTGTGCCCGGGGTCCTAAAGCAACATTCTTTGCAAACTCCCCGAGGGGAGGAGCTTATCTGCTTTTTCATCTGACATTCCCTAGAGCCTGCCGTATAGTGGGGACTTAAAATCCACTAAAAGATTTGGACACCCCTATGCACGGCAGCATTACTCACAAGTCAAAAGGTGCAAGTTAACCCAGGTGTCCATCAACAGATGACTGGACGCACAAAATATGAGCTTATAGGAGTTTTATGTGAGTTTACACCCACAATAGAATATTACTCAGTGTTAAAATGAAGGAATTTCTGACACATGCCACAACATGGCTGAACCTCCAGGACATTATACTCAGTGAAATAAGCAGTCACGAAAAGACCCAATACTGTATGGTTCCACTTATATGAGATACAGAGTCAAGTTCACAGAGAGAGAAAATAGAATAGTGGTCACCAGGGGATGGGGGAGAAAGGAATGAAGTTATTGCCTAATGGATGCAGTTTCAGTTATGCTAGATGAAGAAAGTTCTGGGGATGAAAGCACAACCATGTGAATGTACAGTGACCCTTGAACAACGTGGTTTTGAATGTATTTCCTCTTCTTTATGATTTTCTTCTTGACTTTTTCTCTAGCTTACTTTCTTGTTAAGAATACAGTATATAGGGGCACCTGGGTAGCTCAGTCGGTTAAGCGTCTGACTTCGGCTCAGGTCATGGTCTCCCGGTTTGTGAGTTCGAGCCCCGTGTAGGGCTCTGTGCTGACAGCTCAGAGCCTGGAGCCTCCTTCAGATTCTGTGTCTCCTCCTCTCTCTGCCCCTCCCCTGCTCATGCTCTATCTCTCAATAATAAATGTTAAAAAAAAAAAATACAGTATATAATACACATAACATACAAAATAAACGTTCATCAACTGTTATCAGTAAGGCTTCCGGGGAAACTAATAGTAAAGTTTCGGGGGAGTCCAAAGTTATACACGATTCTCCACTGCATGGAGGTCAGTGCCCATGACCCCCATGTTGCTCAAGGGTCAAGTGCGCTTAATGCTGCTGACCCGTACGCTTAAAAATCATTAAAATGGGGAGCACCTGGGTGACTCAGTCAGTTGAGCGTCCAACTTTGGCTCAGGTCACGATCTCACAGTTTGTGGGTTCAAGCCCCGCATCAGGCTCTGTGCTGTCAGCTCGGAGCCTGGAACCTGCTTCCGATTCTGTGTCTCCCTCTCTCTCTCTGCCCCTCCCCTGCTCTGCCGGGCTGTCTCTCTCTCCAAAATAAATAAATGTTAAAAAAAAAATTTTTTTTTTAAATCATTAAAATGGTACATTTTATGTTCTGTGTATTTTACAATCTAAAAAAGAAAAACAAGAAAATTAATTTGAAAGAACAAATGAAGGAAGAAATACTGAGTATTATTTTCATCACTCACTAAATGTCTTATCTCATACCTTTGGATTATTCATTAGGGCGTTCCTAGCTCCACATTTTACAGATGAAATTGGGACTCAGAGAGCTTAACTGATCTGCCACTCCATTACACATAGGACCTACTACACAGTGCTGCTCACCATTAATGGCCTAAGCCCCACGAAGACAAGGCCTATGCCTGAGGTTGTCCCTCCATGCCCAGAACCTAACACAACACCCACAGGCTCCTTGAGTGTTTTAAAAATCCCATTGGCCTGAACGTCTAGATCACAGATGTCACTGTGTCCCTTTCTCCACGAAATCCCCAACAGGGGTAAACTGGGCAGCCCGAAGAACACTTCGTTCTCTGGAAGCGCACAGACACAGGCTGAGCAGTCAACCGCTCCCCCAAGGGCTTACTATGTACCAGGAGTTGGGGCAGATAAAGGTTCAATTTCATCTTTGGGGCACCTGGGTGGCTCAGTCGGTTGAGCGTCCGACTTCGCTCAGGTCACGATCTCACGGTCCGTGAGTTCGAGCCCCGCATCGGGCTCTGTGCTGACAGCTCAGAGCCTGGAGCCTGCTTCAGATTCTGTGTCTCCCTCTCTCTCTGGCCCTCCCCCCGTTCATGCTCTGTCTCTCTCTGTCTCAAAAATAAATAAATGTTAAAAAAAAAAAATTAAAAAAAAAAAGGTTCAATTTCATCTTTGAGAGAACTGAATCTACTGCCGTAGAGAGATAAGGCTCAGAAACAATTACAACAAAAAAGACAAAGGGCTTAATAAATAGACAGGAGTACATAAATCTAAGGGAATACTGAGTGTCTATGGGTCTGAAAAACGTGGCAAGTATCTTCAGAAGAGGTGGCTTCTGAGCTGGATGTGGAAGGATGAATAGTTTTCCAAGCACTACCAGGGAAAAGGCCAGAGCACGAAGCAGAAAGAACAGCAGACTGGGTGTCAAAAAAGCACCCCTGTTCCCGACTTTGCTGTTATCCAGATCAGTGACCTCTGCAAATCGCAACCCGTTTCCTCGTGTACAAGCCTACAGCAAGCCCCCAAGTCCAGCTCTGTGTGTTCTACCTAATACAAGCTCTGAAGTCAAAGTGCCTAGGTTCAAATCGCGCCACGGTCACTTAAGAGTGACCTTGAGCTGGGTTATTAGTTACTCTGTGCCTCAGTCTCCCCACTTCGGGAGAGCTGGTGTGCTCATTAAATAACACAGGTCACTCAGCACATAGTAAGCCCTCAATAAATACAGGAAAGCCCCCGTCAAACATGCCACATTGTGAGAGAGGCAAACGCCAGATGCAAGGGGAGCGCCGGCTGCGTTTCCAGGTCCCTCCCAGTCCTGAGACATCCCGGGGGGGGGGGGGGGGGGGATGGGAGCGCCGAGCCGGGGCTGCAAAGCCTGCACGCATGTGTCACTGCTGGGCTCGGCACGCGCCTCTCCCCGCCCCGAGGAGAAGCGATGGCTCAGCAGTCCCGGGGCCCGCTCCCACCCCTCGGGCCGGGCACCGGGGCGGGAAGGGGCTCGGACCCCACTTACCATGCTGGCCGGGGGAGGGGCGGCTCAGGTGAGCTGGCTCTCGAGCTTCGGACACGTCCCGCTCGCACAGTTCAGGTCATGGTCCCGGCAGGTTCGGGAAGTCCCCCGCCCATGCAAAGACAACCGCTGCCCCACCCGGGCCCCGCGGGGACCCTCTAAAAAGAGCTCGGCCCCCCGGCCCGCCTCGCCGGGGACCCCCGGAACAAATTCATCTAGACCCACCCGCCCCTCCCCAAGGAAACTGAAAAAGCAGGAAATGGGGCTCAGAGGCCGGCGAGGAGGGCAGCGGCTCGGGGCCCCCCGCCCGGGCCCGACCCCCGAGGGGAGGCTCCGGGCCCAGGCAGGGGCTCCCGGCCTCCGCGTTCAGAAGCGGCTGCGGGCCGGGCCCCGAGGCTGAAGGGGCGGAGGCTGAAGGGGCCTCGGCGGCGCAGCCCCGGCGGCCGGCTCAGGGTAGAGGCCCGGGGGCCCGCGCTGTCCTCGCCGCCTCAGCCCACACGGCCGCCGCCGCCGCCCCCCGGAGCATCCCTGCGCGCGCGCCCGCCCCGGAGCCGCCCGCTCGCGCCGCGCGGCCGCCCCCGACCAACAGCCCCAACGCGCCGGAAGTGGCGAGCGCCCGGCGCGGCCCCACGGCGCGGCCGCCGGGCTGCGGCGCTGGAACCGGACCAATCCGGAATCGAGCGGGGAGAGGGTGGGGGGGCGCGGGGCGGGGCCGCACCTGACGGCTCCCGCCTGGCCCCGCCCCCGCCCGGCCCCGCCCGGCGCTCGCCGCCCATCCACGCGGGCCGCCGGCCATGTTGGTAAAGGGCCCGAGCCTGCCATCTTAGTAAAGGGGCGGTTTCCCTTTCGCTTCGTTGGCCCATTCATTCCGCAGAGCTTTAGGGAGCGTCTTCGCGCCAGGCTCCCCGGCCGGGAGCCCGCCGCCTCTGCCCTCCGTGGAGCTTCCAGTCCTTTAGTCCACGCACACGTTAGCCAGCCCTGCGAAGTAAGGACCCAGGCGCTAGGACCAGTGCAGTCAGCACGGCTGCTGTCGTCCCGGCGCTGGCGGAGGCAGAGAAACAAGGAAAGGGCAAATGAACAAACTAACTGCAGGAAAGGAGTGCTGTGAATGTTAGGAACCCAACAAACACGCAGCTGGCCGAGATTGCAAGGAAGGGAGGGGATGAAAATGCAGACTGACACCTGAAGAATAAAGTCGGATAATAGTGGAAAGCGTGATCAAAGCTGAAGGAGCAGTAGGGGGCCTGGCTGGCTCAGTCAGTGGGAGCATGCTGGAGGACTCTTGATCTTGGGGTTACGACTTTGAGCCTCACGGAGTGTGGAGATGACTTTAAAAAAATAAAATAAAACCTTTAAGCCTGCTAAGTTGGTAGAGATGCTACTCTTGATCTTGGGGTTATGAGTTCAAGCCCCATGTGGGGTGTAGAGATTACTTAAAAATGAAATTTAGAGGGAAAAAAAATTTTTTTAAGCTGAAGTTAGCAGCAACTGCAGAGGTTCTGAGAGGGCATAGAATGTGATGAGTTCCTGTTCCTATCCTCCAATGCGCTTTCCTTGTGAAAGTGCTGATTTTAGGAAACAGGAGGAGAGGCGCCTGGGTGGCTCGGTTAAGCCTCTGACTTCAGCTCAGGTCATGATCTCACCGTTTGTGGGTTCGAGCCCCACATCAGGCTCTTTGCTGTCAGCACAGAGCCTGCTTCGGATCCTCTGTCCCTCTTTCTGCCCTTTCCCTGCTCACTCACTCTCCCTCGGGAAAGAAAGAGAGAGAGAGAGGAGGAAAGAAAGAAAGGAAGGAAGAGAAAGAAAGAGAGAGAGAGAGAGAGAGAAAGAAAGAAAGAAAGAAAGAAGGAAAGAAAGAAAGAAGGAAAGAAAGAAAGAGAAAGAAAGAAAAATAGAAGCAGGAAAGAACCCCAATCCACAGAGGCTAAGCCCTGTGTGCCCACTGCATAGACTAGAGCAAATCTGTATAACCCAGTGTCTTTCGAAGTCCTGCAAGAACCTGAATGGCCTGAAGGGCTTGTTAAACACAGATTGCCAACCCAGTCCCACTCTCCGAGATTCTAACTCAGTAGGTCTGGAAGAGGCCTAATGATTGACATTTCTAACAAGTTCCCAGGTGATGCGAATGCTGGCAGGTCCTGGGACCACACTTGGAGAATTACCAATAGAACTCCTGACCACAGAAAACAAGAGCTTTCATTCCTTCTCTCATCAAATATTTATTGCCACCCACTACGTGACATCCACTGTTCTGAGGATTCGGTAAGGTGAAAACAGATACCTATGTGCCCTTATGAAATAGACAAGCTATTTTAAAAGTATTATCCAATAATAAATCAGTTATACTTGGGATAAGAGCGTGGAAGAAAGGGGTGCCTGGGTGGCTCAGCCGGTTAGGCATCCAGCTCTTGATTTCAGCTCAGGTCATGATGTCTCCTTTCATGAGATCGAGTGTAGAGCCTGCTTGGGATTCTCTCTCTCCTCTCTCTGCCCCTCCCCCACGTGCTTGCATGCTCTCTCTCTCTCTCAAAATAAATAAATGTAAAAAAAAAAGAGTGTGAAAAAAAAAATACAAACCACCATGAGAATTAATGGCCAAGGGATCTAAGTTAATCTCCAGGGTTGGAACGGGGAGAAGGTCAGGAAGTGACATTAACTTAAGCTGAGGCCTGAAAGATATGTTGTACTTTTCTAGGCAAAGAGAGGATGCATAGAATATTCTAGGCAGTAGAAACTGCCTGTATTAGGGAAACCATATCAAAAGGTAAACGGATGAATCCAAACCGAGACCAAGTAACTTGACCTTTCTTGGCTCAGTTCAGTGGGATGAGCAAAGGCTGTAGGATAAGACAGATCTGGAGCGGAATCCCAGCTCTTACCATTAGCTGAGGTATGTTAAGCACATGACGATCCAAGTCTTGACTCCCTCGCTGTGTAATTGGCTGAAATAGCAGAAACTCAACCCAGACTCAGAGGTATGCCTTTGATTCACATAACTCCCATAACTGGACATCCAGAAATAGGCCAGCCAATAGGTCTACCCATAGCTGGCTCAATTGGTAGAGCATGGAACTCTTGACCTCAGGGTCCTGGGTTTGAGCCCCACGTTGGGCGTAGAGCTCACAAAAAAAGAAAGAAAAGAAGAAAAGAAAAAAGGAGAAGAAAAGAAGAAAAAGGTCACGTTCATGCTGGGAGTGATGGAAGCCCTGGGTCCATTCCGCCAGGATTTTCTTGGCTCTGCTCTCCTCAGTGGATTGGCTTTGTCCTCAAGATGGCTGCCGGGAACAGACAGGGCCACACACTTCCGGGTTCACATCCGGCAAGAGAGAGCACCTTATCTCACACCGTTTCTCGTGGCAATAAACTTTAGCCTACTGGTCTTACTTGGCTCAGGCCTACCCATCCCTGAACCAGCCACATGGGAGGAGGATGGAATTGCTATTTCCCTGGAGCCGATTGCAACTCCCCCATAATAAAGTGGGTGCGGTGGGGCCCCTACACGATCAGCACACCTCCATTGCCAAGCTGGAGTTAATATTAAATTGAATGTCCGCAGGACACCTAGCACACGAGGCATATAATAAATCACAGGTATTATTAATTTTGCTCCAGGGATTGTGTCCAAGTCAACTAAATAACACTTTGTTATTAATATTAATCTCGATCCTGTCTATTCCAAAAAAAGATTTAAGGCTGCTATTGCTTTCTGTTGGCACCGCGGAGATGGCCCCCATCCAGCTCCTCCTGCCCATTCCTTTTGCCGCTGCCTTGGTCTCATTCAATCAGTTATTCATTCAACAAACACCCAGCATCAACTTTACGCCAGGCCTTTCGCCAAAGACCAAAAATCCCAAAATGAATAACACTCAGGCAAAGTGTTCGCTGCCTCACGGCAGAAACAGCACCCCAACAATTACCGCACAATAAGGTGCTATAGGAAGGGTGTGCGCAAACTTTCTGGGTGCACAAGAAAGAGGGGAGGGCGCAACCAGCTACGGAGAGAGACGTGGTTGGAGGATTGGATGATGATGGTAACATTTTCATCGGGTCTCGCCGGATGAACAGAAATTCGCCTGCCTGCTGCAGAGTGCCCCGTCCTCTTCCCACTCCCAGCTCTCTCCCACTGTATCACGACTCTTTCCATGGCAACTGACAAGGTCGTGACCCTGGAGTGGGAACGCTATCACACAGACTTTATCGTCTCGTGTGGGAGGATCATCCAAAGGTTTAGGTGGATTTCGGACGCGGCTGGATGCAGAGTCCGAAGTGGCATCACAGAACTCCGTTTCTCTCCATTTATTGGTTCTGATTCCTTGATGGGGGGAGGGGGGGGCTTTTATCCACACCGTCACCCCTGGCACGTCCATGCTTTATCTTCTCTGGTAGAGAAGAAAGCTTGCCTCTCCTACCAGTGTTTCAGAAAAATAGTCCCGTTGGCTTTGATTGGATCACTCCTGAGCCAATCACTGTGACCAGGGGGACTGTGGTGCTCTGATTGGCTGGACCTCAGTCACACCCTCCGCCCCAATTTCCAGAAAAGCTCTTTCTATGGCAAAAAAATCTCTCTGAGCGCCACCACGGCTCTATGAAGCCATCGGAACCTGAGGAACTCTCATTTTTCCCTGCAAGGAAGCACCTTGGTTTCTCAGGAGGCATAGGAGTATCACCCAGTGTGGATTTAGTGAAAAAAGGAAGAAAGGACAAACATCTGGTACCCTCTATAGATGATAGGAACAGTCTCTGTTTAACACGGCACTTAAGGCCTTTGAAGGTCTTTGGCGCTCTCTAGCCATACTCTGCCTGACTCTTTACTCTTATGCCATTGTATGGCTTGAGCAGGTCACCTCAACTCTTTGTACCTCAGTTTCCCGATCCATAATATGGGAGCAATACTGGTACCCACCTGGTCAGTTACATACCTGTATCAGTCAGATTCTATCAAGAAATTCTAGTTAGAATGTGAGGAATTGATAAGGGAGCTATTTTAAAAGGGGTGTAAGGAAACCGTACAAAAGACAAGACAGTACCCCCAGTCTCGTAACACCAGGACTTTGAGTGCCCCTAGGGCTGAAGAGGCAAGTGGAGGAACATTTGCCAGAATCTGTCTAGGGGGAATCGTGCGAGAGCAGGTGAAGGAAGCAACCAGCGAAGGTGCTCCTGTAGGGAGGAAGCCAGTGGAATAAATACCCTGACCACACTCTCTTCCCTCCATCTCCTATTGGGGCTCCCCATTGGACAAATCCAACCAGAAGCCAGAGAGCAAGGGAGCCTGGTGATATAGTGGTCGGGGCCAACCTCCTGGACACAGGGCGAGAAGAAGGACACAGGAGAGAAGAAGAAATGGGACCCCGGAGGTGCAAATGGAAGAGATTCGACAGAACAGTACCATTACTGTGGCGAAGCACGTGAAGTGTTTTGTGACGGGCACCTTAAAAAGATTTTCAATAAATATTACTTATTTATTATTGTTTCCATCCTAGTTACTGCCGCTCTTACTATCTCCTCTCCCTCTACAAGCCCACCGTGCTGGACTCCTCATGGGTCCTGGAAAGCAGCAGTCTCTTCCACGTCTCTGAGCCTGTGCTTATGTCATTCTATCATTAGGAATGTCCTTTTGCTCGTCTCTTTCCCTCCCCTTCAAATTCCTACTCGTCCTGAAGACCCAACTCAAATGTCGCTTACTGAGTGACCTCCTCATGTAGAATAAAGAGCTGTTTACAAACACCCATTACTATGATTAAGGGAGAAATCTTGTCTGAGGTCTTACCTAGCTGTGACACCCACCAGAAATATCCAACAAGAATTACCCATGGGCAGGGTATGATGGGAGAGAGACTTCCAGTGTTCAGCGATATCTGCCTTGGCTCGCTTCCGAGTACAAGGGAGGTTTATACTTCCCCACTTCCTGTGGTTGGATTGGACAAGGCCAGCTGGCTGGAAGTAACCCACGTCATTTCTGGGACAGAGCATTTCCTTGGCTAGCATTTCCTTTCAAGTCCCTCTGATTCTGTTCTCCCCTGCCATAGTGCCCTGTGAACCATTATGTTGGGATTGGAGCACCATAAGGTGGAACGCTGCCCTCTACTACACCGGGTCAACAGAATGAGCAAGAAATAGACTTTGTGTTTTGAGACACTGGTATTTAGGGTGGTTTGTTTCTGCAACAAAACCTGACATCTCCTGACTAGCACATGAGACCGTGAGTGGTAGCTGGTCCAAAAAAAAATGCCCTCACTGAACCATGCCTGTCGGAATGCACATCCTCGTGTAGTCCCCTGACCTTGATTCTGGGTTGGCCCCGTGAATTCCCTTCTGACCAGTAAAATGGAATGGAATGGAGCCTGACTTCCAAAGTTAGTTCCTAAAAAGCTGTATAGTATTTGCTTGGGTTTCTTGGGACATTATCTTTGGGACAAGCCAGCTACCATGTAAGAAGTCTGATTACCTGAGAACACCAAGCTGTGAGGAAGTTCTAGCCAGACAAATGGAAAGCCCATGTGAAAAGAGAGAGTACTGCCTGACCAGAAAAATCCATCACAGGTAGCTCAGCTGAGGTACCAGCCATGTAAGTGAAGAGGCCATCTTGGACCGTTGAGCCCAGTCATGACTTGGGAAGACTCCAGCCCACAGCACCTCTCTAACTGCAACAGTATGAGAGATCCCAAATAAGAACCACCCAGCTAAGGCCCCATCAAAACTGTGTAGAACTATGAGGGATAATAACGAGTAGGTATGCGAAGTCATTATGTTTGGGGATATAACAGTAAATAACCAGAACACTATAGTAAGGGTCTGACCTTTTATTTTAAGTTTATTTATTTTGAGAGAGATAGAGATAGAGCATGAGTGGGAAGGGGCACAGAGAGAGGGAGAGGTAGAATACCAAGCAGGCTTCGCGGTGTCAGCACAGAGCCCGATGTGGGGCTCAAACTCACGAACCATGAGACCATGACCTGAGCTGAAACCAAGAGTCAGATGCTTACCCAACTGAGCCACCCAGGAGCCCCTGGATCTGACCTTTAAGGAAACTAATGAGGAGCCATCACAGCTTTCTTGAAGGGCTGTGAAAAATCAGTTCTCCATATCCCCAGTCAGCTGCTGGACAACCCCCTCATATAAGTCCTGTGCCACCTCTGGGGACTGCATCCTTAAAGGACAGGAAGCACCTCATACAAGGTCATTCCCTCCCCATCCAACCCCAAAGCACACCCAGGTCTCCCAGCCTCGGTGAGCCCCAGGCGACCTTCTGGTTAGAGACCCTCCAGCTTGAGCCCAATGCCCCACTTTCACCGTGAGCTAGATGCTGAAATGGATTTCTGTGGGCATGGCAAACTTCGGAAGTAATGACAAAGTGCTAAAGCCAGCCATATGTATAACTAATAGAAGAAAGTCCAAAATTGCAATACTTTGGTTGTGAACAGTGTGTGTAATAGTTATTTTTATCGAAAATTATTTCCTCAACAAAATCTAAATTTAGGAAACCCAGTGTGTTATTGAACAGTAATGGCACGCAAAAATGGGGAAGGTGATAAAAGTTCACAAACAGATCCAAGAATATGGCACTGACAAAGGAAAAGATGAGGCCGGGTCTGTGGGCCAATGGATACAAATTGAGTACAAAATACCTCTGTTTTATATGCAGATTAGAACTAACAAAAAATAAGTGTAAAATGCAGAAAGTTAAAAGAACAGCCTATTACGAAGCAAATGACAAATGGGGAAATAAACTAAGGCTGCGATGAAGGAAGCTATAAAAAAGACTCATTAAGCAGTGATTATACACATAATCCAAATCTTAAATACAGGTGCGATGCAGGTGTCAGTCCTTTGTCCTCTGGCTCCTGTGTGCTTTGGTTTTGCCCAACCTCAACCTGGACCCCAAATTCTGAACACCTTTAAGTTTCCCCAAACAATCCACTCACACCACAGCAGCGTTTCCAGTGGGGGTGCGACCGGCCTCGTGCGAGAGACATCTCACCAGGTAGCGTCATCCTGGTCACCAAGTCAGTAATGACCATGCCTCCACCTCCCAGAGGTCATCAGGACAAGAAAAACCAAGCCCACCTGTTTCCAAGTGCTCCTGGAGGCAGTATCACCCTCAGCAGGGAAACGCTACAGCAAAGCAGTAGGGACCCTTCTTTACTGAAGATGTTGTACGGAAGAGAGGACTTACATCGCACATCTCATAGCAAAGACTCTGAAGCCTTCATTCCCACCATCTGCAATTTCCTGCAATCCCTCATCAGCTGGGCTGCTACTGGATCGCTTTTTTCCCTTAGCGCCTCCCCGCCCCCATAATGCCTGGCTGTCTAGTTCATCGTTCTCCCCTCTAGAATTTCATCCCAAATCTCAAGCCTCTCTCCTCACTATGACGCAGTCACCTCAACATTGCCCAAGATGCTACCCCATGTTAGTATATTCACACGCATCATGGGTGCTCAGCAGAGCTAAGGGCCCTCACATTGATAGAACCCACTGCCCTTAGAAGGTAGTTGAGACACCACCACTGGTTCCCCAAACACATCTAAATGCTGTATCACTGTATTTGCTCTGGAGCCTTCCAGTAAAGGAAGTTGTCTCCATCATGTGACACAGGAAGGGTATAGATGATGCAGGGGACATCTGTTGGTTTTTTTTTTTTTTCTCTTGTCCCTTCCGATAACTCCAGTTTTTCTATGAAGGATCACCTTTCCTTTATACTCGGTTTTTGGAGCTTGGATGGGGCCAACCCCACTCCTCAGTATCAGAGGTAAGCATGTGACCCAAGAAAACGCGGTTTCCGTTCGTTCATTAACAAAACCAATGCTGTAAAAACTTACCCTATGCATACACATAAATGCGCGGGTGTATCCATAGGATAAACTCACAAAAGTAGAATTACTAGGTCAAAGGGTAAATGCCTTTGTGATTTGATGGATTGTCCTGAAGAGTCCTGTAAAGGAGTTGTACACTCTTACCAGCTACACAGAGAGTATCTATTTCTACACAGACCGGTCAATAGTCAATAGTCAATACTGTCAGCCTTCTGGATTTTTGCCCATCTGAGAGATGACATTGCAATTTTTTTGTGAACTGTCCAGTTTTGTACTCTGCCCCTCTTTGCCATTGAGTTGCTGGGCTCTTTCGCTATGTTTCTAGGAATTCTTTATGCCACAGGGAGATTAACTCTTTGTGATATTGACTTGAAAATATTTTTCCCAGATTGCTGCCTTTTGACTTTGCTTATGGTTTCACTCTTCCACAGAGAAGTCTTAATTTATTTTTTATAGCTGAATTAATCGATCTTTTATGGCTTCTGATTTTGAGTCAAACTTTATAAGGTTGCTCCCATGCCAATACTTAAAGGAATTTGCTCATGCTTTCTTCAAGTGCTTTTATATCTTTAATTCAAAAATATAGGTAAATCTTTGATCTACATAGATTTTATATTGGTATACAGTGCGAGGTATGAACCCAAGCTGTTGTTTGAGACGGGAGACGCCAACCCCAAACCGGGCACTGAGTAAGGTGACTTAGTTCCCAGAAAGAGGCCAGACCTGTTGTCAGAAGCTGATGCATGAAACAAAAGATGTGCCCAGAACTGGCCAGGACAGCAGGAGCAGCACCGTGTCCCAGTAGGGTGACAGCAAGAAGACAGCAAGCCCCAGTAGGGTGACAGCAGGAAGACAGCAAGCCCAAGTTCCCCGTCAGCGTGAAGATACAAGGAGACCAGGAAAAGGGACTGGGTAGCTGCCCCCGCATCCAGAAAAAGCCTAGGAAAAAAAAAAAAAAAGAAAGAAAAGAAAGAAATTCAGTCGTCTTTTGCATCATTCAATAGCATTCTACAGTTTCCTTCATATAGATTTTTTAAAGTAATCTTTACGCCCAGCATGGGGCTCAAACTTACAACCCTGAGATCAGGAGTTGCACGCTCTACTGACAGAGCCTGCCGGCTGCCCCTCCTTCAAATAGATTTTATGCATTTCTTATGAAGTTTATTTTTAGGTCCTTTATCTTTTGTGTTGCCATTGTAGATGGGGCCACCACTCCATTATCTCTTCTAAGCAGTTGTTGTTAGTATAAACAGGGAAGCTATCGATTTCTTTAGTTAAATTTTGGACCTAGCCAACTAAGTGAATATTTTTATTGTTTTGTTTTGTTTTGTTTTGTTTTGTTTTGTTTCTTTCCAACAGATTCACGTAGGTATAATACTGTACCACCTGAGGGGAGCCTGGCTTGGTCAGTCTTTAACGCGTGCAACTCTTGATCTCAGGGTTGTGAGTTCAAGTCCCACGGTGGACATAAAGCTTACTTAAAAAAAAGCAAACAAACAAAACTGTATCATCTGTCAATCATGTTGATTTTAGCTCCCTTTTTCCATATCTTAGAGATGACTGAAAATCAAAGAGGATGTTTCCCCTGATTCCAAGTCCCTCATGTTTGGGGAAGAGGAAGAAAAGAGAAATTCGCCTCTCCTGTGGTACCTCCTAGCCATTACATATGCTCTCTCCTTTGCCGCCCCCTCTCCTTTTACATAGTAGATTTCTATCACACTTCAAACCCCACATCAAATGTCACTTCCTCTGGGAAGCTCTCCCTGACCTCTCGGCCCACATCTGGGTGGCCCGTACTTGTGCATCATGGAGATCACCCCAGTCATTGTGCTGTGCTGCGGGAGGACCTGATTAGTCCGGGCCTCCCCTTGGCTGGAACGCAAAGAGGGAAGGAAGTGTGTTCATTTCAGGGAGTGCTTGTTTGCATCTTGCCCAACGTCCATCGCCCCCTCAATTCCCTTCTGATGTTTCCATCCTCTCATTAAATACAGTGAGTAGGGATTGAAATCAAAGATTTTCTCTCCTCTAGCCAAGGGAAGGAGCATATGGCCCAAACTAGGCTAAGTGGAGCCCCTTCCCAGAAATTTGAATATTGGGACAAAAAGAAATGTTTGGACTATTGTTCCGGATGTGTGGACACATCCTCCTTCCTTAGCCTCTGGAGCTGCCCACTTCTAAGGCTCCTGATGACCCCATGAACAGCCCATTTCCTTCCAAGAAATTCACTTTTACTTAAGTTGGCCACAGTTGATGTCAAGGTACTCTATGCTGCAGTAACAACCTAAAATCTCAGTAGCTTAGGGGCGCCTGAGTGGCTCAGTCGGTTAAGTGTCCGACTTAGGTCGTGATCTCGTGGCTCGTGAGTTCGAGCCCCGCGTCGGGCTCTGGGCTGACAGCTCGGAGCCTGGAGCCCGCTTCAGATTCTGTGTCTCCCTCCGTCTGCCCCTCCGCTGCTTGCACTCTGTCTCTCGCATTGTCTCAAAAATAAATAAACGTTAAAAAAAAAAAAAAAGGTTTTTTTTAAATCTCAGTAGCTTAACACAGTAGTTTACTTCTTGTTCGTGTCACAGTTACAGAATGTTGGCAAATCCTTCAGGGTGCCAGGCCCTTTGATCTTGGCTCTCAACACTCCTTCAGGTCCCTGGAGTCATCAGATCTTCTGCATCTGCTGGCAAACAGAGAAGGTAAAGGATTCCCCTGGACGTGCGTGAGGAGAAAGGTCACATATCACATCACTTTCCCCCCAGATTCCATTGGCCAGAACTTAGTCATACGGCCCCACCCAACTGCCAGGAAAGGTAAAAAATGAGGTCTGTGTGTCAGAACGAAAAAGGAAACAGTGTTTGCTTCTTCTGCTTACCACCAACCAGAGTATACTTTTTTTTTCTTACTTTTTCTTTTCTTTTTAAGTAAGCTTCATGGCCAGAACAGAGCCCCACATGGGGCTTGAACCCACGACGTCAAGATCAGCACCTGAGTGGAGAATCAAGAGTCAGACGCTCAACTGACTGAACCACCCAGGCGCCTCTCCAACCAAACTGTATGTTGCCTGTTACACTCGCCATTGTATTTTCAGCCCCTAGCCCCATGCCTACACAGAGCGCCCACTCAATAAATATTTACTGAAGGAACAAACAAACGAATGACACGTGATAGTCTGCGGTCTCCACAATAACCCTGCTAAGGCTCGGAATAATTAAGCGACTTGCTGAAGGTCACCCAGCTAGTAAGTGGCAGAGCCAGGATCCAAAGCCAGTGTTCCTTCCATTGTCCCGTGCTGCCGCCCAAAAGTTCCATCTGTCTGCTGAGCCCTGAGCTGTGTGGGAAAAGGAAATCAATAACAGCCAGCCCCTTGGCCTGGCGGAGTTCACATCAAGAAAGAAAAGCCGAGGGGCGCCTGGGTGACTCAGTCGGTTAAGCGTCCGACTTCAGCTCAGGTCACGATCCCGCGGTCCGTGAGTTCGAGCCCCGCGTCGGGCTCTGGGCTGATGGCTCGGAGCCTGGAGCCTGCTTCCGATTCTGTGCCTCCCTCTTTCTCTGCCCCTCCCCCACTTGTGCTCTGTCTCTCAAAAAGAAATACATGTAAAAATGGAACAAATAATAAAAAAAGAAAAGAAAAGAAAAGCCGAAGAGCAGCCCAAGTCTGCCAAGATTTAAAGACCAGAACAGGACAATAACAGAATGAAATGGCACACAGTCCCATGCCAAAGGCACCGCACAGACAAACGTGGGGAGTGGAGAGATGTACTTTGGGTCGAACCCAATGGTCTGGGAAATCCTCAGAGACAGGGCAGAACTCAAACATCAAGAGAAGCTGTGTGCACACATATTCTCCTGGGGACATTTTGGAGTCAGGCTCTGGCCTATCAGTGCCTTTCACTGGATCTGACAGCAGGCAATTTGGGATTTAGGCCTCAGCCTAACTGCTCACCTGCCATGCTGTTTGTCATGGGCTGAAATTCTCAAGACTGTTTTAGTTTGTATAAGAGACAAGCAATTCAAATCGGCTTTAACGGAACAGGTATATATTCTGGTTCACATGTATTAAACGTCTGGGTGTCAGTGGTCTTCAGGCATAGCTTGATCCAGGGACTCCTGGCAGGTCCTTGAAACTTGATCTCGCTTTCTCTTAGTTTATCATTTGCTCTTGGCTAAGCTCTCCCCTAGTGGCGGACCCCGGCTGTACCGGACTCTTACCCTCTCAAGAATAAGTCTAAAAGAGAGAATGATTTTCTTCCTGAATTATTCCGGAAAGCGTCCTACAACTTACTCTAGGTTAGCTTCCGTTGAACCATCACTTTTGAGCTGGGTGGAATCTAATCTGAAGTCCTGGATGGTACATATCCACGCTGTCACTCCTCTATTTCCAGACCTTGATGACCTCCGGCGAGGGAGGATACAGAAGGGACAGACTAGCAAAGGGACTTCTCACGTAAAGGGAGACCTCAGCCCGGCACCTCCTCTTGGAGCAGGGGCCGGCCCAACATATCATGACTCACGTTGTTGAAGACCTTTAGTAGACAGGTCTGGCTTTCCTTCAAACATTCAGTGAATGGAGGCCTCTGCTGCCCAAAAGGGGGCCGAAAAGATGTGGTAGGTCCCAAGGTTGACAATAGCTAGTGGACTATCTCCATCCTCCAGCCTGCTTGAAGGACCTACCTACAGAACCTACTTGAAGGTTCTGTTTAGGACCCCTGGGCAGTATTATCTTATCCACATGACTCACTCTGACAGAGTCTGGCATGGGAACCACCGGGACAGAACTGGCGGCTGGGGCCTGGGCTGAGCAGGATGGAGGGTGGTTAGGAACTGTCTTGCATCCACGTGGTCCAGAATTCAAGAGGCTGTCACTGTTTCGGCACAGTGTGTGACAAGAAACAGAAATCCACTCGTGCTAATTTATTTATTTTTTTTTTTATAATTTTTTTTTTCAACGTTTATTTATTTTTGGGACAGAGAGAGACAGAGCATGAACGGGGGAGGGGCAGAGAGAGAGGGAGACACAGAATCGGAAACAGGCTCCAGGCTCCGAGCCATCAGCCCAGAGCCCGACGCGGGGCTCGAACTCACGGACCGCGAGATCGTGACCCGGCTGAAGTCGGACGCTCAACCGACTGCGCCACCCAGGCGCCCCCACTCGTGCTAATTTAAATAAAGTGATAGTGTACGCATTAGAAATGCTTTCAGCAACAAGTAACAAAGTCTCAAAAATGAGGACTGGCTTTCTTTCTTTCTTTCTTTCTTTCTTTCTTTCTTTCTTTCTATATTTCTTTTTTCTTTCATGTTTGGTTGGGGGTTTTTTTGTTTGTTTTTAGGTTTGTTTTTTTTTGTTTGTTTTTTTGCTTAATAGTAAATAAATGACACTGTGTAGACTCAGTTGCTCAATGGTGCAATGGCATCTCTATGATTCTCTTAGCCTTGCCCTCATGGTGGCAAGATGGCTGCTGCAGCTCCAGGCATTGTGTTCACATTCAAAGTAAGAAGCAGAGGGAAAGAGAATGTGTCAGCCATACCCGCCCCCCACTTGGGGGGGATAAAGTAAAAGCCTCCCTATAAACCTTGAGCAGCCATCTGCCCCCGTCTTATTGATCAGAACTGAGAAATACAGCTTCCTTAAGCTGTGAGAGAGGCTAGGAAAGAAAATATTTAGTTTTTCTAGACTACAGTGGCAGTAGAAGGTGAGGAGTGGGGAATGCCAAATAGTGTCAACCACAGGAAAGTTTACTGTAAATACGGTAGGATAATCTTTTTAGGACATCGACCTATGTTGTTTTCAATTTCCTGATATTTTCTTTTTTAGTTTTTTTAAGTAATCTCTATCTCTGATGTGAGGCTCGAACTCGCGATCCTGAGATCAAGAGTTGCGTGCTTTACAGACTTCGCCAGCCAAGGCCCCCCCCCCCAATTTCTTGATATTTTCTTTTTTTCTTTCCTGCCACCAAGCCAAAAGCTATGCTTGTCACCTCAAGAGAGGGATGTGAGTGGGGCGCCTGGGTGGCGCAGTCGGTTAGGCGTCCGACTTCAGCCAGGTCACGATCTCGCGGTCCGTGAGTTCGAGCCCCGCGTCGGGCTCTGGGCTGATGGCTCGGAGCCTGGAGCCTGTTTCCGATTCTGTGTCTCCCTCTCTCTCTGCCCCTCCCCCGTTCATGCTCTGTCTCTCTCTGTCCCAAAAATAAATAAATGTTGAAAAAAAAAATTAAAAAAAAAAAAAAAAGAGAGGGATGTGAGAGGGTGAGAAACAGAAAAGGCCATGAGCCTGGCTTTTGTGCCCCGATACCTTAAGTCCTTACTGGAGACACGTAAAAGCCAAAAGTAGGGCTTGCCCCCTTCGGCTCAGGAATATTCTCCCGGGGTCTAGGGAGGAGGAGGAGAGGTAACGAAAAAAGCGTTTGGGAAATCTCGGGAGGGCAGGCCCTGAACCCTACCTCTTGTGGGGACAGCAGCAGGACTCCAAAGCGAGGTTCGTGAAGTCCAAGTGCAGATGGAAAGAATGCTTCCCAGAGTGACTTCGTTCCCAGCAGGCATGAGAGCAGCGGGATATCCTGATCGCGGAGCTTTGACGATGGTCGAGAAGAGGCCAAAGGAGCTGCACAGACAGAAACGAGGTGGCCTGTGTAAGCTCACGGTCGGGGGTAGACAGCTCATGGACAGAGGAGTTCAGGACAGGCACGGCCCACCATAGCTAGACGCCTCAAAAGCCACCCAGGAATTAGACACATTCACACAGGAAGGTATGCGTGCCATCTTGGTTTGCAATAAAAATCAGAGTGAACTATGTCAAAAGCGAAGAAGGCTACTCGTGCACCCTTGAGTACGTGGACTGGAGTGACGGTCTGCGACAGACATGGCTGGTTGCCTCCCCCCGGCACCCATTCTCCCCTTGTTCCTTAGGAGTAAACCCTTACTTCTAGCTGAACACATTTCCCAGACGCCCCCGCAGCAAGGTGAGACGTGTGACCGCGTGGTGGCCAGAAAGATGTCCGCAACACTGCTCTGGGGGACTTACACGAAGTCTCCTTAAAAGGAAGGGACCCGCATTTTGTCCCTTCTTCCTTGTTGCCATCCGCAATGGGCAGCTCCAGCAGCCATCTTGGTGCAAGAGGTGACCTTGAAAACAAAAGGTGGGAGAGGAAGTGGAGCCTGGGTCTCTGTGGCCTGGCCTGACCGGGAGACGCACTCTGTCAGTCCGCTCTGGAGGCTGCAACCAAGTGTCATAGGCTGTGCAGCTTAAAGACCAGAAATATGTTTTGCCACAAATCTGGAGGCTGGAAGTCCAAGAGTAGGGTATCAGGAGGCCTCCCTCCTTGGCACTCAGACGGCCGTCTTCTTCCTGTCCTCACGTGGTCTTCCCCCTGTGCGTCTCTGTGTCCCAATCTCCTCTTCTTCCAAGGACACCGATCATATTGGCTTAGGGTCCACCCCAGTGACCTCAGTTTACCTCCATCCCCACTTTAAAGACCCCATCTCCAGACACAGTCCCACTCAGAGGTGCGGGGGTCAGGACTTCAACACATGCACTGTGGGAGGGGGACACCACCCCGCTCATCCTCCCCTTTGCTCGCAGGAGCCAGACCTAGCTTGTGATGCAGCTCTGTGTCAATCCCGCTTCTGCCCTTTCTGTGACTCAGTTTCCTCTTTTGTGAGGCAAGGGGCTTAACAGGCTGTTGCCCACTGTTCAGGTTGCTTCTCGAGAGCTCCCTCTGGGGCTGCTTCTCAGCTAAATTTAGGGCCCATCTGTCCCCATCGTGGGCTTGGTGTGGCTGGAGAAGGGTGTGGGCAGACTGAAAAAGTTTTGGCTGCAGGCCCACAGCCTCCCTCCGGGCTTCCCTCTCTCTCCCTCCAGGAGGCCAGGACTGGCTCAGGCCCTCCACTGACCACCGACTGTCCGCCCACAGTGCACTTGAAGAAGTTGAGGACAAGGCCCGTTCGTGCAGCCCATATCTGTGTCCAGTCGGTCCTGGGTCTCAGAGAAAAGGCGAGGGTTACATCTGACAAAGGTCAGTGCTAGGCGCCTTTCATGGTTAGCTTGACAACCCTCCTTTTACAGAGGGAGAAACTGAGGCAAATTCCTACCCTCATACTTGGACCTTGAATCCCACCCTCCCCCCACCTTCTTCTTTTTTTTTTTTTTTTTATGTTTATTTACTTATTTTGAGACAGGGAGAGAGAGAATTCCAAGCAGTGGGATGTGGGGCTCAATCCCACAACGGTGACCTGAACCGAAATCAAGAGTCGACCCCCGACCAATGGAACCATCCAGGTGTCCCCTTCTCCTATCTTCTTGAAAACTTCTCGCTTCTATATTTTCAACCCCTTTCAACTGGATCTGCGCCCTTAATTTTTTATTTTATTATTATTATTATTATTATTATTTTTATCCCATTAACTTTTAAAAGGGTTAGGTAAGGGGCACCTGGGTGGCTCAGTCAGTGGGATGTCTGACTTCAGTCCAGGTCATGATCTCGAGGCATGTGAGTTCGCTGCTGTCAGCACAGAGACCTCTTCAAATCCTCTGTCCCCCTCCCTCTCTCCCCTCCCCCGCTCACGCTCTCTTTCTATCAAAAATAAACGTTTAAAGAAGTAAAACAAAACTTAAAAAAAAAGAGTAGACAATTCACCAGTTTTTGTGGGTTTTTTTTTTAATGTTTATTTACCTTTGAGATAGACACAGCGTGAGCAGGGGAGGGGCAGAGAGAGAGGGAGACACAGGGTCCGAAGGCGGCTCCAGGCTCTGAACTGTCAGCACAGAGCCCAATGCGGGGCTGGAACCCACAAACCATGAGATCATGAGCTGAGCTGAAACCAAGAGTCAGACGCTGGACTGACTGGGCCACCCAGGTGCCCCTCTTCATTTTTTTTATAGCAGCAAAATATTCCATTTATGTATGTACCATAGTTTATTTAATCTGTGCCCTATTGGGCTATTTCCAGTCTCGTGAGAAAAAGAAAAGCAACAATGATCAACCAGCCCTCCCCCTGCACACACACACACATTTTCGACCACACCAAGTAGCTCTAGAGCGTAAATTCCCAGAAGTGAGACTGCCAAGTCAAGGATAAATGCATCAGTAATTTTGACAGATAATGACAAACTGTCAATCACAAGAATTGTACAAATTTGGAACCCCCCAGAAATGTACATGAGCGCCTCCCGAGAGTCAAAAGGAAAACGACAAGCTGGGGGAAAATATTTGTCACTCAAATTGCAAATGAAGGGTTCTTCTGGCACACCCGGGTAGCTCGGTGGGTTAAGTGACCGTTGATTTCCGCTCAGGTCATGATCTCCCAGTCATGAGATCGAGCCCTGCATTGGGCTCTGTGCTGACAGCACACAGCCTGCTTGTGATTTTCTGTCACTCCCTGTCTCTCTCCCTCTCTGCCCCTGCCCTGCTCACGTGCTCGCTCTCAAAATAAATAAATAAACTTAAAAAACAAACAAACAAAAAACAAATGAAGGGCTCTTCTGCCTAACATGTGCAACTCTTAAAATCAACAACAAAAAGACCAATGACCCAATAGAAAAATGGATTACGAATATAAAAAAGAGAGTCTCTAAAGAAAAATTACCTCAAACCTATGAAGAGATGCCAAGTTCACTCATAATAAGGGAGATGCACATCAAAACCATACCAAGAGGCTATTTCTCACCTATTAAAGAATGGCCAAAAGAAATCCAAAAGTTTGACACTTTATCATTATTGATACATTTTCCAAACGTTCTCCCTTGTTCTCTCCAGGCACTATACTATTTCTCTTCTCTTCTCCACAAGCAAACTTCTAGAAACAACTATCTAATGTCACTGCCTCCATTTGCACGCCTACCCAAAACACTAGCAAGGCAAGAGTTCCCAACGGGGGTGTGATTTTGCCCTCCAGGGGACACCAGGCTACGTTAGAAGCAATTTTGGTTGTCACAGCTTGGGGGTGGGGTGCTAACAACATCTAGTGCGTAAAGGCCAGGGATGCTGCTGAACGCCCTCCAAGGCACGTGATAGCCCCCACAACGCAGAATTATCCAGCCCAAATGTCAAGAGTGCCAACGTTGAGATAACCAGCATTAAGATTACCCCTGGCATTCAATCCAGTGGACTTTTTCTAAGTCCTCATGTATCTTGACCCCTCATAGCATTCAGAGTGTTGACTGAGCCTCCCTCCCTCTTTTTTGAAAAGCTGACTTCTATGATGCTGGCTTCTTCCCCTCCTCCATTCCCTTCACAGGATCATGCCCCGTATGTGGCGATCCGATTTGGGGGATTCCTCAAGACCGAGGCCGGGACCCTCTGTTGCCCTCACTCCACACTGACCCCAGTGGACGTCTCACACACACAACCTTGGCTTTAATCGCTGTCTGTCCAAACCTCGCCTTGGAGCTTCAGTTTTGTACCTCTGACTTCCTGCTCCACAACTCCGACCAGATGCTTCCAAGGTCCCTGGCGCCCTTCAGGCCAGGTTTGCCCTCTTGGTCCCCCATTCCACCCTCAGTGACTGAGTCTAGACATGCAAGCATCC
Source organism: Puma concolor (assembly GCF_028749965.1). Classification (NCBI taxonomy): domain Eukaryota; kingdom Metazoa; phylum Chordata; class Mammalia; order Carnivora; family Felidae; genus Puma; species Puma concolor. The sequence goes on along the minus strand of NC_141682.1, from coordinate 20,020,030 downwards.
GTCTAGATATTCGAGCCAGAAGCAGGACATCATCCTCAGGGCCTTCCTCTTCATCAAGCCTCACCAAGTCCTGAGATTTGCCCTCGAAATATCTCTCTAATTCATTCACTTCCCACCAGTCTGTTCCAGACCCCCACTGGAACCCTGGACCACTGCATCACCTGTGTGGGCCCTTTACCACCGCCCTGCCCCCCACGTTGGCCTCCACTTGCTGTTAGGATCAAATCAAAACCTTTAACCTGCGGGCGTGGCCTGGTACCCGCCAGCCTTGTCTCAAGATAGAAGGGGGGGGGGGATCCCTGCCCCAGAAGATGTTACAGGAGACTTTCCAGGAACTGAGTGGCCAGCTGTGTGGCTACCCGGAGCAAGACTGTTCCAGACAAAGGACCAGGAAGTGCAAAGACCCTTGAGGAAAAAGACAAGTTGAATATCTTTCCCCACATATTTGCTGGCTATTTGTATTTCTTTATTTCGGAACTGCCAGTTCCTGGTCTCTGCTGTTTGCCCTGTTGGGTTCGTGGGGCCCTCCTTTTCTGATTTGTAGGAGCTAATTTTGTGTTAAGGATATCAGCCTTTATCCGTCATTTTTTTTCATCTTTATTGAGGCATAATTGACAAAATTGTAAGATATTTAAAGTACATGGATTACTAACTAACTTTAAAAATAGTTGGCCATTTGTGTTTATTTTGTTGGCAGTAGCTTTTGCCAACATTTTGCCAAAAAATGTTAACATTTCTTTAGGGGCACCTGGGTGGCTCAGTCGGTTGAGCAACCGACTTCGGCTCAGGTCACGATCTCACAGTTTGTGAGTTCGGGCCCCGCGTCGGGCTCTGTGCCGACAGCTCGGAGCCTGGAGCCTGCTTCCGATTCTGTGTCTCCCTCTCTCTCTGCCCCTCCCCCACTCATGCCCTGTCTCTCTCTGTCTCAGAAATAAACATTAAAAAAATTTTTTTAAAGAAATTTTAACATTTTTTACAGTCAAATTTGTAATTTCTGAACTTGCTTTCCGACCAGCAGGACATTTTCCCATTGGGATTTTTTTTTTTTAATTCACTCCTGTTTTCTCCCAATTCATTTATAGTTTTATTTTTAAGTTGGAAACTTTTCCTCTATCTAGTGTTTCCTGTGATTTAAAGAGTTAGGTATCCGGTAAGTGACGATCTGAATATACGTCTTTCTCAAAGAAAAGAGTAGCCTATCTTTCCCTCACTAATTTGCAATGCCCTCATGCCAGATATTAAGCTCAAACCTACCTCTTTATACTGCTCTGCAATGCAGAGGACAGGGCTCTGCAAACCATTTATCTTCTGGGTTAGCACTCTGCATAGACTCTACCCATAGGGGATGCTAGAGAGAGATTTTGAGGCTAGAGCATGAGAAGGACCTTCCTGCACCTGGTGCTAAGACTCTGGGGCCATGGTGATGCTAAGGGGTGGCTTGAGGGGCTTTAGCCCTCCCACCACTTCATCAGACCCCCCCCCAAGTCATCCCAAATCACCATATTCTAAGTTCAATGGCACCCCTGCCCTCCATCGCTGCCTCAAAACAAACTTCTCTTCCTCTCCCAATCAGATTGCCTTCCCAAAACTGTCCGCAGAGAAATGCTAGAACTCATCTTACTCGGGTTCAGGAGGATAGATCAACAAAGCCTGAAAGGGCTGCTGTCCCAGACCTAAGACCTGCCTCACTGAGATCTCCACACAGCTCGCCCAGCCCGTGAAACTTGTCTTTGCAAAGCTCAGTCCACCTCGGTGTACTGACTGAGAGATAGCGTTCCCAGCCCCTCACTCCCTGGTTCCTCCTCCCAGCCACATACGACTCCCGAGGAAGGACTGAGGTCTCAAGGCAAAGGCCCCTGGTGCCAGGGATTGACCCCACCTGGCTGGGAACCCCAGCCCCTCTCTGAGACCACTGGGCTTCTTCGGCAGGGGAGGGGCTCTATTGTGTACGACTCCCGAAGGGTGGACTTAAGGTTCATGGCACCCTTCCCACTACCAACAGCCATCTCGAGAAGGAGTGAGTTCCCATCCCTGATCTTTTTGCCTGGAGCGTGTTCCCTCCAGCAATAACATGACTCACCACTCATCTCCTTGAGGTCTCTGTCACTCAAGTGTCACTTTATCAGTGAGGCCATCTATGACTGCCTTATCTAAAATTGCAAACCACCCACTCCAACCCTCTTCCTTGTTTCACTTCCTTAGCCCTCACCATCCTGGGTTCTATTAATTGATCTCGCTTATTATCTGTCTCCCACCGCTAGGCTATAATCTTCACACAGGCAGGGAATTTTATATTTTGTTCACTAGTGAATCCCTCGGGTCTAAAGCGGTGCCTGGCGCGTTAATAGATGCTCAACAAATAGCCATGGAACAAATCCCTCCCAACCACCTTTCGAGAAAGTATTGTTTTTAATCCCCATTTCACAGAAACTGAGACATGTGAAGATAAAATAACTGACCTTCACAGCAGCTCTGGGTTTCTAGTCCCAGGCACGCTATGCCCAGGGCCTGTGCCCTTATCTCTACGCCGTAGTGACGTCCCAAAAAGCTTATTACAGCATTGCCTGAAACAGAGGAAACCTGGAAAGAGCCTAATTTCCCATCAGTAGGGGAACAGCTAAGTAAGTTACAATAGTAGGCACCCTGTAATAGCCTATAAAACCAACCTATAAACGAAGTAAGCAAATCTATATGCACTTACTTGGAACCATCTCCAAGAAACTGTTGAGGAAAAAAATGGCAAGACCCAAATTCGTGCAATGCATGTGCATAAAAAATAAACAGGATAATCATACGCACAGTGGGTGGATATGCAGAGAAAAATTCTGAATGTATCCTGTAGAAATGATGGACAAGGAAAAAGGGGAGCTTGGGGGTCTCTAGTAGGAGGAGGACTTTGCATCCCATTTTGTATTGTTGGGATTTTATTTCTTTTTTTAAGTTCATTTATTTATTTTGAGAGAGAGAACAAGCGGGAGAGGGGCAGAGGGAGAGAGAGAAAATCACAAGCAGGCTCTGCACGAACCATAAGATCATGATCCAGAGCCAGACGATTAACCAACTGAGCCACCCAGGCACCCCTGTATTGCTGGGATTTAAAATCATGAGCATGATTTACTTTTTCTCAGCATCGTAGATCTTCCACATTGTTTAAAACTCAAAAAAAAAAAGCTGCAAGCTTATATAAAAAGTTAGCAGTCCCCTACCCCCTACCCCTCTGTACTGCAGATCTTTTCCTAAAGGCAACAAATTCAATTCTTTGACTCTTCCTTCTGTTTGCTATTCTCTTTCTAAGTCTGGGTTTCTCAAACTTCAAGGAGCATGTGAATCACCTGGGATCTTGTTAAAATACAGGTTCTGATTCAGCGGGTCTGGGGTGGGTTCCAAGATTTTGCATTTCTAGCAAGTTTCCAGGTGATGCTGATGCTGCTGGTCCGTGGATCACTCTTTAAATGGCAAGATTCTAAATACCATGCTAACACACCTATTTTTTTAATTATTTTTTTGTTTTTTTTATCTTACTTCCTAATATAGACAATGAAAATTTAGTTCTCCTCTACCCTCACTCCAGCCTCTCCCACACACATGCATCCTGTCCTCATCCTCCCAATGTAGTTATATGACGTTTTGGTTAAAATAATTTTTTAGTATTTATACTATTATGCCTTGGTCGATAATATGCACACCTCAGCCACATAGTATACTATGATTACATTTCCCTTATTGTCAACTTTTTGTTTTCACTGGAGTTAATAATTGCTTTATGTTTTCATTTCACCTTCATTAACGCACTCTCAAACTCTCCTGACAAAACTAAAAACTCTTCTTTATAGATTCAAGCACACGATATACTTTAAATCTTAGAACCTCTGTCCTCTGGGTCCAATATAGATTGGTTATTCCATATATTTCCTCAACTAAAAAGACCAAGAAATGGACGGGCACACAGTTTGTGGCAGGAAGCAGGGAACAGTGTTCAGTTCCTTGGCTATAAATTAGGGCTTCATGACTACTAATTGTATCCTAACCTCCCTTATTCCTTTTAGTAATATTCTGCCCTGGTTTTTAGCTATGCATATTGTTGTGTTGATGGAGCCTGAACTTCCCAGTCTCCTTTCATGCTGGTGGGCTAAATACTTGCTGAGAATATGAGTAGAAGTGAGGAATGCCTCTTCTGCATCACTCCATCTTCCCTCCCTCTTGAGGACTAAAATGTGAATACGGTGCTCATAAGCCAGCTTCAGCCCAGAGGACCACCTACCTCTGCGCTGTTACCCGAAGAGAAATAAATATCCACCCCGTGATAAACTGGGACCCGACCTGGATTGACACAAAACGTTTCCCTGGTGATGTAATTCACATGCTCCTTCTGGAAAGACACTGGCATTTTCAACAGAATGCTTAAACAACATTCACATAAACTTTAATTCAAGTAAGACCTTTTCTGGGAAGCGAGGTTCCCATCCACTCTGCTGTCAGCCAGTGGTGCTAATGATCCAGAATCAGACATTCTATTTTTCTTGTGTTACACAATGAGTATCTAACCATTCTTTTCCCTAGAATGGGGAAAGGACTCTTTGAACCAAGTTGGTTATAAGCCCCTTACCTCGTGGCAAACTCGAAGTACAACTTTGGCATTTGTTCCTAATTGACTTATCAGAAGACTTTTTTGAGCCGCTGTAATGTGGGCCCTCTTTGTTACAGTGGCTTAGTGTACCCTAAGAGAGAGAGAGAAAAGGGCCATCTTCTACCCACCCCCACTGGGCATAGAACCCCCCTTGGGTGGGGCCCTTTCCTCTTTGGGCCCCCACAAGCGCTGCCCAGCGCATGGCCTGGCCAGAGTATGCACCCAGTGACTACTGAATTTGAAATCGAAATCAGGGCTAGTTGGGCCCATATTTGCTTCTTCACCAGACCATGAGGCTCATCCAAGTAATCATTCAGATCTTGAATGAAGGACTTTGAAAAACACCAGCCATACTCAGTATGCCAAAGGGGAAGGTGTTTTGCCCAAGCTTCAGAGAGCCCTGGGAGAGAGAGAGAGAGAGAGAGAGAGAGAGAGAGAGAGAGCCGGCCCAGGAGATGGAACTTAAGTGACCAGTTACTGTTGCCAGGCATTTTATACACTCTGACTCATATAATTCTCCCAAGAGCCTGCAAGGTGGGTATTTGGAGTAAACCTCAGCAGCCTTTGCCTGCCCGCCATCCACAGGGGTAAAAACAAATAGAGAAATGAACAAAAGCCAGGAGGGGCTCCGCATGGACCAAGAACAACGATGTGTCATGAACTGGAGAGATGGGCCCATTGTGCCTTCTGCACCCCTGAGTCTTAAGTGGGAAATAAGGGGATGTCAGGGAACGTCCTCTGGGGCTTGGCTGGGGCCTGGGTGGACGGGATGGGTGAGGCCCGGCAGTCACCCTTCTCCACGTCCTGGTCCCCAGGTTCTAGAGGGCCACAGCACTAAGCTAGGAACCCAGCAGACAGGCCCTGCCGAGGATTCAAGTGTTTCCAATCAGCCAGGCGTGGGTCCTGGGTCCCCCGGGGAAGGACTGGGTTCCCTTTTTTTTGGAGGCTCATTGTGTTCTGGAAACATGAAGACGTGCCAAAAACAACCTTACGAAGACCAAGGGGTATCTTAAACGTTCACCCTTGCCTAATCAACGCTTTTAACACACACACAAATACAGGGCAAAACAGTTGTTCCGCTCACAAGGTAATTACAGGATTCATAAAGGATATTGACTCAGGGCATCCCATGGGATGCCGTGGGGAGGATGTGGTCTGAGCTGGGACAGTAAGACATGCTCGTAATGTCCCACGAATGTTCCTGGGCCTCAGTCCTGTCAGGGAAATTGTCATGCCTGAATACAGAACTGCACGTAGAAATCATATCAGAAGTCTCTTTGGGGTGGCGGGGGGGAAGAAGCGTCTTCAAGAATGCAAGGCCTGGACAAGCATCCTTCCATGCCTGAGGCAGGTCTGTGAGCCTGGCCTGAGCCCAGGAGGATGATCGGGGCTGACCCTGAGGCCAGGACAGGGAAAGGCGCCCCCAGACTACAAACACAGGGGCCCAGGGCTGCAGGCCTGACTCTGGCACCCACAAGGTGGTGAGGCTGCCTCTGCTGACGTCCTTCTGGCCCTTAGGTCTGGAATACGGGTCATCCCTTTTGCAGCGAATGGTTGACTTAAGGGCGCAGACCCCTCCGAGATGCTTGGGGCAGAGTTTGGAGCTGCCTGGTCCCTAATCTTTCCTCCCCAGGCCGGAATCAGAAGAGGGTAGAGAGGGAAAGGTGGGGTCTCAGGCCCCTAAAAACTTGGTCTGACCCTCCAACCCCACCCCCCAGCCCAAGGGCCAGGCCCAGTCACCCAAACAGGAGACAGAGCTTCACAGCCACCGAGAATTAAAACCTATTGATTTTCCCCATTAGCTAGAGAACGCCATCCGAGTGCATTAAAACCAGGCAAAGCACCAGCATCGTGAATAATTAACGTCCACAAATGACAACCCATGGGGCCCAGGGGAGGGAGGAAGGGGCACCTAGAGGCTTGGGACACCCTGACCCCTTCTGACTCCCACCGCGGGGAGCCATAGCCTGGCCTAGCCTGCCCTCCCCTCCTCCTCCGTCTTCTCCCAGAATCTTCACTCTTCCTCCTGCCTCCTCCCATTTCGTGTCTTCCCTTCAAGGAAAGACCAAGTCTCCATGGCAAGCAACCCAGGCAAACACTGAGCACTGAGGTGAGAGTCAAGGAGCCCAGCTCTGCCGTGTGTCACTGGGTGACCCCAGGGGAGTCTGCCTGTTTCTAGGCTCATTCCCTTCTCTGCGGAGTGTCAGGGTTGGCTGACTTCTAGTTAAGTCTATAGGTCTACGGTCCCCGACAGGGACAGTGACTGGCCCAAAACATACAACAGGACTATAGCAGAGCCCATACTAGAACCTGGGGCCTCTAGGCCATCCCCCCAGCCCAGCCTAAGAGGCAGCTTTGGGCAAATTAGAAATAAGTCACCCTCTCTGGATAGACCAGTTCCAAAAAGACACCCCTCTAGGTGGACTGATGTTAAGAAGGCACCCTTCAAGGGCACCTAGGTGGCTCAGTGAGTTAAGTCAGCTTCTAGCTATTGATTCCGGCTCAGGTCATGATCTCCCAGTTCGTGGGTTCGAGCCCCACGTCGGGCTCTGCACTGACCGTGCAGAGCCTGCTTGGGATTCTCTCTCTCCCTCTCTCTCTCTCTCTCTCTGCCCCTCCCCTGCTTTATGCGCTCGCTCAACTCTCTCTCTCAAAAATAAAGTTAAAAAATTAAAAACTAGAAGGCACTCTTCAGGCTGACCAATTAGCAAAAGGTGACCTCCCCCCCCCACCTCACACACACACACACACACACACACACACACAACACACACACACACACACACACACACACACACACACACACCCCGTGCTGTCACGGGGCTAAAGAGACAAAGCTTGGCGGAGCAAGATAGGGCTGGATATCAGCCCCCACTCACCATCTGCCAGGATGCCCTGTGCAGTGTGCACAGCCTAAACAACAATGTGTGGGGGCTGTGTCCCCAGCCCCCACCTTTTCGTAGCCAAGAAAGTACCGCTCTGTCCTTCCAGCCAGTGGAATTCAGTTCAACAAATACAGATGTTTCCTTCCAAGCTTCTTCGCCCCCGTCCACCTCCTCAGCCCCTCAGCTGACCCAGGTTCCTGCTCCCCCCCTCTCCCCGCCATCCTCCACCCACAGAGCCCCGGGAGAGGAAGCCCTGCAATGAATACCCGCTACATCTCTGACCGCCTTGCTCTGGCACCATGCCCCCTTACCTATCCTTTGCTCCCTCTGCTCCTGAGGCCCCCGGAAAAACTCTGCTCACTCCTTAAGACCCAGCCCCGAGATAGTTCCTGCCTCTGGGCACTTGCACCTGCTGACCCCTCTCCCTGGGTGGTCTCCCTCCAGATCTCTGGCTGCTGCTGCCTCTTCCTCCTGCTGGTCACAGCTCCAGGCCCCAATGTCACCTCCCCTGGAGGTCTTCCCTGAACACCCTAGCAAACCAAGTCCCCGTCTTCAGCGTCTCCCACACCTCCCCGTTGTATTTTCTCCTAGCCCGGTTCACACTCCAAATTTATTTCTCCTTTGTTTCCTGATGTTTCCGGGGCCGCTGTGAATGGTTCCGTGGGTTGTAAGTTGCAGAGAAGGTGAGTGGGGCTGAAACCCAGCCTGTGATGGGCACCGCACACTGGTGCTAGACGGCTGCCCCTGCCTCGTTCTAATCCACACACCGGCTCCACGTAGATGGGCTGTGGCCCACTGGCCTCCTGCCGGCATATGCAAGCCCCCCCCCCCCCAAGGCAGGAACAGTGTCTGCCTTCTTCACTGCTGGGTCCCCAGCACCCAGCACAGTGCCTGGCACACAGATGCTTGAAAAGCGAATTCGACCCAGATTCCCCTACTCCCACCCTATTCCCATGCTCCTCCGTAGGACGTACGAGTGCAGGGAATCGGTCTCTGGGTCCCGTGGGAGCTGCATGCGGTTCAACTGGGGGGCCTCCCCTCCCCGCCCCGCCCCGCCCCCCAAGCCAGTGAGAGAACCGGACCCAAAGTCAGAGATGGTGGCTGTTCAGGGAATGGGGCGGGAGGATCCAGTGGCTTGAGGGGTGGATATGTGAGCGGAGGAGTCCCGGAGATACTCCCTTCAGCTCAGAGCCCTGTCCATCGCAGGGGTGCTGTCCGGAGCCCCCAGTCCCCTCCTGGCTCCCCGGAGGAGGGGCGTATGGAGGGTGCAGGTGGCCCAGGCACGCTGACCGAGATCCCGATGGCCCCGTGCTGCACCGAGACTCGCGGGCAGGAGGTGGTGGCATCTGAGAGGGTCCTGCCGAGAAGAGAAGCGAGCCAGGCTCAGGTGGGGGCGGAACTGAGGCGCCGCCTTTTCTTCTGTTCCACCCCCCCCCCCCACGCCTGCCCCGCCCCGGCGGCCTCCCCAGCTCTGGCAGGGAAGGAGTTAACCTCCAGGCTTCTCAGCGTGAATGTGGAGCTATTAATACCCACAGCCAAGCGGTCTGCTAGAGCAGCCACTGGAGTCGGAGGGAGCAGGGAGCAGGCAGCGGAGGGAGGCGAGCTCCGGGCAGAAGCCGGAGCCACAGCCAGGACTCCGAGGGCCAGAACTTTTCTTGGGGCCGGCGTGGGTGCCGTGCCAGCCTCACGCGGGCCTCACCCCCCTTGGAGCCTCAGGTCCCGATCCTCTGTCCTGGAGGCCACCCACGCCACCCACCCCAGGAGGGAAGAACAAACTTTCTCAGGGAAGCCACCTCTGCTGCCGTCTGGACAGGGAGGAGCAGACGTCTGGACAGACAGATGAACAGACGGACAGGGCGTCCGCCAGCCTGCCCTCCCGGTCCCGGCTCTGACAGGCGGCAGCACAGCGGGCGGCCGGGGGGCCGAGGGCTCCGCGAGGGGCAGCGAGGGGCCCTGCCGGACCTTTGTCTCCCAGCAAGCCACCTCTGAGCCCAGGCTCCGGCCGGAAGCCACTTGGCCGGGCCCAGCCCTGCGGGGCAGGACGGGCGTTCCCATCGGACGGAGCCACAGGCTCTCCCACCCACCGAGGCGACGGGTAACCTGAGCGAAAAGGCACAGGTGGCAGGTGGGCAGGCGCAGGGCCCCGAGGCCAACCGGCTGCTGACCCTGGAGCGCTCTGGCTCGGGCACCCCTGCCCAGGCCGGGGACGATGCTGCCGAGGCCACCAGCAGCCACCCCTGCCCCGTCCTGGAGCTGCCGCCAGCCTGGCCCCTGGGCTGTGGGACCGAGGATGTCCCAGCCTTTTGCTTCGTGTGCTTCCACAAGGAGGAGGAGGAGGAGCTTCTGGAAGAGGTCCCACTGCAGAGGTCAGTGCTGGGGCGGGGGTGGGGGGGGGGGAGAGACAGGGCGAGGGCGAGGGGCTCGGCCCCCCAGGGCCCCGCAGACCTGCTCTGGACCCTCTGTCCGTCCACTGCCTACCACCCTCTGTCACCTCCCTGAGCCGGACAGGTCCTCACCTGGTTCTCACCACAGCTTACGCCCTGGCTCTCCCGCTCTGGCCCCGCAGCGAATTTCCTGTCCTCTCCCGCTGCGGGCCTGACCCCCGGCTCAGAGCCCTCCGTGGCTCCCCACTCCCACAGGATGAAGTCAGCGTTTGGCGGGGTGTTCAAGGCCTGTGTGATTGGGCCGACCGCACCCACCTCATTGTGCTCTGCTCCCCTAGAGTCACCCCCCCAGGGAAAACTGCCCAGGCTTCCCTTTCCCGGGCTCCCCACCGTCCAGGCCCAGCGGCAATGCCTCCTCCTCCAGGAAGCCCTCCAGGAAGCCCTCCAGGAAGCCCCTGCCCCACCCTGAGCTGAGAGCCACCTTTCCTCCCTGCAACGCACTGACACCTGATAATGTTCAGTCTTTGTTGAATTACTAAGTGAAGACGTCTGCGTGTGTGTGTGTGTGTGTGTGTGTGTATATACATATATGCTTGAGGGTGTGTGTGCGGAAAAGGGAGAGCGCGGCGAAGGGGTGAGAACGAAGGTTGGCGTGGCTGTGTGACTGGGCATTTGGGGGCGTGTGTGTGATTGTGCCTGTGCATACATGTTTGCGGGAGTGGGTGCAAGTTCGATGTACCTGTAGGAAAAGGGTTGTGCGCTATGCCCCGGTGAGGGTTCCTGCCCCAAGGGCCATTGTCCTTTTTGCCAGCTCTCCCCGCCCCCACCTGCAGGGAAACCCAGGCTCCAGCCAAGTGCATTACCCAAGCTGTGACCACAGACTCCGGGAATGGATGGAGAGTCTGCAGGGGACACAGGGGTCACCTCTGCTCCGGCCCAGCCCGCCCACGCCTCCATCGCTGCCTGAGTCAGCACTACCCTGGGTGGGGAGAAGGGCGGGCTGAGGGTCGACCCAGGTGCCCCTTCCGGGCCCCTTTCAGGAGGGCGAGGGTGGGGGCTCCTGCAGCCTGGACCAGGTTCCTCCCTGAGTTTCTCTGTTGGACCCCAGTCTATAATTTTCCTTCTGTGGCCTCTGTCTCCTCATCTGTGGAATGGGAGATACTCCCTGCCATGGCTGTCAGTCCATCATTCAGCCCCAGCCCTGGCGGGGTCACAGCCTGCTAGGGGAGACAGACACGCAAACAGATCAGCGTGGCAGAATGATGGGCGCCCTGCTGAGGGTGGGTGCACTGTGCTCAGGGAGTCAGAAGGGAAGGGGGACCACTTCTGCCTGCAGGGGCCCCAGGAGACCCTGGGGTCCTCCCCCAGGTGCCGAGTGACGTTGAGGAGAGGGCATCACAGGCAGTGGGAACGGGAGGAGCTCAGTCATCCGAGAAAGAAGGGGGATCGGGGAGAGGAGGCTGGCCGGGTCCAGGGGGCCAGATCACAAGGGGCCTTGACTGCTGAGCCCAGGACTTAATCCGTAGGTGGTGGAGTGAACAACGGGGAGGGCCCAAGCTGGAGACTCAGTGCGACCCTAGGTGAGTCCCACAGCAATGGACTTCAGAGAGAAGCGTTATTTTCATGGTGGGGGCTCAGAACGCTTGTCGAACGAATGATGATATGAGGACATAGGGTACCAGAGTCCTCGGAGTGGGTGGTTAAAAAACACACACTCCCGGGCCCCGCCCTGGAGACTTGGCGGCCTCGGGTCTGAGAGGGGACCGGTGTGGTGTTGTGGCCAGGGCCCAGGGGAGCAACTTGAGCAAACCACTCTTTGGGAAACTCTAGAATGAGATAAAACAGGCCTCACAGACAGGCACCAGTGAGATCCTGCTGTCCCTTCCTCCTCCCATCTCCCGCCTCCAAATGTCGGCACCCTGCAACGCGGGGGACTCCCCTCTGTCTCCTGCCCTGGGGATACAGCATTTGCAGAAGCCAGTCTCCTTGCCAGCTGGTGGGTGCTGGCCCTTTAAGGCCCGGAGAGGGGACACCGCCAGGCTGGGCAGACAGTGACCGCAGGTGCCAGGTGGTGAAGCTAAAAATACTGAGTGATGTGGACACCCAGGCTGCGGGCTGGAGTGAGTGGGAGGAAGGCTCTGGAATATTTCTTTCCTACTGTAGGAGGGGCAGTGGGCGGTGAGGTTTGGTGGGGTCGCCTTAGGGGCTTAGAGGAGGTGTCCCCCCTACCCCCCTGCCCCTCTCACCCCTCCTCCAGCCCCCTGGAAGGCACCAGGATTCACTCCCAATAACCACGGCCATACTTAGCAGCCCTGGGTCCTGCTGATTCTCCTCCCCGCTTCTCTGTGACCCTCCTTGGGCCTCTGTAAAATTAAAGTTGGACTTTCTCAGGCATTGTCAGCAAAAGCCCCAAAGCCACCTCCATGGGACGCTTTGATGTATTAATTAAGGTGAGGCTAGCCGTTGTAACAAGTAAGCCTGGAAATCGCAGTGGCTGGACATGACAGAGCCCAGCTCCTGCCTATGCAAAGCTCCAGAGGGGTCGGGGTGTCGTGGGGACCGTGCTCCCCTCAGTCTTTCGGGGACCCGGGCTTCTCCCAACTTGTGACTCACTCGGCTGTCACCCGGGGCTTCGGCACCCACCGCCGGATCCCCTGCAACCACTGGCAGAGAAGGAAGAGAACAGGAATCACGTGTGAGGGTTCCTGAGCCAAAGCCGGAAGTGGCCTATTTTGCCTCGGCCCGCACTTATTGGCCAGAACAGCTAATTGCAACCAAACCAAACCAAACCAAACCAAACCAAACCCCTGGGATATGTAGCCCAGCTGTGACAACCTCACAGGGCTGTGGAAATGAAAAATTTGAAATATGTCGAAGCACCTGGCGTATAACAGGTGCGCGGTGTGTCTGTTGGGGCGATCATTCGTTCGTTCGTTCATTCCACAAATTCCACTAGACATCGGAAGGTGAAGATACTATCTGTGTGCCCGTCCTGCTTGTATCCAATGGGGGAGCCAAAGAAGACATGATTAAACAGACACACAACTATGATCCAGACCCACTGTTAAGGAAATGACCAGAGGGATGGGGGGGGGGTGGGGGGGAGACACCCCCTTTGCATAAGGTGAACAGGGGAGGTAGGGACATTTCATCTGAGAGCTAAAGAATGAGAGGTAGCCGGGCAGAGTGGGGGTAGGAGCATCCCAGGCCCGGAGAACAGACGTGCCAAGGCCCAGGGGCAGACCAGAGGTAGGGGAGTGTGGGGACATATCAGGTCAGCGTGGCTCAAGCGGAGCAAATGGGCGGGGGGGGGGGGGGCAGTGACATGAGGTGAGGAACGGGCTAAATGACACAGGCGTGGGCGGTGGTAAGGGAATGGATTTTATCCTGGACAGGATTGGGACACCTCCAGAGGCTTTTAAGTGGAGGACGACATATCATCCGATTGACATTTTAAACGATCTCTCAAGAAGCTCTGGAGAGAATCAATGGCAGCTGGGCCAGAGTGGACGCGGGGTACCAGTGGGCAGGTCATGGTGACGACGGAGGGGGCCGTGGCGGCGGCCTGGGCCAAGGCGGGCCTTGGAGATGGGGAAGCAGACGGCTTCTAGATATATTCGGGAGACGGGATTTGCTGGTGGGGAAAGCAAGAAAGGGATGTGGGACGAACCTGGGGTTTGGGGGTTGGAGAAATGCATGGGAATGATGGGAAGACCCAAGGGAGGGGAGGTGTGGTGAGACCTCTGCCACAGGTGTTTTCAATTTGAGAAGCACGTGAGCTGCCCAAGGGACGATGTCAAGTGAGGGCTTGATTCCGGAAGTCTGGGGCTCAAAGGCGGAGACTCTTGGCTGGTGACAGACCGTCAGAGACATCAGCAGAAAGGTGGCATTGGTAGCCGTGTGGTGCGGTCCCCGTGGCCAAGAGAAGAGCATCTCAAGGAGGAGTGAGAATGGGCAACTCATCTCAAAAATGCCAAACGGTCAAGGAAAATGAGAATGAGAATTCAGCAACACGGAGGTCGAAAGTGACTTCGCTACGAACGTTTCACGAAGGGGTGGAGACAAAAGCTGGCGGGAGCGGAGACACCCGGGTAAGACGGCGGCTTGAAGACGCACACCGAACTTCTCTGAAACCCCACGGAAAGGAAGTGAGTGGATTCTTCAAAGTGCACCTGTTAGTCCTGGGTTTGCTGCCATAACGAATCGCCACGAACTTGGTTGTTTAAGACCAAACACATCTACTATCTCATCCTGTATGTCAGAAGCCCAGCACACATCTCGCTGGGCTAAAATCAAGGTGTTGACAAGGCTGTCCCAGGGAACTCTTTCTGGAAGAACTTCCTGAAAGTTTGAGGGGAGAGAATCAATCTCCCAGTCTTTTCCGAGGTGCCCTAGACTCCCTGGCTTGTGGCCCCCTCCCTCCCATGAGCCGGTAGCATCTCTCTGGTCCCGCTTTCTCTTTCTCTGATCACAGCCGGGAAAGAAAGGTTTTCTGCTTCTCCTGCTTCATGTGATTAGGTTGGGCTCACCTGAATAATCCAGGATCCTCCCTTCGTGCCAAGGTCCTTAACCTTAATCACATCTTATAAAGCCCCTTTTGGCCAGGTAACATACTCACAGGGTCTGGGGATTAGGACACAGACATTGGGGCGGGGGAGCATTATTCTGCCCACTACAGTACCAATCAGCAAAAACGGATACATTGGAAAGGAGACCACAGCAACAGAATTCTGAGTCTGGAAGGCAGATGAGCCTGTGATAACTGATTTAGCACCCTCATGACCGTGCACCGGAAGCGAGCCCCACTCTGGGAGTGAGAAAGGCAGGAATCTCCCCAGCCAACCCCACAAACCCCCCAAAGGCTCCAGCGTTAGTGGGCTAAGTGCCCTCCGGGAATGGGAGTAGAGCTAAGGCCTGAGACAGGAGGACCGGTGTAAGAAGGGCCTTAATTCTCAGATTTCCTTCTCCCACTCCGCACAGCCCGGCGGCCGCCCCTCCCCCGCCCTGACAAAGGCTGGAGGTTTATTCTCCAGAGAGGATAAAACACAGGGTCTCTGAACGGGAGGCCACAGCATGATGAGGGGGCAGTTCTGCCCCCAACTAGAAGGATTTTTTGAAGTCCACCTCCTGACTGTAGGAAGCCCCGCCCCCTACCCACCATCACCCCCAGGCTCCTTCCTGCTCTGGATTCCCATGACTGCGAGGTCAGGACTCACCTTTCCAGGTAGGACATGCCAGAGTTCATTCCCTCAGTCTCTGGATACATTAATGATGAGAATTTTGTTAGTGTTGTTATTTCGTTTCCTGTTCGTTCTCAGTTTCTTCTCCCTGCCTAGTCTTTGTTTTCTCCAAGTTGCTTTCTTTCTCTTTGTATTAGTTCTGTCCTTTATCTTAGAGTCTAAAGGGCCAAGAATAGAATACTTTGTAGGTTGGCATCAGGGATCTCTCCGTGAAACAGCCCAACCAGAATTCTCTAGATTGAACCCCCAAGTCAGCCAGCCCCGCCCCCCCATACAGGGATACTCATCGGATTGCTTTTATAAACTGTATTTTTATATTCTGTAATCAAGACATAGTTAGGGTGGAATGTAAAAGTCCTAAGTGGTCAACGAGTTGGGTTTTTATTATGTTTATCTATCTTTGAGAGAGAGAGAGAGAGCACGCGCGCGCATGCATGCACAAGTGGGGGAGGGGCAGAGAGAGGGAGACACAGAATCCGAAGCAGATTCCTGGCTCTGTGTTGACAGAGCCTGGCGTGGGCTCAAACTCACCAACCGGGAGAACATGACATGAGCCGAAGTTGGATGCTCAACCGACTGAACCACCCAGGCGTCCCAATGAGTTTTTTTTTAATGTTTATTTTATTTTTGAGAGTGAGAGAGACAGAATGCAAGCAGGGGAGGGGCAGAGAGACAGGGAGACACAGAATCCAAAGCAGGCTCCATGCTCTGAGCTATCAGCACAAAGCCCGACGCAGGGCTCGAACCCATGACCCACAAGATGGTGACCTGTGCTGAAGTTGGACCCTTAACCAACTGAACCACCCAGGTGCCTCTCAGTGAGTTTTGACAAATGTATACACCTGTGTAACCCACACCTCAATTGAGATCTAGAACATTGCCATGTAAGGTAACACCTTTGCAAGTTTCGTCATGCCCCAATCTATTCCTGCCCCAACACACACACAGAGGCAGCCACTATTCTATTGGCTCTTTTTAAATCTTTTAAGTATGAGCAGGTAACCACAGACCGTCAACATTGGAGAAAAACCTGTAATATAAGAAGCAGAGCAAAAACAAACAGAAAAACAGAATTTGGAGGAAACAGAGTACACAAGGGACAGAAAGCCTAAAAACAAAATGATTATGATTACGTTTGGAAATTTAGGAAAATACATTGCAACTATGAAACAAAAACTAGATGCTATCTTGAAAGGAAAAAAACACTCTGAGAATGAACAAGACAAATTAAAAAAAAGTACCTAGAAACTAAGAATATCGTACAGAAATGGAAAACATATTTGAAAGAGTTAGAACAGGGGTCAGCAAATTATGGCCTGCAGGCCAAATCCAGCCTGTCACCTGTTTTTTGAATAAAGTTTTATTGGCGGGGTGCCTGGGTGGCTCAGTAGGTTGAGTATCTGACTCTTAATTTTGGCTCAGGTCATGATCCCAAGGTTGTGAGATCAAGCCCAGCGTCAAGCTCCAAGTAGGGCTCAGTGCTGGGTGTAGAGCCTGCTTAAGAT